>NC_138064.1:8840649-9530636 GCF_964194185.1 Rhinolophus hipposideros
AATTTCAAAGTGGTTCAGAATATATTACTTATCAACGTTAAATATGTAGTGAATACACATATATATATACATATACATATGTATATATATATATATATTTTTTTTTCTGTAAAGAGCAAGCTAGTAAATACTTTGGACTTCACAGGCCACCTACAGTCTCCATTGCCTATTCTTTTCCCTTATTTTCACAACCTTTAATTTCCTTATTTTTACAACCTAAAAAATGTAACAACCATCTTTAGCTAGTGGACGGTACAAAACAGACTGTGGTTTGCTGATCAAGGTGTAAAACAAGTAAAATAAGAAGTACTGAAGAATGGTAGGAATGAACCCAGAACGGTCAGGAATATGGAAGAAGACCTGGTGAAGGATGGCTGGGAGTCTTCAACATTGCCGTGTTTTTGTTGTTATTATTATTCATTGATTTGCACTTATTTTGTTAGCCAAATTGAGTAATTTTTTGAATTTTTAAGAGGTTAATGGTGTGCAAAATGACTTGCCAAATATATTTGTGACAACCATAAAAAATACTGTTGTAAAGTCTTAGAGGAGAGACAGGACATTAGGAATAGCTAAGTAAATTCGCTCTGGACAGTAACAGAAATATTTGGAAAATTATCAGAATTAACTTTTTCAAGTCTTTGGAAATTAACCAAAGGTTTACATCAATCTAAAGAGCATTTGTTCAAGAAAAGCTACTGAAACTCTGTAAGAATGGTTTGTGGGTTTATTTTTAAAATTAGTTTCAGGTGTACAAAACAATGTAATAGACATTTACACCCCTCAGAAAGTGATAACTCCCCTGCCCCAATCTACTACCCCTCCTACATCATATGTAAATGTTTCAATTCCAATGACTATTCCCTACGCTGTACTCCACATCCCATGACTATATATATTAAATTATAGTTGACATTCATTATTGTTCATAATAAATGTGGTGCTTTTTTAACTTGGCCTCCTCCCATCCCCTCTCCTCAGCTCCACTGTATCTTTGAAAATAAGCAGAGTCCCAGACACCGGAGGGGGACAGACCGTGTGTAGCTCCTGGAAAAGCCCATCCCCACAGCAGTGTCACTGTTTGACCTGTGTCAGCTCCCTGATAAAGCCTTATTCTTAGGAGGGTGACCCAGGGACTCCAGATGAGTCTACCAGGACAGTAGTCTGGGAGCTCTGAAGGTTCCATAAAGGTCGGAATTGCCCAAAGGGGATTTCAGATGTGCTGCTGAGGAAGCAAGTCCTGCATTAAACCACGTTCTGATGGGCACGAGGGAAAGTGCTCTAGAGAGGTGCCTGTTGGCCCCTGTTCTGAAAGGATTGAGCTGATCATCCTGTATGTATGCGCTTCTTTTTAAATTTTTACGGAAAGAAATAGAGAATACTAGGTAACAAGAGAGAATAATCTCTGACAAATCACAAAAAAGGTCAAAGTCATCAGTAAGTTCATCACTTGTTTGCAAATTACATAAATGAGACAAAGTCCCCCAAGTCTCTTCCTTGGCCCCTCAAATCCCCCCTGCAGAGGTCAGCCCTATTCACAATTTATGTCCTTATGGACTTTTCCCTGTGCTTATATAGGATTAACTAGCCTTCTTGCTTGTGTGTGCGCTCTTGACATATAAAGGAATGCATTTGAAATCGTTGTTTTAAAGGTATATTTTAATCATTATGATAAAGCAGATTTTAATGACTTCTTTCTTTTCTTTTTTTTTCTTCTCTTTTTCCAGCTGCCTTTTTGGGACTTTTGCACTGGTAAGATTAGTTTCAGTTTGAAATAAATAAAAATATTTGAAATAAAAATTGCCATCACTGGTGACATGCCATAAAACCATAACTGCTTGTTATGTGTATAGAACACCTGTAAGTGTATCTGGGTCAGTTTACACATATACTGTAGATTACTTTTTTAAAAACCTCCTACGTGAAGCAGCATTTACAAAATGGATGCATTAGGGGAATAGTAACTTACGCATTAAAATATTTTTGCTGTACCAAAGGATTCACCACTATGTTTCTTACATATCTAGCTTTTCTAGTGTACTTTGCATGTTTGTTTCATCTAAAAATCTCCTTTATTTTACAGCAATGATGGTTTGTTAGTGGGCAGAGGCTTAGAGATAAAGTTTTAGTAACACCTGCCCATTGGAAATTAGGTAGAAATGAAGTGCATTTAATGCACTTGCACCCAATTTTAAGCAAGTGATCTATTTGTAGAAACTGAATGTAAGATAATACTATTTTTCCTCTTTCATTTCTACCTGAGCTCAGGGATTTCTGTTTTTGGGAAGAATGGGGTCTGCCCCACATCCTGTTGGGACAGTGCTTTTCTGGCTATATAGTCTGCAGGGAGATTTTGATGTTAGAACGAAGGCTCTAATGGTAAGAAATATTTCCTACAGCTATTGGTATCCTGGCATATGTCTTACATGTAAATGAAGGTGAGTGGAAGACAGGGTTGAGAGATGGAATTTTGCTTTATTTTCTACTTCATTGGAAAGCATCTATTGCATGAATTGAGAAAAGCAGAAGTGCTCACTAGAACTAATTTTGCTTATCACGCGTGCTCCTATTTTCACTGCCTACAGCTGTTTTCCTGAGTTGCACTAATAAAATATCTTCAAGTACAGTCCTCTGTTCTTTGGCACTTGAAAGCTGATCCCTTATAAGGAATTTTAGTTATTTAAAAATTGCTTTAATATAAAGTAGTTTTATTTAAAATTCTATTCCAAATGCTTTTCAGTAATTACAGAGGCATTTCCCAAATTTGGTACATTAGAAACTTAACAAACAACCAAACCAAAATTACCTCTGTTCTGATTTAGAGACCTGGAATTAAGGAATTTCAGCTGTGTGCCACACTAGATTATAAATGACTAAAAATATACAAGTTAGTAGGCAGATTATAAAGTTTTCTTAGTGTTACAAAAATTCATTCTTTTCACTCTTTACGATTTTCATACTTTGTTTATAGCTTTGTTATTTTAGTATTAAGTTTTGAAACATGTTCTTATTTTTATAATATGGTACTTCATTTTTTTTTCTAGGATACATTTAGTAACACTTTTTGAAAATGATCGTCATTTTTCTCACCTCTCATCTTTGGAACGGGAGATGACTTTTCGCACTGAAATGGTTAGGTTCTTTTTTTTTAATGAATTAATTTGTAGTTTAATAATAGTAAGGCTATAAAGTAGAAATTTATCAGGAACTGAAATGAATTTTTGGTGAACTGCACTGTTTCTCAAGTTGTAACCTAGGCTTATTACTCAAATAGAAAGTGTTTTAAGATTCTTTCCTTTTACTTATCTTATTATCTCTCCTCCTTTCCTAATACAGACGTCCTTTTAAGATAATAGCGATCAATTATAATACCTGAAGAAGAGGAGAACAAAGAACATTTAAGAAGTAATGTAGGGGTATCAAATGTTATCAGAATTTGCTTTCTCTTAGGTTAGAGTTGGAAGACTTCGTATTTTACCTGGCTCTTTGAATTTTTTTTTTTTTAGATCATTTTTTAAGAGGCAACTTTTGATGATTTCTTTAATAAATTTTCCACTGTTTTGCTGCGTAATCTATAAAATAGAGATAATGCCATCTGTCATACATATTTTACATAGTTACTATGAGAATTAAATGGGATAACAAAGGCCAGAATTGCAGAATTTTGTAATTAAGTGAGACCAGGACCACACATCTGATCCATTAGTGAGGGGTCAAATGGAGAACTGAAACTGGCTCTCATGACTCTGTAGCCACTGCCTTTTTGTTTTGTTTTATTTTGAATTGTGGCTACATTAAATTTTAAGAGCTAAATATATATTTGAAAATCTAAAAATAGCAAAACTTACAGTTCAATTATTTTTAAGTGTACAGTTCTGTGGCATCAAATGCGCTCACATCATTGTGTAATCATCCCCACCACCCGTCTCCAGAACTTTTCTATTATCCCAAACCAAAATCGTGCCTTTTAACTATGCTTCCCTTTCCCTTCCCCCAGCCCCTCGTAACACCTAGTCTACTTTCTGTCTCTGTAAATTTGCCTATTCTCAGCCACTTTTTTTTTTAATCTCACCTTTATAGCCCCCTTAAAGCTTTGAAGAATTGGATCTGTTAGCATTTGCATGGCGTTCAGATTTTTAATATTTTATAGGTATTATTTCCAAAGAGAGGATATAAAATATTACTAAGTGGTGTAGCTGTGACAGAGTCTGGGCTGTGATGAAGGCTCATTGGACTCAGGTAGCGGTCTGTGTGCGCTTCCTCGTGTGACGGCCGGTCAGTTACCCTCTGATTCTCAGGAGTCTCATCTGCTAACTAGAAATAATGCCAGCCCCACAGGGTTTCATTGAAAAGGAAGGAAGATAATGAACGAAGTGTATAGCACAACACCTGGCACAAAAACAATAGCTGCCATTAATAAAATCTTATTTGTACATTTTGTATTTCTGTAAATATTGACTTAACACGTATTAGATGTCCTGTCATTGTAGCATTGCCTTGTTGCCCTCATAGCAGAAGGGATAAATCCTTCTGCGAACTCACGTTTTACCAATCCAAACTATGAGGAGATGCTGTGTCAGATGTTGGCTAACTCACATCTTCAGTGTAGTCGCCACTACTGTTGCTTCATCTAGCGAACAATAAAGCTGTTGTATGAGGCAGGGATGAGTGTAGAGCTGGAGATTATTTTTTAATGTTTTTTGGAGAGAGTGTATTACAAACAAGGTAGCCCTTTATTTGGTTTCAGTTCTTAGGAAGGAAAGCAGGAAATCGATGAGGGAAATGATAGGAAACAACATGCTTTTGTTAATCGTTGAATTTTAACTCATAGAACTTTCCCTAGCCTTATAAAGCCATTGTTTCCTGTGCCGGAGTAATACACCAAGCTAATCCCCTTTTCAGGACACAGTTCTTGTGTCCTGATCAGCAGTCAGTAGCCATTCGGTAAGCATTGACTTTAGGTAGAACTGGAGGATGGAGCTAGGAAGTACGGTGAAAGTATGAAGTTCCATCCTGTGATGATTGTGATTATTATATGTTATTTCTTAAAAAGCTGGGAAAAACAGAAGTAATTTTCTCTATACAGAGTTGTACCAGGACGTGAAGGCATCTTTGTTTAGGCCAGAATTCATACAGAGTGGGGGTAAAATTAGCTCGGTAGAATTAAAAATATATTGTATCTATATTTTAAGGTGTGGTTAGAAAAGTTCCTTAAAACATTTAATTACCGCTCCAACTCTTTTGCAAACCTACAAAAAATACGAAAGAATAGTACAGCAATAACCTGAAATGTATGCCTTTTAAGTCCAAGAATGCAGTAGTAGCAAGAAGAACTTAGGAAGTCTTATGATTCATCTTTTCCTTTTTCTCTGAAGAAATTATTCTAAAAGGCATTATAAAAATAAATGTTTTTGCATTTTACTTACATGACCATTTGTGCCTTTTTAAAGGGACTTTATTATTCCTACTTCAAGACCATTATCGAAGCACCTTCATTTTTGGAAGGACTGTGGATGATAATGAATGACAGGCTCACTGAGTATCCCCTTGTGATAAACACAGTGAAACGCTTCCATCTTTATCCAGAGGTGAGGAAAATTTCGGGTAAATATTTGTAGAGTGATTCTTTTTTATCAGATAAAAATAGTAAGTAAACACCATGATGTTATAAAAAGGAGGGAACCTATAAGGTTTAGTGATTATACTAGTATGTGTCCTTACAGAGAAGCCGAGTATCATGTGTTCTCCCAAATTTAAAGCCCTCCAAAACTATGCTCACATGAGCTCAGAAAATAGAACTGGGTACGGAAGTAATGACCGGTGTAATAGAGAAGCCAAACAAGAAGAGCCCAGAAGAGTCCTAAATGAACACCATGTGGGTGGGCGTACTGACCCCACAAAGGGACAGTGAAAGTGATGAGCAGCACGGTGACCTTGCAGTTACTTAAAAAAAGGAAGCTTGGTTTAGTCACAGAGCCAGAAATCAATGAGTATCTTCCATTCCTTAGCCTAAGAAAGTATGTATTTTATGGTAGTCTGCAAATTCTAGAAATTGAAAAAAACAGCAAAAAGATTGGTAAATTCAATTTGTGAACTCTTAGGATAGATACTAATTTGACATTGTGGTGGGCACTACTTTTGAGTTATCTCAGAATTCAGCAGATTATTGATCAAATTATTGATTTTTTTAGTTTTATATTGTATAGCTTTAAAAAATATTTTGATTTTGAAATGTGTAAAATCACAGAAACTTAAAGAATAACATGTACATGTGTGTGATCAACCACTTAGAATAAATAAATGCTACTCTTTTGACATTTTTGCTTGAGATATTTAAGATAATTAAAGCATTAAATTTGCAGTTAAAGTCATCTCCGTTCTGCTTCCCATTCCAGTTTGCTCCTTTCCCATTCCCACAAGTATCATTATCATTAATTTTATGTGTATCCATCTAATCCTTGTTTTCAAGGATTGTTGTATGTGTTCTTGTAAATCCACATAAATGCTCTCATATTAAATATATCAATTTACAACTTTTTCTAAACATATTTTTGAATTTTTTGTATGTATATGTATTTTTTCTTTAATTCATGCAATTGATTTTTTTTTGTTTATTGATCTTGTGTCCTGTAACCGTGCTGAACTCACTTATTCTAATAGGTTTTATTTTATTGGACATAGACAATCATAAAGGTACTGAATGTATTTTATAAAATACCTAATTATTTTGGGTTTTGGATGGCAGGTACTATAAATGATATTTAAAACTTTTTTTGATTTCTGATTGTTAACATACAGAAATACTGTTAGTTTTTCTGTGTGGACCCTGAATCTGTAATATTATTATTTATTTCTTAAATGTTTGCAAGAATTCACTAATGAAGCTACCAGGACCTGCCGGGAGTTTTCTTTGTGGGATGGATTTTATTTACAAATTCCATCTCATTATTAGCTATAGGGCCATTCAGATTTTCTGTTTCTTTCTTTTTTTTAGTCAGGTTTCGTAATTTGTATTTTTCAAAGAATGTTATCTAAAAGTTGAATTTATTGATATAAAATTGTTCATAATCTAATATTCTTTTGTCTGTAAAAATGCTTGTTTTTCGTATGTAACATTGGTAGTTTGTGTATTTTCATTATTTTTCTTTATTAGTGTGGATAAAATTTTAATTCACTGTATTGCTATTTACAAAAAAGCTAGATTTTGATTTCATTGATCTTTCTCTGTTGTTTTTCTATTCTCTATAACATTGATTATTTCCCTCATATTTATTATTTTTTTCTTCTACATTCTTTGGGTGTACTTTGATTATTTCTTGCTAGGTTTTCAAGGTAGGTGATTACCTACTTGATTTAAAATTTTCTTTCTAGAAGAAGCATTTTATCCCATAAATTCTTCTCTAAGCACTGCTATATCTGTATCCCATAAATTTAGATATGCTTGCTTGGTTTTCATTTTAATTTTAAAGTTTTGATTAAGTTTATCAATTTTTCTCCTTATGGATCAAACTTTTGGTGCCAGGTCTAAGAATTCTTTGAGTAGCCCTAGATACTGAAGGTTTCCTGTGTTTGTGTTTTTCTAAAAATTTTTAAGAGTTCTATGTGCTACATGTAAATCTGTGATCTATTTCATTTTGAGTTAATTTTTTTGTATAATGTGAGACATGAGACTTAAGTCAAGGTTTCTATTTTTCACCTATGGATGTCCAGTTGTTTTGTACCTTTGTGAAAATAAGTTGGACATATATCTATGAGTCAATTTCTGTGTTCTCTGCTCTCTTCCATTGATTTATGTGTCTATCCCTCTTCCAATACCATATAGTCTTGATTAGTGAATTTATATAATACGTTTTAGATTAGGTAATCTGATTCCTCCCACTTCATTCTTTTTCAAAATTGGTTCAGTGAATTACTTTGCATTTTAATGTATATATATATATATATATATATATATATATATATATACATATATATATATGTTTAACAATCTTTTCCATATCTACAAAATTTCATTGAGATTTTGATAAGAATTTCATTAAACATGTAGTTAAATTTGAGGAGAACTGACCTCTTTACTACGGAGTCTTCTAATTCACGAACATGGTATGTCTCCTTCCCATTTATCTAATTCTTCTTTGGTTCCTTTCATTAGCATTGTATAGTTTTCAGTATACAAGTCTTGTACATGTTTTGTTAGATACACATCTAAGTATTTTATGATTTTTGAATGATGATAAAGGGGATTGTATTTTCAATATTGATGTCTACATGTTCATTGTTAGTAGATAGAAATACAATTGATTTTTGTATGTTTATCTTCTTATCCTGCACTCTTATTAGTTCTAGGAGGGTTTTTTGTTTGTTTCGTAGATTTGTTGGAATTATCTACATATATAGTCGTGTCAAATGGAAAAGGGGACAGTTTTATTTCTTTTCAATCTGTTTGTTTTTATTTCCTTATTTATTGCCCTGGCTAGAACTTTCAGCACTGTTTATTAAGACTGGTGAATGTGGATATCCACGCCTTGTTCTTAGTCTTAGGGAGAATGGATTCAGTCTTTAACGATGAAGAATAATGTTACCTGTAAGTTTTTTATACGTGATCTTTATGAAGTTGAAGAAGTTCTTCTCTTCCTGTTTTTTTCCTGAAAGTTGTCATCACAATAGGTATGGAATTGTTTCTAATGCTTTTTCTGGACCAATTGATATGTTTATAAGTTTTTTTCTTTTTCATCCTGTTAATATGATGGATTGCCTTGATTCATTTTTAATCTTGAAATAGCCTTATTTCCCTGGAATAAACCCCACTTAGTCATGGCATATAATTATTTTTACATATCGCTGAAATACTTGCTAATATTTTGTTAGGGCTTTTTATGTCTCTCTGTCTTCATAAGAGATACTAATTTGTAGTTTAATTTTTTGGTACTTTCTTTTTTTCTGGCTTTAGTATGGTAATACTAGCTTCAGGTAATGAGTGGGGAAGTGTTCTTTCTCCTGTTTTTTCTGGAAAAGATTTTATAGAATTGATTTTAACTATTTTTTTAAGCATTTGGTAGAATTCTCCAATGAAAACATTTGGGTATGGTCATGGAGATTGCTGTTTGGAGGATTTTTACATTTGAATTTGATTTTCTTAATAATATGTGTGTGTGTGTGTGTGTGTGTGTGTGTGTGTGTGTGTGTGACAGAAAGAGAGAGCATGCACTATTCAAATCTGTTTTATGTTGGGTGAAATGTGATAGCTTTTGTTTTTTAAGGTCCATGTTATCTAAATTGTCAAATTTAAGTGTGTAGTTATTCATAGTATTCCTTGATCCTTTTCACGTATGAAAATTCTGTAGTGATAGTTCCTTTCATTCTTGATACAAGTAATTTGTGTCATTTCTGTTTTCCTTCTCAGTTATGCTTTAGGATTGTCAATTTTATTGAACTTTTCAAAGAACCAGCTCTTCTTTTTTCATTGGTTTTCTCTATTGCTTTTTTGTTTTCAGTGTCACTTATTTCTGCTCCTCATTATTTTGTTCCTTATTATTTTCCCTGCTTTGGGTTTATTTTGCTCTTTTTCTAGGTTCCTACTTGGGAGCTTAGATTATTGATATTTACCCTCTTTTCTAATACATTAATTTTACTGCTATACATTTCCCTCTCAGCACTGCCTTATCTCTGGCCCACAAATTTTAATGTTTTACTTTATTTTTTATATATTTTATTTTTAGAGCAGTTTTAACTTCAGGAAAATTGAGTGGAAGGTGCAGAGATTTCCTATATTCCTCCTACCCCCATTCATGTACAACCTCCCTCACCATTAGCATCTCCCACCAGTGGTATACTTGTTATAATTGATGATATACATTGAGTCATCATCATCACCCAAATTCCATAGTTTGGATTAGGGTTGTGACTTGGTGGTGTATTCTATGGGTTTGGACAAATGTGTGATGGCATATGACTGTCATTACAGTATCATACATAATAGTTTTCTTAAAAATACTCTGTGCTCTGCCTGTTTATCCCTCCCTCCCTCCTAACTCCTGGCAATCATTGGTCTCCTTACTATCGCTATAGTTGAACCTTTTCTATAATGTCATGTAGCTGAAATAATATATAGCCTTTTCAGATTGCCTTCTTTCACTTAGCAAGGTGAAATTTAAGGTTCCTTTATGTCTTTTTATGGCTTGAGAGCTCATTTCTTTTTAGTGCTGAGTAATATTCCATTGTCTGGATGGACCACAGTTTGTTTATCCATCACCTACAGAAGGACATCTCAGTTGCTTCCAAGTTTTGGCCATTATGAAAAAGCTGCTATAAACATCCATGTACATACAGCTTTTTGTCTGGACATAAGTTTTCATTTCACTTGGGTAACTACAAAGGAGCATGATAGCTTGACTGTATGGTAGCAACATGTCCAGTTTTGTAAGAAATAGCCAAAGTGTCTACCAACGTTGTTAAACCATTTTGCATTCCCACCAGATGAATAAGAGTTCCTGATGCTCCGCATCCTGGCTATCATTTGGTGCTGTCAGTGTTCTGGATTTTGTCATTCTATTAGGTATGTAGTGATATTTCATTGTTGTTTTAGTTTACATTTCCCAGGTGACGTGATATGGGGCATATTTCCATATGTTTATTTGCCATCTGTTTATCTTTGGTGAGGTGTCTCTTCAGGTCTTTGGCCCATTTTTTTTTTTTTAATCTAGTTGTTTGCTTTCTTATTGCTGAGTTTGAAACGTTCCTTGTATGTTTTAGATACAGTCCACTATTAGGTATGTCTTTCACAAATATTTTTTTCTAGTCTATGGCTTGTATTTCATTCTCTTGACATTATCTTTTGCAAATCAGAAATTTTAATTTTAATGCAGTGCATCGTATCTATTGGGTTTTTGTTTGTTTTTATGAATTGTACCTGTGGCGTTGTATCTAAAAAGTCATTGTCAAATCCATAGTCACCCAGATTTTCTTCTGTTATATCCGAGGGGTTTTATAGTTTTGTAATTTATGTTTAGGTCTGTGACCCATTTTGAGTTAACTATTGCGAGGGCTGTAAGATCTGAGTCTGGGTTGATTTTTTACATGTGTATGTTTAGTTATTCAAGCACCATTTGTTGAAAACACTACTTTTGCTCCATTTATTGCCTTTGCTCCCTTGTCCAATCAGGTGATTACATTTAAATGGGTCTATTTCTGGCCTCTCTGTTCTGTTCCATTGATTTTTTTTTTGTTCTGTTCTTTCACTGATACCACACTGTTTTGATTACTGTAGCTTTATTGAAAGTCTTAAAGTTGGGTAGCTGTGTCCTGTAACTGTGTTCTTCTCCTTTAGTACTCTGTTGGCTATTTTGAGTCTTTCACCTCTCCGTATAAACTTTAGAATCAGTTTTCCCATATCCACATATATGTTGGTGGGACTTTGAATGGGACTGTGTTAAGTCTGTAGATCAAATTGAACTGACATTTTGTAAATACTGAATCTTCCTATCTATGAACGTAGGATATTTCTCCACTTATTTAGTTCTATAATTTCTTTCATCAGAATTTTGTACTTTTCCTTATATAGTTCTTGAACATATTTTTTTTTAGATTTATACCTAAGTATTTCATTTTTGAGGGTGCTAATGTAAATGGTGTTGTGTTTTTACTTTCAAATTCCAGTTCCGTGATTTACTTTTTGTGCAATATTTTTGTCTAGTCTGGCATTAGGGTAATGTTGGCCTCAACAAATGAGTTCATAAGTATTCCCTTTGCTGTATCTTCCAGAAGAGATTCTAGAGGATCAGTATACTTTCTTCCTTAAATATGTGGTAGAATTCACCAGTAACCCCATCTGGGCCTTGTTTGGAATGTTAATTATTGATTAAATTTGTTTACTAGACATAGTCCTATTCAGATTGTCTGTTTCTTCACACAAGCATAAAAATTATAAATTTTAGCAGAATGTCAGTTTTATAAAATTAAGTTATAAAATAATAAATCTATACTTTTGAGATATAGAAGATGTTTATGATCTTTTTTAGTGATATATGATACATTGATATTATGTAATATATAATATAATATTGAATAACTTTAGTTATGTGCTTTTATATGCCTAAGGAGAGACTAGAAGTATGATCACCAACATATTAAAGTAGTTAGCTCTATGTAGTTTTTATTTTTATGTTGAACTCTTTAATTTTTAACTTTTTTTCTCAATGGTCTTGCATTATTTTCCAAAATATATAAAATTGTTTTTTAAATCTCTCAGGCATAAGAATTTTGTTTATAATTTTTCTGTTGTTGTTCTTTTCCCTTATCTTTAAACTATTTTTTAAGTGTACTGCAGATTGGGAAGAACTGGTTACATTAAATCTGCTTGGTCAGAGTTTTAATGGGCACAGGAACTATTATTCCATATGCAATTGGTTTTGTATTTTTTAGACTATGAAGAAAATAAATTCAAGGACCTAAATGAAATATTTCTGTAAATTTTTATATTTTGTTATTAATCATCATCATGTTTTAATATATACTTTTCTACTTGACTTTGCAGCTACTCTTATTTATATTACAGAGTTGATTACAAGAGTATATTACAGAGATGTTGATCACAACTAAATTATTATAGATGTTCATTACTCAGTAATACACAACTTTTGTTGATAATGTGTATATGTATAATTTTAAAATGACTGTTTCCGAAGTGAAATGATTTAAATACATTTGTCAAAGTTTATAATGTAAAAGGCAACCATCATGAAATGGTACTTTGAAAAATGATTATTATGAAGGTAATGTATTTTCCTCCACTATCTCTTTTTTTTTTTATCTCTTGTAGGTGATTATAGCCTTCTGGTATCGTACATTTATGGGAATAATGAATTTATTTGGGATAGAAACTAAGACCTGCTGGAATGTCACCAGAGTGGAACCTCTAAATGAAGTTCAAAGCTGTGAAGGCATGTTTTCTTCCTCAAATGCTGCTGTGTTGTCACTAATGTTTACATAAACATCTCATAATATTATGACTTAAGAATTATTATAAACTAGTGATTCACTCTTTTAAAACACTCTATGACTAATTCACCTAAAAGAGTGTTTACTTTTAAAATAATTTTCTGAGAAGGCTATGCACTTGCTAATATGAGTATTAATTTAAAGTTTGAGTATTAATATATCCCAATGTACCCACATGTGGCTACTTAGTATGTTTTATAAATAATCTTTATAGACTTGTTCACAGTAACCTTCAGCTCTCAGAATATATACTAAATCCATATTTCCATATTTCCCTGACTGATTTTTACTGATTCGCTCAGGTGATCTTTATAACATCTAAAATAGCATTGGTAGAAGATATTTGAAACATAATTAGACTTTTTTTTGTGCAAAATAAAGGAATGGAGAAAATGCCTCATGAAATGACAGACTGTAATAACTCAGTCAACTTAGAAGGTATAACCTTTTCTGAGAGGTGAAAAAAAATCTCCTCATACATGTACATATATGATACTTATTAAGTTGCCACTAAGTGATAGGTTAGTGTTGGCCCTTAGGACCCCAAGGCGAACCAGGTAGACGTGGGGCCTTACCTTCCTGGAGTTTACATTTAAGAAAGATCTTAGTGGTTGTAACTGAGATGGAGATTACAAATAAGAAAGTAAGTTTGCTTAAGTTAGGAGTAGAAGTGTTTCAAGAACAGGGACCAACATATTCAAAATTCCTGAGGCAGGAAAGAACTGAAAGAAGGCCAGAGCAGAAAGACAAAGAAAAAATGGTGTGAAAGGGTGTTGGGAATGTAAGCAGGGGTCAGATGTTCCCGATTAAGGATTTTGTGCCTTATTCACTGAAGCATTTTGACAGATTTGCATTTTAAAACATTATGTTGGCAGTTATATGGGAAAGATAGAAGTAAAGAACAAAAGTGGATTCAGTGAGGCCAGGTGGGAGACTGTTGTGCTCTCAGCAAGTGACTGCAGGAAAGACGACTGGGAAATGCCCGGATTTGAGCGACATTTTGAAAGCAGAATTGATAAGATTCGGTAATTGGTTGATGGGAGAGGGGAAGGAGGGTGAAGACATGTAACACTGGTTTCTGTCTTAAGTAACCCGGTTTCTTTGAATGGTAAAGAAATATTTAAAAGTAGCACGTTTGAATTGCTACGTTAGTTTCAGATACTTGAGAGAGCTCAAAATGGAGGTGTCAAGTGACTACCTGCATGAATACATATAGGAATAAGGAGAAAGTTCTGGGCTGAATATAGACTTGGAGTCATCCGTGTGTAGATGATAATGGAGCCATGGAAGTGGAAGAATTTCCTTGAGAATATACAGATTGAGAAAAGAAGGGGGCATATAACAGAGCCTGAGGTGATCCCACATTGAAAGAACGTTGTAAAGGAAGAGAAGTTATTAGGACAGACTGGAAAGAAATCGTCAGAGAAGTCAAAAGATCAGAAAGGCCAGCCTTCAGTTCTTGACTCCACCAATAACGTTTATAGCTAAAGAACTAAATAATTTGGGGCAGGTTACTTTAATTTTCTATGTTCTGTTTTCTCAACGATTAAAGAAATATTTTGACACCAACTAATCGCATAGATTTGTTCTGAGAGTTATGTGAGATGAAGATTGTAAAGCATCTAGTAGGCTATGTGTTAATATTATATATAAATATGTAGTCTTGGGATTTATTTAGTATTAAGGTTCTGGCTATACATAATAGTGGACTAATAACTAGATTATCTCATATGGACTAAATCTGATCGTTGAGTACAAGAGCCATGTTTTACTCATCCTAGAGTCGGCAAAAGAGAAAAGTAATGTAATGGAGTTTTTCTTGTAATTTATCAAGTGACTCTAAAGACAGTTCTAGATACTGAACAACAGCATCCTCAATAAAATGAAGCACCAACTAATGATTACAGCATAATGATACTTAACTGGGGGAAGTATAAATGTAACCACCATAAAATATACAGTTTGAATGTAACTAATAATATTTCATATAAGGGGAAAATACTAATGTAACTACTTAGCAGAGTAGCAATCTGAAAAGCAAATGCTTTCAACAAATTCATGAGCTCTTGATTACAAAGCACTGAGATAATTCCGTCCAATTGCTTCATAGTCATTTATTCATTAAATACTGAATAATCTGTCTCTTTAAAGGATTGGGAGACCCTGCTTGCTTTTATGTTGGTGTGATTTTTATTTTAAATGGAATAATGATGGGATTGTTCTTCGTATATGGTTCATATCTGAGGTAAGACTATTAAAAGATCTTTCAGTGGGTTTATAAAGACTGGCTGACGTTTGTTGATTGTATGAAAAGGATAATTAATGGGATTAATTGATTAATAATAGGAAAGTTTGTGGATTTGTTTTATATATTTCAGAAGCTTATTTAATATCGTACAACTGGAAATTAGAGCTGTCACTAAAATAGTATCTTTGAGGTCTTCTTTTACCCTTGTGGGGATATTTTTTTAGCTAATTAAGTTTCCTTAACAAAGGCTTTAATGAAAATACCTCTAGGTCATTGTTATAAAATTATTGTAACAGAGGGGGTGTTTGGTTGCCATTAGTAGCAGATTATTTCTAATTTTAGTCTCTGTACGTGTGACATTAAGAAATCAGTGAAAGAAAATGAATATTACTTGTGGCAGACACTTAATGTATATTTGATAGCCTATCTTTCTTGATAATAAAACTACAGTTTTGTTTGAGATAGCAGTGTAGCCAATCTCAGTCATAGGTTGAAGTTAGCTATGACGATCGTGTACCCTTGAACAATGCAGGGGGTAGAGGCGCCAAGCCCACACACAGTCGAAAATCCACATACAACTTTTGTCTCCCCCAAATCTGAGCAAGGAGCTTACTGTTAACAGGAAGCCTTACCAATAACATAAACAGTTGCTCAATACACATTTTGTATGTTATATGTATTATATACTATATTCTTACAACAAAGTACACCAGAGAAAATAAAATGTTATTTAAAAGAATCATAGGAAGAGAAAATACGTTTGCAGTATTTATTGAAAAAAAAAATCCACCTGTAGGTGGACCCGTGGAGTTCAAACCTGTGTGGTTCAGAGGAATGCACTCACTGTAGTTTATTAATATAGTTGTGTGCTGTACAGCAATGTGAATGAATGAGCTATAGTTACACACACATCAACATGAACGAATCTTACAGTGTCTGAATGAATGAAGGCAGGCACAAAATAAAAAGAAACACTGAATAATTCCATTGTATGAATTGAAAAAACAGATAAAAGCAAATGATAGTATGATACTCATATCAATATTAATCACAGAAATCTTATTCACCTTATTCACCTTATTAATCACAGAAATCAAGGGAAGGCAAGTGAGGACTCAGGGTGCGATCAGTTTTCTGTTTCAGTGAATATGCTGGTTACAAGGATGTTGTTCACTTTATAATTGTTCCATAAACTGTCTAGAAATTTTTATGTACTTCTCTATCTGTATGTCATATAGGAAAAATATATTTAAGCTCATCAGAAGATTTGGAGGGAAAAAGGATTACGTTAAGATTATGCTGGGAGGCTTTACAATGTTCTGTTTTGAAAGTAGTTCGTATTTCTTATGCTTTTTTAAAATATGGAACAATGTTACACAGGACTAAAACTTTTTAAAATTAATGCTTTTTGTTGGTAGAGCAACCCGAGTGATCGATCGAGTGATCGATCGAGTGATCGATCTCTTCTCTAAATTGGTTACATAGTTTTGGAATGTCAAATGCCATCAGTAAGCCTCAGTCTATAAGAGGGATGTGTAGATGTAACAAATGTTGGCTGTAAAAGTTCCCTAAAACTGTCAGGGCGTTGGATACAGCATATGAGAAACAAAAGAAATAGGAATTTGTGGGGATATTTTGTATTTCTTACTCTAGCCAACCTCCCTGACTGGCATTATCTTGGAAAGTAGATACTCAGTTTCTATTCTTTTGGTTGTTAACAATAAAATGTTAAAGAACACTTTGCTTCACACAGCCCTGGGGGTCTTATACTTATTACCATAGTCGGGCACTCCTGTCACCCTCCGCAGCACTCAAGTCACAATTTTTTGTTTTCATTTTACTATTCATGTTGTCAAATCTTACTTTAATTTATCCACATGTTCCTAGTTTCTATATGCAGTATTTGTTCTTGCTTCTCACACATTCTTTCTCTCAATTTCTTACTTTTCCAAGTGCATGCTTTGAATTTCCTTCAGTGAAAATTTTATAATCACTTCCCTTTAGCTTTCATCTGCTTGCTTTTCTTTTCTTTTGAACTCATTCCTTCCTTCTCCAATCATTCAATCAATGTTTATTGTCTTCCAAATGTCAAGCTGTGGATACAAGTGATGAACAACATACAAAGAAAAGGCAACTTTAAGAAATGGTTCTTAACCTCTGATCATTATCCTTCGTGTGATTTTGTATTCTACTTTGTTGTTGCTTTGGGCCTCAAGAGATGAATATTTGCAGTAATTTAGACGTTCAAAGTTACTGCTAAATGAAACTGTTAGACTCTTGTCTTGGTCTCTTAGTCACTGAAAGCCAAGTTCAAAAGACACACGTTTACTTCCATTCCAAATATTCAAAGACAGCAGTGTAGACTCTGAAGTGCAGGCCTATTTGTTAAATATTATCTTATGTTCGCATCTTATATATTTTATTTAGAAAATATTTTAAATATAATAAATTATAAAATTCGGATTACTCTATATGTAAAGTATAAAGCATATTTTGTATGCTTGTATATTTCAGATTAAAACATCAGCTCCATGAGTACTTTTATAATTTTTACTGTTGCTTTGTATGGTTTAGTACTATGACATTTTATATATGATTTTACATTCTAAGATAATTTTGTGACAAATTATTTTGTATGAATTATGATTGTGTACTTTTTCTTTTTACAGTGGAACTCAACTTGGAGGTCTAATTACAGTATTATGCTACTTTTTCAACCATGGAGAGGTTTGTTTTCTAGAAAATAATTTTTAAGAACTAGAAAGGGCTGTATAGGAACAAGGAAATATATTCATCAAAGCCATATATAATTGCATATTGCATAGTAGTTCTCAGTATTTTAAAGAAGCTTGTATTACATGAGTAAGTTGATATTTTAATCATGTTGATCCACATTTTACATAATAATTAGAATTTATTACACGAATATCTTGCCTGATTTTTAGTGTATATATCCACAGACATACGCGTATTTGGTAGGAACAAGGAAATGCTGTCCTTGCTGAGTTCAGGCACTCTCAGTACATTATCTCACGTACACCTACCAAAGTTTTGTGGGAGGTGGTTTTTCTCTTCACAGTAGAAGATATAAGAAATTGAGAGAGGTTAACTTACTGACCCAAAACGACATTCACTGCACCGTGAAGCGGGGTTTCCCAGTCTATAGCCACCTGGCTCCAAAGTCTCATTTCTTTCTGTTACATCACACTGCCTTTGCAGGAACACAGATGCTGAATCAAAATAGAAATTAACTTACTAATTCATCCCAAAATAGAAATTAACCTACTAAAAAGAGCTCATAGAAACTTAGGAGTATTTAGAGTAGGATAAATTCATCCAACAAAATACGAAGTTTGTAGCATGTGCCAGACTCTGTGTTAATGCTATGATAATGGCAGTGGAAAGGGACAGAATCTGACTGCTGGTTTTTGGAAGCAAAATGTGTAATATTTTATGGTGCAGCTTATCGGGTGGAATCTTTATTCATTACTCTTGTGAAAGGTTGATAGCTTAATTTAAAAAAAAATCTTTTATACAAAGGAATCATAAAAATTATACATGAATATCTTAAATATATTAACTTAAAGCAAATACATTCTCATTCACCAATGTGTTAATGTAAAGACAAGACCTTTGCTTTGAGTATGACAGAAGACTGGCGTTATGAGTTGACCTTCTCATATATACCATAATTCATCTTACAAGGTGTATAAGTTTGGTTTCTTGGAAGAGCAGCAATAACTTTTAAGACGCTTACAAGGTTATAAGAGCTTGGATTCTGTCTAGAATTTTAGAATTCTTGATATAAAACTTTTGTAATATTCTCACCCATATTTCACCCATAGAAATAGTTTTAAAGGCTATACAACAATTTAATTAATACTTTCATTATACGCATCACATTAGTGATTCCCAAATACTTCTAATTGTTTTTAGAAATTTATAGTTAACTCTTTCAAAAATATGTCTGTACTCTTTAAACTTGTGTAACCTCTCTCGGTGTTTGTGAATACCCTAGGTGACATTTGTTTAGAGAATTTTCTGGGGCACATGTATGTCTCAAAGCTGTGGGATACCAAGGTCATCACTGCAGAGCTGGAATGTGGACCTAGTTTTTGAGTCCCAGAATCCTCACCACTCCTACAGCTACCGTCCTGTTTGTCCTTCGTATTTCTTCATGCGTGGCCTGATATCTTTCACTTGTTTCTGCACCTGTTAGTTAATGGTGCTCTCTACCTGATGTCTAGGTGGCCATGAAGAGAGCTACAGAATCTGAGAAACTATTCCGACATTCACAAGTGAACGAGCCTAGTGCTAAAATTATTAAAACCAGCCCGGTAATGATTTTTAAATTAGTAATGTTTACTGCAGTGGATCATAGAGTGAAGTAAGCGTTTTATTGATTTCAGGCTACCCGTGTGATGTGGACACCACCTCTCCGGGAAAGTTTTTCATATCCATTTCTTGTACTTCAGATGTTCGTTTTAACTATGATTCTCAGGTAATTTTTATTTATGAAACAAATCAAATTAGGTAAAAGTTAAGTTTTTGACACTGTACTTCAACCTATTAAGTTATGATTTCCTAATTTAGGTGCTATTTTTAGTTAGTTTTAAAATTAATTGAATATCCAGTTAAGAAACTAATTAAAATACTATGTAAAATTTTTCTTCCACTTAAGAGTCTAAACTACATGTTTTAGATAATTACATTGTTTTAATAAATCAGAATATGTGTTTATATATAACAAAGATTCAAAGGTTTTTAAGTAACTATTACTTTTTTCCCCCTCAAAATCTTTGTACTCTGACTCATTGTTTACTCTGACTCATGTGGTTTTCATAGAGCATTAATGTGTATTCTATGAGAAAAATTTCCTATGCACAAATGAATTTGGGAAATGCTAGGTTAGGAGTATATATATTCATATATTTATGAAATTTTCTGGATTACTGAAGTTTCTAGCAGTTTGACCAGTTTCACCTTAACTGCTTTTCTTGGACATTTTTTTTTTTTTCGGCTGTTGGAATTAATTTTATAAGTCTTTCAGAAATTGAAGAGGTCTGTGAAACAGCAACAACAAAGACATAAATAGCAGAATACTATAATTTTATCATAGAAGTAATTTTCATAAATGTTTGTACGCTCTCTCCCTGACTGAAATGCTGATCACTGTCTCCTCCCAGGGAACCTCACGCTTCACTAACTAGTGCCTATCAGATTCTGCCTGTATTAAAACCACTTGTGTACATATCTTCTTTCCTAAAACTGTAAATTTGTTAATCATGCACACATAAACAAATGTCTACATAGACATTCAATGTATTAAAATACCACTAAAACAGGGAGATGCCATATTTATCTCTGTAACCACAGAGCACGTAGCATACCACCATGCAGATATCTAAGGCTCTTATGTGAGCTTAAAGGTGAATAGTGGAATACTGGGGTGGCTGTCAACTTCAAGAAAGGTACAGACTAACTCTTGATTTATTACCTATGTGACAAGTTTATTTTTGGATTTGGATTTGGGAATCTGCTCTCCATCCAGATTTCTGTATCTTTGCTCTGCACATTACTTCTGTCAAATACGGTGGAGGAAGCTGACCATTTATCCCCACTCATTCCCACTCAAACTTCTAGAAAGATGGTTTATTTGCCATTTTAATTTTTTTTTTAATATATTTTGAAGTGGTTAAATTAGCCTGACCATTCAGGGGTTTCATGGAATGAAATGTGTTCATTGGTACGTTTAGGATTATACCCTTGAGTGCATGTGCTCTGTATATTCTGTACCTTTGCCAAAAGTAATTTGTGTTTGATAAATATAACTGAATACTTAATAAAGTTTTGTGATAATGTTGATAAACAATATGAACATTTAAAATCTTGCTTTTGAAAATTTATTTACCGTAGTATAAGGATTTATCAAAATCCAATACAGCCTTTACAGAAAGAACAGTTACAGTTTTATTATTTACACAAAATGTTTGCATTTCTTTTTTCATATTCTAAGATACTAAAGTCTTCTGTGGTAAAAGGTGTTAGTTGCTGATGTATCTCATAATTGCAGAATGGGCATTTTAAATTTTATATGTAGTAGTTTGTATTCCATAATTATTCTTTTCAAGTCATTTTAAATGTTTTTCTTTAAAACTTTCTTATAGTTATTAACTTATTGCTTCACCAGCACTTACATTTTTCCTCATTGCTTTTTAAAGCATGAAAGTGGTGGTTTGTAAAAGCTGTTGCTGCTCCAAAGGGTAAACACCTTGAGGTGTGCAGATCAGTTCACGTTCTATTTTCTGACCTTCTTGTTGGAGTAACAAATATCATGCTTAGTTATTGGAAAATAAAATTTTATAAAAGAATCATTAGATTTGGTAATTTTGCAATTAGTCTTTCTGTTTAGTGATAGGCTGCTTTTATGGTAACACTTATCAGTGTCACTTCTCTCCCTTAAGGACCTCGAACAGTAGTAGAAAGCATTTTGTTGCACTCTGTCTTTCCAATGTTGCTTTCATGCTTCCCTGGCAATTTGCTCAGTTTATACTTTTTACACAGGTAAGGTGATTTTAAACTAAGTAGAATGCAAGATGTATTTGGTTGTTTCTGTACAAGTTTTAAAATGTGATTATATTGTGTCCTAATAGATTTTCAAAATATGGAATAATTATAAAGCTAACACAGGAGAAAATCTAGGTGAACTTGTTTGAGGATGAGTTTTTAGATACAACATCAAAAGCATGATCCCTTAAAGAAAAAAGTTGATAAATTAGACTTCCTTAAAATTAAAAACCTCAGCTCTGAAAAGACACTATTAAGAAAACTAAAAGAGAAGTCAGAGACTGTGAGAAAATCTTTGCGAAACCCATACCTGATAAAGGTCTGGTATGCAAAATATACTAAGAACTAATTTTTAAAAATTTTTAATTAAAATTATTGGGGTGACATTGGTCAGTAAAATTATATAAGTTTCAGGTGTACAATTCTAATATGTAGTCTATTTCTTGTGTTGTGTGCTTACCACCCAGTCAGTTCTCCTTCCATTACCATATATTTGACTCCCGTACCTCTATCAATTAGCCTATGGTAAGGTAAAATTGTTTTCACTATGTGTCACTTAAAGTTGCAGAACCTATCAATGATGTTAAGTGAGGACTTACCATATACAATAGAGACTATATATGACCCCCCCAAATGTAACATAATTACTGTTTGGCTTTTTACATAAAAAGTTTGCTGACCTCTGAACTAGATTCTTTATGGATCTGTTTGTTTTGTGTTTGTGCTCATGTCTTATCTCTGCCTATATCTAGTTAGTTTTGATGTGGTGTTGGACATTGTAAATGAACTATTGTATAGTTAATTTGAGACTAGGCTGGTATTAACATCTTCCAGTGAAGATTAGATTTGCTTCCAGCAGACAAGTAAAGGTACTAACAATCTTGAATCACTCTCATGCAATCAGAGAATGAGATAATTCAAAGGTAGGCTTTAGTCTTTCTGAATGAAGGCTATTTGATTTCTGGTTCTAATTATAGTATATACCCCTTTGAAGCCCCAAACTGAAGCCTGAGGATTTAGCAGGAATCTTGCTCTTGGTGTGACCTCACTGCTGAATCTGTGGAAATCTCTCAACTGCCACTCAACGGGCAGGCATCTGCTACTATTGGAATTGGCAGATTCCTTTGGGAGAAAAGTGGCCCAAAATGTCATGCTCATCACTGCAGATTTCCATCTTTCCTCTGGTCTTAGCTACCTAATACTTTTTTAGTAATCCGTGGCTTTCATACAGATGTTTTCCCTAGCTGTTCTAATTGTCAGTGAGAAGATTGGCTGAAATAACGTTAGCTATCATTATTAGAAACATTACTCTCCCCATATATTTACTTTGTTGATGAATAGTGAAGTGTTTGTTGTCTACATTTTTTTTCACTTTTGCATTTTTAATATTTTTATTTTAGATAGCCGCATTATTTCCTATGTATGTTGTGGGGTACATTGAGCCAAACAAATTTCAGAAGATCATTTATATGAACATGGTAACATTTTTCATATTTACAAATAAGTCAAATATTAAAATAAGATCTCAGGGTTTATAAAACAAGTGATTCTGTTTTACGGGGTAACTTCTCTCAGGAAGTATTTAATATATATGATTTTGATAATATTCAGAAGGTAAACATGAAATGTACATTATAGATACCATATTGTAACATTATACTTTCAACTACAGTATAGATGTTTTTCACTCTCTGAAACTTGTTTTATTTTTATGTTTTATTTGTTATTATTGTCACTATTTTTGAAACTGCCTGTTCTCCCTGAGACCTGAAATTTCTAACACTGTACATGAATGTGGCACTGTAAATTTTATATTTTTGCATTTTTGTTTTTGTCTTAGTTTCCAAATACTTCTTTAAGAACATAAAAATAAATATCTTCTGATGAGTACATAAAATAAAGCATCATTAGTGATAGAAATGCTCAAGTAGTCCAACAAAAATAAGATTAAAAAATTAATACTTATAACTAAGTATTTCTTATTATATCATTCCATTAATGAATTAATAGAAACAGTGCTTTTTCGTTTTTTTTTTTTCCATTTTCTTTGGCCCAAGTAGTAGATAGAGAGAAAAAATTAAATTATGCTATACAAAATTCATGGTGTTGAAAATATTTAGAAACTATCAATGTGTTGAAATACTATTATCATTTGTCCAAGATCTACTTATTAATCTTATTTATGCAAATAAAGTTTGTATTAGAAATCATTATATGCCTGTAGACAAAATATGCATTCTGATATAATCCAATAAGGATAAAACGCCTGTTTCTTTTCTTCAATTTTCAGATTTCAGTTCTCCTTTGTTTTGTGCTGATGTTTGGAAACCCAATGTATTTATCTTCTTATTATTCTTCATCTTTGTTAATGATATGGGTAAGTGTTTCTTAAGCTTATGAAGATTTTTTTAAACCTGTCAAATAGTAGGTTTAACCCACCTGATACAAGTTTAGGACAATAAATAGGGCCTTTTTCTAATTATTACTCACATGAATAAGTTTTTCCCAAATAACACCTATTCTCTATCTCATCCTTGAAAAACAACATGGTATAAAGTTTACCTTTTTAAGGCAATGCCCAAATAAATATTTTTAAAAAAACAGTCATAAGGTAGGAAGACTTACTTTTAAAATATGCCATAATTTATGATAAAAATTAATTATTTCTTTCTAAGTCACTTCAGCAGGCTAAATGCTTATTGCAGTGATACTGCCCCTGCTCAAAAACATTTTGGAATGCCTCTGAATTGCCTTTACAAACTGGCACATTCTTTTCAATATCCTCAATGGAGGCAAATCTTTATCTCCCAAGGGTGGATTTGATTTTTGGAAACGACCAAAGCTTGTGAGTAAGGCAGGAGATTGGGCTGGGTAATATAGATCTTGATCAAAATATGGCGTGATATTAAAGTAATAAGATCTACTTGTACCCATAACTAAATTATCTTTAAAAGTAATTTAGGAAAAGGAGTTCTAAACTGTTCTAAGCAATGGCAACATAATTGGAATAAGTGTATAGTCTCCTCATGTGACTTATTTTCAATGAATAATACTCATTTGTATATATAGTTGGAACGGTGGTTCAGTAAATCAGTTTTATTGCTTTGTAGTCACACGCTATTCATAAGCCAAAACCTATAATGGAATGTTCCTGGGGTATTCTCTTTCCACAATGATTAGAAATGACACCAACCACAGTAATACCAAAATATAGCACTTTTTCAATGTGTGGTGCATTGATTGAATCTTTTGGGATTGCCCTTGTGTTTTAACATTTTTGCTCCCCACACCTTTTGTTTTTCTGCCTCACAATAAGTAATCACTTATTACTTATAATAAGTAATCACTCTCTTCCCCATGACATGGGGTTTTTTCTTTCCAATATTTTTTCAAACTTTTTCAGTATGATAAGGTAGAGAACTTGGAATAGTGTGCTCATCCACCTCTTTTTAAGAAAACTGTTTGTGTTTTGAAATATAAACAGATATAGAAACCTGCATAAAAATATTTTATGTACTGACAGTACTGACTAGTACTGATAAGTACTGATTAAGGGACTGTTATTTGACAAATATATTTAAACTACTATCAAGTCAAAATCAGAACTTTCCCAACCAGCCTGCCCTAATTATAACCCCTTGCACTGCTCCAAAACAGCGATGACCATCTTGACTATGGTAATCACTCCTAGCTTTCCTTTATAGTTTAATTACTTACCTTTCTATTTTCAGCTATAGGTTTCTTACATATCTGCCTATTTTCATTCCTTGGAAATATATTTGTTGAAGAGTCTAGGTAATCAAATATGTAGATAGAGGGTTATATGGTTCAGATTTTGCTCTTTGAATCCTCATGGTGTAGTTTTAAATCTTTTTTCTTCTTCATTTATAATATATTAATAATTGGATCTAAAACCTGGACAGGTTTAGGTTTGATCCCTTTATTATAGTATTGTTCTTTCATCATATGGAACATAATGTCTGGTGCTTCTCTTTTTATGATAGCAGCCATCAATTCTTAGTGCCAGATCCATTAATTCAATAGGGAGGCAAAATGGTGATATTCCAGTCCCTCATTTATAATTCATAGAGGAAAAGTAAAGTACATATCTAAATGAAGGGAGCTGGGAGGGGGTAGAAAAATATTTGAAAAAATAATGGCCAGAATTTTTTTTTTAATTTGATAAAAATTATTAACTCCGAAATGAAGAATTTCAATGAATCTCAAATTAAGACAGGTATAGTAAGGCACATTATAACCAGATTGCTCGAAATCAGTGATAAAGAGATGATCTTAAGAACAGCCAAAGAAATAAGACATGTTAAATATAGAAGAACAAAGGGTAAGGCTATCAGTAGATATTTTTCATAAGAAAAAAGTGCAAGCAACAAGGCAGTTAAACAACATCTTTAAAAATCCTTTTTTAAAAAGTACTGTCAATCTATAATTTGTACCTAGCAAACATATGTTTCAAAAATGAAGGCAAAATAAATACTTCATGACCAGATTTGCACTAAAAGAAATGTCAATCTATAATTTGTACCTAGCAAACATATGTTTCAAAAATGAAGGCAAAATAAATACTTCATGACCAGATTTGCACTAAAAGAAATGTTAAAGGCAGTCCTTCAGATGGAAGGAATATAATATTAGATGTCAGTAAGGCTCTACACAAATGAAGGGCACTGAAAATGGTAGCTAGAGGTGCTGCTATAACAAAATTATCATAGACTGGTTGGCTTAGTTCTCAAATTTCTAGAAGCTTATAAGTCCAACATCTAGGTGCCAGCCTATTTGATTCTTGGTGAAGGCTCTCTTCTTAGTAGATTTCCAGATGGATGCTTTTGTTGTATCCTCACATGGTGGAGACAGCAATTGACTCTCTCAAGTCTCTCCTTATAAGGGCAGTAATCCTATTCATTCGGGATCTAACTACCTCCTAAACTTTTCACCTCCAGTATGTCACATTGCAGATTAACGTTTCAACACATGAATTTGGTGGGGGACATAAACATTCTGTTGATAGCACTGAGGGTATGGTTTTTGAGGACCTTGGTTTTATGCATGAGACTCAATTCCAATTTCTTACCTTTCATAATTCCAAGCCCTCTTCTGTTGCCCTCCATTTCATACTAACACATAGTAGTTGTAACCTCTTTCTACAGTCCTTAAAGACTGCCATAGTTTCCCTCCTAGTTAATACTTTAGTTTTTTTTTTTTTTAAATCACCTTCTTTTCTCTGGCATCTGCAACGTTCCTTTTATTTCTTAAAGTTCAGTTAGGCCTTTAAAAAACATTTTAAAATATTTTATTTGGGAGTTTAGAGAAGAAGGATTTTCATGTTAATTTAGACCACTGATTTGGCTGGGTTACTTACATATACACTTATATGGATACACTACCCACACACCATGTACCTCCTCAGAGGAGTTGCCCTGCATAAAAATCATCCCATGTAATTCAGTGAAGAGTTAACTTGATTCTAGAGGCAACTTTTTAGCATACAAAGCATTTAACTCTCACCCCAAGGAAATTTTGCTATGTTCAAAATTTGAAAAATTAACAATTGAGAAGGAAAATGGCTGGTGATAGCCAAGATAGAACGGGGTGGCTGTGTAATTTTTGAAACATAAAATTCATATAACATATAAATATTAATTGTATTTGTTTTATTTTGTGTCATATGCATTTTAGGTGATAATTCTAAAGAGAAATAAAATTCAAAGATTGGGAGTTTCTGAACTCAACTTTTGGGTAAGATTCAACATTTTTAGTGCAATTTCTTCAGACTTTATTTCTATAAACTGAGTAAGATGATATGCTTCAAAATAGGATGATTTAGAGTTAATAGATTTTATAAATAGCTACTTGCTTAGGTGGGAAATAGTCTTTAGTAACATCTACAAGTCATTTTTTAAGAAATTCAGTCATCTATTTCAGTACCACCCTCAGTCCTTTCTTTACTTTTAATTCTGCTGTACCCCTACTACCTTGCTTTTAAAATTTCTTTCTATTTGCCTAGAGTTTCTCTCTTTAGGTTTACTAACCTTCTCTTCAAAATAACTGAGTTTGTAATTCTGTCCCCACTTTCCTTTTTTCTTTTCTCTATATCTGTCCAATATCTACCTTTCCTTCTGCTTCCAACTTTAGGCTCTAGTATTTTTGTCCTTCTAACATTTTCCCTATAATCTCCCAGCCTCTTCTTGTTTCAGCTTAGACACTACCTAATCTTTGTTTGAGTTCTTCCCAAATATACAAACGGATGGCCCATGTTACCTCTATGTTTGTGTGTTTTGTTTCTAAGTAAAATAAGTATATTATTAGGTAGGTACTGCAATTGCTAATTATCATACTATCAGCAGATGACATTCCTTCTTTTTCTCTGAGTCTTTGATATAATTCTATTAAAAAATAAAACATGCCATACTGAATAACTATGTGATTACATCTTATACATTGATAGGGTAAAACAGGATAAATTTTGGTAAATAGGTTTCTACTCAGAATGCGAGAGAAAAAAGGAATTAATTGCCAGTTTCTCATTGCTTGAAGTATTCTCCCATTCCTTATGGTGAAAATGTAGAAATATTTGTACATTAAGTTATTGGATGACATCACCCTTCATGTATGTGTGTGTATGTACATATATATATATGCACATATATATGTATATACACATCTAATGTGTATATATGTATATATACATACATATATATATATACACACACACGTGTATTTTACTTCAGAACAAATGACAATGGTTGTTTTCTTAAAGATTAAACCAAGAAATCAATGGAAAGTCAAAGATTTTTCTTTAATAACTGAACTCAAAAGAAAGTCAAAATTTCAATTACAAACTATTGAAAAATGACAACAAATAGAACAGAGTCCATGGACATTTAAGAAAATTCTGCCAACATTGTGCTCAAAGGAAAATTTACTGTGTTAACTATTTTCAGTTTTAGACTGGAAAAAATAAGAGTTAACCTAAGTTTTCAACTCAATTTCAAAGAAACAAAATTCTAAGGAGAGAAAAGTTGAGATACAATGACTGTTCAGCTTATATTTATATTTTGAAACTGATATAATTGATATAGTCAGTCTCTTGCAAAAAGAAGTGACAAATCATGGTAGTCATCTAAACAAAAAACACAAAAGATATTCTGGCTTTTTATAGCTGCCTTTTTTTTTTTCACACAAGACAGTCAAAAAGGAAAAGCAATGCTTTTTGTGAACTAATGTGTTTTTTTCTTACAAAAAAACAACAACACAAAACACCTTTTATTTCTCCAAGTAATTTTTTCATGGTAGTGGGATAAAGATTATATTGCATATCTTACTCTGTCATAATTGGAAAATTTGAAAACAAGGAAGTGCTTTTTTATATTGAATGGCTGTAAAACAATATATAAAAATTGTCACTTATGATTGATCAAAGTCTATTTTTAATATTCTTGACCAGCATGTGGTAAGTTGGAAGAAAGATTCTTTTTCTCTTTTTTTCTCTTTTTGTCTTCCTAGGTATTAAATCATCTCTATTTTTAGCTTCTATGTATCTTTAGCAAAGATATATACAACATAAAACTTGAACAAGGTGCTTTTAACCTAAATGAAATTTACTTTATAGTTTTCTTCAATAGGAGTAAATTCAATATTTAATGAGAGATTTGGAATTTTAATTGCAAGGTAATTAATGAACTGAGCTAATGCTGAAATTTACTCAGACACACCAAAGGGAACTGTGTGTGTCATGAGAGATGAGAATCCTTACTAGAAGGGAAACAGAACCTCATTGGTAACCTAAAGCTCAATACTAACATCAGGCAAGGATAGTGTGAGGAAGGCTATTCTTACTCACAAACATAGATTTAAAATTCTACCTAGATTAAAAACACTTTATGGATATAAAAATGTAAAAGAAAAAAAGAGAAACTCAAGAATAGCCACCACACACACACACACACACACACACACACACACACACACCAAATTGGATCCATTCCAGGAATGCAAAGATGTTTCTGGAAAATCCATTAATATACATTATCACACTAACAGATTAAAGGAGAAAAATACTTTATGATAATCACATTAGATGCAGAAAATGAATTTGATTAAACTCATCTCCCAGTTCTGACAAAAACTCTCAGTACAATAGAAATAGCAGGGAGTTTTCTTAACCCAATAAAATTCTTCAGCATTCATTGGTCTTACCAGGTCAGGTATTTGAAGTGTTCCATTTAAAATAAACATCAAGATAAATGTTATTTTTTTACATTTTATTAAAGGTCCAAGCTATCACAATAAAGCAAGAAAGTAAATAACAGAAATTAGGAAGGAAATGAATGGAAAGGAAGAATCAAAATTCACTAGAATACATTATTTACATAGAAAACAAAATAATTTTCAGGCAAATTAATAGAAATTATAAGAATTCAATAATACACTAGATATAAGATTAATATTCAAAAGTCAGTTATATTTCTATTCTCTGGCAGCAAACAGAAAACATATATTTAAAAATTAGCCATGTATATTAGGAAGAAAAAATACATAGTATCTAAATAAATCTAAAAAATACATACAATATTTGCTTGGGAAAATTATTTTTAAATTGTTAAGATGTAAATAATATCAAAATAAATGGAAAAATATGTTTATGCCTAGGAAGACTCTAATGTCAGTTCTCTATAGTTGATGTTTAGAGTCAAAGTAATCATAGCAAGATTATCTTGCAGGTCACTTTTCAATGAATGATGCTGGAATAAGTTGTTATATATATGGGAGAGGTCACATCATACATAAATATCAGTTTTAGACTTGGCTATAGTGAATCTTTTCAAGCTAGATTTTTTTCCCATTTGATCTGTCTTCATAATTATTTATGCACTTCCCTACATTATGGCCCAACAAGATGCTGCAGACTCATTTTTTATTTTCCTTGCCCCAGCTCTGGAATCAACCTTTTCCCGCAGGATCCCTAGTTTCTTTTAATGTAGAATGGTATTTAGAAACCAAGATCTGAGTGCTGAGTGTTCTCATGCTACCAGTCTGTCCTTTCTTCAGGACCTTTTCATTGTATGCATCTGTATGTGTTCTCGTGTGTATGTATCTATATGTATGAAATCTGTATGTATGAAATAATTTCATAACTATACCTCCAATTCCAGTACAGTGCTATAGGAAGATAGAACTATAGAAATTATCCAGTTTAAATAACAGAGGAAAAATAGATCGGGAAAACAAATCATAGTGGCTCAGGGACCTGTGGGACAATAACAAAAGATCTAATATTTGTACCATTGAAGTTCCACAAGGAGAAGAAAAAGAGAGTGGGACTGAAAGAGGATTTGAAGAAGTAATGGCTGAAAACTTCTTAAATTTGATAAAAGACATAAATCTACAGACTCCAGAAACTGAGTGAATCCTAAGGAGGATAAACCCAACAAAATCCATGCCAAGACACCTCATAAGCTTCTGAAAACTAAACAAAAAAGAATTTTGAAAGCAAGCAGAGAGAAATAAATGATGCATTACTTATAGGGTAAAACTGAATTACAGCCAACTTCCCATTTGAAACTATGGGGGCCACACGTGTCAACTGCGTTCCATTTTCTGTAGGACCATCCTTTTTTAGACCTCATGACTAACACACCTCACGTGATTAAAATTTTTCTATGCCATTTAGTGATACAATTGAATATTTTAACTGGGTAATTTTTAGTACCTGACTTCTATTTATTTGATTTATTTTTTAGCTAATTCAAGGTTGTGGTTGGTTTTGTGGAACAATCATTTTGAAATTTCTGACATCTAAAATCTTAGGCGTTTCAGACCATGTAAGTACTTTCCAGTTAAAACTGTAAAATTTCTATAAATATGTACCTGAATGAAAACTTTGAAACCACCTATTTTTGCCTCTGAGGTTAAGTGCCTTCTTCAAGGTCCCCAACCTAGTTATTGGCAGAGTCAATACTACAGTCTTGCAGTTCAATGACCTTTTCAACTCAGGAAGAAGCAATGTACCAGTGAACACTGACTGAGCCTTCTAGGAAACAATTAATAATATGTTAAGTAGGTATTTGTTTATATTTCAGTAAAACACGAGTAGTCCTTTGTTTAAATAATGTTACTTATTTATTGCAAATGTTAACATATGAACAGTCTACTCAGCTTTGAAATACAAAACTCTTAAAATCTCAATATAGGTTTATTTATTTATAATTATGGACTACAATTAAGGTGTGATTTGATATTAAAGATTTGTCTTGTAAAAAGAGAATGTTAGAAGTTCTCTATCTTTTTATTTTCTAGAAAATATATGGACCACTTGTCCCTCGCGTGTGGGGTCTTTTTGTTATAAGGCTAATGCCTTAAATAATGGTCTTTTTCAAACATAATTACCTACTTAATAAATTAGGGAATAGAAAACAATGTAGGAATTTACTTCTGGTTTTTAGCACTTTGTGTGGATGTGAGCATATATGAGTGTATTGTACAATAACACTGAAATTTACCTTATCTAGTACTATCCATTTGGGACTCTAATGCTGAAATTACTTTAGCTTTAACAAGGGATTATAGTACTTCCTCTCTAAAAGTTCAAGTGCTATCACTATCCAATAGAATTGACCTTGTATACATGTTCATATTAAATAAAACTTTAAAATATAAAAGATTAATTTGCTATTTATTGCTAGCTTTGCATAGTGGTTTATTATGTTTATTTGTTGCTGTTCTCTGGTATGTTTGATACATTTTCTTTTTCTTTCCCTTTTTAGGGAGTATATATTTTATGATCAACTTTATTTAGGCCTCCTAAGCTATTTATCTATTAAGTTGGTCTATTATTTTCTTTCTTTCCTTGCTTTATATTGTAACCCATTTCTTATGAATTTTAAACACACACATACACACATACACACATCCTTGGTACTTTTAAGTGACTTTCTCTATGTGACAGCTATGAGAAAGACTTGAAACTAAAGTGTTTTTAAATTATTATTAGTCACTAGGCCAACTCTGAATTAGAAAAATAAAGGAAACTCTGAATTATCCTTGGTATTGGTAGATAATGAGAACCATGACTAAAATAAAACCACAGATAATTATATAAGCGTGATATAAAATAATTTCTATCCATGTAAAATTTTTTGAATTGAGGTTTTTATATACCAAATATTTTCCTTTTTCTGGCCTTCTGAAAATGCAATGGATAAATAATTGTCTCACCGACAGTAGGTAATAATCAGTAGAAAATACAAGTTCTACATTGGGTTTGTTTGGTAGTGTTTGTTTTAAAGGCACTGGAGAGCAAGTAACTATATCAAAGTAGTATGTATAGTCGTAATTCTTACGAAGAGTAGCTCTCATATTTAATTGCTTGAATGCATGTCTGAAAAATTCAAGGAGCACCAAAAATTGTAGTCACCGAATGAGGCTTTTTGAAAATGACAACGCGTAGAAAATCTGTTCATGATTTACAATGTCTGGTAAGAGGGCTTAACATGAATTTTTTTTCTTGCCAAATGATCTGAGTATAAAACTCATGATTAACTGCATGGTGGTGTCTGCCCAGCAAATACTGATTTTAGCTCACCCTTTACATTACCACCTCTGTTTTATCTGACCTCTTTCAACTTTTCATTGCTCTTGATATTTCTCTTTGTTTTCATGTTGTCTTTTCATTCAGCACATAGCATGTATAATTTATCTATTTTTTTTCCTTTGAGGGGCATCTATGAACCTTGGATTTATCTGTCTTGTGGACTTTATTACTATTACATCAAATCAGTTGTTATTAACTAAAACTATTTGTATAATTTTAATTTGTTTTACTCTATTTTCTTTCAGATTCGCCTGAGTGACCTTATAGCAGCCAGAATCTTAAGGTTTACAGATTTTGATACCTTAATTTACACCTGTGCGCCCGAATTTGACTTCATGGAAAATGCGGTATGTTTTTTGTTTTTTACCTTCTCTACAGGTATGATGGGTTTTTTGCTCTTAAGTTTTCCTTTGAATCTGAAACTCAAAATTCACATTTAGAACCATGGGGATTGCCACGAAGATTGCCACGGGGATATGGAAAACAGTTTGGGGAATATAATCAATAATGTTGTAAAGATTTTGTAGGGTATCCGATGGAGACCACTTCGGAGATGGTGTAGATACCTCATCATTGCGCTGTACACCTGAGGCTGAAGCTGAATAACAACGAATGTCAACTTTAATTTAATGTATATATGGTCACAGGATGTGGAGTACAGCATAGGGAATAGAGTCAGTGGAATCGTAAGGGTAGTAGATTAGGACAGGGGAGTTGTCACTTTGTGTAAGTTGTAAATGTCTATTACATTGTTTTGTACACTTGAAACTAATTTTAAAAATGTATATGTTTGCATAACAAAGCAACTGAAAGGTAATGCTGTGCTTTTAATGTGGGATAACAGATTTTAATTTTTTTCATAATTTTCTGTATTTCCATCTTTCTATAATAAGCATGTGATATTTTTATTTTCTTGTATTTTTTATAATAAAGCACTTTAAACTTACAAAACAAAAAACAAACAAAAAAAGAGAGGCACCCAACTTTCTTACCCTATAATTTTTTTACTATAATGTTTGCTAACCATATGGCCTTCCTCACCTGTTTTCTTATGTGTAAAATCGGTAAACAATGGCCCCTATCTTAAAGAGTTATTGATGATGGTTAAATGAGATAATCCAGAGAGAGTACTTAACATACTATATAATGATCCATAGTGAGTTACTGTTATGACAGTTAAATTATTTTTAATCTCGGTCAGTTATGGGACCATTCAGGACAAATAAATCCAAATTCTTATTTAGGTTTTTAAAAAATTCAGTTTAATTTCATTTAATACCCCAAACATTACAAAAGTTTTTAGCAAGCTGTTGCAAGAAATGTATACTACTAGTCATACATTAGTCTCTCATGTATCCAACCAATCGTACATTCATTCAAAAACTGTCATCAGCCACTAATTACTTGTGAGGCAGTTTGTTATAGAACTACAGCGAGGAAAATAACTCAGTTCCTGCCTTCAGGAAATGTATAATGTAGTTACATGGTGGTAAATCACTCCCTGTCACAATAATAGGTCATGAAAATTATTTAGCTGCCAATATTATTTCAATACTTATTCATACTTGCAGTAAGTACTTAGGCTACCTTTCTTCCTTGTTAGTTCTAATTTTACAAATGAAAATAATGGAACTTTGCAGTCCAGTGATCAGTAAACACACGTTATACAACTTAATATTATGCAAATAAAGGAAAGATAAAACCAGAAAAGAGGAAATTACAGACATAGCTAATTTTTGGTTTAATAGTTTTATCATTAAAAATTTTGATAAATTTCTGTAACTATTTTTATAATTTTGATTCTTGTATAAGAACATGAAGGTTGATATATATTCTGTTAATGACAAAGGTATTTTTAAAGAAATTTTGTTATGACACTCAATTTGACATGGATTTTTACTCATTAATGTACAATTTAATACATTCAAATAAATTTTGAATAATTTGTTTTATTTCAGACTCCCTTAAGATATACAAAGACGTTACTGCTTCCAGTTGTTATGGTGATTACTTATTTTATCTTTAAAAAGGTATTGTTAAAAATTTTTATGACTTGCTTTTGGGTTCAAGATAAGGACTTACAATAGATTAACGCTAAAAGCTCATCATAATGCTGTCTTATTTTCAGAATGAACTCTTCCCCTCCCTCAAACATTTTGTTTATTCAGATCTTTCTTTAGTATTACATGATTTTTTTAAGAAAGCCACATTGGAAAATATAGTTATTTTTTTCAAAAAAAGTATTAGTTGCCCACTATGTGGCAAGAACTAAGTGTATAGCAGGTGCAAACACACACAGGTGCACATGTGTGCGTGCACACACACACACACACCCACTCACACCTGCAGCCACTAAAGCTTAAATTCTTTCTGCTTCCATATAAACCCCTCAGTATTTATCCTGTTGTTTATTTTTCATCTCAAGGATATTTCTGATGTTCATTTAAATTTTCACTTGTGTGAAATCACTTCTGGGAAGGAAAGGAGGGCATGTATTGTATGATTTTCCTGTGACACTGTTGAACTTTAAACTATAAATGCACACATTCTATTAACTATACCCTCAATAGGGTTTTTGTTGCCTAAATGTCTAGAATCTCATTATTGTCATCTGAACGAGAGCATCTTCCATGTAGGATGCTCTTGAATCAATGAGAAGAGTTAAAAATTCTAAACTTAGATTTCATTTGAAATTAGAGTCTAAATTTCACTATATATTTTTTCAACATTTACCTGTGAGTATAAACCACACATCATGAGGAGTGCAAAATTTTAAGTTCCCTGTAACTTTTTCATCTTACAGTTTAAGTTGCATCAGATTGCTGCTAATGCCTCTCTGGCCAACTTTAGCCTCCACTTTCCCCTTCACGCCGCCCTGTCTCCCACCCTCACCAGCATCTGGTACATTTGCTAAGTGCTCTTATGCCTTCTGTAGCAGCATAAGATAGATGTAGGCTGAGAAGGGAAGCAGATATGCCACAGTAATTTTATAGTAATCAGGAAGTGGGAATTGAAGTGGGAACAGAGACTGCGTAGCTAGGTAGATAGAGATAGAGACAGACAGACAGACAGAGAGTGTGTGTATTAGTTTCCTCATTCACTTGGGAGGTTAAGTAAGGTAAAAATAGTCTCTGAAAATACATGGAGGTCACTGCCTCCTTTGTGGAAACCAATCCCCAACCTTCAGGTCACCCTCCTCCTAGTAAAATATAAACTTTAATAAGGAATTATCCACATATGTGGATAGAATTTTAGAATTTTAGAGCTGAAATGGACCTTAAAGATTTACTTCAACACTTTTTTTTTTTTTTTAATTAGAGGAAGTTGTAACTTCAAGATATTATTTGCCTGGGGCAGAGCTGGGACTACACTGTTCCTGAGAACTCACTTTAACAATGAAAATACTTCTTTTTACTGAGGGTGTTTATGTTAATGAGTCAGGGCATTTTAAGTGTCACATAATTTCTTAGAAAAGTTTCATTGATTTGATTCTATTCACAGACTTTCCGTGATATTTTATGTGTCTTATCTACAAACACTTATCTAAGGTAATTATATCATAGTTTTTTAAAATCATATTATATTCAATTATTAAATAACTTACTACAATGCCAATTTTTCAAATGGACATTAAACTTCAGCATTATGATTAAGAAAGGAGACATGAACCAAACTTAGATGTTTTCTAAAAGAAAAAACTGAATGTATTATTCTTATGGATCTCTTTTATTTATTTGGGCCTATTTTGGAGATATTTATACTTGTGAATTAATTTAAAATTTAAATTTGTTTAGTTTAATTTTAATATATGACTAGAATTTAAAGTCAATAAACAGACATAATCTAAAGTTTTAGTGATTCTTTTTTTTTTAACTTTCAGAGAAAGCATAATCATTTGTTTTTCTGAATATTCATAAAATTCATTTTTCTACATTTATTGTTACAACTATTTGTCTTACCACATTTCTTGTGGTTTTAGTAAAGTCCCTAAGATTATGGCATAAACATACGCATGAAAAATGCAATATAAATCACACACTACTACAGGACATGAGAAGTAAATTGTAAAGAAAACTTTATTCTGAGAAAATGTTAACTCAGAATACATTTTATATTTGTAGATATGTTATTAAATTTGTTGTGTTTAAGGAAATATATTTTTAGGACAGGTTTAGATTTACAGAAAAATTGTGAAGATAGTTCAGAGCGTTCCCATGAACCCCATACCCCATGCTTATATTTTATGGATGATATTGTTGAAATGGTAGAATCTTATTTGTTGAAATAGTTTCCAAACCAAAGAGTTGACAGACCCACTCCACTTCGTTCTGTTCAGATGGAGTTCTTGACATTCTAAAAAGAGTTATAGAGCCCTGAAAACTATAAGGAATGCATGAAGGGACCTGACATATTTAAATGGGAAATAGAATCTTGAGTTGTACATGGAAGCTGTCCTTAGATATTTGAGAGGGTGTTATGTGGAAGAGGTCAATGGGTGGAAGATACTCAAATAAGGAGATCTTTCTTAGTGATGAAATAATATCCCAAAGTGACAGCCCTGTGTGTGTGTGTATGGGGTGGGGGGGGCATCAGGGCGGCCCTTTAAATCACAAAAATAGTACCTCATTGTAATGTATTCAGACAAAAGAGTAGATCAAGAAAAGAGAATGTTCCCCTCTCTTAGATGTACTCCTGTATTCATTGGTGCTGATTGTAAAGGCTTTCTATGTGTCATTCTACAAAACGCATACAAAAACACAGTATTTTTTTTTTAAGTGGAATCATTTTATTATTATTCTGTAACTTCTTATTTTGGTTTAGCGGTGTGTCTTGGGCATCTGCCTCGATCTTTGTCAAACTTTGTAATGGTCTCCACATTTTAGGATTCATCATGAATGACTAGCACGTACTTAGCCATTCATTCCCACATCAGTAGACATTTAGATTATATTTATCTTTCTGTTGTAACATCCATTGCTATGAGTAATGAACATCTTCGTATGTGTATCTTTGCATACTCTTTTAGTATTTAGAATATTTGAAATGGGTGGATCATAAGGTATGAATATTTTATAATTTGACCAATACTGAGAACTTACAGTGATGAGAGTGGAGAATGCCCATTTCCCTGAATCTCGTGAACGCCATCGTTGTCACATGTGCTATAACTCATCTTACAAGTCTTTACCAGGGAACTTTTATGATTTTCCATATGTCCTCTATTTATATTGCTTCTTGACCATTTGAAAATTGATATATTACAGATAATAATCTTTTGTTTATTATGTGTACAGCGTAGTTTCTTCCAGGATATCAGTTTATAGTTTATCAATGATCTTTGCTTTATGGAAATTTAAAATTTTTATACAGTCGCAACTGTATATTTTCTGTGTTCATTTGTTGCTTGGAAACACTTCCCCACATCAAAAATCATTAAAATATTTCCCCATAATTTCTTTCATAATTTTCTTTGTCTAGAAATTCATAGACCTTCATTTCTATTGGCTCAGTTGCTGGAAAATTACTGCATTGCTTTGGTTGCGTATATTTTCTTGAGTTTTCATGTTTCTTTTAGTCTTGACGTGAGAGAGCCATTACCTCTTCCGCTGGGGGTCTGCAGCAGCAATGACCGTTGGTTATCTCAGGGGAAAAAAGGTGCCAGCCAGTGCCTTCTTCACAGCAGGCCAACAAACACTGTGGGCTCTTCTGCTGTGAAAGCTGCAGGGAGTCCATGGCTGTTGTGGGGGCCATTGAGGTCTCCACTGACAAAAGCTACTGGCATCCTCACAGAGCAGGCCTCCGGGGACCACTGTGGCTGAAACCCATGGCTCTTGTCCCTCTTTGTTTCTAGCTGTCTCCAGTGTCAGCAGAGCTGATCTCCATAGCGATTCTTTCTGTGCAGCTCTTCTCCATATTTTGCTCCACTGTGTTGCTATAGGTTAATAATTTCACTCTTAAGCCCTTCTGAACAGTTCTCCTTTGTGGATGGCTGTCTAGTTGTTGTTTCTTTTTAAAGGGACCAAAGCCGCTCTCTCCTACTCCGCTGTCTTGCTGACATTCTCCATAATTTTCTATTTTACATGTAGATTATTAATCAATCTTGCATTCATTTTGTAGTGTTGAAATACAGGGATCTGCCTTTTCCCCCTCAAGTGAGGTATTGTTCCAACACAATTCTGGGTAACCTATCTTTTCTCCATTCATTTGGAATATCAGTTTTAATCACATGCTAATAAATTCTCGTATGTACTTGATTTCTGTTTTAAATTCTCATATTGAACTATGTGCTTGTTTCTGAGTCAGAACAACACGATTTCTTGTTTATTGTTATTGTTTTTCACATTTTCTTTTCCAGGTAAACTTTGAAATAAATGTGTCTGGAATCTCCCACCAGAGGTACCCACCAGAGTCTATTGAGATAGCTTTAGATTAATTCAAAGAGAATTGAATCTTTCTATAATTGATTCTCCAATCCATTAGTATGGGATATCTTTACTTATCAGTGTGGGCTAGTCATGTAATCCCTCTGTGCACCAGTTTCCCTAAACTGGAAATAATGACCTTAACATCACAGAATTACTCTATGTGTTAGAAAAATTAATGCATATAAAGTTCTTGGAACTTCTGACAGCTTGTAATAATTGTATGGATGCAATATCTTCTTAAACTACTCTGAAGATAGTAATTGGAATTTTCATTTAATTCTCTTTTATTTCTTGCATTAACTCTGTTTCCTGAGAGATCAGTTCATTTGCTTATTCATCTTGTCTTTCTCTTTCATTATATTTGTGCCTCATGATTCAGTTGTATATTCGTATTTTAAATTAGCTACTAGATTTATTTGCATTAGTAGTTATTGTTAGGGTCCTTGGTGATTCATAATTATAATTATGAATAATTATAACTCATAGTTATATCATAATTACTTACCTACTAGGCCTCTCTCTTGCATGCAACAACTTACTACAGAATTCTGTTGTGACTGGCAGATTTCAGGACCAGTGAGAACCCATCCACCCCTCCCCCCAACCTTGACTCTGTAAGTCAGGAAAGAACTGTGAAGGAGACAAAGTAATTTGGTGATTTCACTACTAGCTAGAGAGACCTTCCCCTGACTAGCCTTGTTTTTGTTTTTGTTTTGTTTTTAAATCTAGATCTGTGTGTGTCCTTGAACTTCTTACTATCTTGTCTTTTCAACCCCAAAATTGATGTTAGAAGGCCTCTGCATCCTGTAAAGCCTTTGTATAAAAAACTAAAGCATCTAGTTTTTTCAGTGGGACATTAAAATAGGCAGTCTTATACTCTTATATGAACCGAATATAAACTCTGTGAGGAGAAAAACGGTATCAATAATATTCACTCTGTTCACTACACAGTACCTAGAACACAGTAAACGTGCCATAACAATGTAGTAAATTTGTTAGTTTTTCTGGAACTAAAATATTTGTATGTTTTACCCAGTAACTTTTCTTCTAGAAATTTGTCCTGAAGAAATACTCAGAGATGCTGACAGTTTTATGTATAAGGACGTTATTTATAATTGTGAAAAATGAAAACAACTCAAAAGTCCAGCAGTGCTTTTTAAAGTATTGCATATACTGTACATGGCTGAATAATAGATTTTTTTTATTCATTTATTTTTTTCAGAGGTACAGTCTCCAGGAATCAGTGAAACCTATTTTATCTTAACCAAAAACAGCTTTTTTATACACCTTAAATGGGATGACTATAAATGACTTTTAAATTGCTATAATTTTTAATGATATCATCTAGTATTTTTATTTATGGTCCTGAGTAGTTTAGAGAGAATCAAAATTTTAAAATCTAAGAAGAAATAAAGTTTATTTTTATGTGATCGTATTATAATGGACATTTATTAAACAGGGATTTTTTATTTATTTATTCCAGAAAACAGCTCCTTGAACATGGTGAGGTAAAGCTCTCATCTTAATCTCTGGGAGATTTGTACACTAACTTCTAATTTAAGGATAATTCACGAAAGTATAACCTGCTGCTCAACCTCATCGGCAGTGCAGGAGTGGGTCAGCCGTAGTGGTCCATTTCTGCTGAGCTTATTCAGTTTATTCTGCTCTGTTGTGAACAGTAGTAAGGATTTGCAGCCAGAAGGCTGATTTATTACCAGGGAGCATAATTATATTAAATTACCTTCATTCATGCATTCTTTCATTCATTCAACAATAACAGTCCATTTCTAGCCCACTAAGCTCATAACTGCAGCCCCTCAGGGCAGGTGTGTGAGGCCCCGTGACTGGTGGCCAGTCAGTTAACAAGCTTAGCTGTGTTACAAGACACAAAAGATGGTAAGCGGTGTTCCTGCCCTCACGTATGTGTAAGTTGTCAATGGGGATACAAAGCAAGGAAGACAGCATTGTACATGGTGCTGAATTATTTGGGGGTGTATAAAGGAAAATAACAACGTGGCTGGAAATACAGTGTCCTAAGTAATAGACCTCTACGTCTTAAGGTCTTATTCAAAAAGAGGGCAACTAAATTTGAACTTAGTGGGAATAGCTTGTGATGATAACTAATATTTTCTGAATAGTTACTATATGCCAGGTACTGTGCTGTTCAATTCTCATATCAATAGTATTCCCATTTGGCAAATAAGACAATTATGTTAATTAGGTGATAGTACCTGTTACAGAGGTAAGTAAACACTCACATTTCGATGACTTGACTTAGTAGAAGTTTAATCCTTTGCACACATAAAGTTAAAAGCAGGACTCCCTGATTAGCAGGTGGCTCTCCAACAAGCCATGAGGTGAGAACCAGACTCCCTCTACGTGGCCCTGCCACCTTCGGCTCGTGGCTTCCACAGTTGATGTGCTTGTCTGCCTCAGCCTCCCACAAAGGAGGGAGAACGTGAAGATGGTGCCCTGAAGGCTCTGTAAGGGCTGGGCCTGGGAAGGGTGCAAGTCCCTTCCTTCCCACGGCAGAATGCAGGCACAGAGCCACGTATGACTACAGGCAGGCTGGGAAACCGAATCTAGCTTGTGCCCAGGAAGAAGAGCAAAGGGGTCTCTGCCAAGAAGTAGACACCTAGAGCAATTAAGTCCCTTCGTAACATCTCACAGCTAACTTGTGGTAAAGCTTGCATTTGAACCCAAGCAGTCTATTTCCAGGGGCTCTCAAAGTAAGCGTTGGCACTTACTGCTTCCTATTTACAGGGTATTTTTTGTAACCGATTTACATATATTCATCATTGCATTCTCACAACTACCCATTTAGGTCAAATGCTATTATTATTTATATTCCACAGATGAAAAACCTTGTGGCTTAGAGAGGTTTAAGTAACTTGCCTAAGGTCACAAAGCGAAAGGGACCAGCTTCATGGAGTCAAAGACTAAGAGCCCAGGCAGAGTGGCCGCAGAATCCATGCTGTGGGCCATTCACTCTACTGCCACCTAATGGGACCTGCTGTTATGTCAACAGGCCATGTCACATTATCCCGTTTTACTTACCGTGGCATTAGTGCGCAGTCATACTTTCTGTTTTATCACGTAGTATGTAAACCTCCCTCTTTTTAGAGACACAGTATTCCTTAATTCTCTGCCTGCCTTTCTCACATTATAGTGCTACTGTGTCTTCTTTCTCTTTCATTTCTCCATGTATCCTTATTTTGCCCACTTTTCTCCACTAATTCTGTACATTTATTAGTTCAGTCTTTATTTTGTGCCTTCCGTACCCCACGTCCCTGCTTTTATGGAATTTAACATATAGTGGAGGAAGACCAAAACTGTGAACAGATAATTATATGTGCAGTGACAAAAGCAGATACACTAATACAGAAGGGATTAGACCCGTGTGGAGGGGATGGGGCAATTGAGGAAATATGTTTTTTAAACGACTTTAGAGGAGTTTACCAAGATCAAAGGATGTGCATGTGCGAAGATGGCGTAAGGCAATAAGTTATGGTCAGAGCTGAGGCAAATCACTATTACTGATGCGTGAAACAGGCAGCAAGCAGCAAAACACGTGACAGGAAAAGCAGGCAAGCGTCAGACTGTGGTGGCCTTGAATGCAAAGAGGCTGGCCTTCATTCTGGACTTCGTGAAACGGGAGGTGGCCTGGGCAGATCTGAGTTTTAGATATTTTAGGTCCGTTGGCAATAAAGACTATGTTTCTTTGTTTTTTGTTTTTATTTAAGTATAGTTGGTATACAATATTGTATTAGTTATATTAGTTTCAGGTGTACAATATAGAGATTCTACAGGTTATGCCTTACCATGTGGTCACCCCACTAATTCTAGTGCTCATCTGTCACCGTGCTCCTCTTCATATTATTGACTATACTCCTCTTCACCTTTTTCATCTATCCTGCTCCTCCCTTTCCCTCGAACGACCATCCATTTGGTCTCTGTTTCTATGAGTCTGTTTTTGTTTTGTTTGTTCACTTGTTTTATTTCTTTAGATTCCACGTATACGTGAAATTACATGGCATTTGTCTTTCTCTGTCAGACTTATTTCACTTAGCATAGTACTCTCTAGGCCCATCCATGTTGTCACAAATGGCAAGATTTCATTCTTTTTTGTTACTGTGTAATATCCCATTATATGTCCGTGTACCACACTTTCTTTATCTATGATGAACACTTAAGTTGCTTCCATATCTTGGCTATTGTAAGGACAAAATTATCTTGAGCTGGTGAAGGGTGTAAATAGTGCTGCAGTGAACATAGGGCTGCATATATCTTTTCAAATTAGTGTTTTTGTTTTCTTCAGCTAAATATCCAGAAGGGGAATTACTGGGTCCTATGGTAGATCTATTTTTAAGATGATGGTTTTTTAAAAGGCAATCAGAAGTCAAGCAGACTAAAAGGAGGGCAGTGATGGCGAATCTCTTCATCTTTTTAGACTAAAGAGAGTATGCTAAGCTCCTGATGTATGGGCAGATTAAAGATTTAAACTTCTGAAAAATAGTAGCTCTTCTGGAAGGAAACGATCGATTTCTCTGCAGTTCCAGTGTGAAGTCTTCTGTCTGGCTGGCTCCCTGTCCCACTCCAACTTGTGACTCACACGTGAGAAGTTCCTGCTTTTGTGATTTGGGAGACAGGGACTGTTTCCATTCTAGGGCTGAGAGGGCATGGACTGCAGAAGCTCTGGGAGTGGTACAGGGGTAGACTCGCTCTGAGTGTGTGATGTGATAACAAGAGGTTATGCATTCCAGCTTGTTTTGGCATTTGGGCAGGATTCTTTAGGATACTTTTGTCACCTGGGAGTGAGTTCTAAATTCCTTGCTTTGTGCCAGCCCTCCAGAGTCAGGGATAATCTGCATCCGTCAAACTCACTAATAAACCTCTACTGTCATGACATTGATTATTAAAGTTTGTTAGATTAAAGGACTCTGTTGTGATTTTTTTCCTCATAATTTAATGTGTTTTATTTATTCCATCAAATCAGTTTCTTTTAACCAATTTTTTTCTATCTTGTGGGCTTAGAAATTAGTGAAGGGGAGTATCTAGTAATTGATGGGAAAGAAAAAGAAGGGGAAAAGAGTTAGGCAGAATGTCACAGTACCTGTGCAGAACTAGTGTGAGGTAGGCTGGGGGAGAGAACACTAAGGGTGTTTGTACCACTGGTACCTCATTTCGTCCATGACAGTCCTGCATCAGACTTCCCTTTTGTCCTAATCCCTGTAGTTTATTTTTCATTGGATCAGTTTGTATTTGACCTTTTATATTTTAAGTCGGTTGAGTTTGTGTTTTCTATTAGAAATGGTGGTTTTTGGAGGTTCTTTTTAAAATTATTATTATTACTTACAGTCAGAGGGTTTTCGGTGACACAGTAAAAGTACCAGAACCAATATGGAGGCATTCTATGGAAGGAGTGAAGCGATATAGAATTTGGGGGAAGAGTTACTTCTTTTGAGAAACTGAGTGATTTCTGTTGGGGGTCTGTACACCTCTGTATTCATAGACCAATAGAACCATATTGTTGACTGGTTTATTGTTTGGAGAGGAAGCAAGCGCTAGTGGATAAAGGCACAGACACGGGAGCTGGCCTCAGCTCCTCGTTCTGCCACTTCCTGTGTGATCCTGGCTAAGTTACTGCACATCTTCTAGGGACAACAAAAGCAGCAACAGCGGTCATAGTAATAATAGTAAGTATCTCATATGGTTGCTATGGGATTAAACGAATCGTACGTAAAGTGCTTACAGTGATGCCAAGTATAAGGTAAGCACTGTGGGAAGAATGCCCACTGTGATAGGTGGTGTGCCTGCCTTCTGGAGGCTCCGACTGCTGTGCTGCCCCCGGTGGGCTCTGCCTGCGAAGGCCGGCTCTTCAGCACGTTCTCAAGGCATCCAAGGCACACGTCGTGGGTGGGGGGTGGTTTGGACAAGAGCAGCCCGCCTTTGGGACTGGTCTTAGACTTCAGTCCTTGTTTCCTCTCTGCACGGTCGCCGCTCCCTCACACTTTACCTGGTGGGGCTCACGCATCCCAAAGGTGGATACTGAATGGTGTCCTGAAGTCTGTTCCTGTTTTGCTTCCTGTCGCTAAAAAATATTGTGGAGATTTTTCTAATGATTTTTATGTGGAAAGAGGTACTAACAAATTGACGATCGTGTACATGGTAGTGATTTTTGGAAAAGAAAGCTGTTCGATAGAATGGGAGATCACATGGCTGCGGCAAGAGAGCACCATGGCAAGTCAGGGGCCTGTGAGTGCAGGGTGCTCAGGAGCATTTCCACGAGAATAGAAAACAAACACAAGTGGTGCCATTCGGAACAGCTCTTCTGTGTCATCAGCTGCAAGAAAACATCACGCAAGGAAGGGAAGGTAATGGTGAGGCTCTTTCCAGTGTCCACGTGAAAACAGAATCTTTTTTCAGCTTTTACGTGATAGAGGAAATTCAAGGGTTACTACTATGGATTTAATATTGGTGTTGTGAGAAGTTGTCGCTGAGGTAGAGGTGACAGGAATAAGGAGAGAAAATGAGAATGTCATCCTGTGGCTCAAAGTAACCAAAGGAAGGAATATTGGGAGTAGTCAGGTAGGTACTTGTATTTATTAAACCATATCTATTATAGTCCATTTCTAGAAGCCACATTTTAGGAAAAGCATGAACAATCCATTACCATGTCCAGAGTAAGGCAGTCGGAATTGTGACAACACAGAACTAAAATGACCGAAGTTTTCTAAATATTTAGCCTAAAAATAGAAAGTTTTCTAAGGGTGTAGGTGGGGATAGTGTAAAGTCATAATTATAGTATTTAAAAAATACAGGACTGTCATGTCCAAATGCGTTCACACTAATTTTGTGCAGTTCCACAGGTGTGGAAGTTACAAGGAAACATTGGTTCCGTTTCAGAAAAGCGTTGCTTATGTTTGCTTATGTGGGTCGTCAGCAGTGGGCATCTCCACGGTGTGTTCCTATGGAGGAAATAGTGTGTGTCCAGTCCCAGGTAGATTTATAGACGAGATCCCTGTTCTGGGGAGATGATGACAGTAGGTGGCCTGTGTGATCGACCCACCTGTGATTTCGCGGTCCTCAACTAAAGGGCCTATTTGGGTCTGAAGTGTGTTGGTGTCTTTTGGCCTCTCCACGTCATACCCCTGATTTTGCCCAAAGATGAGTTTTACTAAAGAAAAAAAATGAAGGATTGATTTTGAAATAAATGCTCCACATTCCAACTTTGGGTCCCAGAAATAGGAAAAATAATAAGTAACAAATTCCATTTTTAATATATTTACTTGAAACGGGAAAAGAAAACAGCTTTGGGTACAGTTTTGATGTTGTTTCAAATAGAAATTATATATTTCTGCTTATAAAAATGACACGTTTACAATTTTTGGAAACTGCAGAAAAATAACCATTCAGGAATAACCTCTGTTAACTTTTTAGGTATATATTTTTACAGCCCCACCTGGTGCATATGAACGTGTGTGTGTGTGTGTGTGTGTGTGTGTGTAGTTTTCACAGAATTAATATTCTTTATGTACCGTGTCTTACACTCTGAACACTTTTCCACACAAATAATCTGCTGATATGTAATCTTGTAATGGTTGTATACATAAGGAAAGGCAGTAATTTATTACTTATTCCTCCATATTGGTCACTTAGGTTGTTTCTATTTTTGCTACTAAAAATTCACTTCAGTAACCATCTTTGTAGAAATTTAAGTCAAAGGGGTTGGCTCTTTTCTAAAGTAATTACAGAAATGTACCAGCCAGCTATTTTGGTGTGTGTTTCATGGAATCCTTTCTAACACTCACTATTTAATATTTTTCAACTCTAAAGATGAAAATACTATATTTCACATTTAATTTGTTTGAATGTTAAAACATGAATATTTGGTTGCCACTTACTTTTCGTTGCAATAATTCTTTGTCCCTTGTTCTAGTGAGGAGTTGGTTGATATTTTAATGAATATGTCTGTAAGAAAAGTTTTGTTTGAAACCTTTGCTCAGTGGAACCCCATCTTAATCAAAATGGGAAATCCTGCTAATTAGTACTAATATTTATATAATTCTACTACTTTTCAGATAATCTGGTTTATGTTTTGCTGTGATGCTTGTTGCTGACTGAATGACACGCAAGTTTGGGAAGCATGGCCCATCTTTAGGTCTGTCTCTGTGGCTCACTTCCTCACCCTGGGAGGGTCCTTGCTCAAACACTGTCGTCTCTGGGGCTCACCTTCACTTGTCACTCCTCCCACCTGTGGCCTCACGTCACACCCTGCACCCCCAGTCTCCTTTCCCTGCTCTGTTTTCTCTCCCACCGCACTTAGCACTTTCTAATAGACTATGTAATGGATTTAGTTTCCTTTGTATACTCATTTTCTATCTCTCTTTAAGAAATACACCAAAATATAAGCTTCACAAGAGCAGAAATCGCTCACTGTTGTTTTGTTCGTTGATGAATCTGAAGCACCCAGACAGAGCAGTACCTGGCATAGAGTAGGCATTCAATAAAACCTTATTGAATAAGTGAATAAATACTAAGACTTATTACTAAGTTAAAAGATCCTTGTCCTAATGAGTAATAACAGTTTTAATATGCTTTCATATATTAATTGAAAAGTGTATAAAGTGAAAATGTCATTTTGTTTCGTGTTGTTTCTAGCTAATTTTCCACACCCTGCAGTTGATAGCATTTGCTGCTCTTGCCATTTTAATTATGAGGCTGAAGCTGTTTTTGACACCTCACATGTGTGTGATGGCCTCCCTGATATGCTCCCGACGGGTAAGCTCCCATGCCTATATAACCACACCCTAACGACGGTGGCAACTGCAGTGTAGTTATTATGATTTGGCTGAGAAATTCAGAACATAAAAATAACAAGAAGTGTTTTTGTCTTCGATGATTTAAACTGTAAGTTCATAGAGTAAGAAATGCAACTTCAAGTAGCTTCGAAAATTAATCCTAGACTTTAACTGATTTTTCTGTGACAAGGGATGAAGCGCCCTTTCTCTTCTCTTAGTATCTGTCCACAAATGTATTTTTTGGAGTGCAGGTCTATGCAAGTTTCTTGGCCCATCAAAACTTCCCTCAGGTGTCCTTTTAGTACTAGAGTTGGTGCAGTGTAATTGCGCTGGTATTGTCCTGTTTGGCTCGGAGAATCCCTAGGAAACGTCAATTCTGGGGTTCCACTACTGTAGCTAATATGCAAAAGAACTAGACAAAGTAGCTAGAATTTTGGGACCAAGGTCCTTCTAGAAACACTTTATCTCGTTTTGATTATGGGAGTCTTGTCTTAGAATATCATAACGCATGTACATGTCCGTATTAGTAGGGTGTCCTTAGTTATTCAAAATGTCCATAAAAGGCAGCCAGATGTTATAGGATTTAGTTTGGGGATGTCTCAACACCGTGATTTGCTCATCTTAATTCCTGGTAGTGAATCAGTACTAGAAGGATCGGGTGTTCCTTCCTTCGTTCTTTCAAGAGGAAAGAAAGCTCCATTTTTAACTGGACTCCGTAGTTCCAAAATATTTGCTGTTTTTAAACAGTAGACGATATTCTTACGTTCTTAGCACCCTTGGTAGTTAGTATCAAATGGTAACCCACCTTGGTGTAAGTAGCAAGGTGAGAATTTAGTATTGACCCAATAGCACTCTTCGTATAAGAATTATAAATAAATGGTTTCTTTCATTGCAGCTCTTTGGATGGCTTTTTTGCAGAGTTCGTTTTGAGAATGTCATCTTCAGCCTTCTAACCGTAATGTCGCTACAAGGTTGTGCAAACCTCCACAATCAGTGGAGCATAATAGGAGAATTTAATAATTTGCCTCAGGAAGAGCTGATACAGTGGATCCAGTCCAACACCAGGCCGGGTATGCAGCGGTGTAGCTCTGTGTGCAGCTGGATTTGTATCACACGGTTACAAACACGCACGCACGTAGTGTCATTTATACTCTGCTCACAGATTCTGAGCCTGCTAAATGCGTTGTGCACCAAATCGAACCTTTTCAAAGAACTGATTTTGTGCCCTCTTTAAATTCCTCCGTGGGGAACTGCCAAAAAGAATTTTCATTAACATTGGGAATTGATAATTGTTCAGTTATATGCTGTCACTGAGATTGTTGTCGTGTTTTAATCCTAAAAAAAATTACAAATCAAAGAAATACGTCTTTTGACGAAATATCACACCTTGTGACGGATCTGTGACTTCAGTCAGTGCCTTCTGCTCCACCTCTGTAAAACCAGTCCCTTGCAGAAGAGTTAGAATCTTGGATATCCTCTTCACTAAATCATTTCAAAGAGATGAGCATACACCCTCTTTTAAATACTCAACAATGTTATTTTTACCTTACCTTTTTTCTTCCTATCTTTTTCCAAAACCACCTCAGGCAGATATTTATTTAATTTCTAAATGCCTTTCTAGAGCATATGTATGTTCTACAGTATTTTTTATAAGTACTCTATAATCTCGTCCGAGACTTATCTTAATCTCGTCCAAAATTATCAATATTTTTGATATTGATAATTTTCTCTGGTACTTCTTTGGTCTGGTCTATTTCAATTTATCCTGTGACTCCTTTACTCAATTTCTTCTTATCTCTTATTCGATAGTCACTGCTTTACTAATTAGCCATCATTAAGGTAAACTTTTATAAGCTTCAACTCAGATATTGGGTCTGTGGCTTTCAAAGGTGACAGTGCCTCATCACTTAGAAATTCCAGGCCAGTTTAATCAGATTTTTAAAATTAATCCTCTACTGAATTTTTCCCTGTTGGAGAACCAAGTAGGCACACCCTTTTCTCTCTCTTCCCCTGCCCCAGTTATTACAATTATTTCTTCCCAAGCTTTGAAAGATACCTGCTTTTTAAATCTTGTGTCTTTGTTTGTTCCAGTGTTTGTCTTGGGTCCACGGCCAAGAGTGCCTGTTTGGCAACTTAATCGCTTTCTAAGATAATGCTCACAAACTCCTACCTCATTTTTAGCCACCTCTTCTTTGATTTTCTTAGAAGGCTTTTTCATCGCTGTATTTTGAGTTCTCTGATGGTTGCCATGTGTTCATTAGAAGCAACATGAAGCTTATTCTGTGGCATGGGTGGGGTGAGTGCTTATATTCAGGGGTCCACCATGTAGGGTTGTATAGTTTGTGCACTGCACAGAGGTGCTCAGGTGAGAGGATAGTGGTAACTGAAATCCAGCCTGTGGTCCACTCACCAAGCCATGTGTTAGTGAAGCTCTGTGAAGTCAGAAGAGGTACTTTTTTCTAATCCGTACAGTAGGCTAAGTAGAGACTTCAGTATTTATAGGAAAGTATTTTTTCCTGTCATGTTCATGTTTTCCTTACTGCCAAGAGGAAAGAAGAATGTGGAGAGTATTTCTATTTCTCCCCCTGTCTCTGCCTGTGATGGTTTCTCCCCAGTGGTTCCAGCTTTGTCTGGACAGGCCTCCACAGTTTCTTCCCGATGACCTGGTCCTGGGCTTTAGGTCCGTCCAGACCAGGGTTTCTCGGCATTGTCACTGGTGACATCAGGGGCTGTCCCGCGCATTGCAGAATACTTAGCAGCATCTCTTCTTCTAGCCACCAGACACCAGGAGCACCTCTCCTCCACCACAAATGTCTCCAGAAGGTGGCATATCCCTAGGAAACAAAATCACCCCTGGTGAGAACCACAGCTCTAGCCTAAGAGCTTTGCATTGTTAATTCCTGACTCTTGCAATAAGAAATACACATTTCTACTTCAGTTGACTTACATGTTTCCAAATTTAAGACATAAAGAGATTTTAATTCAAAGTTATATTTAGGATGACTAGTTATATTTGAAAGTAAACATTGAATTGTGTATAGTAGATCTAAATAACGTGCTTGTTCTTATTGATGACTTTATTGTGCCGACTTAAAAGGATAACAACCTTCATAATTTTATCATCATTTATTATACAGAGGTGCCAGGAGCTAAGCATTTGGCCTTTTTATCTTCCAAAAGACAAAACTGAATCTGAAGCCAGATAGTAGATTTTGGTGAATCCCTAGTTATACAAAAGGCAATGCTTTTGTACATGCCATTACTACAGAAAGTAATGAAATGTGTAAATTATACAAAGTCAAGCAGAAACTAAGAAATCTTAATTATGAATATTTAAAGGCAATTTGAGGGGAAGAAAACAAGGTTTTCCTCTGGCAAGTCCTCAGGACGACAGTTTATGACCCACGAAAGTCATTCTAAACAGTGAACCATGAGATTTGCCCTTTAGCCTAATAGTCTCTCAGTGTCTTTCCAGTAGTTTCTTTGCACAGAGCTGCCGTGGCAGGAAGTCATGGTGAAGTGCTAAGATGGAGGGCCGTGATTCTTCCTAGCTGGATAGTCGTGGGAAAGTCACTTACCTTTGCTGGGTCTCAGCTTCCTCACCTACAGAATAAGAATACCATAGAACTCACCTTACGAAGTTGTGCACATTACATTGTGTAATCCCACTAGCAATATTAGCACAGTTCCTGGCACCAAGATTACTTGTAACAAAAGTGTGGCTATTATTACAGTGGACAGTCAGTAAATATTGAGTGAAGAAAAATAACGATGCCCATGGTTATTATTTAACTGTACTTCATTTGTCTTAATTTGCGTTCAAATATTACAGAAGAGTAACTTTTGCTTTTCTTTAAAACATGCAATGAAGGAATATGATCTTTTTCAGACGCTGTTTTTGCGGGTGCCATGCCTATAATGGCGAGTGTCAAGCTGTCTACCCTGCACCCGATTGTGAATCACCCGCATTACGAGGATGCAGGCTTGAGGTTGGTCGCTTCACAGACCTCTGAAACTGAAAAAAAGCAAAAGCCAATTTTTCTCAAAGGAAAATGTGTCCCCTATTTATGACTAGCCTGTGTGCACGTCTGTGTGCGTGAATGTGTGTACGTCTGTGTGCGTGCATGTGTGTGCATACGTGCATGCGTGTGTGTTTGTTCCAGTAAAATGCCTCAGTAGTAATAGGAGATGCAGTGGGTTTGGCCCCTGGCCATAGTTCGCCAGCCCCTGCTCCAGACTTGAAAAGCTTGTTTTCACAAACTATTCTCCATCTTACTTTGCTGGCCACTGATTAGCTTTTTTGTAACAGAGAAAAAGGCGTGAAATTTGCGGTATCGCATGCTTTTATAAAAGTCCAGGGTGTGCTTTTGCTACCTAGTTATAACACTAGTTTCCACTGAGGTCAGAAAGTTGTGTTTTCCATAAATGACTGACTTAAAAAATTATCTTAATCATTCTAGTAATTGTCAGGGTAATCTTTTCCTTTTAATGCATTTTGGGCCTATTGTTAGGGGTAAAATTTTAAATAATTTAAAGTTTTATGTCTGATTGTGGAGATTGGGCATTCCCTATGCTTGAAATCCTAAGAAATGTCAAATGCATAAGTGGTTACTTGTTCAAGGTTTCATAAACACTCCTATTTAGCGCTAAATCATGTACCATATTTTGGTGAACATCCGTTTCTCAAGCTTTTGTGAAAGTACTTTATCTGACTGCTACCCTTGGTGCCAGTGTCTGAATGCTCAATTTGTTACAGTCAGCTTCAATTCATATGCTTTTCAGAGCTTCTATAGGTGAAATTATCTGCTGAAATTTATGTTTCCATTGTATTCAGCCTCTATCTGATGTGTTCCATCAGCACACTAATTATTTTATGAATTACGCAAAGCAAATTTCATATTCTGAATAATTATTCTGCTTCCAACTCTAGACTTTAAACTGGTTTATACAATTGCATGTGCAAAATGTAAGTAGGACTGTGGAAACTGCTATCCCAAAATTCATTCATGCTCTTTGGGGTCATATATATAAATGCACCATCCAGCGAGTGTTGAGATTTTAATTTGCTAGCAAAATTTCTTTAGTCCATTCTATTATCATATAGTAAAAAAATCTAACCTGTGTTTTAATTTAAAGGGCCCGGACAAAAATAGTTTATTCCGTATATAGTCGAAAATCTGCAAAAGAAGTAAGAGATAAATTATTGGAGTTACATGTGAATTATTACATTTTAGAAGAGGCGTGGTGTGTTGTAAGAACTAAGTGAGTATGAGCCCTATGCTACATTATATGGTGTATTTTTAAAGTACAGCTGTTTTACTTTATTACAATAGTCCTCATTTAAGAATTTTTATTCTAAATATATTTCATTAAAATATTACCCTGGTATTTTATTTAAAATAATTTTATATAGAAAAGTAAAATTTTAATATCATTTAAGTAGAATCTAATTTCAAAAAATTATAGTGTGTTTTAGTTTCCTGATTTTTAAATTCTAATGTCTTAAGTGCAGCCTTTTTCTTCATTTTTTTTGAGTTTTTATAATAATTTTTATTAGATGTGTGAAATACAGGTTTGAATTTACAGCAGAGTGAGATAGTAACATTCTGCTCCTACAGCTGATTTACATGGAATTATAAGACTTATGAGAAAAGTTTCATATAACTCAAAGGCACATAGTAAAATCATTTCTAATTACAATTGCAAAATTTCTGAATTTTGAATCTCTAAAAATTGTAAAATTCTGTAATATTTAATTGATATCTTGAGGCCTTTTTTGGACTCCTTGATTTAAAAGGTCCTTAGTTATATTAATTCTAGCATTAACATTTTTCATTTCTTCTATGGATAATTAGGAATTAGTTTATAACACATTGTTGAAAAGCTAAGTTCAGAAATTTTAGTAGCTAATTTTTATGTGTAATTTTAATATCTAGTGTATCTAGGAAGAAATGGCATCTTGCAAAAGAAGAAAACAGGAACCTTATAATGTTAAGATATATGCACATTATATTCATTTAAAATTTAATGAAACAAAGTAGACTTCAAAACAAGTCATACTACCACAGATATAGATATTTTATAATGACAAAAGGATTAATTTATCAAAAATACATGACAATTCTAAATGTGTATGCATTTAAACAGAGCTGCTAAGTACACAAAGTAAACATATACAGAACTAAAAGAAAAAATAAGCAAATCTTCAGTCATAGTTGGAAATGTTAATTAACATTCCTTTCTCTACTGAGAAAAGTAGATAAAATGTCAGTAAAGCATACAGGATATGAACAACAAACAGTATCAAATGACCTGATCGAACTGGCATTTATAGAACACTACAGGGAAAGCGGGAGAATACACAGTCATTTAAAGGGCACATGGAATGCTCAGTAAGAGAGAACATTTTGGGCTGTAAAAATGGTCTCAAAATGTTTGAAAGGTTTGAAATCATATAGCATTAAATTAGAAATCAATCATAAAAACGTAAATCCATACATTTTTTGAAATTAGGCAATAAACTAATGGATAACTTATGGGTTAAATAAAAAAACAAACAAAGGAAAACTGTAAAAATCATATTTTTACTTGAATGGAAAAGGGATCATTTCAACAATGTTGCTTGATGTAACTATATATCTGAATAGAAGAAAAATTGAACCATTATCCACACAATGACACACAAAAATTGACAGGGATTGCAGAACTAAATGTAAAAACTAAAATTATAAAGATTTCTTAAAACACAGAGCACTAACCATAAAAAATAAGTAAATTATATACATCAAAATTGAAATCTTTTCCTCAAAAGATGTTCAGAAAATGAAAAGGCAAACCACAGACTGGGAGACAATATTTGCAAAGTATGTATCTGATAAAGTATTTACACATATAGATTATATAAAGAAATTTTACAGGTTAATAATAAAATGACAATACAGTTGAAAATGGGCAACAGACTTGGACAGACGTAATTCACCAAAGAAAATATGTGAATGACTAGTAAATACATAAAAAGATGCTCAATATTGTCAGTGTTCAGGGACATGCAAATTAAAACCACAATTGGATACCATAACACTTACTCTAGGACACATAAAATTTTTAAATCTAAAATACCACATGTTGGAGGATACAGATTAACTGGAAATCTCTTATGTTTCTAATGGGAGTGAAAATGATAACCACTTTGGAGAACTATTTGGAGGCTTTTTATAAGATTTAAGCATATACTCATATCTACTCTTACTCAGCAATTCCACCCCTAGAAATCTAAACAAGAGATATTAACATCTGTCCACAAAGGATGTAATAGCGGCTTTACTCACAATAACTCAAGCTAGAAACAACCCAAATAATCTATCAAGAGAAGAAGGGATAAATAAATTGCAGTATATTAATATAACAGAATACTACTCAGCAATAAAAAGGAACAAACTACTGATATATGGGGGGAAACAGGTGAATCTCAAAAACACGCTGAGTGAAAGAAGCCAACACAAACGTGCACATACCATATGATTCTATTTCTGTGAAGTTAAAAACATGCAAAACTGATCAGTGGAAATAGGAATCAGAGCAGTGGTTGGTTGGCTGTGGCGGAGTGAGGGGTGCGAGGGTACACTGGAACTGTTTTTTTCTCTTTTTTCTAGAATGATGGCAGTGCTCATTTTGATTGCCATGTTTGTTAGGGGGGTACATGCCTTTGTCTGGACTCATGCAACTGTACACTAAGATCTGTGCAGTTTTACTTATATAATGATACCCCAGTCAAAAATTACTCTAAATACACAAAGGTTTATGCAAAGAAGAACTCTTCTAAAGTTCTGGGACTTAAATGTTTTGGAACTATTGCTAATAGCCTGAGAACACCAGGAATCAGGTCTCGAGAAGGGGTAGCAAATTTTCTCTCAAGGCACTTCTCATTGTTAGTAGTAGTGTGGGTCACGTCTGAAAACATATCTGGGCTCAGACTGAAAAATAGGTACTGATTAGTAATTCCTGTCATATGTTTAGTAGTAACAACCAGATAGGTGCATACAAGGTATTTGCCGTCTCTTAGACAGAGAGCACTAAGTTAGACCTCATTTTTACAAAACTGGCTGCTTCTACTTTTCTTCACGCTCTATTAGGTATTACATATTCCTTGCTGAAAGGCCCTCACACTGAGACATATAAGAAAAATAATGTAAAGTGCTAACTGGATTTTATGGTTTGGACAAGCTGAATTAAGGACTTATTAGTGTGTCTGGCCCACAGAACTTGAACATAGGACCCATAAGAAACCAGTTTGGGAGGGATTTCAGTTAATATTGACAGGAAGAGGTTGAGTTACTCCTCCCAGGTGGAAAGGAGGGCAGGATGTCTGTCCTTGAGATTTGTGAATTTCCTGTGCATTTGACTAAATGCATTCCCCAACTTGCACACACATTTAGAGGAAAATCCCAGAAGCAAGGGAAATACAGAGAAGATGGCCCCCTGAATTTGAGTATTACTCCCACCCAAAGCCTGTCTGATAAAAACACAGGGAAAATCCCAGGGCAAAAACAGAAGTCGCTGGAATCTGACAGCTTCTGCCCATGACTGAAGAGCCAGGCAAGTTAACTGAGTATCAATCAGAAAAACAGCAAACTCATAATCATGAGAAGAACAAAACAGATTCCAGAGTCACTACAATTTATAATCTCCAGTGTGCAGTTTCCAGCCAAAAGTTCTCTGTCCTGCAAAGCTATGGGACAATATGACCAAAACTCAGGAAGAAAATTAGTAGAAACTGAGTGAAGTAGGCCCAGGTGTTGGATTCAGCAGTCAAAATCTGTAAAGCTGCTATTATAAACATATTCGAAGAATTAGGGGAAATATTCTCTAATGAGAAGTATTATTCATTCTACTCATAGAGCCACCCAAATGAGAAAGGGTTGAGGAGAACAAACTTCGCATAAGAGCTTTGCTTCCCTATCATGGACTAGACGTTTTCATGCCATTCCACGTCAATTGAAGCTCAAAAATGTAAAATTCCTCTGGAATTGTATTATCTTTAATTTGTCTCATTCTACCACTAATGGGCCTTATATTTGGTTGGTGATATCACTTAGAAAATATATTGATTTACATTTCATTTTGAAACTGAAGTTTTAAATGTATGTTTCTGAATATATACTGAACCTTTATTATTAGATTCAATAACATATTGGTTACTTGGTTAAGTGGAACGTGAGAATGCAACATACTTAATTTCATTTTTACCTCTAAATATTGAACTTATGCTTTTAGAAATGATGCTTTAAACTCTAATTTATTGAATAAATTAGTCTCTCAAAACCTAGGAGCTGCTCTATAATTAGTACGTTTCCTCTGGCTGGGAGTGCATGTTTAATATGGCTTACTGTGCCTTTGTTTCAGGCCTGGTTGCAGTATGCTTGAAATTTGGGATGTGGAAGACCCTTCCAACGCAGCTAACCCTCCTTTATGTAGCGTCTTGCTCAAGAATGAGAGGCCTTACTTCTCCACGGTGTTTCAGAATAGTATGTACAGAGTATTAAAGGTTAACTGAGGCTAAGCCTCCCCATCACCCTGGGACGCAAAGAAGTGCACAGAGAACCATCTCTTTGGCTTATTTACGTTAATCCAGATCACAGGTTTTAATAAGGGATCCTTAAAAAGAAGATAAAATGATTTAGGCTTTTCTCATTACTAAAAGGTAAATTATTTCACCGTTTTCCATTGAATGTCAGCCTCATGAAGCTTGTCATTTAAATAACTAAATCGTTTCATGCTGCACAAATGTTCTTCTTAAAATCTTAAAGAAAAATGTATGTCAAAGAACAATGACATTTAATAAATCAAAGGTATGTTAGTCCTTTTGTACCTAGCTAGGTGGATTGCTTCAGATTTTCTCTAGTATCAGGATGTACCAGCTCAAACTCCCCAAACCTCTTAGAGTCAACTAATGCCATTTGAGAAATGACATTTCCTTCAGATTCCGATACGGATCACAACTTCTTCTGTGAGGAGATTTGTTAGTAACTGTGTTCATTAGGGCTGCTTTTGCTTTACCGGCCTTCAGGAAAGATCTTTAAAAGTTAAGTATTTTTAAAGACAGCTTATTATTTTGTAATGTTTTGAACCTCTTGAATTTATTTACCCAACCAGTATTTTCTCCATTGATTAGTTCTCAGCCTAAATTCAAGAGGTTGTTAATCTGTCTTTAAAATGCAGTGGTTTTTCTTGTAATATCCAGGTAAAATAAAAATGACTATTGCAGATGACCAAATGTGGGGGTTAAACAGAATCAGAAAAGAAAATCTAGTTAAATTTATCAAAGGAGATTTAAAGATTCTAGATCTTGGATGAAACAAAGGCATTTCATCTCGGCCCTGGACTTCACTGGACATAGTCTTTCTTTCTGGTCACCATCTTTTGTGATAACATGTTTTTAAGTCCTCAATTATTTTTGGTTTTGGATGAGGAAGGTGATGTTTTATAAATTCGCTCCCCAAATATAAAACCTACCCAACAATAATGCTTTGGGAAGAGGTAAATAGTTATCTTGAAGATATTGTTGCTGAATGCAAAGATAAACACTCTCTCTGCTTGGTAGACATCAAATATGCCACATCTATAGCATTTTAATGTACATCTACTTTAAGTTAACATCTTGGAGTTTTTATAATTGCCTTATGTTCTTGTTACATTTGATGTAACAAAATGACTTAATTCCATAGATCAGATCACTTACAGTAGGTAGGAGAGTATATACAGGAAAACCAATAAAATTGTTTTTCATCTGTAAGTTGTAAAATATTTTAATACAGGATACAAATCAGCTAAGAAAGCATACCACATTTTACACTTTTTGGAATTTTCAAGTAATTTGTTTTGGTATGTGAGGCAAAGAAGGAAAAGAGACATAACACCTAACACTCATAAAATTAATGTGACACATTGGATTGTGTTTTTATAGGAAACATGTTTTAAAGAACTTGGCAGAATTCAACAACAAAAATGGGACGTATTGTACTAAGAAAATGTTCCATACAAATATAATGTGTTAATGTGGATTTATGTTATTTTCATGTACTGGGTATGTTTAAAAATTAAAAAAGCCCTTGAAGATCCTACGTGTGTTTTCTCTTTCCTCATCCTGTACCAAGCATACATTTTGAAATAGAAATCATTCTGACATAAAGTAGAAATCATGGCTTCCTGGATTTATTTACCACATTTACATTGGTGGTATTTCATGGCCATTTTAAAACAGTTTTGCATAGTCTCACGCAGGAATCAGTGCCCTGTGATGGAAACAGCATGGGCTTTGAAACCAGATGGATCTGAGGTGGAATCCTCGCACTTCCATTTACGAGGTGTATTACCTGCCATCCATTCAGAAGATATTTATCGAGCACTTACTGGACTCCAGGCACTGTGCTAAGCTTGATCGTGTTTCTTGACTCTATGAGCTTCAGTTTCTTTCCCTGTAAAGCAGAATTCACAATGTCTACTTGGCAGCGTCACTATGAGGATTAGTAAGAATGTGTGAAAGTACTTGGCACATATAGGCCCTCAACTAATGTTAGTTCCACTTGCTCCCTCTCCCCTGCTCAATAAATAACCAGTTCAGTGATGTCAAGTCACATGGTAGGTTGTCTCATCTCAGAATCCCAAATAGTCCTGCCTTCTTTAGTTTGTGTCAATAAATAGCAATACTGGACTACAGCTTACTTTTATACAAATAATGCCACTGGCTTCTGGCTTGCATATATTTTATTGTTTATTCTTTTGAAATGTGGAGACCACGCTTGAACACCGTGGGCTGAGTGATGGGTAGCTTTTTCCTCAGTGCAGGGAAGAGTTTTCCTTAGTTTCCTATGATCATATTTTTGCATATTTATTTGAAACCATGGCGAGGAGTGAGTTGCGCACAAGCCACAGCCATTCTGTCCAGCACCAGCTGTCGGAGGTCGATGTATGGCTTCAATGAATAATATGTGTGTTCTCTTTTGCTTCTAAGACACCACATCAAAAACCATTGAGTACCTTCATGTTAATTTTAATAATAAAATTGTGTTTATATTTTATATGTTTGTATTACACAAGCAATACAAAAGTCATAGAAATTCAATTTTGAAAAAGACAGGAATCTTGAAAGAAGGGAAAAATTATTCAACAGGCACTATTAACGTCTCATGTTTTTCTCCAACCTTACTTTTGGGCGTGCATTTTTTTTTTGCTTGTTTTCTTTTAACATAGTTTAAACAGTTTTATGTTTTGTTTTTCATACAATAAAAATGGGAACGTTATACATAGACTTTTTAATGGCTACATATTAGGTTGGTGCAAAGGAAATGGTGATTTAAAAGGTTAAAAATGGCAAAAACTGTAATTATTTTTGCACCAACCTAACATCCTATTTTGTGTGTGTGTAGATAGGTAGGTAGGTAGTAAGACAGACAGATAGATATCTGAGTATATAAGCATATATCTTACCCATTGCTGAGCTATTTCCATTTTTGGTACTACATGTATGTATATGTAGAAACCTGAAATAAATATCTTAGTGCATTAAGATTTTTTTAATTTTCAAATTGTTTCTTTAGGATAGATTTCATAAAGTTAAATTTCAGTCAAAGAATGTGGTATAATCACAATGCAGTTTGCCTCAAATTGCCTTTGCAAAGGATTGTCTACACCACCAAACATCAGTGACAAGGCTCATTTCACAACACTTATTAGCATTGGTTAGCCTTATTAAAGAGTAATTTTTGCTAATCGGTGACACCCAAAATGCTTTTCAGTATTATTTTGCATTTTTCCATGGTTTGTGAGATTGTGTACCTGTTTGCGTTTGTCAAATGCTTGCATTTCCTCTTGTGCATTGCCTCTTTACACTCGTCCACATTCTTGTGTGCCCAGCCCTGAGATTGTGTGTGTCAGAGATACTCACTGTTAGTGAGTCTGTCTTTTCATTCAGTGTTCAGTAAAGCTGATGAAGAAGCCGTAAATGTTTGCATGTCGTTACTACTCTGTGGGCTGGAGATTATGCTTCTGGCTGTCTAAAATATTTTATAATTTGTACTGTATTCAGTGTGTCATATTTAATAGTAAACATCAAGTGTGAAAATCTCAGTGCCTCAGCTGCTGAAAGAAGGACTCAGTGATCATAAATTCATGGTTGGACACTATCAACTTTGTAAGTTACTTTTATGAAATTTCTTGAAGTATTAATCAAATCTGAACTGTGTTTTATAGGATCTAGAAAACAAAATTATTAAATTTTCAAGTTTTTGGCTACGTGTGGACTAGTGGGTCTCTAGGTCCGTCATTGTCCACTAAGAACTCACTGTATTCTTAATCTTTAGCAAGTATAATACATTCTCTGGAGCTCACGTCATATTCTCTGATAAATCCACTGAGTCTCCTCTAAAGAGATGGGGTTAAAGCTAAGGAAAAAGAAAATCTCTCGGAAAATTCTTTTTTACCATGAGAAATAAAAGGAAAATTTGAGAGGAACAGGTAGATATATAACTTCATGCACACACATCAAATTTAGGTAAGTTAAGGACTTAAATGAGAAAGGCAGAACTTTAGTTTTAAAAGAACATAGAGAAATGGAAATTAAAACCACATGACAAAGTGTGTAAGTCTGATAATAATTGATGAGAGAACAAGGAGCAACAAGAATACTCATGAAACTGCAGGAGTATAAATTGGTACAGCCACCAACTGGAAGATAGTTTTATATTACCTAATTTTAAAGTATGTAGTTCATGTAACTCTCGCCCTGACGAAATGCTTGTACAAATATGCCAGGGAAAACAATTACAAGAATGTTCATGTGAGCATTATTTGTATGGCGGGGAGGGAAGGAGCTGAAAACAATAAAATAAGTATTTCCATACAATGGAACGTTGTACAGGAGTATTAAAAGCATCTATTCATACACCAACAGGACTGAATCTCAAACGTTAAGAATAAAAACTAAGTTGTCAAAGGTGGTGTGTGTGTATGTGAGTATGCCATTTATATATAGCCTAAAAGCAAATAAAACATGAATATGAGGAGACACGTGTGGCAAAACAATGGGAGCCGAGGCATAATTAATGCAGAACCTAGGCTGGGGCTCACGCCTAGGAGAACACAATCCAGGAGGGACTCTGCGCTTCAGCGTTACCATTCCAGTTCTTTAAGTATGTAAGTGTTCATTTGATCATTCCTTAAGACGTGCATATACTTTATAATGTTTAATATATTTTACATCCTTCAAATGAAGGCTTTGATATCACCTCAGTGGTTCTTAAACCTCAGATTCTCTTTCAGGGTGCTTAAACAAGCGTCGGCAATTGTTCTGAGGACGGAGGTCCGGCCAAACAAATTCACAAATTGTAGATTTTATGGAGCATTTTATTTTATTTACATTAGCGCCATTTATTATTTAGTTTTCTTCAAATGGGAGATGACATGCTGCTGCCTTTGTTGAACAACACAAACTAGATAGAAAGTGATTATTTTTTGATTTTGCGTAATCTTTAAATTTTTTTGTGAAAGTCACCGTTCATTAAGGGCAAGCTGGAACATACTGGATAGTAGTGAGAAGAAAATAAACAATCTTTCAGTAGTAGTTCAGCTTCTTAAAAATGACCACATCATGGTTCACAGGACTTTGAAGAAAGACGTCACTTGGAAAAATTGATTTACAATTCACTAATTATTTGATTCTTTTTGTTAATAAGTCAACATGTACAATATAACATGGCTTCTTCCTGGCCTTAAAATAGCCTCCATATGATGGAAATTCTGTTTCTGCAACTCAACACATCAGTGTATTTGATGGTTTTTGTGTATCAAATACCCATGTTCTATAATATATAGGAAACACGCGAATTAAATTTGCTTTTATTTTTTAAAAGGTCAACATTTATTTACCCAACTTGTAGCAGGTATTGTCAGGACTGTGTGCCTGAGATGCCCGTCCTTCCTCACAGTTCCAGACCCTTGTCAAATCTCAAGAGCTCCCAGAATGGAGAAAAGCCCTTTGAGAGCAGTACAGTCGGGGCACCCAAACCACGAAGGCATGGTATGTACACATCGTACACGTCTATGAAGACTTGATTGAAATTGGGGCAGAAAATTACTCCAGCCAAGTCGTTCTTTTAAATGAACATGGGGCTTTATGAGACTCTCTTTACAAAGTTGTAAAAAGCAAAACTATCTTAATTTGAAGGACAGTTCTTGCTTATTCCCCATGTTTAATGAAATGATTTACTGTGTTATAAAAACAATTACTTTTTTTTAAAGCAAGTAGGAGGAAATGCCCACTAAAAATGTTCTAGTGCGCAAAATGATTATTTTATATAGTCTTAGCGCCATCTGCTGGCGATGAAATATTATAACATTTGTCATCAAGCCTCAAAAAGATTAAGGAGCTAGTTTGCATATATTTTAATAGAAAATGGGAGAAACAAAGAGACCTCAAGGACATGCACTACGCTTTTCTTTAGTTGTGCTTAGCTCCGCAGATAGTAATCGGACAGTAATTCCTGGCTCTTTTCTCCCTTACCCACCAGGTCTCTGTTTCTTCTACCTCTCTCCCTCCTCCAGTCCCTTAAGGAAGTTATCTCCGGGTGGGTCCCTGCCTCCCCCGTCCAGGATGATTGACACTCCCAACGTGACGTTTGGATTTCAGCAACAATGAACTCATGGAAATCTCCAGCATCTCTTTTTCCTGCCTGTGCTCACACTGTCCCCTCAGGCTGTTAAAGTCTTACCTGTCTTTCTCCCACTTCCTCTTCCTGCCTGTCTTTCACCTCTGTTCAGAAGTCCTCTCCTCCTGGAAGCCACTCTGACCCTCTCCTCCATGGTCTGCTAGTGCCACTCCACTTGTTATGTTGTTTGATCATTTAAAAATGATCTGTTTATCTTTGGGAGTCTCTTACTGGCCTATGAGCTACTTAAATACAGGATTTGTGTCTTATTTATTTTCTGTGTTTCACTCAGCACCGTACTTGGCACATAGTAGGTGCTCAATAAATGTTGCGTGAGGAATAACATGGAACGTAGTTAGTTAGAATATAGAAAAAAATTAAAGATAGGTGGTTGGTGATCCCACTGGGTAATTTTTACTGTTTGCTGTCCCTACTATGTGACTGAATTATTCCTAAAATGGATCAACATATTCTTAAGTATGGTTTAGGTCTCTAACACTGTTTTGGGTGTTCTGAGGATCAAATACAAAATATTAATATGTAGATTGAGACTGGGTTTGGATTCCTGCTCTTTACTAGCTGGGCAATTTATTTAGCACTTAAAATTTTTCTCATATGCAAAATGGAGACATCAAAGGTATATCCTTATGTTAAAGAGAAAATCACGGGACCCAAATGATGTCACCTGTGCTACAGCCCATGATGCTAAGCTTAGATTTAATACCTGACCTATTATTGTTCCAAACTCTCCCCAAAACATAATATTAATCAACCCGTCTGGAATTTTCTGGTCAACAGCAATGAAGTAATCTGTCATGTGGGCCCTCTCCACCCCCAGAGAAAGAAGGGGCAATCTGCATGATAAAGACCCTTGCCAGTTGTTCCCTTCCCCAAAAAAAGAAGAGGTGCAGGTCTAAAATAATCCTTTCTTTGGTTCTTAGCTTCCTCCTCCCATTCAGTCCAACCCCTCAGAGCGCCTTTCTAGTCGCGAGAGGGGAGGCTGCCTGACTCACAAATCGCTTAATAAAGCCCATTAGATCTTCACATTTACTCGGTTGGATTGTGTTTTTAACACCTCAAAATGGTCTTTTGAAGGAAAAAATAAGGTAATACATGTAACATATATAAAATAGAAGTGCCCAATAGATTGTTTGTTCTTTCTTTTTGTTGTTGTTCTTGCTAAAGTCAAAGCATTGAACACTTCTGACTGGATGGGGTTTCTATTCTCCATTCGATAGTTTGTTTATTCTTTAGGGAACTGTCTGTCCCCTCTAGAGCTTGTTATCAATAATTTGCTATGACAATTTGGGAAGCTTTACTATTATGTTCTTTCTCTTATGTAGATGAAAAAGGGGCCACACACTAAACCTGACAAGCTCAGGGGAGGCCTTATGAACTCAGAGACCGAAAGGAACCACATAGGATGGCCAGCACTTAAACTTCCTAATTAAAAGAGGGCCATGGTGCGTAGTCACGTTCTAGGCCTGTAGCTTCCTGGACAAAGGTCAGTCGTTACCTTAAGTGAAACTGTCTATTATCTGTTTGCATCTAAGATGACATACCTTTGAAACATCAGAGTAATCTCCTTTTCCAGACCCCTCAGGGCACAATCCACCTCACCAGAGCAGGAGACCACAGAACCCCTCATTGTTACTTTGTTCCCACATACCATCTCTATGTGCTATAAATGTTAATTATTAACTATATTGTACTCAGCATAGCCCAAAAGAAATATGTGTCCCTCTGTTTTACTTTTTATCCAATCTCAGAGATTTCCCTGCTTTGCTTTCTCCTGCCACCAGTGGATTTCATGGAACCCTCCCTATGTTTCCTCCTTTGATCTTAATGTATAAAATAAGCTGTAAAACTGCCATTCTTCAGAGTTTTTCCTCAATCCATTGAGATTTTGCTTCTCACCAATTGTCGTCAGTTTGGCTCAAATTAACTTTTTTTAAAAAATATTTTTTATTTTTCAATTACAGTTACATATTATATTAGTTTCAGGTGTACAACACAGTGGTTAGACATTTATATAATGTATGAAGTGATCACTCCAATGAGTCTACCATGTTTCCCCAAAAATAAGACCTAGCCAGACAATCAGTTGTAATGCATCTTTTGGAGCAAAAATTAATATAAGACCCGGTCTTATTTTATTATAAGACTGAGTAATATAATATAATATAATTAATATAATATAATATACCGGGTCGTATATTAAGTTTTGCTCCAAAAGATGCACTAGAGCTGATTGTCTGGCCAGGTCTTATTTTTGGGGAAACAGGGTAGCACCCACCGGGCATCATACATAGTTACTACAATATTATTGACTATATTCCCTACGCTGTACTTTACTTCCCCATGACTATTTTGTAACTGCTAATCTATACTTCTTAATCCCTTTCCCCCCCTTTTTTTTTACAGAGCTCCTCACCCGTCTCCCATCTGGCAGCCATCAAAATCTCTATATCCATGAGTTTGTTTCTATTTTGTTTGTTCATTTATTTTGTTTTTTAGATCCACATATAAGTGAAACATACGGTATTTGTCTTTATCTGTCTGATTTATTTCATTTAGCACAATACCCTCTAGGTCCATCAATGTTGTTACAGATGGCAAGATTGCATTCTTTTTTATGGCTGAGTAATATTCCATTGTATATATGTACCACTTCTTTATCCACTCATCTATTGATGGGTATGTAGGTTGCTTCCATATCTTGGCTATTGTAAATAATACTGTGTTTGTTTCTATGTATTAGGTAGGGCTGCTATGTCTTCTGGTCTGAGTAGAGTGACCTTATGGAGTAGGTGCCCTGTGAGGCCCAGAGGCACATCTCTCTGGTCACTTGACCCAGGTGCTCCAGGTGTGTCCCATGTTTGGGATCTGTGTGCTATTGTAGTTGAGCCTTGGTTGCTGTTTGCACGTCAGTGGGAGGGACTGGTCCTCAGGATAATTGGTTGTGAGGACTGGCCGTGACTGCAGTGGAGGAGCTGCTGTGCAGGGGCTGACCCTATAGAGCAGGATTTGCTTTAGTGGGGCTCTGGTGCCTGCCCGGTCTGCCATTGGGTGTATTGTCCATGCTGGCAGCTGGATAGTGCTCCAGTGGAGTCTAAAGCTGGCCTGGGTGTGATGGCTCTGAGGTCTTCTGGGCAGGGCCACACCACAGGCCAAGTTCAGTCGCTGCCTGTTCTCTGCCCTTGGCCACCTGGCATGAGGTACAAAGTGATCTGCAGATGGCTGCCACCTGTGCTGGGCTTGGAGGTGCCTGGGAGAGGCCAAGCTGCAAACCCAAACCGCTGCTGGCATTGCTGGGCTTGGGGCTGCTTAGCAAGAGGTATGGGGCATGCTGAGGCCAGATGCTGCTTGTTTGGGGTTTGTGAATCTTTGAGAGATTTTAGGAATGTTCATAGCATGAGCCAAGATAACCCATTTGAATGGAAAAGCCACTGGAAGCAGCTTGGGTGGGTCCACAAGTAGGGTGGGGCGGGATCTCAGGGAATCAGGGCAAATGAGTGGTGCTCGCCAGGTTGATGGAGAGTCAGATACAGTGGCCACGTGTGTCTGCACGCTGAAGACGGGAGGGCTCAACAAAGGAACAACGGCTTCTGCCAGTTCTCCTGTCTAGCCCTCTTTCTGAAGCCAAACATCTCAGTTCCTCCCTGCATGTCCCTGGCACCTTTCAAGCTGCTGCCCCATGCTGGAGCTCAGAGCCAGTGAGTCTGTCAGCAAGTAAGTCCATGTGAGGGCCCTTAAGGAGAAACCCCTGGGACTCCAGCCGCCCTCTGTCTCGCTCAGCCACAATCTCTGCTGGTTTTGCACAGCCAGAAGTTATGGGGACTTCACTTCTTGACACTGGAACACTGGGCTGGGTAGATTTGTGTGGGGCTGGGACCCCTCGCTCCTGGGGCGAGGGACTTCTGCAGCTGAGATATCCTTCTGTTTTTTAACTGCCACATGTGGGCGTGGGAGGAGCCTGTTCTGTGTCTCTGCTCCTCATACCAGTCACGAGGTGGCTTGTTCTGCATGTCCTTAGTTGCAGGGCTTTGATTCAGTTGGACTTCAGGAGGTTCTCAACAATGGTTGTTCTGTATTTAACTTGTAATTTTGTGGTCATGAGAGAAGGTGAGCACAATATTTACCTACTCTGCCATCTTGACTAGTAATCTCAAATAAACCCTTATAAGACTTTCTCTTAGGCTGGATGTTCTTTTGTTCACACCGAGGAGGTCTAATTTATATATTTAATTTTAAGGAGCCATTTGCTGGAAACAGAAAATGTACACAGTCTAAATATATGACTATAGCTTATTTTGCAAAATAGTGGGTTGCAATAGTGTAGTGGTATCATATGGCTTTAAGTTTGAAAATAACTTTGAATTTACTTGGGTGGTCTTTTCCTCTAGTCATAAAAATAAGAAAAGGCTATTTTGTGATCATGCAGATACAGTACAGGGTGTGTTATTTAACAGCGATGCAAGAATTACAATTTATCAAACAATACAATCAGCACGGGTGTGTGTGTGGCGGGGGAGTGGCACTGCTTGCTCTGCAAGTGGTTTCAGAGCTCCAAAGGGCAAAGATATGTTTTGTAAGTAGCTTCAGAGCTCAAGCTGTAAAAATCCAAATGTTGGGTGTGGGGACAGAGCCAGGGGTGCAGTTTCTAGGCTTTTAGCCTCACGTGGAAAGGTGCTGGCTCAGGTAGTAAATGGCCATCAACTGTGATTGCATGGCCATCAGCTGTGGCTAGTTGGCCATCAGCTGTAACCAGTGAGCCATTGGCCACTAATATAACTGCCGTGGGTACACTAGCAAAAAAATGGGGGCTAGCAAGAAGATGGTGGCTGGCAAGCGCGGATTGCAGTTAACACGGTGGATTGCAGTTAGCAAGGGGTCGGTTGGCTGGCAGAAAAGCGGACAGCAGGTCGCATGTCGTGGAATCCAGCCTCCAGTGAGACTATAGTGGTATGACTCCCCTACCTATGGCTCTGTGGGTGTTTCTTTTCGGCCTAGCCACATCCTTTGTTTTTATGTGGGGAGCGGGAGCTGAGACTCGGTATGACACCCTGCATGACATTGGGCCACAAGTTATGATATTAAAATTCTTATAAGTCTTAACAAAGTACCATAGACTCAGTAGTCTAAACAACAGAAATTTATTTTCTCACAGTTCTGGAGGCTAAATGTCTGAGATCAAGGTGTTGGCAGTGCAAGGGTTCAGAACAGGACTCCCCAAAATGTGCCACTTTGGCATGTGGATTATTTTCAGCTGAAGGCAAACCCTGAGGGTTTGAGAAATTTCTACCTCTCATCCCTTAACTACCTAGAAGAATCTAAATTAGGTGGCCTTGCTCATAATAAGAGTTATTACCAGAGATAAGTTTTAATGACCTTTCTATGTGGCAGGGCAAACTTCTCATCTGCTCTTCTCATCATCCTGTGAATTGCCCTCCTCCCCTCAGAAGTCTCAGGTGCCTTAATTCCTTAGCTTAGGATGTCGTCTATATCTGTAGTTAAAGAACTTGGCTTCCAAATGTCAACCTTGTCTTACCTTTCTGTCTCTGACTCTCTCATGTATTGGGGTTCCCATATATATGTATGTAATTAAACTTGGTTTTATTCTCTTGTTAATCTGTCCCATATAGATTTAATTATTAGATCAGTTGAAAGAACCCAGGAGGATAGAGAAAAGTTTCTCCTCTTCTCCTCCATCTCCCCACAGGAGGGTCAGTTTCTTCTGAGGCCTCACTCCTTGGCTTACAAATGGCTGTCCTCACACGGTCTTTCCTTTGTGTGTTTCTGTATCCTGATCTCTTCTTACAAAAGGAGTCACATTGGATTAGGCCCCACCCTAACGACCACATTTTACCTTAATTACCTCTTTAAAGACCCTATCCCCAAATACAGTCACATTTTAAGGTACTGAGGGTTAGGACTCCTTACATATGAGTTGGGTGGGGAGAACAATTCAACCTATAACACCAACTTAACAGCATGTGTTTTATAAAGAAGTAGTAGAAGGAAGAGAAGGAGAGGTTGAGAAAGGGGGAAAAAAGGAAGGAAGGAAAGAAGGAAGGAAGGAAAGAAGGAAGGAAGGAAAAGGGCCTGTTAGCAATGCACATGATAGAAATTCTTTTCTTTAAAATTTAAAGTTTGATAATTTTGCAGTAATTAAAACTAGATTTGACACACACGAAAATGCCACCTTCCTACCTTAGCTTGCATGGGACATGAATGACACAAAGCACACAGAGGAAAAGGAGATAAGCAATCCATACTTGAAAAGAGCCATCTTTTCCTTTAATGGGAGGAGAAATGAAAATATAATGCCTATACTGTTGCTCAAGTTAAAGCTATAATGAACTTTATACACTTCTTTTTCTATGTGTGTACAATCATCCTTAACTATACCTTTATTATCTTCCTAAAGTTGATTTAGAGAGCCTTTCTGGTATTATAGTTTGGTGACCCCATCCTACCACTGCAGTCATGATTCTAGTGCCCAGATAAAGAGTCTTGTTCTTCAGATTCGGTGTAAGGTTCATCGCTGTCTGATCTCTGTCTGATGCTTCATGTGGCAATCCCATTAAAGGCTTTTCCATCTCAGAGAGTAAATGTGAAGTAACTCAGATCCAAAGACAATAAAAACTTGATCATTGGTTACATCCGCAAAACCACTGACCATAGTTTTAATACTGTGAATATTTGTTCTGATATAAAGAGCTCATCAGTTAAGGAGGAACAATCCATTTCTCAAGTATCTAAACCATTGATTCCACTGTTTTAGTAGATGAGATGCATGAAAATCAACATTCAGCCATTTACTGAATAATGTAAGGTATAATTTACCTTCCAGTGAAGCAGAATTTATGTTGTGCTATTTTCCCCTCACATGTGAATAAATTAGAGGCTCAGGAAATAAAAGGATATGCCAGGCAGAAAAAAGGTGGGAAAAATAATTCAGGTAGGACCAGTAATCCACGGATGATTACCAAGTTCAGAGGAAAGTAAAGAACAATTCTGAGTGTGGGAGCTGGGCCAAGGACCAACTCTTTAAGCCATGACTCAGGTGATGTATGATCCAAGGTGAATCTAAAGAAGACCAGAAACCAGGCCAACAGTCATGGAGCAAATGGACAGGCAGATACTACTAAAATGATGATGATGATGATGATGATGATGATGATGATGATGATGATAGAAAGCTATAATTTATAGTGTACTCTGTGCTAGATACTTTATTCATTGTACATTTATTCTTTAAGACAACTGAGTCATGTTTTACAGATGAGAAAATTGAGTCTCAGAGATATCAAGTGCCTTCCTGATTCCCCAACAAGAAAGGGGCAAGCCCAGAAATTCGATTCGGAACAGTCTGCCCCACTGATACAATCAAATGAAAAGCAAACTGCCACAGGTGGAAGTCACTTATCTAAGGGGATAGAACTGGAGGTCTAGAAAGTAAGAGCCCCAGAAGCTGTCGTTTTCTCTGTAGGGCCGTGTGGTGAAGGATGTGAAGGACAAAGAATAGCTGGCTGAGAAGAGGCATTGGCGATTCCATAAGGGGACAAATGAGGTAGATACCCTGTAGTTAGAGACCTTGGCTTCCAAAGGTCATCACGAGAATTGTCTCAAACATTACTGACCCAGTAAATGACGCAGCTCTTCTCAACCCCAACCTTCTCAGGGTTGGTGTAGGCCTGAGAGTACCAGGCAGGCTGAGCAGGGGCACAGTGGATGGGACAGGGAAGCAGGCGAACAGGGCCTGTGTAAGCCCAGGAGCTCCCACCCATCGCAGGACCCTGTCCTTTCTATTCCCACAGTGAGCAGCTAGTTCGCAGGGAGCTGCAGAGAGCGGCACTGAGAGTGACCGCTGACTACGCTACAGCGGGCTCACTGGCCAACTTGAGAGGATCCTGCTTCCTCCTGGGGAACCTCAGGTTTCTGCTCTGCAGATGACCAAGATTGCCTGCCAGATGTGCTCATGCGCAGGACTTGCATGAAGCAGAAGTTTAGGCCACAGGCCTTTGAAGCATTTCCTATTTACTTGTTTGCTAGCATTCATTTGCTGGAATTAAAAATTCCCTGGAGAAAATTGAATTGCCCTCTGAGGCAATTTTGTGACAGTGTGAGATGTGTGAGGGGGATTTGGTGTGACTCCCGAGGGTGTGGACTTGTTCCCAGCGAGAGGATGGATGTAGCATTCAGCCAGACAGTGTGGACGCTCAATTTAGAACGTGTAGGTGAATGACTGAGATGACATCTTGCTGAAATCTCTCAATGCAAAGTTCCCCAAGTATGTAAAAGCCTTGGAGGACAACATGAGATTGCCTTGAATGCACTCATACACCAGCAGATTGTAAGTGCTTTTCTTTTTTTTTTTTTTTTAACTAAATAACATTTTTTAGGCTTTTGCAGGAGCACAGTCATGTCATGAAGCATGACACACCGCTCATTTGATTGTTAATTCAGTCAGAGAGAGACACACAGGAAGTCAGAAAATCAGTTCTCAAATGATGTCTTCATGCAAAAGTAAAGATGGGTGACTGGTAAATGTCTATTGAGCTGTCTGCTATGCCGCTGAGGGAAATGGAGACCAGAACGGCCACTGTGAGACTGGATTGACCCAGACACCCCATTTCAATTTCTTCGTGGTGATTAATAACTTTAGGTTAAGTAGAAAGACATCTGGCCTCCCCAGGCTTTAGTGTATCTGTCTCTGAAAGAGAGAAGATTCAGGGGTGACCACTCCTGCCAGCTCCAGGACACTGATGTTTGTGAAGTGTTGACCCTCTCTCAGGGACGAGAGAGCTGGGATGACAGGATAGTTCTCAGAGATAGAGGATGTATTATTGTTACCAAACGAGTTTAACAAGACAAGAAAATGCTATCATTCATGCCAAGAATCTGAAAGTCAATTTTCAGGCAAAGTCAGACAACGAAAAATAAAAATGATCACATTCCCGCTGTGTGCCAGGAACTGGAAGGAGCTCAGAGGGCAGAGATAAATTCCCTACCTTCAAGGAGGAAACAGACGTATGAGCCGCCAATTACACTAAGTACGACAGAGAATGGTGGTAGTAGTAGTGAGGTGTGTTTCCAGCATTTGAACATAAACATGGGACTGGATCATTCTGACGCGTGGGAGATTGAAGCTACCAATATGCAAATAAGTCACATGTGGATGAACAGACAACACACCCCCAGCAGAGCTGTGGGCACCTCGCCCAGAGAAAACACAGTTTGGGTTCCCACAACAGCTCCCCAATTCCCACATATCTGGCATTCTTAAAAGCCCTCCTGAAGACGGAAGGACAGGGAGATGCAAATCATATACAGAGTTCAATAATCGTTAGACGTTAAATACGACTGGGACTGCCATTGCTGAGCAAGAGGAAGTAAGATCTCGTACATGAATTACAGCTAAAAACCAATACAAAAATCCCCAACTACTTAAGAAATCTGAAAAGTAAACAACAGAAGGCAGGTTGGAGTGGAAAGGGAAAAATTGAAGGGAAACCAGTAGGGGGGTGAATATTTTGGGTTCTTTTTCTGCTTTTAGCTCAAAACCTTGACCTGAAAATGGTCCGTTATGGGGACTGTGCAACAGGTACAGACGTCAGAACTCTGAGAAAAACCTCCTTTTCAATCAGGGCAGGAAAGCCTTCCTACTCCCCCCCAAGCTGAAAAGTGTGAGACACGGCCCAATTTTGTTCCTTTTTCCCCCGCTTTTCCCCTCCTACCTCTAACACAAGAGTGGCCACAGTCTAGAACTTGACGGTAGCAGCTGTAGCATGAGAACTGAAAGCCCTGAGAAAAGAACAAAAACAGTCTCTCTGGTCAGAGGATCTGGCCAGAGGATCTGTGGTCCAAGAAGATGGAAAAAAAATCCCAAACTATTGTTTTTTCTCTTTTCTCTCACTATGTTGCTCTGAATGCAATACCAGTCGCATGGAATCACACAACAGAGTGGTCCAAACACATTATAAGAGGAACCCATCTTTCTGGCCCAAGGAACTAGGTACAGATGCCCATGGGAGGGAAGTCCTGGAGGGGTCAGACCTGGAAAAGGGAATGCTCCAATTCTGTGTCCAAACCAAGACACACTGTGGCCTAGTGAGCACTCTGCACATGCATGAAACAGACCCAAAGAACACGGCAGCCTGGCAGTGAGACCTGACCTGACAGGGAGCCCATTGTTCCACAGAACCTGTGATGTGTACCTCGCCAGGTTAGGAAGCTTTTAAAACCAACCAACCAACCAACCAACCAACTAACCAACCAACAAAAAATCAACATTCTCCAGAGTTTTTTCTGAAGAAAAATAAATGTAACAATCTCCACAGGATTTTAACAGGATCCAGCATCTCAGAACATAATACCAAATTGTTTAGAATACAATCTAAAATTCGTTAACAAACAAAGAACCAGGAAAATATGACTAGTTCTCAAGGGGAAAATCTATCAACAGATATCAATTGACTCCAAAACAGCAAAATGCACCTTCTTTTAACCCTTTTGCTGTGACAGTCAGATATATCCAAATGAATATATCTGAAATTTTTATACATAAAAATAATGTCATTTATATACAGAGCAGCTCAAATTGTTATTATTAAATGCATAAAATAGTCAAAATATCAACTTTTTACTTTTTGTGGATTTCTGACACATTTTGAAAAAAAACAACTTGAAATCAACCCAGCAAAAGAGTTAAAGTGCCTATGTAGACCATATTCTGGACAATTAAATAAACTTTAAAATTTTTAAATAATTGAAAACATATCAAGTACATATATCAGCAATAATAAGTATCTATGACTACAAGATAATTAAAGAAAAAAAATGAAAAACAGATATCTGAAAAATACCCAAATATTTGGAAATTAAACAACACAATTCTAAACAGCCCATTGGTCAAAGAAGTTTTGAGAGAAATAAGAAAATAATTTTAAATGAATAACAATGAAAATGCAACTCATTACAATGGTAGGAAGTATTTAGAGAGAAAAGTATAGCATTAAATATTTTTTTTTTTAAATCTCAAATCAATAATCTAAGCTTCCACATTAAGAAACAAGAAAAGAACAAACTAAACCCAAAGCAAGCAAAAGGGAGGATCTAAGAAAGATAAGAGCCAAAAAAATTCAATGAAAGTGAAACCAGAATAGACAAAGTCAATGAAAATGTCAATGAGATGGATAAAGCTCTCACTAAACTAACAGAGAAAGAGAGTGAGAGACAAGGACAGAGAGAGAGAGAGAGAGAGAGAGAGAGAGAGAGAGAGAGAGAGAGAGAGAGAGAGAGAGAGACACTAGGGTCAGGAATGAGAGAGTGGATTATGTCTAGGACGGTCACCCAGGGTCCTATGTCCTCAGGGAACCTGGGAGTTCACTGGAGAAGATTATCAGGTCCTTGGACCTCAGGATGGAGAGCCACACTCATGGAAGGGTCACGGAAGGTCAGTTACTGCAGAGCCCAAAAAGGTGCCAGTGTAACGAATGGGTGGAGCCTGGGCTCCAGCTTAGGGCCTGTGAGGGGACCACAGTGTCCAGGATTATGTTGCACTGAGTCATGCTTAGCCCAGCTCCTGAGGGAGTTCTAATAACTCTCACGGCACCAGCAGTTGTGATCATTGGCGAGCAAAGTTTCCCTCAGAGAACACAGAGACAGAGAGTCCCTGGGAAGCGTGGACTTCTGATCCAGCCAGAGCGAGGGTCAAGACCTAGCTCCTGTCCAGGGCCAAGTAAATCCCTGTCACCTGCACTATAAAAGGGGAGTCCAGTGCAGCTACGAGGGAAGGTGGCTAGACATAATGCAGGGTACCCCCCTGAGAGGCCAGGCTACCCAAGGTCATTTGTCAGAATTGTCGCTCTGGGGCAGAAAGAGCTGAGTTCCAGCAGGAGCCAGGCAGAACCTGTGGCAGCCATCGTGGCCAGCCCCTTGAGAAGGCGGGAGATGTAGGAGGGGACATCTTCTACGTAGAACAGCCCCAAAGTGGGGGGCGGGGGGCCTGGGCCTAAGAGAGCAGCCCAACGAGGGGTAGACCTGCAGCAACCTGTTCACACAGGCAGAAGAGCCTCCAGAGAAGGATGCAGGCCAGGCCCACTATTGGGCTGCTCTCTGCAGGGAGCTGAATAGACCCCAGGGAAGAAGACCTCCCAGGAGGAGGGATGTGGGCCTGATGACAAAGGCTTCACTGCTTGAGAGAGCGGAGGTTCTGAGTGGGCCTCAAGGCAGCGACTGACTCACCTCTGTCCCAGGCCCGTCCCTAGAATGTAGCTGCAGGTCTCTTTCCTAGGGAGAGGAAAGACAATACATGTTTTTAACTAGTAATTTTGTCTGTGAGTTCTAACACAGGAGGTCACAAGCGGCCCTGCTCTCCATGCCTCCACCAGCTGGTCACACAGAGCTTGTCCTTGTCTCTCCACACTCAAGGTCACAGGCCACAGCTTTGTTCTCTGGACATCAGAGTGGGTGCTGGCAGAGTGGCTGTACTGTCATCAGGAGTAGCTTCCCAGGCTGTGACAGCTGACAGCAGGGCATTCCGGTGACAGGAGGGCACAAGGTGCCCTGCAGGGCATGGGCAGAGGCTAGGTTTTGCACACCTGTGAGACACCCTAGGTATAGTCCCGGGAATACTGGCACGGAACAGAGAGTAGCAGGAGATGGGCAGGTCCCACAGACGTGAGTGGGCCAACCAGTCAGTGAGATTTACATAGTTTTGTTCATTTGACCTCGTTTGTATCCAGCTGGTGAAGCCGTGCAAAGATAAGAGAAGAATAGTAATGATCAGTAATTGCCATTTATTGAGCACCTATCATGGGCCAGGCATGATGCTTACTATTCTTAACACATTATTTACTCCTAACCCCTCTCTCCCCCTCCACCCTTCTCCTCCTCGTCTTCCTCCTCCTCCTCCTCCTGCTTTATTGTAAGGAATACCTTGATTAAAGGAAACCTGGGAAGCAGAGATATGAATGTGGCCATGAATCTTTTTATTGGGCTTTGATTCTTTTTTAAAAAATTTATTGGGGTGACAATTGTTAGTAAAGTTACATAGATTTCAGGTGTACAATTCTGTATTACATCATCTATAAATCCCATTGTGTGTTCACCACCAGAATCAGTTCTCCTTCCATCACCATATATTTGATCCCCCTTACCCTCATCTCCCACCCCCCACCCCCTTACCCTCTGGTAACCACTAAGCTATTGTCTGTGTCTATGAGTTTTTGTTTCTCATTTGTTTGTCTTGTTCTTTTGTTGTTTTTGGTTTATATACCACATGTCAGTGAAAGCATATGGTTCTCTGCTTTTTCTGACTTATTTCGCTTAGCATTATACTCTCAAGATCCATCCATGTTGTCACAAATGTTCCTATATTATCTTTTCTTACCGCCGAATAGTATTCCATTGTGTATGTATACCACAACTTCTTTATCCATTCATCTGTCGAAGGACATTTTAGTTGTTTCCGTGTCTTGGGGCTTTGATTTTATGACAGACAAAACTAAGCTTGTTCTCATTTAGAGAAACATATTTAGTAAAACAGATACTTGGTAAATATTTGTTGATTTAATTCATAGAACATGTGGATGTTAAGTAAAAATATATTACATATACCCCAGAAATGAATAAGACTTCTTATTTTTGTCTAGTGCACAAGACTACCGGGGGCACCATTCCCATGGTTTTCTGTGGAAATGTCCCCCTCGTGCCTCTGGACAACGGCAGGACACTGGCTGGGTGAGGGCTGGCCTCCCAGCAGCCCTGAGTTCATTACAAATAAAAGTGATTTTTATATATTTTATACCTTTTTACTGATCCACTTGGAAGAAGCAGATGAAATTTTACAATTTTAACGGACAGTGTTTACCTTAGAACGGAAGCTAGATTAAAAGATCAGCTGGGGCTCAGAACACACACATTTTTCCTGTAGCTCTAGCCAAATATGAGAGCAGGGACAGGATGTAATTCCTACAGCCAGGGGACACTCTGCAGGCGGGTTGTACCGTGCCCACCTACCTTTGCAACATGACCTGCCTTCAACTGCAAACACATCCAAGCAGCTTATTAGAGAAGGACTGGAGGGGAAGCCAGGGCTGGCAGCAGGCTGCCACACAGCACGGTGCACACGAGTAGCCAGAGTGCCTGGGAGCCAATTCCTTCTAGAAACCAGCAGTGCTGGGGCTCATCCACCCCGCCCACCTCCAGCAAGGAGGGAGGAGCTGCCTGGAGGATGGAGTGGAGGAGGTGGCCCAGACTGGGGGGCTCGGGCAGCACTCTATTCTCTGATCCCCAGCGCCCATAGCTGTCTGGTGAGTACGGCGTTGAATGGAGTGAACTGATAGGAGCCCAGTTCCCCTGGGAAGTTCCTGAGTGACTTTGGAAGGTTACTTCTCTTGGAGCCTGCTGCACAACAAACTATCCCAAACTTAGTGGCTTAAAAGTAGAACAGGCATGTATTATCTTCCACTGTTTGGGGGTTGGCAGGGCCCAGCTAAACAGTTTCTGGTCCTTCTGCAATGCTAGTCACACCGTGGCTGTGCTAGAATTCTCTTAGAGGCCTTTCCATTCGTAGGTCTGGCCAGGGGAGTTTTAAATAGCTGGGGACTGGAATCGGGCTCCTCAGGCACCTGTCCCATCAGAGCATGCTGATGTCCCCTCCTGTGGACTCTCCAGCATGGTGGTTTTGGGGCAGCTGGACTTCTACAAAGAGGTTCAGGATCCGAGGGTGCTTATCCCCGGACAGACGCAAGTGGAAGTCCATTGCCTTTTGTGACGAGCCCCGCAGGTCACACAGTGTAACTTCCACCGCATTGTTTTCATGGAGCCTGTCTCAAGTCCTGCCCATGTACCAGGGCAGGAGATATAGATCCTTCTTCTTGATGTGAAGAGGGTCAAAGAATTTCCAGCCATGATTTGAAACCTCCAAAGAGCCTGTTTCTCCATACGTTAAATGGGAATAATAATGCTTCTCAGGCTAGATCTTTGCGGGGGGGATGGGAGGATAAATGGGGCTAATGCAGATGAAAGTCTCACACTTTCATGTGGTGAAAGTTAAGGTGCTGTCCAAACATAAGAGATGGACAATTAGGGAAAGCTGTCTCATGATAGTAATTCTCAAATTGGAACATGCTATAATGTTTCACAGGCTGAAAAGCAAATGTAGTTTTTTCATTGACATTCTTCTCTTCTATAAAGAGATCACCTGAGATGTAAGAATATAATTCCCCCCATGGGATCAATAATAAAGCCATTTTGAATGAAAGAGAAATACAGCCTGTAAGCATTTATGGTTTTTCCTGAATTTGCCCTTGATCAAAATCAGGTTGCCCACCGATGCTATTCATCTTGTTACCCCCTCTGCCAAGGTCATTGTCTTGCAAATGTAACTGCATATGTTACATTTAATAATCCATTATAAATGTTTATAATGGAAAGAATTGAAAAACAAAAATGAGTGTTGGCCTATTTGTCACTAAATACAATCATCGTTTTTATTCTACCTGTAGAAATAAGAAGTAAAAATTTGTCCTGTACCACTTCAGCTCTTATACTAATAACAATTAGTTGCACTAATTTATTAGTTAGAACTTTTGGTTGTAATCATTTAAAAAAAATTGATAGTAGGTTTCACAGCGAAGAGAACTGTAGGATCCCTCAGGCCTTGGAGTGTTGGAATATGGCCAGACCTCAGGGAGGGTCTGCAACCAACTGGTGGAAAGCAGGGTCCTCCAGGATGCATCCATATGCCTCCCTCCACCCCACCCCTGCTTCTCCCTGTGTCTGCTGCATTACCACTCTTTCTGCAGACTGATTTTTTTTTCTACTTCTCAGCTGACACGACAAGCAGAAGGTGGCTGTTCCGTCATTTCCTATCTTGAGTCTTTCAGTTAGCAGACTTGCCCAAACTCAATTAGACCTCTTAGTTATAGGTTCATGTTCTTGGGAGTGATGACATTCTTGCTCCTGTGTGGGTCCACATCCATTCATCTGGAGTGGAGGGGGTCAAGTCATATAGAAAAGCTGCAGGCCCCTGTGTGTAGGTGGGCAAAGGAGAAGCATGAAAGGAGGGGAGGGGCTCAGGGATCCCTTCTGAAAGGCAGGGACACTCCAGAGGGTGGCTACTACAACTTATGTACTCATATATACTCACAATGATTTACTCAATTGTCTTGTTTTACTAGAGACTTCAGGGCAGGACAGGACTATGTTTCATTCATTTGTTCCATCAATATCAAGTACAATACCATACATAGTAAATACTCAATGCATGTTGGATTTATGAATGGCAGTTTTTGCTGTCACATTTCTTAAATAACACAACCACCTAGACTTTGGTCATGGGTACAGACTTTGAGAAACTTGTGGTAATTAGCCCACTAAGTGGGGCTATTGTAAGTCCATCTCGATCATTTGTAATGTAGCCAAAAGGCACGTATCGGTGTTGGAAAACAAACTTCTCCAGTATGATTTCTTCTCTTTAATGAAATGTCACAAGATGCCTTTTCAGTGGGATTTTTACTGTTTGTAATGAATGGCAAAGAATGTGTAATGAGGACTTGGGTTAATCATCTAAGTAATGCTAATGTGGATGGAATACAACAATGTATGTTTTAGAGTCTGTGGACCAGAGACACACTAGAGCTTCAAAAAAATCTATTCATTTGAAATCAAAAAGGAAAAGGGGGTGGATTATTGGGAGAAGATTGAAGGCAGGAGGAAAGCATGCAGTGAAAATCTAGCAATCAAGCTAGCCCTTCTCAAAGGGGACCAAAATTATGCACCAGCCTCATTTTAATGAAAGCATCAGCTTTTGTGGGTTTTTTTTTTTTTTTTTTTTTTTTTTTTTAAGCAAGAAGGTACTTAAGGAATCATGTATTTCATCCCCTCACAGTATCATGAAGTGACTTGACCAGGCGCCTAGCTGATGGGGAGTGGCATGCAGATGTCCTGGGAGAAAAGGTTCTTTCCCCGCCAACGCCTGCCATTGCTGTTTCAAAGGGGAGTATTCGCGGCCAGGAGTGATTGAATCTTATGCAATAAATGCTGTGGCTTCTGGGACTTTTGTCCAGTAGTCGGCAGGCAGCAGTGTGCCCTGAAACTTAGCCCTGTTATGGCTTCCCTCTTCCACCCACCACTCTCCTAACCAAGCCCCTTTTCCAGAATAGCACTAAGCTTATGTCTAGTTTTATGCACCTTCCAGTTACCTTTTCCATCTCAGTCGCATACATATCTTCCTGCTTAGGTCTATTTTCCAGGCTGGTAGTCACTGCAGTGATGGTGTCGCAACCCACCGGGGTATTGCATTAGGCTGTCAGCGGTGGTACAAGTCATTTGTTCCTAATAATAGAGTTCCAAAGTCTGCAAATGACAACTTTTCAATACATAAATTAAAGAGAACCCAGGTTAATCCCCATGCCACACTCAGTTGCCCTAAACATGTTTTCTTGTGAAAGCGCATAATTGTTGGATGGGCTTTTATGGACTTTATTTTTAAGGAAGCAATTTTTAGCTCTTAAGGGAAGACACCACTCATAGTGTCTATCTTTTATGACTGTTCCATCTCACGAGACACTGGAGTCAAGGGTTGGGCGGAGTGGCCCCAGCTGTGTTCATATCCCAGCACCCCCTCTAACTAGCTGTCTGACCTCGAGTGAGTTACTCAGCCTCTCTGTTTTTCGCCCTGTAAATTGGAAATAATAAAAGCATGCACCTTGTAGGTTGCTGTGAGGATTAAACAATGTGTATGGAACACAGAGAACAGTGCCTGGGACCCGGCAAAAGCTAATTTTATAGTAGGTATTGTTATTTGTTATCGTGATGCTTTTCCTTTTCCAAGGGTTTTCCTTGATGTTTTAAGTCATTTTGTCTTCGGGTGTAAAGAACAAATGCACCATTCCTACGTTGACTCAACTCACACCTGCCCATAAATACGTAGGGCATCTCCACCCAGATCTCAAGATGCTCATAATTCCATGGGCCTCTTCCTTGGCTGATTCCAGAAGATTGGGTTGCTCCAGAAAAGTGGAATTTGGCACAAGGAGCTTTCTCCAAAGTATTTCATGACTCTCTTCACTGGCTCCTCACTTGCACCTTGATTCATTCCTCTTTCCCTACATCCATCACTTTCGGGCTCATTCTGTTTCTGGCCAGTCCAGACAGAAGGGGGAGGGGGAGATTCCTGCTCAGGTTTTCCAAGCTGTAGCAAAGCTGGCTCTGGGCCTAGAAGAGGAGCAGAAATCTAAGGGTAGGTAGCAAATCCTGGCATTCCAGGTTGAAGTTTCAAACTGTTTTCCAATCAATGCTGTGTACTGCTTTGCACCGGGGGTGAAATTAGGATTTGCGACCTGATCTGAGTGCTGGAGAGGCTACAAAGAAGGGACTCAAATAGAGACCAGTGCCAAAGACAAAGGTCTGCCACTGATGATTGAAAGCTGCTTCTGGTGTGATCAGCGTGACGTCCTGCATTCCTGATCAACTCTGTTATTTTCTTTTACCATACAGACCCAACATAAAGACAAATGAATATATGTTTAAAATCTATTGTACGAGTATAACCAAGCAATAAGAATAGAGATGATTTCTTCTTTCCCTGAAGTTGTGGGTCTCAGCCTCACCATTTGGCAGTCACGTAGGGAGTTTCTAAAAGGTATAGATTTTCTGCCCTTCTGATGTCATTGGTCTTGTTGAGGTCTAGGCATCTGCGTTTCTAAGAGGCTTCCAGGTAATGTTAGTGTTGCTCAATCTCTAGGAGTGAGACCTGTGGGTCTGCACAGAGCAGCTATGGGTGTCTGCCCACTCCTCCTTCCCCCATTTCAGTTTCCAAAAAAAGGGCCAGGTGACACCAAAGACGCTTCCCACAGAACCCCAAATAATATATCTGTAACCTCTTAACAGCTTTATAAATAGTACATGACCCATTGTTACCTACCTCATTTTCTTTGCAGTATGTTCAAAACTTGTTTCTAAAATCTGTCTTAAACTACTGGAGAAGAATTATTACGGGAATTCAATAGCTATTCATCCAAAATGGGATTACAAAACGGATAAAGGGTAAACTTAGTGAAAGTGTTTGTGTATTGCTCCTTTCATTTTTTCTACAGGCAAACTTTGTTTGCTTCTCCTGAGTGTCTGCATCACAAATGTATAGGTCATTCAATATTAATAATAGAGGAATTCGAGAAAATGTTTGTCTTCAAAATATGCAAAGTAGAAGCAAAAGAATCTTGCTTCACACTTCATCTTACTGGGAAGTGTGATCTCCAAACACTCAGAACTGATTCATTTGGAGTAAATGAGTCTTAAACCACCATCCAGGCCAGGTCTTGCCAGGTGTGGTGAGGAGCCTTGTAGCTAGAAATGCAGGCTACCTGTCGCCTCACCCCAACTCCCCCACTCTTTAGGACAGGGACCAATCAGCTGCAAGCTTCCTAGGTATTTTGCTTGACTTTATTTTTTAACGCAGCAGTGCCATCTTAAAAATAAAATTGTGCATGGAATCCCAGTACATTAACTGGTGAAGGTGGAGATCCTCTAGTTGAACGAAGTCGTGAGGAGGCAGGCTTGGGGATCAGCAGGTGGCCTGTCATGGAGGTTCAGGAACACTTTCCTGAGGTTCCACACCCAGCTGCTTGAGGGTCTCCAAACATCTGTGTCCTCTGCCTCTGCACTTCCATTGAGCTCCCCATCCTCTAACTTGTCGCTTTCCTGCTGTCTGTCTGCCTTCTCGCCACCCCAAGGGCCGTCCTTGTTAAGGACCTCCGTCCTCTTCTCATCTCACCGTACTCTTTCTTTCTCAGCCATCTTATTCATGCAATAGCTTTAGAAACACATGCCTTTGTCCAAATCATCATTTAAAAAATTTAGGACAAGTAAGGTTGCAATAAGGCGGACTAATTTTTTTTTAATATTTGCAGGGAGCACATGATGAGGTTGGGTAGAGGGAACAGCTTGGGAGTGAGAGGATAAATCACGTGGTACACCCAGGAGCTTACCCTGGAGAATGGAGGATGGATGACTGACCACAGATGTCTACATGAATCAGTCCCCCAGCTTATCTGTGTCTGGGGACAGGTGACAGGGAGGCTCAGACTTCTGGCTAGGTGTGAGCAAAGGCCAGCTGGATGCAAGCAAGTCCTGGCCCAGAATAGAAGCTGGAGGTGAAATTCATTGGTTCCCAATATCCCTAAGGCCACCGGGGTGTGAGGGGAGCCCAGCACCCTTCAGGGAAGACTCTGCTCAGGTCTAGCTTGGTTCATGGGGCTCTGAGAACCAGGAACAGTGTTGGGGCACTTGGGGCATTTTATGCTCCACTTGTCACTCCATTCACTTATTCACTTTTAAGTCCATTTGTTTATTCCTCAAACTTACATTTGTTGTTTCTTCCCTTCCTCATTCCGAAGTTTAAGATGCTCATATGAGCACCTACTATGCGGCAGGCACACAGGGTTTTGGAAATATGCTGTTTCCTATCTATAAATGCCTTTTCATGTTTCCTCCTGTTCAAACAAAATCTACCATTCTGACAAGGCCTGAGAAGTTTCATCTTCTCCCTGGAAAGTTCTCAGTTGTGTCAGCCATGGTCTTTTCTTTTTGGAGCTCTTTCAGTAGTTACACTCTGAATCACGTATTTTCCTATGTAACTAGATTTTGTTCTACCTTACCCTGCCTCTCCAACAAAACTGTAAGACTTTTGAGGATGGGGACTTATTACGTCAACTTTTAACATCGCTAATATCTACTAAGGTACTAAGGACATAGTAAGGCCTCCATAACTGGAATTGCATTTTAGAGAGACAGGCCCCTCTGCAAAGAAGTGGTTCTTGACGACGAACTCTAACTAGGACTGATAATGAACTCTCAGTTTCTCAGGAACACTCACTGGAGTGTGAACAGTTTAAAGTACAAGGTCAGCTATGAGAAAGACAATAGATAAAATGTGAAAAGCAATAAAGTAGCAATTTACATTTGTCCTCATCAGAGACTAAAAGAATATAACACAGTGACAAGTTAATGTTGATCCGTTGAGAGGTGAGTGTTACACAGACATACTTGGTTGCACCCATTTTCGGGTTCTGTGAAGTATGCAGGTTCCACTCGTGATAGGAACAACTGCTGAGGGACACAACTGCCAGAGTCTAGAACTTGACCCCAAGACACTTCTCCAATAAAGAGATCAAGGGAACTAGTCCAAGGAAATGAGAATTGGATGCCACAGTCAAGATTCTCCTTTGGTTATCCCTTTGTGGGTAGGAGAGTAAGTGGGAAGGGAGAAATCTGGAAGTTTTACATAGGGCCTTTAAAATGCCAACGTAAAGAATAAGGAAATCGGTTCCCAGCATAATCTTCTCTTGACCAAATTTCACTTTTCTTTGCCCATTTAACAATGTTCCTCCTGGTTCTTATACTTTAATATTGCTAAGACTTCTTTTGGGCATTTAATTGTTTTCCTTTATTATTTTATGCTCACCTTCTTTGTTTTATGCTCATTTCTTCCTTTTATTCTCCTCTCACCCCATCCTCAAAGTTTTTAAAAGTAATTTTTTAAATTACAGTTTTTATTTCAAATGCCCAAAGTGGAGCTTGTAGTGAGGAAAGGCTTGGGTTTGCAGCCTGGGGACCAGACCAGGGCTCCTTCACGAGTGGCTGCTCAGATGGGTCCCCGTTCTTGGAATCTGTCTGCCTTGGCCCAGTGTTTCTGTAGTGTGTGCATCTGGAACTCCTGAAAAGCACATTAAAGAAGGTCAGAAAGTGTAATGCTTAATCTATGTATATTTATACTCTTGAATCAATTAATTCATGGGCTCATCTGTGCGCAGTGCTCAACAGAGTTTTTCAAAGCAGCTTTGTTTCTTTTTGCTTTTCCTAGCTTCCACCACTATGCGGCAGGCACTAGCCTACAGATAGACATGAAGAAGCTGCATTTGCTGCTCTGGGGGATCTCATAGTTACAAAGAGGAAATGAAATCTGGCATGTGAGTATTCTAGTTTCTGCTCCTCCCCCCTCCCTGTGTGCGAAACATCCTTCTTTTGGGGGCAGAAGGAGGACAAGAGGAATTGCCTTCTGTTGTATCCAGGCTTAATGACTGGCCACATGGGCATTGCATGTAGGAAGCAGGGAACTTCAGGGGAAGAGCAACTGCTCAGACAGCTGAGAAGCTTGAAACCCAGTGGGACTGGTCCAAAGATCACACAGCTGTCCTTGCTCTTTTACACTCCACTCCCGTGTCCTCCCACCCACTCTAGATGTCAGCCTCAAGCTTTGGGAGACAGAGGACCTGCCATCCTCCTCTTACAGCATCCACTGCTTTGAACACTTACTGAACAATTATTTAAAAGTAATTGTTAGATATTTGCCATACATTGTTTTATTTAACATCTACTAATCTGGAGGGTAGATGTGTTTATTACTCTCATTTTAGGGATGAGAAAACCAAGACTCAAAAAGGTCTAGTAACTTGGCCAAGGTCACAGGGTATCAGAGCAAAGACTGGAACCTGGGCCTAAAGTTACCATGTTTTTAACTCATACCTTACAATACCCCTCTCTGGGATTCTCCCCTTTGTGGCCGAGCAAAGAGGGGGACTCAGTCAGCACTGGTGGAATTGAGAAAAACCCACTGGGTGTGTGTTCAACATCGCTGTTACTCTTTCAATTCAATTCAACAAGCTTCCTAGCTAGGCTCTGGGTTAGGCTCTGTGGGACAAGATGAAATTGAGTAGAGAAGATTCTTTGTCCTCTAGAAATGCAAGACCATGGGAGAGGAGGGCTAGGAGCAAGTGACTTTCAAGTGCACTACTTTGATGACGTTATCTGCTGCATTCATTCATGAAATCACTCATTTATTCATTCAACAAGTGTTTTGTCTGGAAAAATAGTACTAGACAAAAGGCAATTCCTGAATCCACGGCTATCACGTACAGGAGGAGATGTACTAACAATCTGACAAACTTCAAATATTGAACCTTTTCCCATGTGTTTTCCTAATCATTTCAAAAATTAGTCAACAAATTATTTGTATTACCTTTAATAGACATTGGTGTTTTTCTTTAAATCTAATGAGTAATAATTTCAAAATTAATCCAAGAGGGTAACACTGCATCCATTTGATATATTGTTTTAGAATCCAAGCATTCAGGCATCACTTTCACTTTTTTAAGTGTCTAAAAATAGTTGTACTCTGCTCCAATTAAGACATCTGAAAACGCAAAGTCAGGAAATATAAAGTATAAGGGATTATTAAGTAGCGTACCAAAAAAATTTCCCTTTACAAATTAATTGTCCCTTAAAAAGAAATAATGGCCTTTTTAGGAATGCAGGTTCTAATCTTCCTTAACGAGGAAATCTCTGGGCAGAGAAATGTAAGAGGATCCACAGGCACGTGAAGAACCTGGAAGGACAGCGAAGGTAATCAGGACCATGTGGCTTAAGGGCAACTTTTTGGAACAAGCCCACTGGACACCGCAAGGACGGGAACTTCTTCGTCGTGGTCCAGGAGGCTCTGGAGCTTTGCGCAGAGCAGGGCGCGGGGTCGGAGGGGAGGCGGGCTTGCCTCACCAGTGCATTCCGAGGCCGGGAAAGAAAAGACGTTTTCAACTCAAGTTTTCCATTTTATCAGTGAATGAAATTCTCCTACTTTCTTTCTCTTAAGCCACAAGGTTACACAACGCGAAATGAACAGAACACAGTCCTTGGTAACCTTCCCTTCGGGCCGTTCGGTTCACTTTCATCACCTGCAGCCCGGGCTCCCACCCCGGTGGTGGTCACGGTTTGAACGTCAGCACCCACTTGTGCCCCGACCCTCATCAGCTCTGCCCGACGACCCTGTTGTCACTGTTGCCAGGCTGCACCGCTCGTCGCATCCGTGGGGCCGGGAGCCGTGCTCCGCGGCGTCCCAGACGGCGAGGCCACACGTAGTGGAGTGAACGTCGCACCGAGGCCCCGCTTCTCCCCCCCCCCCGCCGCCAGCGGCCGGGCCGCCGAGGCCCCAGAGCGCACGCACAGCGCCCCCGCGCGGCCGTTTCCCAGCGCCTCCTCCCGGTCGGACCGCCCCCGCGCCGCGGCGCCCGGGCCACGCGGGTTCCGCAGGGCTCCACGCGCACACTTAATCGGGTCAAAACTTCGGCCGGCGGCTCCCGCCTCGAGATGGGCCCGGCCTCCGTCCCCGCCGCTCCCCAACAGAGGGGCCGCTGCGCCCGGCGTGCGGCCTGTGCACGCGCCCCGGCCAACTTCCACGAGGGCCGGGCGCCGGTCGGGGGTCGCAGGGCGGCCGGAGGGGAGCCTCCCGCCCGCGCCGGAAGTCAGCGCGTGCGCGCTGCTCGGCCGGGAGCGCGCGTCCGGCGCGGAGGGGCGGCGGGGGCGGGGCCGCGGCCGCTCGCAGGGTGTCCCCGCCCCCGCCCCCCGGCGTTCCGCGGTCGCCGTGACAACCTGAGCGGCGGCGGGCGCGCGAGTCCGGCGCCGCCTCCCGGCCGCAGCGCCAGGCAGGCAGCCGCCGCCCGGCCTTGCAGCTCTCCCCGCCTCCCGGCCCCGCGGGGAGGGACCGGCCCGCCCTCCGCGGAGTGTGAGCGGCGCCCGGGCCGCCCAGCCCGCCCGCTGGTCCTCGGCCGCCGTCCGGGCGCGCGCAGCCGGCGGGCGCGACTATGCCAAAATGGTCCTGCAGGCGCGGAGCAAGCACCGGGAGGCGGCCCCCAAGCCGCCCCAGCCGTCCCGTGCCTCGCAGTCGCCGCGGAGGGGGGCGCCGGACGCCGGCGCCGGGGAGCCCGGGCCCGAGCGCGCGCTTCAGTGCCCCGCGCGCAAGGGCGCCGCGAGCAGGAAGGGGCCCCGCGCCGAGCCCGCCGCGCCGCCCTCGCGGGGCGCTCCCGGGGGGCGCCTGGCAGCCTGGCTGCGCGGGGCGCTGGGCCTGCGGCGCGCGGGGCGCGGCCGGACCTGGACCACGCTCCTGCTAGGTGAGCAGCCCCGGCGCGCGGGCGCCCGCGCGGGACGCGGAACTTTCCGGCGCGGCCCCAGCCCTGCTCCCCCTCCCGCCCTCGCGCCTCCAGCTCCGCCGGCCGGTCCCGGCCAGTTTGCAGCCCGCTCTGACTTTTCCCGGGACGCCCCTGCCTCCTCCTCCCCTCCCCTCCGCGCAGCCCGCCTCGTGTCTTTCCGACCCGCGCTCTGTCTCTGCTTAAAAAAAAAAAAAAAATTAAAAAAAAAAATGGCTCCGAGATCAACAGCTGCCCGGCCGGGCCGCGAACTGGCGGGTCTGCGCTAACGAGGCTCGGGCGCTGCCGAGTGGCGCGGACCGGCCGCCTTCCCGTTATCTCGGCCCCTGCCCCGGAGGGTGCTTTGCTGTGGGATGGAAGCCGTTCCTTAGAGCTCAAAGCAAAAGTGTGCTCCTGGTCCTAGAAAGTTGCTTAACTTATAATTAAATTTTAGTGTGTTTTTTTTTTCCTCTTTTAATTCTAAGCTGCAAACATTGCCGGTGGCACTTTGTGATTCTCTTGGGCAAGTCACTTTCCAGGGTGTTTTGGGTGCCCACGCCTTAATGCTCCCTGCTGACCTGCGAACCTGTGGTGTGGCGGACTCCCCACACCCCCGCCCTTTTTCCCCGGCTGCTGTGCACCAAACGGTTGATGTGTAAGGAGGTGCTGCACAAAATAAAGTTGGAACATTCACAGGTTGTGGACCGACGTAAGGTTTCCTTTGTTTCCTGATACGCATTACGATAAGGCAAGTTATAGCAGTTTGCATAATAGGCCTAATTTTTCTAAGTTAGGCAGTGAAGTGCTATAACATTGCCATTCCTACATAATGCCATTAATGAGCTCCGGGTACTGAATTATTTACTATTGGTGATTTATCCCTTATTAGTCTTTCAAATTCCCTTATTGACCCAAGAGAATTTGGAGTTCAATATAGGCCAAGAATTAGAACACAGCAAATTGACTTCCCCCGAGATCACAGCCATCACTAGAAGCCATGCAATTATAAAAACCCAGCATCATCACCCTGTGTGTGTGTGTGTGTGTGTGTGTGTGTTAATGGGCTCAGAAAAATTGGTATTATTGGGGTACATTTTTTTCCTATTGTAGATTCAAGCCTAGGAAAATTCAGCATTTTCAGTACTGTCCGTTCCTCCTTTTTTTCAGTAGCAAGCTTGAAAAGCCTCTGCTGTGCAGGTTAGGTAAGTTCACCTTGGGGAGGCAGCATGGTACAGCGGATGAGACAGTCTCCAGCTTCCATTGACAGTGGTGAAGTTTGGTTTAAGTTTCTTTCAAGTTATTTGCTTTGTGAACCTTTCCTTCTCTCTGACATGGGATTATTATCACCTCTCTACTTCCTCCGTGGGAACGTGCTGAGCAGCAGAACTACAGAGTGGGTAAAATATGGGAAGGCACATTGTATCTAAAGCATTTCACAAGTTTTAGTTGCTGTTTTAAAAGCACATGCATAATACCACTTTGAGATCTGGTGACAGAATGAAGTTGCCTTTTTCTTGAATGGCTAGTATAAAAATTTTGTAGTGAAACATGGAATGGCATCACTTCTTTAGGGAGATTACAATAACAAATCAGAATAATATCTATTTCCATTTTCTTTTGTGCACGTTTTCTTGTAATTGCATGTTTGTTGAATCTTTTTATATTGGATGGCTTATATTTGGGTTTAATAATGTCCAAACCTAACAAACCTATAGGTTTGTTCTACTATAACAGGGTGGCATTTTATTTGACTCACCTCTTTGGCCATTGGAAGGAGGTACAATGAAGGAACTGTCCCATATTCTTGGATGTACTCTGGCCACCAGGTGTGGAGATCAGATGGCCACACCAAGGTCTAGAGACTTTGTTTTTTTGCTAACCACCTACATAAGGCCACAGCGCAGCTTGATAGATGAGGGATGTTTGATTCTTTCTCTCGCCCTGTATCCTTGGATCATGCAAAGAGGAGCAGAGTGTAGACATTTTTGAAAGCCGCCTCATTTCTTCCCTTCTTCCCCCTCTCAGAATGAGTGAGAATTGAGCCTGGAAACGTGGTGTGGCAGACTGTTTACAGTAGTTCTTCAGTATGGGTGGAACTTTGCTATGACAAAAATTGCTTAATTTATGTTTAGGAAGAAATTTTAAGAGTTGAGGCTCCTCGATAGAAGCACAAATTGTTAAGAGATAGGAACTGACTAGGGATCCCTAGTTCAGTTACTCATCTCTTCATATGTGCTAAGCACTGATACGGCGCTCGCTAGCTACCAAGGTGGGCCTCTCCACTGTTGGGCAGTGTTAAACATTGTTTAAAAATCCATTTTAATGAACATCTTTTTCTTATTTTTGACAATCATTTACTATGTACTTAATGGAAACCGTTGTGAAGAAGCATTCTTGAAATGTTTATTTTTAGAGATCTCAACCCAGTAGCTCCCTGTAATCCTCCAGGGAGGCAGTGGTGCAGTAAGAACCATGACAGTGTTTCTCAAACTTTTTTGATTACAGTCCACAGAAAGTAGTACAATTTACATGAAAACTGCTCACACTTCTGAATATGCAACGCAGTACATATATGCATGTGTTTATCTATTTATGGATGTCAGTGGCCTGACAGGAAATGATTTAATAAAAGGACTCTGCCAAAGTGTGAGTAGATTTAAGGAATTCACAAAGGATTTTGAGGCACCCAGGGACTGTCAACAATGGGAAGGTTTGACCACCTCTGGGCCTGTAGGGAAAGGGGGTGTTTCATCAGGAGCTGAACCCACGGAGAGCTGTGCTGTGCAGGAAGCAGGCTCACCAAACACTCTCCTCCGCTCTGAGATCGGCTGAGATCGTGCCTCTCTCTGGGCGATCAACTGTGAAGCCTTAGGGAAGGGGCCCAGCTCCAGCATTCTGCAGGGCCAGCCTCCTGGGTCTGGGAACAAGGCAGAGCAGGGAGGAAAATGGATTTGGAGAGGCAAATGGAGACTAACCAGCTCCTATGTGCGGATATTTAACTAAAACAACAGTGTCATATAAGAGTACTTACCCCCATAATGTGTAGTATACGCTGACTTTCTATTCTGTCCTTTTTTTTTTCTTAATGCGGTTCATAAACCCTTCAGATGATTTCATATCTAGTGTACGACCCATAGTTTGAGAACACTGCCTTAGAAGAACTGTGTTCTGATTCCATACCTGCTTCAAACTAGTTAGGTACCTGAGCAAAGCGTTTAGCTTCTTTTGAGCCTCAGTTTGTACACACGTGAGAATGGAAGACCCAGACTAGACCAGTAGTTCTCAGTCTATCTGGCAACTTTAAAAATCCAGGTAACCTGGCTGCACATCACACCATGATATCAGAATCTGGGGGTGGGGTGAAATGAGGGAGGCATCGGTAGTTTTAAGGTCAGATGTGCTGCCTCTCTTTAGAAGCAGACTATCTGGCATCACTGAGCTGACCTTCCGCTATGGCAAATCTTCTCCTCCCCCCTTTTAAAAGGGACACAGTGCAGTTTGCAAAAGTTTGTCCTAATCTCTCTTGTTTTTCCAAAACTGGGGCTCTGAGTTGCCATTTATCATCTGATACGGCTGTTATTTTAGAGTTGAGAGAAGAGGGACATGTTTCCTGTACCCATGACCCTTAGCACAGAGGGAAGACAAAGGATAGCTGCAGAGGGCTCTGTGTTTCCTTTGGGGAAGTAAAGGATGTCCATATTAAAGCTGCAAACAGAGTTTGTGGTGAAAGACCGCAGTGTAAGATGCCACTTACAAAGCAAACCATTAAGAAATGGACCTGAATCTGGACAGGTTGGATGGTAAAAAGTAGTTTATTCCCTTGCTCCTTGTCATCACCTGCCTGGCTCCTGTGGTCTGTGGTAACTGCGCCGCTGCTCTCAGCTGGTTCTTTACCCATAGGGCTTCTCAGCCGCAGCACTCACATTGTGGGTGGAATAGTTCTTTCTCTGGGGGCTGTCCTTGCTTTGTGGGATGTGTGGGGCATCGCTGGCCTCTACCTATTAGATGCCCATAGTGCCTTCCTAATGCGACAGCCAAAATGTCTGACTCGCAGTTGCCTCATCTTTACAATAGGGATACTGAGTGCTTCACCTGGGTAAGGTAAAGGATAAATAAAACGATACAAATAAAATAACGAGCTTCATTTACATCCACCAGTTACTGAATGTCTACTGTGCCAGGTGCTGTTTGTTGGGGATAAAACAAGACCACGGTAGCGCCTGCCTCCATGGAACTGCCATTCTAGAATGTGGGGGTAGTGGCTGCAAATAAATAAAAATAATTGCGTGTTGCTGTGAGTGCAGTTGAGGAAAGAAACAAGAGGCTGACACAAAAAACAGGAACTACCCACTTGAAATGGGGTCAGGATAGGCTCTGGGAGGGAGAGAGCCTTGAAGCTGAGCCGTACAGGAAGAGAAGAGCGTGGTGGGTGCGGTGAGCTGCTGTAGGCAGAGCGTAGCCTGTTGAAAGAAGACAGGCTGGTGGAGCATCATCCTGAGGTGGGCATGAACCAGGTCTGCCTCAGGAGCTCGTCTTTTATGGGAAGCCACTGAGGGGGTCGCTGGAGGAAAAGACCCAGGACTCTGTCTTATCCTCGGCATGTTACCTTGAGACATTTGTGGGATGTCCGAATCAGTGTCACGTAGGTGGTGGGACATACGAGAAGAGGTCTTGAGGGGAAACTAAATGGGGAGTCATCAGCACATGGGTGATACTAAATTCATGGGGCTCGGTAGTAGCATCTACTGATACGGGACTTACTCGGTGCCAGGCAGAGTTCTGAGTGCTTTAGATAAACTCATTTACCTTAAGCTCATTTAACTGCGAGCTCAGGCCTCACTGTGACACTGTGACTGTCATACCCATTTTGCCAGATGGGGGATCTGAGGTGCACAGGTGTTAGGTAACTTGCCCCAGATCACCCCTTGAATGTGGAAGGACCAGGATTTGAACCCAGGTAACGTGGCTCCAGACTCATGCTCTTTCTTCACGGTTATGCTGCGTTTTGTCTGTTGTATGGGGCGAGTGTAGCAAGAGAAGAAAGGAAGCCCCAGGATCCAGTTCTGAGAAACCTCAATATTTAGTACTCAGTAAGGGTTACCTTTCTTGCTGCTTGCTTCTTCAGGGAAAAGAAGGGAAAGAGGGACCATTCATAGACATACGGGAATAAGAAGTGGAAAGAGCATATGAGGGGTGGCATAGGGGCAAGGAAAGCTGAGGAAGTGTGAGGCACGGGCCACTGGCCATCCTACTGGGTTTGCTTTCAAACCCTTAGGCACTAAGCACCAGCTCTGTGGGTGCGTTCATAGGTAGATGTGGGCCCCATACCTTTCCCTGAAAAGTCAGTGAATAGGATGGGAATTTGGGATTTTTAAAGAGTTTTTCCAGTGTTTAAAACCGTTGTTTTTTTTTCTCCTTTCTAAAACAGACTTCTGGTTAACCCTGAAGAATGTTTATAATCACTTAAACATTATATTATTAAGAGCTACAAATAGATGAGTTCTGAAATTGTGATATTTATGAGTGTGGAAATAACGCAATGGGTTTAGTTTGTGTAAATGTAAGGATATATTACCAATTCGTGATTGATTTTTGGTCCGTCATGTGGCATCAATACTAAAAGCAGAAACAATTTTATATACATATGTGTATTTGGATGTTGCTAAAATTTGAACTTTAGCTGTTTTATAAGTTTGACACATTTAGCAGCTAGGCTGTATTAATGTCTCAAAGTGTATGATAATGAGATATTTATATTAGCATAGAGACTGCAAGCCTGTTTCCAAGTGAGATAGTTTTCAGCTTTATTTCTTTGTTTAGATTTCTAAGTCGTGGATTTTGAAAGTATTTCTAAGAATTTCCTCCCTCTAGTCAAGGCATCCTTTTGGCTAAATGTAGTTGTTAACATTTTCATGCTTGAGCTTCCAGTCAGAGGGACAGCAGTGGCTGGAAGCATGGAACCCAGGCTGTGCTCCAGGCCATGTGCATTCCAACCATGTGACCTCGGGCCTGATGGGAAAATAAGAGACATACTTGTCTTCAGAGGACCCCAGGATCTTTTTGCTTAATGTGTGAAAGTACTCTGTAAACTGCACCTGACAAACATGTTAGACATTGTCATTGTAACTAATTGTTATCCTAGCTGTTTCCTAATTGTGTCCTAGCTGTTGTAAGGTATGGTTTTACTCAATGCTAAATGTATGGAGGAGATTCATATTAACTAAAGTCAACCTTACAATCATCATCACATGGACCACTGAATTTTAGGTTTTACTGGGAGCAGTGGTTTCTTGAAGCTGTGACTGAATTTTAAAGCAGTCTTGCTCCTCACTTTGAAACTCAATATCTCTATTAATAGAATACATTCCTTCTTATCCCATTCAAAAAAGAAATGTTTACTCCTTTCAAAAAAGAAAACAAATTAAAAGGGCCAAACCTAGCGAGGCTTTTAGTTTGGTGATTGGGAAAACCAAAGTGAAAACAGAAAATAACCACGGAGGCATCTTGGAGAGGATGAAGTCTGAAGAATTAGTGCTAGGAACAGACGTGACCAAGTAAAAACCCTTCTTTCCATGTTGGGTGAAGATGAGACTCGGAGAGGCTAAGTCAGATGAAATCCAAGGACTATTTCTTTTGTAAGAATGACTTTCTTACCAGGGGAAATACAGAATTTGATTTTTAATTTTAATTCTTTTCCTTAATCATTGTTTTCAGCTGTCAGGACTTTGACAATTTTCCCATCAAAGTATTTTTTGAATTTATATTTGCCTTTTCCTAAAAAAAAGGGTGAAAAATGTAGATTTCCAAGCCTCAAGTGAGATCTATTGAAGGAGGGTCTGTGAGCGTGGGGGTCTTGGGATGCGTCTTCACATGCGTGTCCTAGATCGTTGTTCTCAAGCCCAGTGCACGGCCAAGCGGTGTGCAAAGCTCCAGGCCATTGCAGTGTGGAGACATTGCCCTTAGCAGTGTTTCTAAGCCGCCGGAAGGGTCTTGGGAAAATGTCAACTTGCAATCAGGGGCCCCGATAGGACCTGAGAGTCTGCATTTCCAACAAGCTCTCAGGTGGTGCCATTACTGCTGGAGGACACCTGGCCTGCAGAGGAGTTAGTTCTCATATTAACGTTTGTGGACAACGACCTCCCTTTTGCTCCAGTCCTTTCTGTACCAGTGATCATTAATCTTGACTGTACATCAGAATCACGTGAATTAAAAAAATAAAATCTCTGGAGTTTCAGAGTTAGGGGCCCTGGATTAATACTCAAGTATCTCCAGTTTCATTTCATGCCGCGATTCTTATGCAACGCCGGGGTTTCGACCACTGTGGCTCTATTTGCTGCATTAGGACATTCTTTCTGAAATGTGTTCTGTTTCTTTATTGACGAGCTCAGTGCTTTCCACCCTTCTTCACATCATGGCAGACACATAGAAAATGATACTATTTGTGTGTGTGTGTGTGGGGGGGGGTATACGGTGGTCTCTTCAAAGCCTAGAGCTTACTGGCCCCAAGGACGCCGGCATTCCCGTTCTTGTACTCCAGGCCCCCTGGTTGGGAAGCTCTGCTAAAACCCTGCTGCTGTTCCTGGTGCCCTTGAGAGCCTGTGGGCCCTCAGTAAATATTATCTGGTCATTGTCATTACCACTTAGATTCTGTACTGTCAGTATTAGTGCTGGGAAGTCTTCTGTCTCCTTAGCTTCACGTCCACAGCCAGCTTTATTACAGCTGTCTTCTTTCGGGCTACCCACCATAAATCCCACCTAAGTTGGAATCATATCTTGAGGTCCCCCCTCCCATCCCACTTTAATAAACCCTGACCTGACAGGGTCATTACTGATCTGCCTGCTCAGATTTCGTGCAGTTCATACACACTGTGCTATTTGCTCGCACGCCTAATGTGTTCTCTCATTATTTTATGTACCTAAGTCTTCTCTCTCAGAGATTTTGTGCACAGGTGATGACTAATATCTCTTTAATGTTCTTTTTGGTTCCTAGGAAAATGCATCGTGTGTCTAGTAGGCATTCACATACTTGTTGACTTGAAAGAACGTGTAACACACAAAAATCTAGGTGCTGAGAAGGAAGGAGCTGAGCTTGTGGCATTCATGGCTGTTTTCTCTTTCCCAAACTGGTCTTAAAAAATGACTTGTCACTTCATAGTTACTACATAGAAATTGGGCGTGGTTTCATTCTAGGTCCTATAAACTAGAAATGTGATTTATTTCAATATATTAATTTTATTGTATATAAATTATATACATTATATGTAATACGTATTACGTATAATACATAATATATATATAAAGTGTATATATACATACATATATACATATATATACATATACATATACATATATATATATATATATATATATATATATATATATGTATATATAGTGAGAACCCTTTGGGCACTTTGGAATGTTTAGGTGTTTAGGTTTTTATTGAATTGAGCACCTTCCATAATTGCTCTTACATGGTGATATTTAACGGGTCAGCGCAGCGAGGTGCCGGGCAGGATGCTAGGAGTTGTAGGTACTAAGATGAATTAAACACAAGCTTAGCCTCGAGGCTTTTGCATCCTAGCAGAGGAAACTGTGTCCCCGTGAGTAGCTGTTCGGGGGCTGTAAAAAAGGTACTGTAGCTGGGGTGACAGGACAAGTTTCACAAGATGCCATATTGGAATTCCTTGGGCTTTGAAGGGTGAATGAGGAATTTTTAGGCCCAAACAAAGGCACTTGGTATTTTAGGGAATTGTGGCCCAGTGCCGCCGGCTGGAGGCTGTGTAGTGGGGATAACCGGAAATAGGCCGGTTCCTGCATGGGCTCCATGGTATGAGCCACGGGAAGTCATGGGGATGAGATGCTGGGTCTGTCCATGCAGACACTGACGTCATTCTCCAGGGTGAATGGAGATGTGGAACGGGTGACTTCAGCTTCATTTAAACTCGGAATGGACCCTTGAGAACAGTAAGAGATTGTTCGTAGTATTAGCGAGGAGTTGAAAATAGAACTTGTCAAGGTTGACTTGAAAACCTTGTCCAGTAGATTTAAGGAGCTTCCTCTACCTCTTTTGATGTTATTTTGTCACTTGAGGGTGAGGGAGGCTGAAACTCTTCAGAATGCTTTAAGTACGGATTAACCTCAATTTAGGAATAAGTGGTATTTTTAAAATTTGCAAGTCATTTTGGACCTAGAGTGCATTTCTCTATATACAAATGCCCACAAATGGGAAAGAAGGCAGCCCTGTCACCATGGCAGAAAGAAACTGAGGTTTGGAATTAGAACCCCTGGGTTCCCATGGTTCTTGCCATTTCCCAGCTGTGTGCCTTTGTAGGAAAAACCTCTTGTGTGCCAGCTTTTCATTTGTAGATAATGAGAGTAGAAAATGGGAGTAGATACTCGCCAAGGTTGTTGTGAGACTCCAGGGAGAGAGCCTGTCAAGGGGCTCTGTGAATTTTAAGTCACATACCAGTTATGAAGCACACGTCAGGGAAAATATTGTTCGGGATGGGAAAATGTGTTCGGCTGCAGTTGTGCAAGAGCCGCCAGCAGATAACCAGAGGGACAAACGGAGAGGTAGCGCCACTTGGCTTCAAGGTCTTGCTCTCACACTTTGAGGAGGAAGAAAGAAGGACTTCAGCGTGTAGAAGACCCACGTGAAGAATCTCAAAAATGCAGATGGCGGTGGTCCTGATGGAGGGGTAAGGGAGGGCCTGGAGAAGGATCCAGGACTTCTGAGCCACCTGCTGGGGCTGGGAGCCTTGGAGGAGGGCAGAAGTCAGGGGGAGGAGGTGAGAGCTGTGGGGTCTCTGGTGCTGGGCAGAGAGGGAATAGGGTTTAGGAGCTCTTGAGGGTTGATCAAAATGGTAGGGAAGAACCCTCTCCCATTTCTTTCTCGGTTCCTTCTGCCCTCCTTACTGCTGCTGATGCTGGGGCCAGGCCTGGGAGAGGGGCAAGGGGTGTCCCCTCCCCACTTTCCGAGGGCACTGGATGGGCCTGTGTGTGGTGGTGATCCAGAGGGAAAGAACAAAGGCTGCAACTGGTCTTGGGGGCTGCGGCTGGAAGGAGGGGCAGAGGGAGCACCAGCTGCCATAGGGCCATGGGAATCTCGTGGTGGGGAGCACAGTCCTGTACCCCGCTCCTGGTACCCCAGATCCAGGCTGCGAAGAACAAGCTGTGTAAGCAGCTGGCTGCTCATAGACCAGGGATCTAATTTGCGCTCAGTCAGTGGGGACTCTATTTTTGGAAAAAACTCTTAGAGAGGGATAGAGAATGAGAATCCATCAAAGTATATTCAACTTTGGTTTATTATGTGGAGTTGATTTAGGATTATTTCATTTTTCCCCTTAGTTATAGCAAGTTGTATGCATTAATTCAGCAAATATCTGAGTCTGGCTGTATGCTCACCTGTGTGCTCTAATAAAGTTCAGTAAAATGTTTCTAACCTCAGGGAGTTACGTTCTATTTTTTGTAAACAAGATTCTAATAACAGAAGAAGAACACTCTTCAGTGAAGAGGCTGCTCAAATCCCATAAGACTGAAAGTTGATGTAATATGGCACAAATTTCTTGAATCAGGAAGTGGAAAGAGTGTTCAGTTTAGTTTCAGAGTTGGTCATTTATGTGCTTCCAGCAAAATTCTCAGCCATAGGATTGCAGTCTTTTGAATTAGATGACAAAGAAAACCTTTTCTTGAACACTTTTTTCTTACCAGAATATGTTTGGAGTTTTTAGAAATGTAGTTTTTTTATATTCCGGTTTTTAAAAATAACTTGGTCTAGTTACCTCAGTATCTTAGAGTGACAAAATATAGCATATGTGTTAAAATGGAAAAAAAAAAGAGTTGTCAATTTTGTGGCACTCCCAAAAGACTATAAACAGGTTGATAATCACTGGAATAAATTTAGAGAAAATCGATTTTAATTTCTTCTGTAGGCAAGAAGGTAAGAAAAGCTCTTTAGGGGTGCCCTCAGAAGTGTTTGTCATTTTACATGTTTGTGCTTGAATTACGTGCTCACAAGGCAGCATCTGCTTTACTTGCGCTTTCAAATGATATATACATATAATTTATTTCAATTTTGAATGGCTCTACATTTTTATATAAAAATAGCTTCTATGAAACATGCTGCCTATATCAACAATGAATTGCAACTTTTCTTTCCTTTTTATCTTTAAAATAAACAAAAGAGGGAGGGGGATGGTACTTGAGGGTAAGGAGGTTTTGGCCTTTGCCTCCCTTCCTCCATCCTCCTCCAGAGGACTTGCAGTGCTGGCTCTCAGGGCAAGTTCCTGCCCGCAGCTTCCTTTTCTCTGTGTGCTGGCTTTGTTTCCTTGGGCAAGTGACTAAAGTTTTCGGGGCCTCCGTTTTTCATCTGAATACTGGGGAAATATTTGTACCTACCAGATAGGATAGTTGTAAGGATTTGTTGCGTTAGTTCAAGTAAAACACAAAGTGCCTGGCATGTAATGAGAATTCAAATGTTAACTGCTTTGTTATTATTACTAATAATTGAAATGGACAAAGGAATTCAAAACATTGGGCATATTATGAATTGACTATGTAAGAGTGCCATTTAAATGCCAAGAATCTTTTACTGTTTCAGGAGTTGAGTTAAAGGCATTAAAGTACCTTCCATCCTTCTCCTGAGAAATTGTGGTATTCTGAAGAAGTGGAGGGATGATGACCTTGAGAAATCCTACTTATCCCTCCAGGATTGTGAGGGTCAAGGGCTCATTTAAAGGCCTCATGTGGCCTGCCTTGCTGTTACAGTCAGCAGAAGACAGGATGCCTTCTTTTAGAGAATTGTTCATGTTGTTCTAGAAGTTGATTATTGTCAAATGGGAAGAGAAAAACTAAAGTAAAATTATAAAATGGGAGCAGCATTATTTTAAAATAATATTGCTGAAAATGGAGAATTGAGGATGATAAACCAGAAAAAAACTAGTAAATGAGCCCAAAATAAATATACTTCAAAAATAAATATGTGTACGTTAACAATATCCAGTAAAGTATAATAAAAAATTTTTTTTATGGATATTAGCAGAAAAAAATGTTAAACTCCCAGGAAGACGTAATAAGAAATACGAATTGACTGTGTATTAAATATTTATTAACTCTACTAATAGGATTTTTGTCAAGGGCAATTGAAAAGCAAGATGAGTAATTGAAGGTATATATCGTGTTTATGGGTGTGAATATACGGATTTGTATTGTAAACATGGAGATTCTTCCCAAATTAATTTATAAATGAAATCCCAATTATAATCTCCAAGGGATTACCAAAGCATAAGTATGACAGACCTTCAGTATGATAACGGTGGCATTTACATTCGGTGAGAAAAGAATGGCTTCCTCAGACATGATAGTTAGATCATTGAGAAAATAAAGCCCAGATTTTATTTTGGTGGGGTGAAACCTTTAACCAAAAAGGAAGTGGATGGTAGATTTGTCAACAAGAAAAAAATCAAAATTTCTAAATGTCAGAGTGCCATCTACAAACAAGTGTCAAATGACAAACCTAGTTAAATATTTGCTGTTTCACAAGAGAGACTGTCTTTTATAAACATTAGTATCTCCTAGGCAAAATGCATTCTTTTTTTAAATATAAATATTTCTTTAAGAATAAGGCACAAGATGTGAGCTATTTGGTTTTCATTTTTAAGAGTATTTTGATAGTTGAATTCCTTAGTTAGTAGTTACTTACTCAGAAGCCTGCATAGAATGAGACAAATTTTGTGATGTAAGAAGATTGAATTGTATTTTATGGATTCATCTTAATATGTTCTTTGTACTTGGACAGAAAGCAAACTATTGATTCTGTTAAGTAACAAGAATTCAACAGAGTAAATTTTAAAGATATAATTGGCTTTATTGAATGATTCATGAGTCGGGCAGCATCCCATCTAGGAAGTAGAAAGAAGCTCCAGTGAGCTGTAGAAAAGGAAACGTTTTTAAAGGCAGAAAGGGGGCGGAAAAAAGAAATTATTGGCAAAGAGTGCATTGTCTCAGGTAAAGTTGTCCTTACCTGGGGAAGGACTAAGGGAAGGGAAGAGGCCTATCTGTGGACACCTCCCTAGTGCTGCCCAGGTAGTTCCAGGTTGACTGGTTAAAGGGTACATTCCTGGAGAAGCTGACGCTGCAATTAGGTTAGGTAGTAAGTCTTGGTTTTCTCACTTGGTTAGCACAAGTGACTCCATTTTGGGCCTGTTGTCTGTTTGTTTTTGTTTTGTTTTTAATCTCATATGAGAATGATTTTATTATTAGCTTGTTTTCTCTCTCTGACATTTTCTTCCTTTTCCCTCTCCATCCATTTGTTCCTTCTCTACTTATTTCATAAAAAATAGTAAAATTTTTCATAAATTCAGATATTGCAGCAGTATAAAAAGTGTAAAAAGTGATAATTCCCTGTTTTTATCCATCCCCAGTCCTGTTCCCTGAAGTCACCATATTTCTTTATTCTAAAGGACCTCTCCCCTAAGTTTCCTCTCACCACTGGCTCTGTTCCTCTCACAGTTCTGTTTGGGGAAGTTCTCATCAGACGGTACCTTGTAGTCTTTGGCAAATTATAGGCCCTCATATATTTTGTTGAAGGAGAGAGTGAATGAAAATGGTAGATATGTGCCTAATTCCTTTACAATCTAGCCTATTAGTATTTTAAGCATAGCCCTGGGGCTTCTTTTGAAGAGTCAGTATTCTTCCCCAATCCCTTAAAAGTCCAACATTTACACATCCCAAACTTGACCATACTTGTATTTGTAATGCTTTTCTGTAAACTGAAAACATTTCTTTATGCTAACATAATTTAATTTTGTTTTCTTCCAGCTGCCTTTGCAGCCGTGTTGCACTGGTAAGATTGCTCTTCTCCTGTGGTATATTTTATGCACGTTTGTACCTTACCATAGCTACTTCCCATATGTAAAGGAGTAATTTCATATGTAAAGGATGAGTACATATTATCATATGGAAGACGATAGTCTGGAAAAGTAGTTTAATTGATAAATCAGGGTCAGAAAATATATATATTTTCTAATAAAAAAGAGATTCATTATTAAAGAGGTTATATATGAAACTACTTTGCTTAACATTAGTATAGTGTTCATGTTGAGAGGAAGATTAATTTTTTTAATCTTCTGGATAGAAATATGAATTTCATTAATCAGACATTTCTGAAATGGTAACCCAATGACATTTATAATTTGTAGTTTTATTGTACTTAAAATATCATTATTCTGGCTCATTCTAATTTTAATATCTAATTTGAATGTTTTCTTATAGAGAGAAATTTTAGTATACATGTAAAACATACTGAGAGGAAAAACAAATATGGGTACCACTATTTGAGTTGTATTACAAAATTATCTGCAAATTTATAGATATTTTTAGTTTTGCTTTTAGAGTTGTTTTTTTTAAATAACATGTAGAGTAAGTTTCAATACTTGCTTTGTCGCACTTTTGTTTTTGCAGGAGCCATATAACACACCTTTTTGAAAATGATCGGCATTTTTCTCACCTCTCAACATTGGAAAGAGAAATGGCTTTTCGCACTGAAATGGTTAGTTTTCACATGGTATTTTATTGTTGCATTTTAGGAATCTAAAAATTTTAAGCCTTTTCTTATGGCAATTTTCAAAGATGTTCAGTAGAAAGAGTCGACACTTCCCATCTACCCATCCAACATCTTTAGCACCTGAGGACACAGCCATTTTTTTTTCATCTACACCTCCACACATATCTTTGTAATGAAAGTTTCAGATACTATATCATTCATCTGTAAATACTTTCAAACATGGATCTCAAAAGAAAGGACGTTTTTGTTAACCGCAGCACCATTGTCACAATTGAAAACAATGAACAGCTGTTGCTTAATTATCATCAAATATCAATCAGTATTTAAATGCTCAATTGGCTTTTCTTTTTATCCCTTTTTTTTTTTTTAACAGTTGGTGTGTTGGTATGTTTGAATCAGGATCCAAAACAGTGTTTATACATGGCATTTAGTTGATACAGCTCTTTAAATCTTTAAATCTATAAATTCCTCTTCCCATTTTTGTTGTTTTGTTTACTTTGCTATTAATTTTTTGAAGAGTCCTGGCCATTGGTCCTGTAGAATTACCCACAGTAATTCATGTTATTTATTATGTCCTACACTCCCAAGTTTCCTGAAAATTGATAGATAAAGAGTCTTGATAGCTGAAGGTTTGATTTTTGGGGGGAGGGCAGGAAAACTTCATAAGTGGTGCTATGCATTTATTGTACCATATGAAGAGTCACACCATATCTGGTTGTCTCACTTTCTGTGATGTTTTGATTGATCAGTGGCTTTATGTGTTGTCATGTTGATCCCTCCATGATAGCCTAGCCATCAGCCTAGAGCAGTTATTTCGTTAGGATTTCCAAATGGTGGTTATCTATTCTGTTATCTTTCTTCTACATCATTACCTGTAATTCCTATGAAGAAGAACTTTCCTAAAAAACCTCTTTGGTTTCTCTGAGGTACATTCATACAGGTAAGACAAGTTACTGCTTTATTCTTTCTAGTTACCACTTTTCAGAAAAATGAGTTGGTTGCCTAGTATCTTCTCCTGGTGACTACCGGAGTTCCTTCTTTTAGAGTAGCATTGTGATCTGATGGATTTGGACATGTTTTGTACACTTACCTGTCCCTAGGTGGTGAGAAGCCTTGCAGTTGGCTCTGTGTTCCTTCACATGACCTCACTAGTATTCTATAGCTTCCTTGCTTTCCGGAACTATAAGTCCTCTGATCTCCTGATCCAGAATCTAGTTTTCCAAGAAGCCCCAATTCCTTTTAGTGGCAAATGGTATTTAGAGAGCGCAGTGCTGCTATTTTATACTAGATTGGTCTTTTTAGTAAACAGAATCAGGCAACGATTTTTTTAAAAGAAAGTAAATCATTAATTTATATTCGTATTTTTAAGTTCAAATTTAGGATTAGATTGTTTTTTACTTATTTTGTATTAAATTTGTATCTTCTCTGTCAGCCTGAGAATCTTGGTGTGAAAGTACTTACTTTTGAGGAATAATAGTGCCAATCATTAGTACCAATAGTACCAATACCATTAAAATATGATTTCTGAGAACAATTTAAGACTTTCTCACATTTCTTTTTGACTTTAGGATATATTTCACTATATATACAGTAAAATTACTATATCTTACAGTTATTAGAAATCCTCCTAACTTGAGAGTTGTTTTATTTTTTTTGTCTTTTCATATTTAGTGATTAAAAATGTTTTGTTTTACAATTAAATAAAATATTTACATGATTCCATAATCAAACCTACAAAACAAGGCAGGTTGTAATAGGGCTGTCATAACAAAGTGTAATAAGCTGCGTGGCTTAAAGGAGCAGAAATGTATTCTGTCACAGTTCTGGAGGCCAGAAGTCTGAAATCAAGGTGTCTGTAGGGCCGGGTTCCCTCCGAAAGCTATAGGGGCGAACCCTTCCTCGCCTCTTGCTGGCTCCTTGTCATTTCTGCCCATTCTTGGTGCTCCCTGGTTTGCACTGGACATGCAGTCGCTCCGGTCTCTGCCTCTGTCATCATGTGGCCTCTTGCCCTCGGTCTCTGTGTCTAAATCTCCGTCTTATTATAAGGATACCAATTGTATTGGGTTGTTAGTCTATCTTATTCCAGTACAACCTCCTCTTCACTTGTTCACATCTGCAAGGACCCTGTTTCCAAATAAGGTCAGATTCACAGGTTCCAGTGGACATGAGATTTTGGGAGACATTATTCAACCCAGTATAGTAGGAAGTTAATTTTTAAAAGAGTGACATGAGAACTAGAACCCTATCGTATCAAGAAGCATTTTTTCCTTTTTCAGTAAATACCTGGGTAGGCGGATCACTTTCATATTCATGGTGCTTAAACCTGTGTTACAGTTTGGCAGCTCATGGTTCTGGCTACCGGGGTAGCTCTAGGCAGAATTGTACGGAAGATGGAGTTTCTTTCCTGTGTTTTATCAGTCTTGCTTTCATACTGCCATTTATAATCCCTCATAAGGCTTCTCGTATTTGCTCAGTTTTTGTCCCATGTATTATTCCAACCTTGACCTTTCCCAATTAGCATGTCAACCTAAAAACTTACCTATTTTCCTTAAAATGGGAGCACCACCACTGTCCCTCTCCCCATCCCCCACACCTCCAATCCCACAGGGTTTTGACCTTATGCTGCGCTGATAGGAAGGAAAATAGCCTTTGAAATTAGTTGGCATTAGAATGTAATACGTCAGTGTTTAGTCATCCTAATATATTTGCAGTTTTACATGTAAATCTGGAGGGAAGATGGCTGATAGTGCCATTTTGGGGATTCAAATAAGCAGTTAGAGGAAACATTTTTGGCTAGGGAAGAATTTTTGGTTCATGGTAAGTTTAAGTTCCGTAGTAAACCGCTCATCACTACTCATTCATAAGACAGCCTTTTCTAACATTTACATTTTTATGGGTTATAGGGTTTTCTTAAAGGAAGTATGCTGTGTACATTATACTATTTTTTAAATGTTGAAACTATTTTTGTAGCTATTTTGAGCTTGATTGCTTCAGTGAAGACAACGTTATTCTAAAATATGTAGGTTTTTTTGCAACCTAAGAATTTGTTAGTGGTTAGGAATCTGGAATTGATTATAGTTATTATTTGCTTGCTTGCTGTTTCAAAAACAGTGTCTTTTAGCTTTTTTTAGGCTAATAGGTATACTAATTATGTCATTTTTATTACAACTCTAACATGTGCTTATTTCAGGGATTATATTATTCCTACTTCAAGACTATTGTGGAAGCACCCTCATTTTTGAATGGAGTATGGATGATTATGAATGATAAGCTGACTGAATATCCCCTTGTTATTAATACGTTAAAAAGGTTCAATCTTTACCCTGAGGTAAGTCACTTTTTCAATTGTAAACTTTTTGTTCAACTTTTTAAATAAGTGTTATTTGTATTAAATGTTACTTCTAAATCTAAGGTATGATTTCGATACATTAAATTTTATTTCATTTCTGAAAAGAAAACATATGTCTTTTCTTGGAAAGGGCTATCATTATTAATTTTGAAGGGCTTTAAAGTGATTCTGTGGGAACTATTTTGGTGTCATTTAGAAAACGTGACAATCGTCCAGATTCAGTGTGCTTGTAGGGATTATAGCAGGGGAACTCCATTACTTTCACATGTCATTTGCCAAACAGTGTTTCTTCCGTAGCTGAGATTCTTCCTTTAACTGAATGTACTTTCTCTGGGTGGGGATGGGAGAAAGGTGGACCCACCCAGTAGGTGAGGGAGAAAGGCAGTGGTGTCAGTAACTTCTCTTGGCCTCTCCCTTACCGTCCCTGTCTTCATGTGACACCTCCCTACGCCTTCTGCAGGGCTGAGCTGAGATGTGCCTTCCTCAAGGAAGCCCTCCTGGACTTGACAGGAGGTTCTCCTGTTAAGCACACAACCTCCTTCTTAGCATGACGCTGCCCTCGCCAGCCCAGTCTGAGCCAGGGCCATGGCTACCTTGGTCTCTGCAGGGCCCGCAGGGCCTGGCTCAATGCCGGCACTTACCAGGGCTCCGGCCCATCTCCCAGTGAGTGTGAAGAAGACTTGGATTTCCAGGTCATTGAGTCACCCTGATGGATGAATGAGGTGGAGGAGCTAGAGCCAATAAGGAACCACCAAGGTTCAGTGTTTTCCTACTGATCTCCTTACTGCTTGTGGAGTATTTTCTGTAACCATGTACACATTTACTTTTACAGAAATAGGATCACACAAAAAAATTGGCATCACATGGCATGTGCTTTTGTAAAATAAGTTCCTTTTGTCTTTTAAGACTATTTATAGCCACCTTCCTCTGTCATTTTTTCTTCCACAGCATCATTTTTAATGGCTGTTTTTTTGCACAATATACCGTTGTTTATTTAGTTCATCATTCATGAAAATTCTGCTTGTTTTTGACCTTTTAAAATATTCTAAAGCTGCAGGAAGCATCTTTAAAGCTGGTTTTACACATATCCTTAGTTTTTTACACTATAAATGTGTTGATGTGGAACTATTTAATTCAACAGAATATGCATTTTAATGATTGTGGTACATGTTGCCAAAATGCTTTCCAGATAGGTTATACTAATTGAAATTCCCACCAGTGTTCTTTTTGAATATGCTTATTTACCTGAATCCTTGCTAATTTGTTTAATCGTTTGCTCTGTGTGTGTGTGTTTGTATCAGTCATTCACTGCTATTTATAAAAAATGCATTTTCACTTTTAAAAATAATGGGTTGTTCGTGTCCTTTGTCTATATTGTCATTGAAATTTTATAAGAGCTCATTTATTATATGGAGGATGTTAACACTATGTTACACGGATAAAACATTTTCCCCAGCTTTTTGTTTGCCTTTTAGCTTTATGTATGTGTATGTATTTTTTTCTGTAAAGAAATGTCATATGTATGAATCCTTTTAATTTATGGTTTTTCTTTTATTCCTATTTGTAAAACATCTTCATTCTTTTTAGTTGTGAGAACTATGTTTTTGATATTTGCATTTTTAATTTACCTAGAATTTGTGTAGTGAAAGGTAGGAATGTAATCTTATGTTTTTTCAAAATGGTCTTCTGTGAAACCTAACACTTTGATGAGTGGTGCGTCTTCTCCCCACTGATTTGAAAAAGCATTCATTGTTATATACAACATGATTATACATATGTGCTTGCGTTTGTTTTTGGACTTGGTGTTTAGTATCGCCTTAGGTTGAGGTCCCTGGAAGCAGGCTTGGAGATGGAGGTCCCCATGCAGAAAGTGTATAGGGAGGAGCCCTTGGGGTCAGTGCCTGAAGGGGGAACAGGAAGCAGAATAAGGCCGGAGGAGCTGGGCTGTGACCCAGTCACAGCAAAGGACTCAGCCAGTCCCCTGGGAGCTCTGGAGCTGGGGCAGCCCTGCAGAGTTGTCCTACCTGACGCCAGGGCCCTGGCTGGCCTTTACCCTCCTGTTGACTAGTCAGACAAAGGATGCGGTTGTCCTTGGGTAGCTGGTGTGACCTTTAGTGAATTTGCTCTCCTTAATAGAGGGTAGTTCCCAGAGAGGGACTTTGCAGAGAGCTACCAACCCTCCCAGCTGCTGGGGGAAGGGGCAAGGAGCACCTCAGCCCCAGAGGGGGCCTGGGCCACCACTGGCACAACCCTTACTGTGACCTGTCTGGCTGTTCTTGTGCCACTAGCACTGTTTTAATGGTAAGGAGTACTTTTTAACATCTGTTCGGACCTTCTCTTCAGTTGTCTCTTTTTGGTATTCTCCTGGATAACAGTTCTAGGCAGACACGTCGGATTTGGGTTAGTATTGTTTTAAGAATGAATTAATTAGAGGGCGAGCTCATATCTTGAAAAATTAGATCTATTCGGGAAGACATAATATTTTTCAATTTGTTCAAATCTTTTATATTCCTTAGTAGAATTCTATAGTTTTTGAACATATAAATTTTGCATGTTCCTGCTTATATTTTATTCTTGCCTGTGGGTGAACAGTTGAGGACTCACCAGTGCAGAGTCTGTGTAGGGGGTTGTGAGGCTCTTCTTACTAGATTTCAAAATCGCCAAGTGTTTGGTACCAGAAGGGAACATTTGATAATTATCAAGTATTTTAAAAATAGTTCAGTAATGGAACTGTTAAGGACAATATCTTTTCCCATAATGTCTCTATTTCTTTAAAATTAGGTAATCTTAGCCAGCTGGTACCGGATTTATACCAAAGTAATGGACTTGATTGGCATTCAAACCAAGATATGTTGGACGGTTACCAGAGGGGAAGGACTCAGTCCAATTGAAAGCTGTGAAGGCAAGTTTCTGTCTGTGATATTGTCTAGTTATCTGTTGCAGTAGAATAAAGTTACCCCAAACTTATGGTATAAATAGCAACCATTTTATTATGCTGATGAATTCTGCAGGTCAGGATTGTGGGCAGGGCGTAGTAAGTCTGGTTGTTTCCATGATGTCAGAGGCCTGTGCTAGACTCAAATGGCTGGGGAGACTGGAATTACCTGGGGGCTGCTACACTTACATTCCGGCTCTTGGGTTGGGGTGCCTGCAAGGGCTGAGCTGGGACTGTCAGCTGGAGCACCTGCAATTTCTGTTCCATTCATCTGGAGCTTTTGTATAGCATAGTACCCCAGGGTAGTCGGGCTTTTCCTACAGTATCTCAGCGCTCAAGCTGGGCACTACGTGGCCTCGTATGACCTAGCCTTAGAAGTCTCATACAATGGCTTCTGCCATACTCAAGCCCAACCAGACTCAAAGCTGGGGTGCAGACCCCATACTTCTGCAGGAGGAGTGTCTGAATCTGCAGCCCTCTTTTAAAACCACACAGATACTACCCTCTTCCATCTATGTTTTGCAATAATGTCTTATATTCTTTTGGGAACCAACGCAGTCAGTTGGTGCATAGTGTAACTATTTTTAAAATAAGCATGATTTAATATAAATTGCCGGACACCTACAGTAACTTATAAAACATATGTTTTATTTATTTTTAAAGGACTGGGAGATCCTGCTTGCTTTTATGTTGCTGTAATTTTTATTTTAAATGGACTAATGATGGCATTATTCTTCATATATGGCACATATTTAAGGTAAGACTATTAATTGAAAATATTTTAATACACATTAATAATCATATATATTAGAATAATATACATAGTGAGATTATCATTAACTTTTGGTTCAACTTTATAACAATGTCCTTTCTAATATCTACTTGTAGATATAAAATGACTTCCCATTTGGACTGTTTCACCATTGTCACGCTAGCCAAACTGAAAATAATTTTAGAGGCTTAAATAGAACATGGTGAAGATATACGATAATTTTTAAATATTCATAGGCATCTGAGCATCAGCAATATGTATTGTTTCCATAAACCATAAAGGGAAGGACCACCCATTGTCAAATGGTGTTAATGGCTCTTTGCTAATGTTAAAATAGAAAGATGTTTTATGCAGATATTTACTGTCTGACCTGACTTACTTCATAGTGGAGCAACATTCTTAAAGCTAAAGACTGACACATTTTCTAAGGGTTTATATGTTATTTCTCTCTTTTTTTGACAATGCCCCACCTTGTATACTTGTTGAACTATTTTACCATGAGAGTATTTTTAGAATTCTTTCTTTTTACTGCTTAAGGACCCTTCGTAGTACAGCACTAGGAGCATAGGTGAATGATTTTCAATTGGAGTGAAGGAGCTTGAATCTGCTGTTCTCCCATTATCTTCTTTGCTTTGGAAGTGTGGCATTTTCATTATAGTACCTCAAAGACCTGTTGAATTCTTAGCTCAGTGTTTGAGTATGTAGCGTTCCTTGACAAATGTTTATCAAATGAGCTAGTTATTAGATTAATTTAAAATACATTTGCATATAGATTTAAGGTACTTTGATGTTAACATTTCTGACTAAGCTCTAAGAAAGTTCTTTTAGTTATTTAATTGGGTGAGGCTGAAATGAAAGTGCACGATTAAAAGATGATGTGAAAATTTTTGGTTTTGAAACGACACAGAAATACCATAACCTAAGTATATGGTAATCAGGAGAGGAGACTGACTTAGAAAAGTGAGGCCAGTGTGTATCATGATGAACCGAAAGAAGAGAAACTTGTGGCCATTTATTCATTTTGCTGTGTACAGCCCGTCCATCTTGTTGATAGCTTTATTATATTTGGGAGATTATGTTAACTAGAAGAAGTTAAAATACGGAACATGGCGTTGCCAATTTGCTAATCTATAGTTATGCTACTTTTTTCATTGAAGGAAGAATCGCTATATATTTATTAAAGTCATCATTCAGTATCATTCTCTTAAAAATGCCTGTGACAACCATCGTTTCAAAGACTGAAGGTACAATTTCTGTTGCAGAGAATTTCCCCGGGTGTCTGGCTATCCTGGGCTGTCATGATTAAGACTGGAGGACAAAAGAGCTTTATGAAAGCTCTAGATCGTGGGCAGAACCTGTTAACATTGAGTTTTTATATAATTTGAATCAGTGACATGGGAAGAACTTAGAATCACTGCCAGTTCTTTGGTTTGCCTTTAGATATAAATGAAAATATAATGTAACAAAGGTCTTTCAGGGTTGTGATGGGGTGGTGAGGTGTTTTATCAGGTTAACTGAAATGGAAGACTTACAGAGTTTTTAAGAAGTGATTGGGAAGGAAGAAGACCTGAATGAGTTAGGGGGCACTGTCTTCTATGTGAGAATAGAGTAAGGTAACATTTGCAAGAAACTAGAAGAATGCCTGCCGTCATACGATAGTTTTTAATTGAATGAAGTGAATAAACTATGGAAAAGAAAAACTTAGCTCTTGGTTGCCATATATGAAAAGCACAATAATAATATCTATCACGTATGCTTTACTGGCCTTTACCAATTCAGGAATTCTTCTCCAGTGGACTCTTGTGAAGCTTTCCCGCTGTAGATTATTACTTAGGACTGTTTGTTTATTGAAGAAACACATCTATAGCACTTTATGTACCAGCTCTAGTCTAAGCTCTTTACGCTCGTACTCTTTATGATCATACACTCATTTAACCCTGAGGATTAACCCTCTGAGATAGGTTAACCATTTGATAGATGAGGAAACTGAGGCATGAGGACATTAAATATGTCTCCCAAGGTCACATAGCTAGTCAGTTGCAGTCGGGATTTGAACACAGGCTCCAGTGTGTGTGTTTTCAACTGCCGTGTTCTGCTAGCTTTATGAATACATTTGAAATCTTTCTAATAGTAGCTCAGTTATTTGTAGCTTTAGTTAATATGTATTCAAAGACACCAAGTAATGAAGAAAAAGCTGTTCATTTCCAAAGAGAGTAGAATTTACATTTCAGAAAAACGTTTTATAAAAATATTTCAAAAGAACATGGCACTTAGAAGGATGTAGACTTAACACTATCTTTTCTGGAATAGTTCATTTCCTAGAGGTTCTGAGGTTGCCAGGATTTTGCTGTTCTTACACTAGGACTTCTGTAGACATTGTTTATTTCCGTTTGATATGTAGAAGTTTACTCTTTCTAGTGTTCCCATTTATCAGGATCCTATTTTGCTCCATTTTTAGTTCTCATACATGTGTGTGATTTTATAGTGATTCTAATAGTTTCTCCATCCATTAATTTTTCTTAGAATCATTGTGTTGCTGTTTTATAAATTTGAATGACAGGTAACATGTTGTGTGTGGCCTTTCTGTTCCCTTGAATGTCAGTTTTTGTGATCATACATCTCTCCCTGATTTGTCAGCCTCCACATAGAATTGTGCTCCTAACGCCAACATTTTGAACGGTTCGACAGTTTCTGGTGGTTAAGTTTGTTTTCTGAAAGGTTCTCTTCTAATGGTTTCCAAGCCAAAATTAGTAAAATGTACTGTTTTGTTTCCTTTCATGGTGAAAAATGTTTTAATGTTACCTGGAAATTTATGATTTTTTTCCCCCCTCATAGCTTTTTGTCTGACAAATATCAAGTCCCCAAAGAAGTTAATTGAACAATTTTCTTTCTGTTACTTTGTTCGATGGCTGGGTATGATATTACTAGTATGTTTTAAAAATTAGTTGTCATTATTTTGTGCGCACATAAACGACTGTGGCATTATTTGACTCTGTGATGAAACGAAGCAGCTGTCCCTTGCCCCATCTGTCTCTACCGTCCACCATCCCTTTGTCCAGAAAAACCACTTTCAGGTCTCTGAAACCTCAGTGATTCTAGTGCGTAAACTGATAGCCCATATCTACGTTATTATGACGGTACACATATTGCTTGCTGCTGAGTCAGCTAGTATAAATCATCGTTTACTTGGTAACAAATTTTTTCCTGTAGTTTTCTATATGCCAGGTAGCTCCAAATCTACAATCAAACTGTAAAACTTTTATACTTTGCCAAATGTATAACAGCCATCATTTCAACTCTCCCTCGCGTACCTCTGGTGCCTCCTTCCTGGACCCCCCCCCCCCCCCGCCCCGTCTCCTGGTTTGACCCCAGACTGGTCCTTCTCTAGGCTTATCACACAGCTATTGTCCTGGGACATGTGGTCACCACCATCCTGAGAATTCCTCCCTGTTCTCTCCTGTTCATTTACTGTTGCCTGAGTCCTATATTGTCTTCTTTCTTGATTATTCCTTCATTTTGGAGAATCCCATCCTCAGGCAATTCCCAAGGAAGAGTACATGGGGGTAATTAAAAAAACACCTTTTATGTTGGAATTTATTTTACTTTTATAGTTGTTTGTTGATTTGGCTAGTTTTAAAATTTTATTTTTCCTTAGACTTTGTTCCACTGTCTTCTAAGATTCAGTATAACTTTTCAAAAGTTGAGTGTTGTTCACCCTGCCATCACTTTCTTTGGAATGTGGCTTGTTTTTTCCATCTGGCAGCTTTTAGGTTTTTTCTCTCTGTAGTGACCCAAAGGTCATGATGTGGTAAATATTGTTTCATTCTTTTGATCTGGACACTTCTATTCTTCCGTTCTGGGGAAAACTTTTACTAGTATTATTCCTTTGGTGACTTTCTCTTCTCCACTGTCTGTTTTTCTCAGAATCCTATTGTTTGGATATTGGAACTCTTGGATTGAAACCTAATTTTCTTAGGGTTTTTTCCTACGTTATTTTTTTATTGTACTTTCTGAGAGATTCCAACATTCCTACTGAATTTTGAGTTTGCAGTTTTCTTCTGCCTCTTGCACTGTCTCTTTATACCTGCAGGTCCCCTTTGAATTTGTATTAGGCTCTGTTTTTCTGTTGAAAGCTTTCTCACAGTCTGCGGATCCTTAGTCTGCCATTTATGTTTAAAAATGAGGTGGCTTGTAAAAGGTAGTTGGAAGGTTGTAAGGTGGATGGGACTTACTGCAGAGTGGGTTTTCTTTCAGAAAATTCAAACCGAATGCCGTTTTGAGGGAGGGGAGGAGACCTAGGCTCCTTTCATCTTGTAGCTCCTTTGTTTACCAGCAGACGGGTAAAGAGAGTCTAGGAGGCTCATGATTCTTAACCTCCTCGTGCAGAAGTAACACTGGGTACCAGTGATCGTTCCCTGCCCCCTGCCTCTTGTATGTGGACACTTACCATGAGAAGGCCTGAGTACACTCACAGAGGCAGGGGCCAGTATTCGCGTCCCTCTTTTCCATCCCCTCTAATGTACTCAGATGGTTTTTTTTAAGAAAACTTTGTAATGATCTCTTTTTATGAATTCCTATACATTTATTGTTTGCTACTCAGTGTCACTGTGGCCACTCTGACCTTTTCCTCCTCTTTTGAATATTTACCTTTCTCGATCTGTCTTCACTCAGTTCTCCATTGCTTCTCAGCTTTTGTGAGAAAACCTGGCCATTCTTCTGCAGAAATAGCTAGTCATTAGAAAACTGCCTTTTCTTCTGCTTGAGGAACCAACCAGTCAGAGAGTACCCTGCATTCATCTTCTGATTTTCTGTTTTTCTCCCTTTTCTGTGGTCACTAGAAGTTCATAGTGGCTTCTTTGATTCCAGAAAGAATTCTGTTAGAACTGTTTTATTTCTAGATGTGTTCTAGAAGCCCTAAGAGCCTGAAAGATTAGTTTCTATGTCAAATCTCCCTTTTAATTTTGCTCAATGTCTCCTTTCTATCCTGAAGTGAACAGTCGTAGGTAATATACCCAGTTTTCCTATTCTGTCTTCTTCTTATCCAACCCAAGTTACCTGCGAAGTGACTCGGTATTCTTTTTAGGCTTTAGTTTAGCATAGACTAGCTTTTTATATCAATTCTTTACTCCTCCCCCGTACCCCACCTATTTTAAGAAACAGTTGAATTTCATATTCTTTATGCCAGTTTTGCTTCCATTGTTTCATTTGACTTTTTTTTTTGGTTTTCATTTTAAAAATTCAAGCCTTTACTGTTTATGCAGGCTGCATTTTCGGCAGCAGGTGTGTCTTAAATAGGTTGTGGATTGTACCAACTCCGGGGTTTTTGTGTGTTTTTTTTTGGCAAGTTCTAGTAGCTTGGCCTGCTAGCACATCTTTAATCATTTGGCCTAACAGTTGTACATGAATATTTAAAAGATAAGTATTTCTCTTCAGGATGCATAAATTGATGAGAGTTATTAGTTGAAAATATTGGCGTCTTTACTCGAAAACCTACTCCTTTTCATGTCATTATATCACTTTCCCCTTGGGTTATATCCTAAATCCAACTCGTCACAAAATCCTGGTGGTTTCTTCCTCCAGAACATCTCTGGCATCCTTGCACTTCTAGAGAGAGCAGGGTTCAACAAAGGGTCCAGGCGCAGGCTGTGGACGTGGCGCAAGACGCGGCTCCTGGCGTCACCTCGGGCCTCGAGCGGTCCCAAGCGTGCTGGAGAGATGCGTGGAGCGTTTTCTCAAGGACAGTGATGTTTCCGGGCGGGAGGAAAGGGAAGCCCCTGGCTAGAGGCCGAGGGTGCGGGGGAAGGAAGTGTTCACCGTGGGCTGGAGGTTCTGGAGGCCCGTCAGCCTGTGGATGGAGGGTTGGGGGCTGGGTCCCGGCAGAGGCTCCACGGAACACACTGATGACCAGCAGGCGCTTATGTCTGGGCCCGGGGACCCAGGGCAAAGGGTAGTAGTGACAGGAAGGTGAGGGACATTTGACCTCAAGTTTCATAAAAAAGACACTAGCGGTCTTGAGATTGAATAATTCTTATGTTTCCTTTTATGTTTTCATTGACTCCTCAGATACCTTTTGGGTCTGTGCCGTGGGCAAAGCTCAGTACTAGACCCGAGGGCAGCTACAGTGAAGAATTGGGAGCTTCACAAGCGAGTAAATAAAATATTCTGTTTCTTGGCCCTGGCAGACAAAGATTAAATTAAAGCCATTAATTAGTTGCTTGTAACAGATTGAGTGGGAGGACTAAGCCGAGAACGTTTCTCAGCCTTCCTGCTTCCCATTCTCTTCCTCACCTCTCTTCCCTCAGTGCTCCAGTGTCCCCGCCCGTTTGGGGAAGATGCTCAGCTCTCAGGCAGGCCTGCTGCGCATTTCCTCCCCTGGCTAGTACGCGCTGAAGCCTTACAGCTCAACCTGGAGGCTGGATTCTCTTAATTTAGTGATTTCCAAATGATTCTCTCCTGTTCTCTCTCTCAAGCATTTACACAGCAAGAAAACTAACTGCCCGAGTTATTTAATGTCATTTTGAATTAGCTGTGATTCCTTTTCTTTTTTCTGTTTGAATGTTGAACTTTGCATGTTTCATCATTCTTTGGTAAATACTAGAGGGAAAACCCTCAGTGATTAATGAAGCTTACCAAAATGTGACAATTGCTTTCAATCCATGTGTCACTTAAGAAGAAAATCATCAAATTATTAAATGTCAGAACTGAAAAGTATTTTTAAGGTCTTTTACGTTCCTACCCTCTCATTTTATATCTGAGGAAATGGAGGTGCGAAGGTGAAGGAGACATGAGTAAATGTGGTAAACGTGTTTAGCAAGCTTATAATGTGTTGCACCATAGGAACTTACATATTTTCTGACAGTTGGTGGTAATATTGCAGAAAAAGCTTTAATTTTTTTTAAACCGCTAGAGAATGCTGAAATATCAGCTGATCAACTATAATAGAAAAAAAATAATTTTAAGTATTCTGATTACTGCATCTTTTCTGCTTAGCAAAATGAAATGACCTTTGTGGTAGGTCTCTAAGGATTGCAGGGGGGGACGTAAATGTTAGGGAACTATCGTAGAATGATTGCAAGTCACATCATTTGATAGTGATTATAACTCAGAGCATTCCTTGCAGATAAACAAAGCATGAAATGGTACCAGAAAATCTGCCTCCCTGGTTAGTTAAGCATAACATAATAGTAAAAAAATTGATATCCCTGATCTTTAAATAGGGATACATACAATCCAACTGAAAAATGTACAAGAATATGAACAGACAATTGACAGAAAAGAAAATGCACATTGTCAAAAAAACAAAAAACAAACGCACTAAACTGATGATCTGTACAACTAGGCAGGACATACAAATCAAAATAACAGCGAGAAAAAAGTTTCCACCTATCTGATGGGCAAAATGTGAAAGGGTCTGGGCCTATCAGGTGCTGTGTGAAAGAGAAGCAGACCACTCTTGGCGCAGTGGGGTGGTGTGTGCAGGAGAGTTCAGTCTTTGACTTGGCAATTTCACAGTCCGTCCTGTAGAAATAAAAGCACCAGTATTTACGTGCACAAGGATGTTTAACTTTTTTTATCATCAGAGCAAGGAATTGAAAAATATCTGTATGTCCAATAACAGGGAAAGGGCTGAACAAATTGCAGTATATTTATACTATGTAACATGTGACATCTCTTAAAAAGAGTGCCTTGGGTTACATGTATTCATGATAGATTAATTAGAAAAGGAACAAATTTCAGAGGGATGTTGATACTATGATCACATTAAAATATATGTTTTCATGGCTTAGAAAAAGATTTAGAAGGATGGGCACACACACAAATGTTAATACTGATTCTCTCAGGTGAATACAGTGGGGGAGGGTGGCAAGGAGGAAACCGTTTTTAAAAAAATATGTTGAGCTCTGTACTTTTTCTCTTGTTGGAATAAATTCAGAACATTATGATAATATAAATCAGCCTCTCTCTCTCTTTCTCTGTCTCTGTCTCTGTCTCTCTCTCTCTCTCTCTCTAAACCTAGACCTCATTCTTAACCTTTGCGTGTCTCATCCCCGCAGTGAAGCCTGGGGTCTTTTGCAGGAGACATGCTGCGTCTCTGAGGAGAGGCCTCTGACTGACTTCCACTCCCTGGCCTGTGCTGTTCTCACTACTTTCTAGCAACTTTATCTGTCCCTCTTATTTCTGTGATCCATCACTTCAACTATTCTCTGGCCAATATGCTGTTTCTTTGCCCCTTTATGTTTGTGCCAGTCCTGGTCGATAACCAGTGGGGAAAAATCACGTAATCCTACCATTAGTGTCTCTGTGAATTTGTGGCTTTGAACTTCAGTTGATCCTTTAAAGACAGCTCTGCGGCCCTTCTGTTTTCCCTCCTTTCCTCTTCTCTTGATCAGCAAGTGGCTGTGACCCCAACTCCACTGAACCTGCAGACGTCACCCCATCTTGTGCCAAGGCTGACCGGCCACCTGTGCTGATTTGTGTTGTAGTTCACAATTTTTTGAAAACAAATGAAAGATAAAAATTTAGCTGTAACCTAATGTTTCCCAAGCATGTTCTGTAGAAAAGTAGCTTGGGGATGGAGTGTGGTATTTTCCAACTTTATGACTATTAAGCCCTTTTCTGTACTCTCTCCCCTCCCTTTTTCTGAATGTGTAGCATGTGTCCCAAGGAAAATAGTGTGAGAAATGCTGAAGGACACCATAAATATGTGGTTCTAAAGGGTAAAGAAAAAGAAAGTTCAGGTTGCATGATACTCAGGAACAAGACTATTAAGAATTTCTCATACCCTGTCAGTTTGCGTGTTCTGTACATTCGAATATAGAAGTGATTTTTAAAAAATGAAACTTATTTTGACTAATGTACTTTAGAGGAAATAAGCTATTTTTGTAAATAAGCATAGTGGAGTTCTACTGTGGCTAACATGTTTGTAGTGATGGAAGGTTATCATGTTACATTATTTCAAGGTTTTATTAGGACCGACTGGGTTTCTGTTATTTGAGTTACATTTTCATACTGTCTTTTCCAGCGGCAGCCGATTAGGAGGCCTGGTAACGGTGTTGTGCTTCTTTTTCAATCATGGAGAGGTAGGTAGTCAACAAGTATTTACTTCTAAAATCTTTATGGGTTTTCCTTCTAGAAATACAAGTTTCTTCTTGAGATAGTCAAATATTTTTTTTTAAATTTAGGAGAATTTACTTACAGAATTACAGGTTTCTTTTTAAAATTTAATTTCTTTAAAATCTACAGTAACGTTCTTTAAATGTTTGATCTTACTTTGATTCAAATTTTAAACACTAGCATTTATTTTAAGTTAACTTTTCATGATCATAATATCTTTTATGTGATATATCTCTTAATAATTTGAAGAAATAGTGATTCTGTATCAATTCTTTATATAATTTAAAACTGAAAGTTCATATGTTAGCTGTAATAGACATAAGCCAGCCATGGATATAGTAAACTTCCTTGTATGGGAATAACTTTTTGGTGTGTAGCAGCTCTGTCGTGTTTCTATTTTAATGTATTTATATTAAACTTTGATTATTATTGTTAATTATTATTAAGTAATAATTATTAAATGTTGTTTTGTAACACACCATTTCAATTTATGGGTGGGAAAAAACCTTCTCTTTGTACTTACAAGTAGCTTTCCCTTGGTATGTCTCACTTAGCAAATTTAGCAATAAATGATAACCATGAATTTTTTTCAGTGTACCCGTGTGATGTGGACACCACCTCTGCGAGAAAGCTTCTCGTATCCATTCCTTGTACTTCAGATGTTGCTGGTGACTCATATTCTCAGGTAACTTGGACTTTTCCTTGGTAGTTGTTGTCAAATTTGTTTTTCATTCAACAACTTACGCTAGAATTTTTAAGCTTCCATAATGAAAACAAGCAATACAATTAAATAATTAAGATGATGCTGATGCGAGATTGAATTCATAAAGATATTTTAATAGTATAATTGCAAACTATTCACTACCAAAACCACTTTCCTAACGTGCCTTCTAGTCTTCTTCCTTTTTCTTGGTGGTTTGCAGATACTGCTTGAGGAGCAGCAAATCTGCGTCTACTTCTTCTGCCATCTCCACTTTCCCAGGTCATTTTCTGCTGCCACAGTCTCCCAAAAGTAGGTAGAAAGAAAGGGGAAAGCAGGTGGCAGTAGAGTATACCCTATAAGAAAGACAAAGTCCTTCAAAGCAGAGAACAGTTGGTAGAATAGCTGTGGTCAAACACATTAACACATGTAATTCTTCATCCAACGTTTGTTTAGGATCCCTGAGAATCAGATGTTAGGGATACAAAGAAACCACCTCAGTAGACCAATGATGTGCTAGGAGAATTGCTGCTGAAAATTCAGGATGAGACTGGGCTGTCCATGTGTGTCTAGCCTTCAGCAGAGACCCAGCAGAGCTCCAGAAACACACAAGTGGGAAGAGAGGAGGACTGTGAACAGTTGTCTGTCTCCTCTTCTGCTGACAAATACTGAGTTTAGATGAGTGCAGCCTTCATTCGGAGGGTAAAAACAAAACAAAATGGGGCCTATGAAAAAGAATGAAGCATGACGAAAACATGAAGGTGACTCAGACTAAGCAATCTCACCAGTGATCTGAAGAATTCAGGGGAACTAGGTTGAAGTCTGTTACGCCAAACACGGGGTGGGCCGATCCCCTGTGACAATCTCAGCATGAATAGAGCCATTGCTTGGCTTTGGCTATTATGCAGTGTTTTTAGACAGGCCTTTCACAGAATGTGAGGTGGGTGGCGAATTCTGTGTTAGCTCTCAAAGTCTCTGCAACTCCAGCCTGATGGTTGTCTCCTAAATTCCTCTTACTATGGGATTTAAAGTTTCTTTAGCATCTTCAAATAAAGATCAAGAGTTCTGTGAGCTCATAGGCTTTAGCTCGGAGGCACCTGCGTCGATGTTCCCTTCTCAGACACCCCAGGGAGACGTGTTGTGTGTACGAACGTCGTCGAACTCCCTGCTGCCAGAATCTTAGCTCGTTTCTCCAATATAATACACACGGTAGACTGCCCATCAGTCTCCATTCTGCTTTGCTTTGACCTCTGCTTCTGTCTTCAATCCAAAGGAGAGCCTTTGCCTCTCCTCACACTCCCTGGCTGATCTGCTCTGACCTGAGCAGCCGTGGGTGGTGCTGCTGTACCTGCCAAGCACAGCTGCCTGTAATGCCCCCTGAGGGATACTGCAGGACGTTCTGCTGGTTTCCTCTTGCTGCCTCAGCACATCACCACAAACAGGTTTATCGTCTTACCTCTGACCGTTCTGTAGGTCAGAAACCCTAAGCTCGAGGTGTCAGCAGGGTTGCTCTCTTGGAGGCTCAAGGGTCAGTTTCCTTACCTTTTCCAGCTTCTGGAGGCCACTGCATCCTGTGGCCTGTGGCCCCTTCTGTGTTCAAAGCTAGCAGTGGTGCAGTGAGTCTTTCTCCCGTCAGTTTACTCCAACCTTGGTCTCTGACTTGTAAGGACCTCTAATCCCGTGGTTAGGATTGGTCTGTGATTACATTTCGTCTGCCTGGATAATCCAGGATAGTCTCCCTATCTGAAGGTCAGCTGATTTGTAACCTTAATTCCCCTTTGTCATGTAATGTGACGTATAATTTTCGGGGAACACGGAGCTCTTTGGAGGCCATTATTCGGCCGGCTGTTGTGGGGCTGCCCTTCCTGTTAGAGTCTCCTGTCTTGTTCCCCAGGGCTTTTGGGGCAGGCTCTTTATGTTGTCTTTAGCCTCCTACTCATTGGCGTGGTAGCCTCATCCGCCTGCTCATTCCTGTCTTTACTTTTGGTTTTTGCAGCAAAGTTTTAGGGGACTTTTCATGGGTGTGGAAGTATGGCGGCTGCTTTCCTTTTCCCTGGGGTGTCAGCTGCTTTCCTGGTAAATGGGGCCTTTTTGCTACGGCAGACCACGTCCTCCTTGGAGTCATAGCAGACTTCTTGCCTTTCTTCCGAAGGATGACAGCCTTATCTCTGTTGCTCATTTAAATCTTCTCATAGTTCGTCCTTATTAGTGAATTCTGTCTCCTTTGGTGGCATAGCCATTTTGGTTAGCTCTCGGTTTCCACCTGTAGTTGACATCTCATGATGTCAGGGTCACGGGGTGCATGGCTCAGGTGAGCATTGCTGCCCTAGGCTGCAGGTACTGAGGTCCTGGAACAGAGCTAGAAAAGACTATTCCTAATGCCAGGACTGAGTCACAAATAAGGTGAGGAAGGTATTTTCTGTTAAACTGGTTTTGAGTTCTAAATCTTTTTAGAAATTCGGTTTTGTATACATCACCTACTACCAGCCACAGTATTACCTAGTTCTTCATTGTTCTGGCAGGACTTACGTTTATATTTATGTTACCTTGGTTCAGTACTGATCATGCCATCACCAGTTGGAATGTCCTTGCTCTCCCTTTGTTCCTCTCTCCCCCCAGTGCCTTCTTTACCCAGCAGCCAGATTAGCAGTAAATGCTGCTCAGAAGTCTTTGTCTCTCATTACCCATGAAATGAAAATCACATTCAGTATTCAAAAGCAGTGGAGAAAGGCTTTATTTTAGACAATGGCTTTCCACCGTTTTGACTGTGATCTACAAGAAATAAAAAAATACATTTTACATTGTGACCCAATATTCCCATACATACGTGTACGCAAACACCTGAAACAGAAGTTTCGTGGACAAGAACCCCTGCTTCACACTCGTATGAAAAAGGCTGGTTCTTATTTAATAAATTAATTTTGTAACTCATTAATAGGTTACCTGGATTTTAAACTGCTTGATTTAGGGGCATGATAGAGAGAGTTGGATTAGAATAGCAGAGGCGGTGCTCTTTGGAGAAGGGATACTTAAGGAAATACAGAAAGGCGTTCTATGGTGACACTCAGTGCCCCAGTCGGTTTTTCCTAAAGAAAATGTCTTATCCAGTCCACGGTACCTACCTACCTTGTCACCTCCGTTTGTCAGCATGCACACTTCACTTAGTGGAGATCCTACATATGTTGGCGGCTTTGTATTGGCTCACTGATTTGGGAGAAAGTAGTTCTTCAAACCAACGTGAAAGATAAGATCACTTCACCCTCTTAAAAATCTCCTAAATGACGCGTCAGAACCAAAGCAAGGCCTCTGCAGGGGAGTCCAGAATGCCCCATCTTTTCCTCTTCTCTTTTCTGTCGCTTACCTGTGCAGGACCCAGCTTTTACCCCACATCCTCCACAGACCCCGCCCCCGCACCCCCAGCTGCTTAGCCCATGTTCTGAGTTCTTGCAGTACTTGTCTGCACAGTCCTTAGCACCTAGAATGTGCTGCTCTGTGTGATTTCTTTTTCGTAGATATCCTCTGTCTCTCCACGTGAATCTGTTAAATGAAGCGTTAAATATGGTTGATTATGAATTCACCAAAATATAGTTTGAAAAAATTCAATGGATATGCTGACCCAGATGCCCTCTCTCTCTTAGGCTGGCTTTGTTTGTTTCATAGAAAATTGTAATTGAGTGTCAGGAGGTGTACTTTCTGACCCACTGGTTCACTTTACGTCTGGTTTTTGTTTTAACCAGATCCTGTTTAGAGATTCTCAGTTGCAGTGGTTTGGAGCCATGCATGAATATTTGGTGGTTAAACTTACTGGTTTTTATTTGTCTTCTGCAGGGCTACAAAACTTTATCGAGGAAGCCTGATTGCTCTCTGCATTTCCAATGTGTTTTTCATGCTTCCCTGGCAGTTTGCTCAGTTCGTACTTCTTACTCAGGTAAGATGCTTTGATATATTTCAACTTTATTAAGCTTAGTGTGTTTAATTATGTGAACTCATTTATACAAAATTATAGAACTGGCATGTTATATGATTCTGAGTCCTAAAATGTTTTTTTTAATTAATACTTTTAAACAAAGTTTAGGGTAAGGAAATACATAACATTTATTTATTAATGGGTATTAATTATTTATATACTAGTAGAATGCATTTGTTGAACTCAAATTTATGAGTGCTTTTATCTTTGTTATTCAGTATTTGTTAGTGTGCTTGAAAGCGGACTGGTGCTACAACCTTAAATATTTCTCTTAAGTAAAAGGCATTCCTTTTATGAATAATACTGTAAATTCTTAATGCCTAGGAAAAATACACATAGGGTACCAGGATAAGTACCTAAACAGTTCATACTCTATATAACTCCCCTACCAATCTGTAATTTATGTGTCATCTTTTCATGTACTCATCTCTCCTTCTCTTCAAACAGAAGTCTGTAAAACAAGGTGAAGCTAGTTTGTGGAGAGAGGGAGCAAACTGCGTGTTTATCTCTCCCTGCCCTCCCCACTACTTGTGCTTCTTTATTATGTTGGCCATATTCATAGTCAGCAGTTGAAGAGTTGCTTTTTCATGTTCTTTGAGAAGTCTTGCTTGAGAAATGGAGTCAGACCTGGATTTGAGTCTTAACTCTATTTACTAGTTTCTTGACTTGGAGAAACTGCTTACCTTTTCTTAGTTTCAGTTTCCTCATTTGTGAAATAGAGAAATTTAAGAACCTACTTTATTGGTCATGGTTAGGATTAGAGGAGATAATGTATATAAAACTCTTAACACATTACCTGCTACTTAGCAAGATGTCAGTTAGGGGAGCTGGGTGAAAAAGGTGAAGGAATTAAGAAGTACAAATTGGTAGTTACAACATAGTCATGGGGGTGTAGGGTACAGCATAGAGAATATAGTCAGTGTTGCAACAACTATGTACAAGGTGATCAAAATATACGGTGAATGTTTAAAAAGAATTTATTGCAGTAAAAGACACATTGCCATTAATTCCCCTCAAAACACTCCCCTTCCCTTTGAACACACTTAGCCCATAGTTCTGCCACTTTCTAAAGCAGTTCTGGAAGTCCTCTTTTGTGTCTTTAGTTGCACTGTTGTGGCTGCCTCGATGTCCCAAATCGATTCAAAATGTTTTCCTTTCGTGGTCATTTTGACTTGGGGGAAGAGCCAGAAGTCACACCCGGTGAATAAGGTGGATGAGGACACACCGTAATGCTTTTATTTGACAGAAATTGCCATGTACCAGAAGTGTGACATGCAGTGTTGTCATGATTGAGGATGAAGTAAAGACACTCAAGAAAGAGGACTTTCCAGAACTGCTTCAGAAAGTGGCAAGAATGATGGGATAAGTGTGTTCGAAATGAGGGGGGGTGTTTTGAGGGGTTTAATGGCAATGTGTCTTTTACTGTAATACATTTTTATTTTATTTTAAACATTCACCGTATTGTTTGCTCACGCCTCATATAGTGCCAGGTGGGTATGAGACTAATCGAGGGGATCACTGCACAAATTATGTAAATGTCTAACCACTGTGCTGTACACTTGAAACTAATATAAAATAAGATTGAATGTCAACTGTAACTGAAAAAAAAGAAACAATTTAAAAAGTAAAAAATAAGTAAAAAGGACGCTCTGTTTGCAGTTAATTTTTTCTTTGATATCATCTCTTAGACTCTTTTTGTCTTCTTTAGTGTGCTGACATTTCAAATGTTTTTGGCTTAAAATGTCCCTGAGAGTCACTCCTTAAAATTCGACCCAGTAGGCTGCTGTGTATTGCTGAGACCCTGGGGTGCAAAAGGAGAGAGAGTTCCTGTTGCTTCCAGTTAGTGGAGGTGGCCTGCTTTTTTGGGGGTGGGAGTGGGGGTTTGCATGGAGCGAGGGGAGGAGGTAGCGTGCTTCTCTGTGGGGTTTATGTGGAATAACAACACACACTTGTCCACAGTTACTCTCCCATCTGTCACTCGTTAAGCAGTGCAGTGTTCCCCGGGGATAAGCCTGGATAAAGGCAAACCTTGGTTTTCTTGCTAATGGGAACATTTGTAGTAGATTATTTGGAGATAAAACACTTGATGAAGGGAACTTAAGTTATATGATTAAGTATTTAGTTGTTTAACAGTTAGTTTAAACCATGTTTGCGTAGTAGGAGAAGCACAGAATTTAATTTGAATGGCTTTCTCCAGGAATGAGGGTGGAGAAGTATTGTTTGGGATAATATCTCTATGTTTTACTAAGAGGTGCATTATTATCATTTTAATCAATTCATCTAAACCATGCCAGCATTCTTAGAATTCTTGGTAAATATGTACACAGTTTTCTTCCAAACTGTAAAGAAAGTTAAAAATACCTTTGTTAAGTACTTCTAATTTTATATTTGATAAATTTGATTATAACGAACCCTTGAATATTTGAATAAAGGAAAGAGAACACCAATGGAGATACTTATAAAGAGTGACTAACAAGCAGAACTTAATGTATTTTTACACACACATGCATTATTACATAATCATTTTTTCAGTTTAATGTATCTTCTACAATTATGTTCTAATTGTCATATGTTATAATTAAATTTTCATGTTTTTTGATTTGGCAAGGCACTTTGTAATTTAATTATACATGTTGACAGTAGAGTCATCCTGACATTAAAATGAGTATTGCTTTGGATAATCCAAAAAGGAGATAATTTACATGGTTAATTGAGAGAGCTGTGTATAGAAGCGAAAATATCAACCAGTATTTGCTATATTAATATATGAACCAATTAAATTATAAGTTGGCAGGTAAGATGATGGAAACTGAAGAATTCACTTTCAAAATAGATAAAATCAATTTGAAACAAAAATAAAGATAATCTTTTCTTCATTCTTATAGTGAATCATTGTATGTATAGTTTTTATTTTTCACTTAACTTCTTTTTAAATTTCAGATTGCATCATTATTCACAGTACATGTTGTGGGGTACATTGATATATGCAAACTACGGAAGATCATTTATATACACATGGTAATGGTTTTTAAATTTGTTTTTTTTCCCCATTGAATTTGACCTTAAAACAAATTCCTGATTAGTATTTGATTTGTTTTTGGTTGAAACTGGTCATAACACGATTCCATAATTAAGACAAATGTCAATCAAAAACTGTAATATAATTAAGACCACCCAGAAAATTTTACTTTGGGGTGCGTTATCTGATTGAGGTTGTGCCCTACTTACATGTTATCATTAAAAGAGAACATTCATGAAAGAGAAAATGGAATGGCATATTATCCAGGAGCCTTCTGTTAAAATGAAGTGGAATGTTCATTTACTGAGCGCCAAATGTCTGGGCCCGTGAGAGATACCAGTGAGTATAGCTACACATGTTGATTACAGTCTAGTAGAGGAAGGAGAGACGACAGAGGACAAATGACAAATACAGTAAGTGGGTAAATTGTATGGTATGTTTGAAGGCGATAGGATTATAGAAAAAAAGGAAAGATCAAGTCATGGTACCCCGGGAAGATCAGGAATGCCAGCGTCGGCCTGAGAGGTTCAGGTATCAAATGAGGCGGTCAGGGCAGGTCTTATTGAGAAGGGGGCAGTGGAGCAAAGACTGGAAGTTAGCCAAGTAGATACCACAGAGAAGAATATTCTAGGTTGGTGGGACAGCTGGAGCAAAGGTCCTAAGGCTGGATGGTCAGTTTTGATGAGTGCTTATTCTTTAAAAACATTTTATCTTCTCTTTGTCATTAGTTCTGACTTAATTTTGATGATTTTTCTCCCTATAATTTTAATGTTATGGCCATTACAATATGGCCATTATAATATGCCATTAGAATTATTCATTCTCTAATAATTGATACACATAAAAGGACATTTACAATATATAGGGAAGTTAGGAACAAAGTTATAAAATGAACACCATGAGCTTATCCTCCAGCTGAAACACGGGACAGTCGTTACTTTGAACAAGCTCCAGGTGCCCTGAACACATCCCCCTTACATCTAGTGAGAACCACCATCCTGACTTTAAATTATAATTCACTTGCTTTTCTTTATGACTTTTCCATATGTGTTCCTAAATAGTGTATTTTTATTATTAAATATTAGTACTGTTTTTAAGGTTTGTAAAAATGGTGTCCTTGTATGAGACTTAACAGTTTTACTCAGGTTTCTGAGATTTGTGTATTACTAGAGTTTAGATGTTTTCTTTGCTTTATATTTTCCATTGTATAAGTAAAGCACAGTTTATCTGTTTTCTTATTGAAGGGATTTAGATTTTTTTCCTCTTTTTTAAATAATGCTGAACATTCTTATACATACCCGTGGGTTTTTCTACTACCTGGTAGTAGACTTTCTGGGTGGTAAATTATACACATGTTCAATTTCATCATTTAATACTGCATCGTTTTTCAAAAGTGATTGGACTGCTTCAAACAGTAATATATAACAGTTCATGTTTTTCTCTATCCTTTTATATTTTATCAGTCTGGTAAGTATAAAATGGTATCTTGTCTTAATTCATATTTTCTCTTAGTAAATAAAGCTGAACGTCTTTTGGTATTTTTATGGATTCTGTACTTCCTTTTGCTGTGACATTTCTATTCATATCTTTTACCAATTTCTCTCTAATGTCTAAGAGAAAATGGCATCTGTTTTATGCACTGCACTATAATCCACTTGTTTCATTATTTATTTTGATGCTTGAATTGATCCCAATTTGGCCTACTCCTTCAAGCTGGCCTCTTTATCCTTTTAACATGTCCTCATTATGCTTTCAGTGCTTTTTAAAAGAAATTAATAAAGGCTAAACTTCATCAAACGCTTTTCTACATCTTTCTAGATGATCCTGTATATTTTTTACTCTTTAATATACTATTATTAATTGGTTTTCTGCATTAAGAAACCTCGCTTTTCTGGGGTAAACACAATTTTTATACATTACTGGATTCACTTTGCTTGCATTTTGTTAGGATTTTTAAATACCTGTTCATGAATGGGATTGGGCAGTAATTAATCTTTTTTTTTTTTTGCACTTGGCTTAATTTCCCCCCAAATTGTTTCATATGGGTTTGTTTCTTTGTTTTACATTGCAATAAAAATCAGAATAATTATTAAGCATTTAGGTGGTCAATCACACAGTGACACAGGCACATGCGGATGAGGACTTGACTCAAAGTTATAGTTATAAAAGTACTAACATTACACAGATTGACTTTGTAGTAGAACCTATTTTGGGTAAATAATATATGCTTCATGGTATGACTAACTATGGAACTAGTTACTAACTATGGAATATCTTTTTTCATTACCATTTTACATATTCCTATAGTTATATAAAGGAAAAAATACATAGAATTTGTCTCCAAACAGGATTTTCCCCCACTTTTTTATCGTGGTAAAACTACATAACATAAAATTTACCATATTAATCTTTTTAAGTGTACATATCAGTGGTATTAAGTACATTCATACTGTTGTGTAACCATCACCACCATCTAGCTCCACAGCTCTTTTCATCTTGCGGAATTGAAACTCTGCACCCATTAAACAATAATTCCTATTCTACTTCCACCCCATAGCCTCTGGAAACTGCCCATTCTGCTTTCTATGTCTGTGACTTTAACTACTCTAGGTACCTCATATAAGTAAAATCATGCAGCATTTATCTTTTTCTGAATGGGTTTTTTCACTTAGTGTAATATTCTCAAGGTCCGTTTATGTTGATGCAAATGGCAGGACTTCCTTTTTTATGGCCGAATAATATTCATATATAAGACACTTTCAATATCCATGTGTATAAAATTATTTACAATGTTTGCTTGATAAGGAGCTATGTTCTAAAATATGTAAAGAGAGCTCTTAAGGAAAATAACCAAAAAAATGGGCAATAGGAGTAGGCAGTTCATACACACACACATACACCTCCAGTAAACGAATGGAAAGTGAAACAGTGAAGGCACATTTTTCTCATATTAGATTGGCAGATATTTAAAAGAATAATACATGGGTTTGGCAGGGATGTGTATCAGTAGGAACTCCCATACCCTGTTGGTCAGAGTAAATTGATAAAATATTTTATATGACAATTTGTCTATATTTTTTTCATATTTTAAAATGTGTGTACCCCTAATCTATCAATACCACTTCCAGTAATTTATCCCACAGATGTGTTGAAATGCACATAAGATATACTCATAAGGGTGTTTATCATAGCCCCGTTTGAAATAGGAAAAATAAAATAACAATGAAACAACCCTGGAAGGCACTTAATGTGTAGCCGCGGTCAGAGGAGCAGTTAATTAAATTATGGTAAAAGTCTAGAGTAAAATACTTTTTTCAGTTATTCAACAAAAATAATTAGATTGGTTTGGGTTGTTATGGAAAGCTCTCTGAAACAACAGTAAAAGAAAGCAATAGTGTAGCTTATGGGTTAAGTTTCCATTTGTGGTTTTTAAAAAATAGAAACTAGAATTTGTACGTGTGAATGCCTGGAATGGTACACAGGAAACTACTGATAATGATCTTTCGGGTTTTGAAGTGTGGGATAGAACGTGGGCTATTTTCATTACATATTCCCTTTTGACAGTTTGAATTTTATTGTGGGCATGTGCAATGTTTTTTTGTTTTGTTTTGTTTTATGTGCATTAATTATATTTTTCTTGGATTTTTCCAGGTTTCTCTTGCACTTTGTTTTGTTTTGATGTTTGGGAACTCAATGTTATTAACTTCTTATTATGCTTCCTCTTTGGTGATTATTTGGGTAAGTGTTCTTTAAGTACATGGCTCATGCCTGTTTTTGAAACTAACGGTTCATTAGTTTCTTTATCATGGGCTTGGGATTCGTGATGGTTTTTCTATAAGAACCATTTCGGTGTTTTACGGAATGCATCTATACGTGATAGAGTACTCAAGTACTCGCTTCAAGTACTCAAGAACAGGAAAGAAACACAACAAAGGGTAATATTGGAAAACAGAGCACTTGGCCTCAGTCTAGTTTGTCCCACCGTTCTCCATCCTCATCTTTTCTGTCACCTAAGTTTTGGTCCCAGGGTTAGTTTCAAAAAGATTCCTTTTTCCTCTCTTTGTAGTTTTTATCCTGTTTCTGTTCCACTCTCCAGCCCCCCTTTCCTCTCCCTGTGGCATCATCACAGCAGTCTCTCCTCCTTGTACAGCTGTGATCAGAGGCATTGGTTTTGTAGGTTCCCCGTCCCCCCGTGTTTGTTAGTATGAAATATTCAGATAGTTTAAACCAGGTGATGATTCAGTTATATTTTGCTAAATCACTACAGATTTAGATTATCGGGAGCCTGTCTTACAGAATTAGAGCAAATGCTGGAAGGTCCCCTAACTCTTCTGCCACTTTTGGCAGGATGACCTTCTAAATGTAAATCTCCCTGAATTTAAGGATTTCCAGAGATGTTTATGCCATTTTTATCAATTTGGTTCACCATTCCAGTGTTTTGCAACCCTAAGAGGAAAGAATTTATTCCTTATATTTAAAGTGCATGTGCTTTAGCATAGGCTCGTGTCCCGAAGACAAATGCATACTGCACTGTCTTAATTGAAATGTATTCTCCTTCCTAAATAATCATTTAAGTTACTCAGATCATTTTGGCTTTCTTGATTTCTACATCTCGTTAGCAAATCCGTTTCTTTGTCCCATTTTATAAATAATGTTTCTTTAAGGTCTCCTTTCCCAGGGATATGCCTCTTCCTAATCTGGACCATCACCCTTTTTAGGGTGTGTGACTTGAGTGGACTTAGTCACAGAAATGATCAGTGACCAGGCGGTGATGCTGTGTTTTCACCAACGACAAAAGGAATCCTTAGCTGAGTTGCTGTGCTTTGAGGTTAATGATAGTGCTCACAGTTAGTGACTTCCGGTTGTAATTAGGAAATGTGAAAGGTACTCAGTTCCCTATTTTACATGTGTGCTCAGGCAAGTCCTGCTAGGACTCAGGTTAAAGTACGTGACTGTTGGGACTCTGTGCCCGGGAGCCATTGAAGGGAAGATCACGTACGATAAAATTGAATCTAAGTACATTTTGCAGGAAATTTCTTTTTGTTCATTTGTGCACCTACAGTGTGTCGGGTTTCCTACTAGGGTGCATGACACCGAGGTGTATCTTAGCTATGGATTTTGCATGTTTTATGTACTTCGTAGATTTTGGTATATAAAAATTAATGATGCCAGCAGTTACAGAATATAGCATGTTTCTGCATATCGAACTATAAAGAAACATTTGCCTATTTTTATTTATAGTTATCACTTTGAAACCTGAATCTTATCACATTTTGTGTTCTCGGATATTCAGAAACTTCTGGAAAGATTTACTGTGGGTTCTTATATTTACGTTTTGGTCTCTAACCATATTTTTGCGGACTTTGAAGTATAACAGATTTAGATCCCTATAGGTACTGTGTTTTGGGAGTCTATTTACCATAAGATTAGGTAGAGGAGAAGTATTTAGTTGATTCATGAAAAACTGATTTGTAGTCTATTCTAAGAGTTAATATTTAACTTAAGGAGAACTCATACAGTTCTGAAATTACTTTATACTTCTTGGTTCTTAGGTAAATCAAGGAGGTGTAAAATCAGCCATAAAAATTTATATGTGGTGATTCTGTTTTCAACTCGACGAAGCCACTGACTGACCTAATCTCCTTCGGTTAAAGTAGGGCTGTTTCTTCAAGTCGGTGAGCTTGTGGTGATGCTGTGTGGACCATCAACAGTGTACTGAATTTTAGTTTCTTGACAGTCTTATTAGTCAGAAGTACTTTTTGGGACTTGAATTTGTGTCAGTAAGTATTAACTGTATGCTATGTTATTTTCTCCATGCAGGGTATACTGGCAGCGAAACCACATTTCTTGAAAATAAATGTATCTGAACTTAGTTTATGGGTAAGAATCAATCTATTTGCATACATTTTTCCTTCTCTAAAATAAGTCATTGGTTTAATGTTTTACTTTGAAAGAAATGATCTATGGAATGCAGGGCATCTAACAATTTTATAACATATTAAGGCTCAGTTTTAATGTGCCAAATTGCCCTTTCACAAGCAAGTTAAGATTAATATTTGATAGGTAGATAAAGAATTGCATGTTTGTTTCCTAAGGAACAGTGCATGTGTTAAGAAACTGTTAGTAAAAGGGGATTTTAACTAATTGCTGTATAAATCTTCTATAAGGTATATTAATTTTGATAATAAGATTGTGTTTATTTTGGAGTAACTATTTATTTTAACTAAGGTGCATTTTTTAGTGTTTTTTTCTTGGGTGTGGAGATTTACTTCAAGTGTGATTAAAGTATTTAATTTTTTCTTCCTAGACTATGTCTGGAATGGCTATATGAAGCATCACTTTATTTTTTGTTGTATTTTTGTTTTGTAGGTTATCCAAGGATGTTTTTGGTTATTTGGAACTGTCATACTCAAGTACTTGACATCTAAAATCTTTGGCATTGCAGATGATGTAAGTGCATTTTGCTTAAGCTTGAAAAGAATCAAAGGCTGAAAATGAATTACAAGAGTTATTAAAATACCACTACTTAAACCAAATTCTAAGATGAAGTCTGTTATTTTATCTGTTTAGTATAATAGAAGGTAAGTGTCACTGTGTATACAGTCTGTATTCTCCAAAATTAATTTCTTGACAGAATTATTTTATTGGTCTTTCTATATCACAAAGATTTTAAAATATTGAAGCAAGAAAGCATTAGAGACTTAACTCTCAAATTGTATGTAGTCATTTTTCTCTGGTTTCTTTATAATCCCCTTTTGTAACAGATAAAGACACTATCTTCAGAGCCTCTTAAACTGTCGCTCATGTTATAGCCTTATTCTTTCTTGCCTCAATTTTTATGGTCAGTGTTTGTAAAAAGTATATTTATAAGCCATTATAAGTCATTTCATCCAAGTTTTATGGAGAGAAGTTCTTGTTTTGTTTTGCTGTTTGAGTAGGAGAGAAAATAAAATGAGAATAGTTCTGTTTTATAACTTTAAGGGTTCTGGCTGTACATTATTTTGCTTTGCCTATTTTACTTTGGTATTTTAGTAAAAAAAAGAAGGAAAAAAGGCAACATAGGAACCCACATAGAAAGAGTAAAGTAAATCACATATTTTTTCTGTAATGTATTTTAACGGCTGTCTTTGATCCTCCCGTAATAGAGTAAAGCTGTGGTTTTGCGACTGGGTTCTGTGACATCTCGGCTTTCTGTGAACTCTTCCATAGGGTCTGTCATTTCCCAGTCTCCCTGCCCACCCCTCTTTCACCAGGGCACTTTAGCTTTAATCTCTTATGTATTGGACATTTATACAGGTTTTCACACGAACAGGGAATTTTTTGCTGAAAAAGATTGAAAACAACTGGGTTGTTAAATGGGTAGTCTACACCCTGTTGAAAGATTTTTGAAAGTATAAAACTGTGGTCTAAAATGTATTTATTCCTTCATTCAATGTGTACCTGCTGTGTGCCTGATGGTAGAATGAATCCTAGAGATACAAAACTGAATAAGACATGGTCTAGTGGGAGATCGGAACAAATCGTAGCAACTGCTATACAGTGGAATGGAAGCTGTGATACACATAAGTACAGCAGGAATGCACAGAGGACAGTCAGAAGCTTCCAGAAGCCAGCTGTGACAGTGAGGGCTGAAAGGCGATTGGGTCACCAGAATGCAGAGAGTGAGCAGGAAGGAAAATGAAAGAGCCCAAGTCTTAGGTTTTTGGAATCAATTATTTGGAAACAATTATTTCCAAATTAGAAATAATTCAGTGGCAACTTGATATTTCTAGAAATCTGTAACATTAATCAAGGACATCAGCTCATAAATGGCCCAGCCACACAGCTCGTGACAAGCATTTCCACCCACTCTTGTCTATTAAGATAATTAGCTACACCTCCCTGTCCTCTGGGGACCCAGTGAGCCTTTTCACAGTGTCACCTGGATTTCCCATCCCTGCTCCTAGTATCAACACTGGTTGGTAGAAGCCTCACGTTGTCTACCAGGGAAGCTCAGTGCCCCGAGGTTTTTACTGGGTGCTGGTAACTTAGGCACCCTCTGCCCAGCACATGTCAAAATTCCCAACTCCCAGAAGGATTGTAGGTGTTGCGCATAAACCACATGTTTGTACAGTTTAGGTTCCGTGAGCCATTGTTATCATGTAGGTGGCGGGAGCTTTCCGAAATGCAAGTTCCAGGACGCCAGCCTCGGGCCAGCCTTGCAAGCAGGCCTCCTGTGTTAACCCTGATCGTAACATCAGGTGTGTCCCCCCTCTTCCTTCCTGCCACACCTTCTGGCTCCTCCATCAGTGTGCACACCACCACCTCCCCGTCGGTGGTGGATTCGGTCATAGATTTGGGGAAAGCTTGGGCTCTTGGGTCTACTAGCACGTGTGTGCAGCGTTCCAGTCCATCAGGGATGTGAGAACTTATCTACCCCTCGTTGGTTGTCTCATTTCCAGAATCTCTGAAATTTCTAGCTAGTCTGCTGTTCACTGCACTGGCACTGCAGCCTTAGGCTGGCGGAGTTGTGAGCTTTCACCGGGCATTTCCTAACTGTTTTCTACTTTTACCGGCAGTGCCTCTGAGCATAGATGTTTTTGCTCTCTGCCCCCAAACACATCAGCTCCCAACAGTAGCAAAATTTTGCTTTTCTAGGCCAGCCCCGCCTTGGGAGAACTATTGGGTCAGCCCAGTGGGGGACGTGGTGGTGCTGCTAATGGTAGGGGGGGGCAGCCTGGGCAAGACCCCCAGATTCCGGCCCAGAGTGCATCAGTGTTCTTTAAGAATGAATGCATCTCAAATTGTTTTACTTTGCTTAATTTCTAGAACCCGATATGGTTGTTTTTGACAGTTTTGTCCAATGTTATAGTTTTAGTGGGGGAGGCGATTTGCTACCGTCTTCCTCTGCCATGTCTGAAAGTCCCCATACTTGCTGATTTTTGAGTATTGATCCCGCCTGTATTTCTCAGATAACCTCACTTGCTCATGATGTTTTTATTCTTTCTATGTATTATTGGATTGGTTGGCTACTATTTTTAAGGATTTTTGCCTATATGCATGAGTTTTATTCTGTAGTTTTATTTTCTTGTAATATTTTTGTCAGATTTTGGGTTGAAGGCAATACTAGCTTCCTAAAATTATTGGGAAGCATTCAATCTCATATTTTCAAAGAGAATTTGTACAGAATTGGCATTATTTCTTCCTTAAATGTTTGGTGGAATTCGACAGTGAAGCCCTCAAGACCTGGAGTTTTCTTCATGGGAGGATTTTCAGCTACGAATCCAGTTTCTTTCAGAAGTTCTTGGTAGTTTTATATCTTTAGAGGACACCTACCCATTTCATATACGTCATCAAATGGATTGTGTCTTTTTAAAAAAAATATTGTAGAATTCAATTAGTGAAAAATTCTTACTGTGAATTTTAGTGAAAAATTTTAGTGAAAAAAATTTATTTACATATATGTGAAATGGTCTTTTATGTTTTTAATTTAAATTTTCTTATATTAATATTATATTAGTCTTCTATAAAGAGATGTATTTTTTTTGTTTGTTTTTGCTGTTTTCCTACTTTCTATTTATTGTGCTAATATTTTCAAAGTACCACCTTTTTATAAGTCCATTTTGGTTTTGTTGTATTTGTTTGTCAACAAATTCTGTCATCCTCATTTCCTTCCTTTTCTTTTCTTTAGGCTTGTTTGTAGCTTTTTCTGATGCTTGAGTGAAAATGCTTGGCTCTTTTGTTTTCAACCTTTTATTTTCCGATAAATGCATTTAAATCTATAAATTTCCCTATAAGTAGTACTTTTGTGTGTCTTACAAATTAACTGTTTTATGATTTTCTTTTTAATCTAAGGTTATTAAATTTCATTATTTAGTTTCTACCCCAAAAGTTTTTTAAAGCCATTTCTGGTTATCATTTCCAATTTCATTGCATTTATGATTAGAAAAAATAATTTGTATTATATTACTTTGAAATTTATTGTAGCATGATCTGTGAACATTTTTTTTTAAATACTTTGTGTTTAAGATAACGTATTCTTTGTGAAATTTGTACTCCATATTTGTGAGCTTAATATTCAGGTTTTATATTAATGTTTGTCTGCTTTTTCTCTTTTAGAGAGAAATATTTAACATTTCTATTAAACACTGTCAATTTATCTATTTCTTCCTAAAGTTTCTTCAGTTTTTTTTACACACTTTGAATCTATACTGTTAACTGAAAATATGTTCATGATATATATATATAATCTTGCTTTGCTATTCATTTTACCAGCATATAATGTCATTCATTGTTTCTTTACATAAATTTTTTTGCTTGAATGCAATTTCATGAAACTTTACAATTGCTAACCTAAATTTCTTTGGTTCAATCTCTTTGGTGTATCTTGTTTTCTTTTATTTTCAACTTTCCTGCATACTTCTATTTTAAGTGTGTCTTTTTATAGACAATATAATATTGGATTTTCCCCCCTTAAATCCAATTAGAGCATTTGTCCTTCAGTAAATGTAAGCTCTTTACATATATGGCAAGGCAATTATCATTATTTGGGGACCTATTTCTTCTGTTGTATTTGAGATTTACCAACTATTTTACTTTTTAGATTTTTTTTTCTACTTTTAGTTGGGTAGATAATATTCTTATGCTATTTTAGGCGCTGGATAATCTCCCTGTTGATTTCTTAATAGCATACATTTCTTTCCCAACAAGGCAGTGTTTTGAAACTCTTCAGCACATTTCCACCACCCGTTAGTTCCTACTCTCAACCTGATCCCCTCACCTTATCTAGATATCATTTGGGATTTTAGTTGTAGTTTGTTTTAGATGTAATTCCCCCCTTTTTTTGGATCCCTGCTTTTTTAGACAATAATGAATTAAAAGTTTGGCCAACATTGTCTCATTTGTTAAATGGAAATAATTCCACCATCCTCGCATGGCTTTTGTGGGGAGAAGAGGGGTCTAAGTGAGAACATTCAGTAATATGTAAAGAATTACACAGATGTTGCTTGTCAGTCAAAAGGTGTATGCTGATCCAAGGCCTGCCCATTTTCTACTTCTTGCAAAAGGTCTTTTCATGTCCTTCAGTCCCCTTTTCAGAAATCTGAAGTAGTGTTTCCTTTTCTTTACTCTCTCACACTTTGCCCCTTTATGACAGACACACATCCTTGTGTGACCAAGTCCCCCTCCCGGTAGCCAAGGAGAGACTGTATTTCGCCAGGTGTAGCAGCACATTGAGCAGGGAAAACCCCAGGATAAAAGACTTTGGTCTGTTGATGATAGATCAACGTACTTGAGCAAGTGAGTCTCATTCTTTGATGATAGATCAACATACCAAAACCAGGGTACTGTTGGAGCTATCATTTATCTGCAAAGGAAGGGAGAACTGGAGTTGAGGGGACAGTACTTTCTGCTTTAACAAAAGCTCACTGTATGGGAACAGTGAGCTATGTAATGTAGTGAGAACTATTTTTAGATACCATTAAGATTCAAATGCAGTATGATGATACATGGCCTAATCTCACGGTACCTCATTTTTTTTCCCTTGCTAGGCTCATATTGGCAACTTATTGACATCAAAATTCTTCAGTTACAAGGATTTTGATACTTTATTATATACCTGTGCAGCTGAGTTTGACTTTATGGAAAAGGAGGTAAGATGTGATTTCTAAGTTATTTTTTTTTCCTCTTAGGTTTTTGGCTCATTCATTTTTTAAAAGGGTGTTCCTGTTATTTCAGACTCTTAGCTCTCGGTGTTATCTAAGTTTGAAGGGAAAGGAAAATCTGGCAGCTTAGAGAAAAATGTTCCTATTTACATTAGTGTAGCTCCCTGAAATACATGATCTTTGCCCATTTTAGTAATTCAGAAACATGCATTCAGACTAGCGGTGGTTTTGTGGACGAGGAAACAGTGGCGTTTCAACTTGCTGCTTTTTAGGGGTAGCATTAACTCAGCGAAGCTCGGGTTCTCACTTTTCCACTCACTTTGTAGTGGTTTCTCTGAATGATCTCATTGCTTTGAAATATCGAGTACACATTTTTCATTCCAATGACATTTTTCTTTCCAAAACTGTATTCAGATGTTTAGATGGAGACAGAAGTCTGCAGTATTACTTAACGTACTTGAGCAAGTGACTCTCATTCTTTGTGTCATAGCTACTAGTTTCTAGTAGAGTGCTACAAACAGATAGTGTGACGACAAATTGAGATACACAGGAAAATACTTTGTGAGTTTAATGATATTTTATATAAAATATTATTTTGCCCTACTTTAGGAGCTGGTTTGGTTCAACAGTCATGTATACCGAGGGTGCCAAAAAATGTGGACACATTTTAAGAAAGGAAAAACCTACATTAAAATTGTAATACTCAAAATATACCGATAACAAAAGATGAATACAAGTCACGTTTGACTTCTGCAATGACCAGAGGTGCTCAGAGTGGTTCCCATCAACGTCCAGACACTTCTGATGATGGCGAACTACTGCTTGAGCAACGTTGACCAAAGTGTTCCCTTGCATACATTGTTTTGGCACCCCTGGTATATGTTTCTTTTTTAACACTACCCCTGTGGCCCTGATTTATGATGATACTCTGTGTAAAACATTTTCCTTCAGAGCTGTATGTGTGTACGTAGTAAACTGGCCAACATACTCTGTTGACACATCCCTTTCTCCCTTGACCCCCACTGGACTAGCCCCGTGTCCTGAGTTACAGACCAGTGGGCGAGCGTGACCACACTGCAGACTCTTGTCCACCAGACATTCTGAGTCGGGCATGTCCTGCAAATGTAGTGGTCCCTACCAGTGGCCTGTCCGACTTCATTCCCTGTGTTCTGGCAGATGGTTTTGACACAGTGGCTGATTAAAGTATCCGAATGATAGTGTTGACCCTGCTGAAAGAAACTGAGGAAGAGTATGTAGAAAGGTATTAAAATGCATGTTGTAGCATAGGAAGACTCCTTCAGGGAAGTAGGAAAGGGAGTACAGGGCCAACACCAGCAGGGAATTAGGGCACAGCAGAAGTCCTTTGAGATTAATGAGGGTATACGAGTCACCACAACCTCAGAGTAGGAACCGTCAGTTACGTAATAGAAGAAACTTGATTGAGGCACAGCATGACTTCGGTCACTGAAGAAAATGGCAGAGCTGTTTCCAGCCTGCCACGCCCTCTCCCTGGGTATCTTCACAGAGACTGTGCTGTAGAGACTGGTCACGGTGCCAGTTCAGAGAATGCGTCCATTGTATGGTACGTCCCTGTGGTGGGGAGGGAGCAATTTAACATGATGTCTTACTGATACCGAGGACACTTACGATGTGTGATGGAGGGAGCGAAATGGCACGGCCCTAATTACCTACAATTAGCACACAGAGAATACAGTGTAAGAGCAAAATTTTAACACTGTTTTTTGGGTGGACAGATGATAGAGAACGTTTTTATTTTTGTAATTTGCATCTTCTAAATTTTCTACAGTAATCATGTATGAAGTGTATTATACTGTTAAAAGAAAATTTAAAAAATTATGGGGATATTTCCCTTTCAGACATGAAAATGGATAGCAACGGGATTTAAAGTACAGGGATACTAAGACAGGAACATTTTTATGGCCCAAAATAGACCATGCTGGCTAGACCCAGGTGCATTCTTAACTATGTGTATGTACAGACTTAATGTGAAACGAAGAGGATATCACAGATAATACATCTTTTATCCAAAAGATGTATTATTTCTTGAACATTATTTGAAAAATTGTATTTGGGGTGTGGAGTCATGTTAAAGCCTTGCATTACATTATATACCAAATTCATTTCAGTTAATTAACATGTTAAAAATAAATGAAGCCTGAAAAATAAATTTGAGAGACATTTCAATGAACAGTAACTTCATTTTTTAATGAGCATGATACCAGTGCAAAACTCATATGAGAATGTTAATAGATTTGTCTGCATGTAACTTAAAACATCTGACCATTAAATATTGTAAAAATAGAAAAACAGATGACTAACTGGGATTATTCTTGCCATAAACATAACAAATGAAATGAGATTAATGTAATTAGTATAGGAGCTGTTTAAATGAATAAAAAAATGACCAAGGACTCCTCCTTCCCCCACCATCAAAAACACGTCCCTGCCCTCAGACACCTGCAGAGGCGGGTGAAGGACGTGAGCAGATAATCCATCGGGGAGGAAATGCTGAGCAGCTGATTAAAATGTGAGGTTGATTATCTCTGGTTTTTCTGCTTCTCTCGTTTTTACAGTGAGCACATATAGCTCATTATATATACTTAGAATAAAATCAAAGATTACAAAGAAATAGTAAGATAAAAGAATTTGTAATTAATAGAACAACATGCACACACATCTCTCACTGTGTTTTATTTCCTTTGCATTTTTCCTTGTGCATAAACTCTCTCTGGTATATCTTTTGATATAGAGGGAGTTCATATTATTTCATATTGTTTCATATTATACTTTTATATATTAACCTTAGTCCATTCTGTTAGTTTCCTGCTGAGCGTTATACTGAGCTTAGCTAGTCACTTCTTGCTCCTTCCTTATTCTCACTCATTTCTACTTTATTGTAATACTGCAGTCAGTGACATTATTTTACTTCCTGTATACTCTTCCCCCTCGAACCCCATTTTTGAGAGTTCCACTGTATCTGCAGTGTCCACACATATAGCCACTCTACTATCCTGTCACCTTTATTTCCCCATTATTTTCATAGTTCAGTTTTTTTTTTTTGTTTTTTTTTTATAGTTCAGTATTTTTAAAGCTCACTGTGAAGCCCCTCCTGCCATTTCTTGGTTGTGTGAAGCTTACTCATCAGTGGATTCCTCAGGAAGGGCTCATTTATTGCAATAAGCCCTGAGTTTTCACATGTTCAAAATATTTTATTAGTGGCTTTTATACATGAAGGTCAGTTTGGCTAGACACAAAGCTTTCACTCAAGTTTCTTGCTTGAGTATCTTACATAAGTTACTCTGCTGTCTTCTGGTTTGAAATATTGCTGTCAAAGTCTGATGCTAATCTGATTTTTTTAAGAGAAATGTTTTTTAACTACCTTTTAAACTTTTGGAATATTAAAATTGTTTGAACTCTTGTTATATTTTGTTAAAAACTTTTAACACAATTTTAACACATTGCTTTTTTTAAGGTAAACACCTATATCTTGCAACTTTTGTTACATCTATTGTTAGTTGTTATTAGCAAATATCTAATTTTTAAAATAATTAAACAGTTCAAGTTATATTATTGTTGCTTAATGACAATTTAAATTTTACAAAACACATATGTATTTAAAAATATTAAGTACTATGCAAATGTTTATAAAGGTAAATAGTAAGATAAAAACATAAAACGTCTCTTTTAATAGGACTTCTAACTCATGAAATATGCATTTTGTGTAATAACTTAATCAAAATTACTTGTCTAACACAGAATAATAAATGAGAAAGATTGGGCTAATGAGAGGGACAATCACAAAATGCCACTTACTGTATACTTTGTAGAATTAAAATGTACCAGTGTTTTTAGTATGATTAAGCTAGATTTATCTTTATAAACATCTAGGAAAGTATACTTTACTTGACTTAATAATGTGGGATTATTTTGTAAGGGGAAGTGTTGGTAGTAAGCAAATCAGTTGCAATTTAGAAATTTCCAGTTCAGGATTAAGACTGTGACCTCCAATTATTGAGAGGTGGTTAGGATTACACAGAGCTTTGTTATTTAAATTTTTCCTGTAGTTTATCAGCTACTAAAGAAAACGTAAAAATGTTTTCATTCGTGTGTGTGTGTGTGTGTGTGTGTGTGTGTATCATGGGATCATGATTAAGATTTTTATCATTCACAAAATGTACAGGAAAAGCTCATGCGATTTAAAGAAGTTCTTTTTGCTAACCTTTGATGAATATTAAGTTGGGCCCTCCAGTTAGGAAAGTAGTGTGCAAAAAGTGAACAGTAACCTCTTTAGTCACAGTTTACACTTCCAAGTGTTTGGGAACTGTATTTATTAGTGTTGTCAACTCAACATTTTGGGGAAGTTTGTTTCTATTGGAAATGCAACTTCATGTTTATGATGGGAGTCAGTGGTTAGGTTGGACCCTAGATGGGTGAATGTTTCTGTATTTATACTTTAAAAAATTCGCTTGGTTTATTATTTGAAATGAAATTTTGTGTTTTTAAAATACCATTTTACTTTAACAAAACATCTCTGAATTTCAGACTCCACTAAGATACACGAAGACATTGCTGCTTCCCGTCGTTCTTGTTGTGTTTCTTGCGATTGTTAGAAAGGTATGTCTGTCACTTAAGAGCTCTTTCTTATAATAAAACATTTCCTTGTTTCTACATAGCAGTTACATATACAAGGCTCTATGTTAATCTGACACAATATTTTGCGTACATTTAATGGAACATATTCTGTATTTTCTTGCTAGTAGCCTTTAATGAATATTTACAAGCTTTAAAAATATTCTGCTATCTGCCAACATAAAATAGACATAGGGAAAGGATCGCTCAAGTTTTGATAGTCACATATTTGAAAGACATGATCAAAGAGACCTTACTGACCCAGATACAGTTGTTTTTGCCTATGTAAATTATACGTGACTTGCTTTTAACCTGTATGTAATATTTACCTAAAATATTTAATATATGCCCTTCTAAGTCATTTGTGCAGTGTTCGCTAACTCCTGGATCAAGTTTATTATTAATCAAAAGGAAAAAATAGAATATTCACAATACACTATTAAACTCAATAAAATAGTTAGACCTCCAACTTGGCTTTAATAATGAAACTCTAAGGCTAGGGAAGTTGCAATCTTTTGCAAAGAGCAGGTGTGCTAGTGTCTCTTTTTTCTTCTAATGGTCGGTGAATTCTTAACTGCAGGTGTTTTAAGAGACTGAACTGAGATTAATCTGTAATTGAAAAATAGATGATAGACCCTAAAAGTTTTCTGATTCGTAGCTAGTGATTTCTGTGTTAACACAGTGTCATATATTTACAAAATTTTCTGCACTGTGATTATTGTTCACATTATATATACGTGTTTGTACTATCCCAAAACATCTCATAGGCATTATTTCAGTTGGTTATTCGACAAGCTTATGAGGTGCACATATACATTATTATCCCCATTTTGACAAATGCAGAATTGAAAGATCAGAGAGGTTATTACCGGTCTCATATCATGTTCATTAAAAAGCAAGGGAAGAGCGAGAATCAGACTCTGAAATGGTCCACCTCTCCCCCGCCCTATTGGGCTTTGTATAGTATTGTGCTTTGTAGTCTCACAGCCCTTTGCAAACCTAGTCAGGTGTGGTGAGTCAGTGTCTGCTGTTTGCCAGGCTCTGTGCTGCCTTTGCACTCGTGCACACTATGTGTGGGTGTGCACCTAGCAGGCAGTGAAATCCTAGATGTGGGCAATCCAGAATGCGTTAACAAGACAGCAACCTGGATGGCTCCAGATGACGAAAATTATTAGATTGGGGGAAAGAAGCGGGGATGTTCGATTTAAGGAAGAAAGATTCAAATGGTAAGAGGATCATTCTTTTCACATATTTAAAAGCCTGCCTCTTGGAAATAAAATTACATGCATTTCGGCTGCTGAGAGTTGTGGCCAATTCTAGGCGGTGGGACTTCTGAGCAGAACAGATCTGGACTGACTGGGAACGCGTCGTAGAGTCGGGCAGCGAGTGGCTGGGTGGTTCCTCCAAGGGCTGGATTAAAACCTGTCTGCATGGCATAGAGGGCATCATACTGCGGATAGGATTTCAGCTAGGTGACCTACCGTGACTGCTAAGTGTGAAAACACAGTGCTGGGTGCCTGTGCTTCTGAGTCTCTGGGCCACTTAGTTACCTGTGTCCAGAATCCAGGAGAGGCCCTGCCGACAACCGGGCCGTGCGGGAATTCACTGAGTGTGAACCTGCGGGAATTCACTGAGTGTGAACCTGCGGGAATTCACTGAGTGTGAACCGGAAGCCGAAAGGTCAGGTTGCAAGATCCAGCGGCGCTTCCTCGTTGCTGTCCACCTTCAGGGAGACGGTTTAATTCATCGGAGCCTGTGGCTCATTTACAAAATGAGGATGATAGCATCTACCTGGACAGGGTTGTTGGGTATGAGATGTGATCAGGTACAGCTGTGCAAATGTAAGATTTTGTTCTTGCAATTATTATTTTCTGAGTTACCTCTTATCTCCATATAAGTAAAAATTTGAAAGTGTAGAAGATGCTTTACTTAAAATTTTGCTTTTCCCGAAACACCTCTTCTAAAGTGTTTAAAAATCTATTTGCAGATTATTAGTGACATGTGGGGTGTCTTAACTAAACAACAGACACATATAAGGTAAATATGCTGTTAATGATTTTGTTACTTTGTCCATTTATTAAGCCGATATTTATAATGTGTTAATTTTATAGTTGTATACTCAGCATTCGATAATTGATGATTTCTGTTGTTATCCCCCTTCTTTGCTTTTCTCATTATTTCTCATCTGTGCAGAGCTCAGCACTTCATTTACTCATACCTCAGATCCCATCCAGGCCACCCTGACAGCAGCTCTACACATAATCTATACTTGCAGGGCACAGCTTTGTGCCTCTGGTTAGCAGGGAAAATAAATTATTATTTTGTTGACTTTAGGACCAATGGACTCTCTTTTGAGAGAAGAGCAGGGAAATATAAAACTGGATCCGTATCTCACTTTTTACACAAAATAAATTCCAGATGGAACAAAGATTTAAATATAGAAAAAAATGAAACCCCCAATTGACCAGGAGATTATGTTTATAATTTTAGGGTTAGAGAGGCCTTGTGAAGTATGACATAAAACCTGTGAGCTACGAGGGGAGATTGACAAGGTTGACCAGATAAATACTTTGGTTTGGGATGATACTATAAGCATTGTTCAAAGAGAAAGACAAATTGGGAGAAATATTTGTAATATATGACAAAGGATTTATGACTCTCACATATGCAGAACTATAAATATATAAGAAAAATGCTAAAAACCCGTTAGAAAAATGAGTGAAGGACACAAACAGGCAATTGAGAGAAAAATAAGTTCTCATTTTCCCTCTCCCACCACACTCATGTCCTGTGACCCTACTTTCTGCCCTTGAACCATGGAAGTTGTTTTCTGCCTCTGCAGTTTGGCAGTGGTTGTGGCCTAAGCCCATAACTGTGCCCCGTGTTCCCCACAGCCTTGCTCTCTGAATGGCTAACTCCTTCAATCCTTACGTAAATGCTACCTCCTTCAAGAAGCCTTTCCGGACCATCATTTCTGAGTAGATTCCTTGTCTCCTTGCATAGTTATGTTCCACCATCACACACTTTATCTCAGCATTTATCACCATTTATACTTAAATACTGTAGTTCTTGAAGGGAGGGTTTTTTTTGTTGTTGTTCAATTCAGTATTTATGTATGCCATGCCTGGCACATAGTAAAGAATAGTAATTGAATCAATGAAGACTTACACACGACAAATAGATACACACAAAAAAATGCCTAATCCCATGGTTAAGTGAAAACCTTTGTACTTGACCATATTTGTAAAGGTGAATAATACCCACTGCTTGCAAGGGTGGAAGTAGATGAGAGTACAGTTTGGCCATACCTAGCAAAACATGAAATGGGCCTGTTTGCTCACCCAGCACTTCCATCGAGGCAGTGTTGTCCTCTAAGTATGCTCCCAGGAATGCACGGATGATGGTGCAGAGGTGCTCATGGGGTGTTCTGTGTAATGTGAAAAATGGAAGCAACCAAAAGACCCACCAAGGAGGGTTTAATTATGACCCAATCATAGAGTCGAATGCTGGGCCACGTTTATGGAAATCTTTTCATCATACATCATTGAATAAAAAAAAATTCACAAAACAATATATAGGATGATTACGCTTTTGTTTAAAATATGAAGATTTTGTGTTTATTTGTGTATAGGAGGGATGTGGAAAGATAAAACCTGTAACAATTAAGAGCATGGGATTGGAGGATGGAGTAAAGGAAGTTTTAATTCTTTCATTCTTTTCTTAGATTTTTTTGGGATGTAGAGATTGTTGAATTGCTGTGTCTGTATTTTCTTTTATGACTTGAATACACACAACCTTACATATTATTCTCTCACCTACAGATTTCTACCAACCAGTGATAAATTATTGCATGTACCTCTGACACAATCCTTGTTCTCATTTAGAAACAATTTGCTGTAACTGAGCCCTTGTTTATAACTGCAACCTTTGGGGACTGATGTTTGATGCCAAAATTTCTCTTTATTTGAGATGACATTTTTTTTTTCTGAATTGCCTGGTAAGGGGCTATGAAGTTACAGCTGTCGTATATGCAGCTCTGGAAGAAAAAGGTAGAACTTTTCATGGAAGCAAAGCTGTCCTTTCAAGAATAATTAAACTATAGAAATAGTTACAGAAAACCACTGAACGTCATGGGGATTGCACTTTTAAGTAGGATCAGAGCTTTTTGAAAGGAGGATGGCACATTGATATTTCATTCTGTATAATTATCAAAGTCATATGCCAATATAAAAAAGGAAGAAATGGAAGGTACATTTTAATTATCAAGATGGGAATACTAGCATCCTCTTTATTTCAGGACCTGAGGGTAAAGTAGGAGAGAGGCAGCATGATATAGTAGAAAATACGTTGGCTCTGAAATCAGTCAAAATAAAGACTTGGCTTTACCAAATTCTCCAATAAGATCATGTGCTATCTGAATTAAGAGTTAATTGAATCATTTATTCATAGGTTCAAAAAGAAAATTGAGCTCTATATGCCAGGCATTGTTCTAGGTCTTAGAAATATATCAGTGCTTAAGATAGAGAAGGTGTGTGTTATCAACTCACAAATTTGTACCTCTGACCCAGACCTTGCCCTTGAACTCCAGATTTATACATGACTTCCTGTTTGTCATCTCTACTTGGGTGTCTAGTGAGAATTTTAAATTTTATGAACACAAATTTGGACCTCTGAATGTATTCTGGATCTTCCTGGGCCCAGATGGTACCAGCATCCTCCCCCAAGCTCCTCCTTTAATCCTGCTGTCTTTGTTGTGAGCCACCAAGGACCTTCCTGCACTGGTGCTTTGCATGGTCTGCCTCTGCCCTGCTCAGAGGGATCTTTAGGCTCCACTCACAGCTCCTTCAGGCCCAGCTCAGAGGTCACTCAGCCGGTGAGCCTGATGGATATACGCCTTCTGGGTCAAACAGCACTCCCTCCATCTTTTACTCCACAGTACTTTTCACTATATGACATGTTTATTTGCTTTTTGTCTCCTTTGACTTATATGTAAGCTCTGCGAGGACAAAGGGTTTTTCCACCTTGTTTACTATTGTCTGCAGTGTCATCAGCACTCAGTGAAATTGAGAGGATGGATGGATTTGTACTCCATACTCTAAAAACGTTCATTTTAGTAGGGGGAGACAGATGATAATCAATAAACCAATAAATGAAAATAGCATTTTCTGTGAGAAGATAAAACGGAGTAGAAGCCGTCAAGGAGAGGGGCACTCCTATGGGAGTCAAAGGAGCCGCTCTGACGTTTGAAGGAGTAAAATTAGTCTAGTGTGACTGGAGCCTGGCGATTGAGAGGGAACGGTTAGAAAATGAGTTTCAAGGATGAGAAGTGGGGACCAGCTTAGGAATAGGAAGACCATGTGTAAGGATTTGAGACTTCAGTCTAATTACAAAAGAACTATTAGAGGGTTTTAAGTAAGGGAGTGGCATGACTGGATTCCCATTTTCAAAAGCTTGCTCTCACGACAGTGATGAGAATGGATGGAGGGAGGGCCAGAGTGAGATGTGAGGAGGATAAGTGGGTCCCTAAGCATGTATCCTTTCTCAGGAAATTGAAACTGCCAAGCAAAGCTCAAGATGGGACTTTGAGTCTGTGTCTACATTCCAGAGCTGCAGCTGAGAAAATCCTCCTATGTGGCTTCCTGAATTGTCTCCATAGCAGCCACAGATTTGGGGGGAGCTGAGGGACCACCGGGATGGGAAGCAGGGGTTGGGCACTGAAGGCTTCAGAGTTCCTCTGGACCCCCTGCTTTGCCAGGCTCTCGCCAGAAAGCCTTTTGTTGGCCTAACAAATGTCCATGTAGTCTAACAGGAAGCATGTGCAGCATTGTCACTTGTTCCGGTAAACCGTCGCAAAAGATTGTAGCCCCAGTTTGGGTTCATGACTCTTACCTTATTTTGATTTACATACATGTATCCTGGGAATATTATAGAAGTTGTAAGATAAAAATGCAAATAATTGAAGTGCTTCAACAATGATTTAATAGTAGTATTTCTTTCTTCATTTCAGAAAACACCAATTTGATCATGGAGAGGTAAAGACATAACATTACTAAAATTATATATTTGGACTTTTCTTTTGAGTTCCGGTTTCTGAAGTTATTGGTAATCATCACTAATCATCTACAGAATAGGCCTGCATATATTCGTATAATAACACCAGAAGCATGACCATTCATTTGTTAAAGCAAGTAGGAAACTCACTTGCTCTGCTCTGATCATCCTCAGTGTAATGGCAGCTTGTTTCTGGAGCCCATTTAGACGCAGATGTGGATTGTCTTTAGCATGATTGGCAATAACTTTCCTCTCTGCTCACCTTGCCTCTGGCTTCGGGGATGTGACTGCTTTCTGCTCCCATCCCTTGGTGTTTCAGCCTGGTTTTTCTTTTTTTCCCTCTTTTTTTAATTGAGGTGTAATTGACATGTAACATATTATATGAGTTTCATAATGATTTGAATTTGTATACATTGCGAAATCATCACAGTGAGTCTAGTTAACATCTGTCACCAAACTTAATTACAATCATTATTTTTTTTTATTTTTCTTTTTCTTCTGATGATGACTCTTAAGGTTTACTCTCTTAGCAACAGCATGGTAACTATAGTTAATACTTCTGTATTGCATATTCAGTCTGGTTTTGATGGCTGTTCCAGGGTGGAGCTCCGGGGTCTTCAGCAGCAGTTACTTCTGGTTACCACTTTCCTGCCTGGATCTCATGGGAGCATCAAGGGAGATTCAGAAATGTGTGCTTATTACCCACAGGCTTGGCTCTGAGCAGAGCTGCAGGACCACAGACCTTAGTGATTTTATGTGATTTATTAGCCCTCTAATCAAAGGCAGGAGTTTGAAAGTGAATTTTAGGACGTATTTCAGAAATTAAAGTGTTGTTACGAAGAAAAAGCACCCTTTTCTGTATATTCACTGTTTTAACAAGTTAGTCGTCAACTTCACAAGTCATAGGAGTAAAAAATACCTTCTTTTTCTTTCAGCTGGTTTATCATGCGTTACAACTGTTAGCCTATACAGTACTTGGTATTTTAATTATGAGACTGAAACTCTTTCTGACACCACACATGTGTGTTATGGCTTCCTTGATCTGCTCAAGACAGGTAATTACATTGGCATTACAGCTGCTATAATAATTGTACAGCCTTTGTTATTGAGTGACCCTAAAATAACATTGAATTACCCTAAGTCCTTTAAACTGTTACAGTTAAAGTTTTGTGCTAATCTTTCCTAAAGGGTCAGAAGTGATCATTTTTCATTCTTCTAACTTCTGATAGAGTCCTTGACGTACAGCAAACACTCAGTGCAATCTGAATTCATAAATGATTACTATAGATGTTGATAGAAAGCAGAGCTTAATTGTAGAAATTTTTTTTTGTTTTGACATTCATATCACAAAGAATTCTAACAACTGATTTCGAGTTACAAGTACTTTTAAATTATATGTTCTTTTTTAGTATTCAGCTTTAAACATTATTTTTTTATTTATTTGAGTATACACTTGCATACACAGTCCTGACTTTACTTTTTAAATTTATCTCAAGCCATCTTGGTTATGGGCTGCTTCTTTTTCCCGGGTAAATGCCTCCTTGCTGTGTATTCATGGATTGATGCTTCTACACAGTGTCACCTTTTCATCAATCAACCAGCCAAGGTGCACCAGCAGTTCCTCTTTTAAATGTAGCAAATATTTACTAAGCATCTAAACCACCCTAGGGATGAGGGTAGAGTCGTAGGTAGAAAAATCCAAAAGTAAAGGTTTTTATATATGTCCTCAAGAAGCTTCAAATCTGGCTCTACAGACATGTAGAGAAATAATCGTAAGGAGAGAGTGATGGAGACACTGTCATGATTAATTTTTCCATATCACTGAATATGGAAAAAGTTAGCCAGTCTCAAGGCTCCCAGGTGGAATGTTGTTAGTTGGAGATGCCCCGCTTTCCGGAGGCTGATTCAAGGGTGAGGCCACTGTTCCTGGCTCATCCAGGCCTGGACAGGAAAGGAGGCTGGTTGGCAGCTTCCCTTCCAAATGCCACCTGCAGTGTGACTGCTGGCGGTGGGTGCCCCAGGCTGGCCTCACAGGTGGGACCTCTGTGCATAGGTGTCCACACTGAGAAGGACCCTGTAACGAGTGATGCTGTGCCGTTGCTTTGGATTTCTTCCTAATTTTCGAACAAGGAGCCCCACGTTTTCATTTTGCATGGGTCCTAGCAAATCATATAGGTAGGCCTGGCCTCACCTGAATCTGGGAGTAGGAGAGAGCAAGTTGAAGGGAGAGCTTCTTAAATCATGTCCCACTTACATAAGGCAGAGGGTAGAATTCTTTTGATTCCTACTAGGTCGTTGTTTCTGGAATTTTTCCTTCTGGAAATTAATCTGGGACCCTAGCAGATTCTTCTCTGTTTGATTATTGGACACGTGCTGCTTCATATTAATAATTATCAGTGTATTTTGGATTTGGTTTCAGCTATTCGGATGGCTGTTTTGCAAAGTACATCCCGGTGCTGTTGTTTTTGCTGTATTAGCAGCCATGTCCATACAAGGTTCAGCAAATCTGCAAACCCAGTGGAATATTGTAGGGGAATTCAGCAATTTGCCACAAGAAGAACTTATAGAATGGATCAAATACAGTACCAAACCAGGTAAGACAAAATATTATTTAGGTGGTGTTTTTCCCAAATGTTATATACCACTGCAAAATCCTAAACCCAAGTAACTTTCAATGGTCTTATTCTTTCTAATTAGCATTGGCTTCTAGATTATCCAGAAAAAGAGAGATGTCAATTTTACTTAAGTGCTTTGCAAAAGCACTATTAGATGTGTTTTCTTAGTAATTAATTTTGCTATTTTCTACAAATTCTAATTTTTTTCAAAGTTCTACATGCCACAATTTAAAATAATTTTTATGCTTATTTTCTTAATGAAGTTTCAATCTTAGTCTTTCAAATTCTGTCTTGAAATAAGCCCGTAGAATCTTAAACTTATTCATGTTTGGAAAGGGAGATTTTGTTGTCACTCAAGTATCAGATAACTGGATATTAAATCACCCTCCATAATTCCTTGGTGCTATGAAACTTTCTTCAGTGAATTTGATGCTTCTTTCCTAGAATCAGGAAAGATTTCCAAAATCTTACAAAAGAAAAAACCAAAACCCAGAGATTCTCATTGGTGAAACGATGAGGCTCTGTTTTCCGAGGAAAATCGTTACCCAAGCTTGGTTGCTGACTGCTTACTACATTGTCAGCCATCAGACTGCATTCTGGTTCTGCCACTGGATCTTTAAGTTACAAACCTCTCTGGGCCTCAGCTTTATCACTGGGAAGTACTTGAGTTGACGAGAAGGAGACCCCGTGTAACGCTCACCCAGTGTCTTCCTGAGACCTTGCTTCCTGCTTTCAGATGCAGTGTTTGCGGGCGCCATGCCCACGATGGCAAGTGTTAAACTGTCTGCACTGCGGCCCATTGTGAATCATCCGCATTATGAAGATGCAGGTTTGAGGTTAGTACACAATTCTCACGTTGCTGGAAACAAATTTTTCCTATAAATAGTGAGTGCGAGAACCAGCAAAATATGAGAAGTGTTTCAAAAAGGATATGGTGAATTGGGATTTATAGTTAGGGTGGAATGTTGAAATAAGATGCTAAATTAGACACAAAACTGTTAAGGCTCCATGGGGCAGTAAAACTACCACCTTTGGGGTCATCTTCTCTACCAGGCAGCAGAAAGAAATCACACGTATCAGTTTTGTACAGGTTACCAGGGCTCCACAACCTGCAGGTCCCTGGTAGTTACCACCATCCTCAAGTTTCCCCCAAAATGCATTAGCCTTTGAGATTTATTAAGGCTGCGTGTGGGCCATTTTTCTTGAATTCTCAGGAATCAATTGAAATGGAATAGCATTCAAAGAAGATTTTATTCTGTTTTTCACAAATTACCCTGTTAGAATGATCTTGTTTTTCGTTTTTCACTATTTTTTTCATAAACATGTTAAATGTATTCTCTTTGAAAAGGAAATAGACTTAATTTTCATGCAATTTCTAGTGTAGGTCAACTTACTAATTTCCTAAGTAACTGGGTGAATCCTATTAATATAGTCTTTTGGCTAACCGTGGGACATACATTTTATAAATAAAAAGCTTTTTCATTAAAAAATCAATTTCGGCAAGCTAATTTCCAGCACAATTACATTGAATAAATTCAGCTTTTAAAAAAATCTCAGAATAAAATGGAGAGCCATTTAATGCCTATTACCGTCAGTATCAAAGTTGGAGCCAGTGCAGCTTTAATGTGGTCCTGTGGTTGTTTTTGTGTAGCTCATGTCGTCCACACACAGGACCTTACTCTTATTTGTGATAACGTGGTAAAGAATTTAAAACAAAAACAAGCTCAGAAACAAACAGACTTAAGTGTGGAAATGAAGGGCTACATGAAACGGAAACTCTTCTCCCAGAACCACTGTCACTGTGCCGCGTCTGCCTTTTTCTTTTGACCTGCCCATGGCCCTTAGCAGAACTCTGGGAACTCTTCTGTGTCGTCTTCTCCAGCCCCATTCAGTGCCTTCTTGATTGCGTCTTTCTAATCTTGACACCCTTCCACCCAATTATTTTTCTTTAAAGAGCCAGAACGAAAATAGTGTACTCCATGTATAGTCGAAAAGCAGCTGAGGAAGTGAAGCGAGAACTGATAAAGTTACAAGTGAATTATTACATCCTAGAAGAGTCGTGGTGTGTGAGAAGATCCAAGTGAGTATTCAACACAGTTGATATTTCACTTCGTGGAACATGAAAAGTTCACTCAGTGTCGTGACAAGTGCGTTACTAATCGTATGTGTGGGGTGTATGTAACATTTAGCAAAGTGTAAGTGGAAAACAACATTTTTAGATAGTCATTTGGAGATTTTTTCTTTTCTAGTCGTTGTAAATATCTGTTTCTTTTGTAGTGATTTTCATGTGTACACCGTGTATTGGCACTGATTGGTAATTTCCCAAGGTATTCATATTTGCCTGTGATATTTTCAAGATCTTTTATTTCAAGGTGGGTGTATTTTCTTTCAAAAGACTTGTGGAGTCTGAGACCAAGTAACGGAGCGTCTCATTGTAATGAAGTACGTTGTGCTGCTGAGGGTCAAAGCCTCATTTGTCCAGAACCACATGCCTGCACCAGCCACACAGTGTCCTGTGGTGGATGGGCCCCTCCCAGGGGCCGCTGACAGTGAAACTTCCTTCTTGCTGTTTCACATCTTATTGGGTGGGAAAATAATTAACTTCACTCTGACCCATGTTCTCTTGGGTTTCTAGTTTTAAAAGTATCTACTTCCACAGAGAAGTTCACTAAGCAGAGTGTGGCAACAAGAGTAAGATCTTAAAAGCTAATGTGATCTCTGAAGTTGACTATTTAGAAATGTTGGGTTTGGGTGACTAGACGGCAGATGACAATAGCTTGCTATTAAAATATCAAAGCATTTACTCCACAAGGAGCAGAGACATCAGCATTTTCATCAGAAATCAAGATATTTTATGGAATGCTATTTTAAAAATTCTCCCTATTCTTTAAACAGAAGCCTTCAGGAGATTGCTATGTCTGTGGCTTAATCATACTCATTCGCGATGTACTTCAATGATACACGCGGGTGTTGATACAAAATATTAAATATTGACTCAGGAGTGAAAACAGTTCTGTGACACAGTCTCAGCAGTGCCCACAAGGAGACTCAAACAATTGTTCATTGTTGAATGGTTTTCTGTGAACATGCCCCAAGTGACTTGAATTTAATTAAGAGCTATAGATATGTTATTGTTCTTAGAGTCATAATTTAGAAAATGCTAGAAGTCCTCTGAACATACGAATGTATATGAAAATCATATACTCACCTTCAATTAACTTTGCTGCGTAAATTTAGGACAAAGAAGTCGTAAGCATCTCTCATAACAATTTAGAAGGACATTGTAATAAATGAATGGTGGGCTGATAGTTGCCATCGGAAGAACTGGGTTTCTCGACAGGTTTCCAGCAGCATTGAGATCTGCTTTGTTACCTGGGCCCTCAGCTTCCCGTTCAGGTTTTCCGGCCTGACACAGTTGGAGCAGAAGAGTGATGTTTCATGACCTTTTTTCCCAAGCTAATGATGAGCCTTGGTTCACGATTCTTCTGTTTTTTCCCTGGACCCTTGCATGGCATTTTGAAAAATATGTCAGAACAGGGGAGCCAGTGAGGGACCCACATAGGAGAAGAAATGGAAGACGGACTAGTATTTATCTTGTGCTTAAACTGTGCCCGGCATGTTGCTGAGCACTGTACTTGTGGGATCTCATTTACAAGGGTCTTAATTGTGTAGCTTGATTATTCCTTAAATACTCAACACCCTGTATTCAAATACAAGTACGAAAATACACTCCAATGCAAGTTGTAGATGAGTTTTTAATTAACTACCCTTTTATTCTCAGTTCTCGGCTTTCTTTTTCATTAATCCCAATAATAGAGTTAACATAAAATTAAAATACATGAATTCAGAAGAAAATGATTCAGGTGATGCTGTTTAAAGATGTGACTGGCTGGTCTGGGGAAACTTTAGGAAACTCAGAGGATTAGAGGATGTTAGACTTAAGCAGACAGAGCTCACAGAGCCGGCTTCACCCTCTATTTTATTCCTGAAAGCATTGAACCCAGGAGCTGGGCCGTTTTCTTTTTTCTGTATATTTCACTTTCTACTGCCATTGGCCAACAGTGTAGTAACAGTTTGGCCTTGGCATGTGTGAGAAAATGAAAAAGTAGAAAACCCAAGCCCCATGTTATCATATGTGTTCAATGTCAGTAGAATCTGGTGTTTGCCAGGGTGTGCAAAAAATGTGCGCTGAATACTTTTCATGGGAACACTCATTGGGAAAACCTTTTTGGGAGATAATTTGACAGAGGCAGAGTGAAAATTGTGTAGTCTTTTGACATAGCAATAGAGCTACTTTTAGAAGTTTAGCTTGCAGAACGATATACGCGTAGGCGCAGACATGTTTATGTAAGCCTTGTTTTATAATGGTAAAATGGGAAACAATGAAAATATCCACCCATAAAAGAGTGGTTAAGTAATACATAGGCGTACTGACAACAATTAAAAAGAATAAAGTAGGTCTGTGTGTACTGAGATGGAAAAGTGGCCACATTTTATTGTTAAGTGAGGAGACCCAGAATAATCTCATTTTTGTAGAAGCAACCCAGAGCATTTGTGTATATGAGCATGTCTGTGCCTATATTTGTATGTGTGTGTGTCTGAACATGGATAAAAAAAGGTCTAGCAGAATGTATGCTGGGTTGTTCACACAAGTCCCCTCTGAGAAATGGTACTGGAAGGGACGATGTCTTTTACCTTTTTATTTTGTTAGGCCTGTATTTTGACACTTTCTGGATGATTAGTTACTTTTAAACATGTTACTTAAATGGAGAAAGCATGTGCCTTCCTGTCCTCGTGCTTGCCTCTGGGTGGAAAGCAGGGAGGGGAATTGCCACTGGGAATAAAAGGGACTTGCTGGGGATGGTTTTTTGTCTTGTGAAAAAAGGAAAGCGAGGCAACTATGATAAAACATAAGCAGTTGTCAATTCTCTATAGTTTTTCCTTACATTTTTCAGTTTTTTAAAATTTCCCAAAAAGCAAATAAGAAATTATGAACTCCCTTTCGTGTGTTTTGTTTTTACTGATATTTTGGAAGAGTCCAGGCCAGTTGTCTTGTGAGAATGTCTCAGGAGTGGATTTACCTAATTCATTCCTCATGGTTAGATTCACTTTGGCAAATTTGGGCAAGAATACTACATGGGGGGTGTTGTGTAGTTTCCATTACGTCACTTCCGGAGGTACACTTCACTTTGTTCTATTATTGGTGATGCCAAATTTGCATCAGTGGATTCAAATATGTCCCCCCCAAGTCTCTTCATTATAAGAAGACAGATTTACTTTATAATGAATAAGAAGTCGATAGAGTGATACTTAGAGGCCATTTGTTTATCCGCTTTCTCAGCATCCAAATTTCACCAGAGAATTCTTGCATCCAGTTTTCATTCTTGGCTGAATCTGTTATTACTTCAGATTATAAAACAGGCAATATCGATTTGAGAGTAACGTATCACCTATTGATTAGTGGAGGTAAGGATGGATTTGGTAAATAATAATAAACAATAAACGGACCTACAGCTGTTGGGCTATCTATATGGAAAAAATTAAAATTAAATCTCTACCTCACACCATATTGAAAGATTAATTCCAGATGAGTTATAGTTCTAACTGTGAAAAGCAAAACTCTAAAACTTTCACGGGAGAATACACAATGCATGTTTTGATGATATTGTGATGGGAAGGATTCTTTGAACGAGACATAAAAATCATAAGCCCTAAAAGAAAAGACTAACATCTTGGAGTATGGTGATATTAAAATCTTCAATATAACAGTCCGAAAAAAAAAAGCAAGAAATTGTGAACCCCAGCAAAAGCCAACAGTTACATTTATAAAACCGTTCTAGATTTAAAGTAAATGTTAACAATTATCTTGAAGAACTTATTTGGGCAAATATCACGTAATAAAATATATATATTATTTTTAAGATTTAATTATGCATTTAGTTAAGATGTAAACTTAACACTACTGGATTTTCTTTAAATTGACTCATTCTGGCATACAGTTAATGGCAAGTTGCATAAGTATGAACTAAGTATATTTGCCAATTATAGTTTTAAAAATTAATATATTACTTCTTACTATGTACGGGGCACAATGCTAGATACAGTCTCTCTCTTACTCCTTGGAATGCAGCTAAGTCATGGGCATGTCCCATTTTACAAACATGGAGAGTGAGACTGAGTCAACCATCCACCACCACATTCTTGGCAAGTAGCTGAGGCAGCATTTAGCCGAGATCTCTTTTATCCCACCACCTGAAGTCACCTCTTTTGTAAGTCAGTGTCTTTCTTTAGCATCATCTTTGCTGCGTTCAACTTGTTCTAAAGAGGATTTATGGCAGCTTACATAAATAGAAGTAACTAGGATAAGATTTTTGAAAAACCAAGTTAAATTAAACAGAAAAAAATGAAATGAGGGCAGGAATATAAAAATTGTGCTCTGCTTTTTTTGCCGTTATATAATGTACATGGATTTTTTAAGCTGTGCATTCATTTTTCTAGGCCTGGTTGCAGTATGCCTGAAATTTGGGATGTGGAAGACCCTGCTAACGCCGGGAAACCCCCCTTATGCAGCCTCTTGGTGCAGGACTCGCAGCCTCACTTCACCACTGTATTCCAGAACAGTGTTTACAAAGTCTTAGAAGTTATAGAAGAGTGACTGCTGCCACAGAGAACCACATCAGTAATGGTTTTCATGTTTTGCTAATAACTCATGCCTTGTTTTTAATTCAAATCCCAAAAACTTTTATAGGTAACTGTTTTCAAGTAGAAAATGTTTTAGCTGCTCAATTTGAATGTCATTCTGATTGTAAAAATACACCATTTATCAATTTGGGTACTCTTTCAATGCACCCCTTAAAATTTGCTATGCAAATGAGTATGTGCTTGTACTTGACTTGAATTATTCGTGCTAAAATGAGCAAAGCTATGTGTATCCAAAACATGATGGGTCATGACAAGGATGACATAAATACATAGTCAACTCTGAAGTGTGTTGGGGCTGGTTTTACAGTTTATGGACTGTTGATGACCCATACTGTTTTTTTTTTTGCCTCTTTTGGACATTTCAGTGACTATCGTGAGCTACTCAGTCACGTTGGTCCCTGTGGAGATGGGGCAGACGTGGGTGTTTACCACGTGGAGTCACCTGTTTATTTCATGTCTTCATGTTCTTTTGTTCTCTGTTGCCTTTGTGTGGGAAGGCCCTGCCCATCGTTATTCCAAACACTTGCACCTGGTGGTCAGGACCCAATTCCTGTACTTATCGGCAGTGTGGTATTAGCGTGTCTCTCCTCTCTCTCTCCCCGCTCCCTTCCTCTCCCAGTATTCGAATAAGTGTTGTATACTCATTTAGTTTCTTAGCAAGTACTGATTCTTGGTTAAAAAAAATTAATGGCAATTGTGTATTTTTCTCGTTTTAGTATTATTCAAATGTGTACGTTTTAATACCTTTAAACCACTTTAAAATTTTTTCATGTATAATTGTAGTTTTAAGAAAAACTATTTTGAACAACCTCACATTAGAATCTAGTGTATATTTCTGTAGATATAACTTATGGTGGCAGTAGACTGTAGTATGTGGTAATTTTACTATTAAGATATAATAAAACATGACTAATTTTTCTGTCAAAAAGTGAGTGAAAAATGATAAGCGAATGGTATTTTTATAGTTTACTTTTAAAATTGCCTGTCTTTAATAAGACAAAGCCTTAAGCCTTATAATTTTGGTTCCGGAAACCATCATTTCAGTATGAGGAATGAATATATTCAGCCTTCCTCTTAACATTTTTCTCCCTATTTATGTTTATTTTGAAAAATTTCCCAAACCTACTTTGAATTCCTAGTATGAATTTTTGTTTTCTAGAAGTTAATTTGTGTGAAATGAAATTCTTCAAAACAGTGAATCCTTTTAGTTATGAAAAATGGCTCTGAGATGTTCAATTCTAAGCCAACCGTGACTCTGGCAGACTACACCTTTAATTATACAGTGTTTTCTTTATTAACCACAGGCAGATTAACCTCACTGTGGATTGTCTTTAAGAGCTGAGTCCTCAGGGATGGTTTCCGGTGCCCACTCCTGGGAGCCACTGAAGAGCTGTCCTCTCTCTGCCTTCTCTCCAGAGCCTAAGGACAGGCCTGGTCTGGAGCAGGCACCAGCTCGCTCAGAGTAGACAGCTGCAGACCCAGCCTCGGCTCAGGAGTGTGCGGCCCCTGGCCTCCCTGCCTGCAGCCCGCATGTCCGGGGAGCTTCCTGCCAGCCCCGGAATTCCATCAGTGTCTTCAGGTGTCTGCCCCCTCTTTTTTGCTTGCTGAGTGACTTTTATTTCTTTGGCTTTTGCCTGTTTCAGAAAATAGGGAAGTAGCCCAGGTGGATGGAGTGTCGCCGGGGCGGGAAGAGAGAAGTCTGCTCTGCTCTGTCTACAACTGTTTCTAACCCAAAATGGCTGTTTTGTACGTTCAGCAGTTACTGTTTTTTAAAAAATGGTACTTTTAGAGTTAGTCTCTGTTCTTCCCACCTTCTGATCATTTCCTTCCTAATAAGTTCACATGTAATGACTGGAAATTCTGTACGGGAAAAACATTAAAATACTGTTGGGAAAGGGTAAAAGTAGTCAAGTTTGTTGTACTTGACAAGTATCCTTTTGTAGCAGTATTTGTGAATGGAACTCCACCAGCAAGCTGTGATCCTGTTGTAGGCCAGACAGTTCAGAACGGGGCCTTGAGCTAAGCTGCACACTCAGTCTGGGTCACAACTGGTAGCAGCCGGTGCTGTAGGTCCAAAATCCCTTTTATGGCAACATAGTGTAGTAGTAGGTTTGATTTACATGACAAAGCAGTATTACAGCTCAGTATTTTATGCATTTAAAAATATTTTTGCTTTCATGTGAGGAAGGTAAGGATGGGCCAGGAGGCGATAAAAATAGCTATTGCTATGACATGAAAAACAACGTTGGGGCAGTATTTCTAAAAAAAGACAAACCTCTAGACATGCTTAGCAGAAAAGTTATGTTAAAATAAGACAAAGATATTAAGGAGGAAATGAACGGATGTTTCAGGAATAAAGTGATAAAACATAGGAGTGTTGTATTTTTATGAATTTTATGCCAGTTGTTTACATGTACTATGTATGTTAAATAAAAATGATCAGGAAAGATATGGAAAGTGGTTTTTGGATTGTTATTTTCATTTCCGCCTGGACTGTGAACATGTTCAGCCTCACTGTGTAGTCATGTGACCATGGCTGGTCTGGCAGATCGCAGGCCTGACTGATGGGAAAAGATGTAACAGTGGGGCGACGAGGCTCCTTAGCCCTCGTCAGTGGTGGTGGTGTAGTGATTGGGGCCACCCATACTCTATTTATGGCCTTGCCCACTTGTATTACTTTATCCATTACATCAAGGGACACAGTCATTCTTTAAAGCCATGCTGTGGGGATAATTCCAGACTTGCCGAAAGCTTTTCCTCACGCATTCCACCACAGTTCAGTCTCATGATGTTTCCTAAATTACAGCTCTGGGTTTTTGCTTGATACAAGCATCAGCTTTATTTGTGTGTTTGCCTGGAGGGAAGACAGTTGAGCGTAGTTCTTGCCTGTATAATTAATTTCTTTACACGGTGACACCTTCATTCTCTGACATCTTTGGGAATGAAGTGTTCCAGTACGGTGGCTCTCAAATGTAGTGTGCATCAGAATCACCTGGAGGGCTTGGTGGAACAGACTGTGGTCCTACAACAGAGGTTTCAGATTCAATTGGCCTCCGATGGTGCTATGGTCTCAGAATATTTGTGTCTCCCCCCAAATTTATATGTTGAAATCCTAACCCCTGAGGTGATTACATATTAGGGCATGGGACATTTGGGAGGTGATTCGGTCATGAGGGTGGATCCCTCGTGAAGGGGATTAGTGCCCTTACAAAAAAGGTGAAAGCTCCCTTGCCCCGTCTACCAGGTATGGTTATAGCTACAAGATGCCGTCTGTGAACCAGGATCTGGACTCACCACACACTGAATCAGCCAGCGCCTTAATGTAGGACTTCCAGCCTCCAGAACCGTGTTGTTTATAAGATACCCAGTCTGTGGTATTTTGTGATAGCAGCCCAAACAGACTAAGGCAGGGAGGGCCCCAGAATCTGCCTTTCTAACCAGTTCCGGGTAATGCTGATTGATAATGTTATTCCAGGGACCACACTTGAAAACCCTGCTCTAATGGACGGGAAAGGACTGGATGACGCCTCTCGGGGACTCTCCATTCCGGCAACACTTACCCATAGGTCACTATTGGGAAGTGAATTTTGCGGAGTCCCTTCTTGTGTCTTAGAGGACATTGCTTCAGTGGAACTTGCAAGGAGCAAAGCACACATACGGTAATTTTCCACCAGAACATCGTACAGCTTTTTGGCATTGTATTTGCCAAATAGGCGAGTTACGGGTCATTTAAATATTTTGAAGCTGTAAACTAGACTGGGCTTGGACCTGTTTCAATTTAGAGGTGGAAAAAGTGAAATCCTTTGAAATGGGACTTCCTTTTGTAAAATGACTATGTCTGGAAGAAAATAGATAATTCAGTGACGTGTGTGGATTTTAAAACTTCATTTTCCACTTTATTGCTTTCGTTAGGCACCAGGAACGCTCCCTTTTCTCCCTCTGTTAGGGAGCAAGTGAGGATCAGCTCTGGGTCACACATCACCTGTTTCTCTTCTGCCTTCCCTTTCTCTTCCTCCAAGTAGAAGTTTCTGACTTAAATCAGTAAAAACTGCCTTATGCAGAAAAGGAGAAGCTGCTTTTATACTTCATTACATTCTTAAATCGGTCTTTGTTTCACAGTACTGTATCATTACAAATACAGTGTTACATTTGAAGGTGAAAAGGACATTAAATTATAGAAAGGTCTTGAAAACTCTTTCCTTTTAACTTTCCTCCCATGAGAGAGATTTTAAAATTCTGAATGAATCGAAGAGTTAAAGACTTTTTCTCTTTTAAGATTTTGAGTCATGGTGGTGTAGTTAAAAGGCAGATTTTTGGGGTTTTTTTTGCAGAGATTGGTATTGGCTCTGTTTTCAAAGCAGTGTTTTCTGTACTCGACAATCTCTAACCCAAAATTCTAATTAAATAAGCAAGATGTCAAAATGACTTTCACAGAAATGGCAGTGCTACTGGGTATTCTGTTTATGCAGGCATGTTTTTAATTCAGCATAATCTCCTTTCATTGATTTTTAAGTACCAGGGCATTTTTTTTTCTGCATGCATATTTAATTTGAAAGAAGGTTGAAGCAAAATTTAGCTCATTCAGTTTTGTTCTGATTGTCCTTTAAGCTTTTGTACTTCCTATTTCTAAAAAAAGAAAAAAATAGAAATGAAAATAAATCAGTTTCCAAGTAGATTTGACATCAGGCCATCAAAACTGATTTTTTTAAAAAAGGCACCTGAAGGCCAGCTCTTCAGCTTCGCTCTCTGACCCAGGTCACAGCTCTGGCTGTGTCCTCTGGGGGATGGTACCCTGCTTGCTGACCAGGCCACTCCGATCTTCACTCTTGGTATCTGCTTATTGACCAGAGTCCAGATGCAGAGGCCTCCCCGTTGTCCTAGAGCATCCTCTTCCTAGCAAGTGCAGTTTGGTAACCCTTGCAGGCCTTATATCTGTGATGCATTTGCCTTTTTCTCACCAAGACCTGTGGCAGTCATTCTCAAACTTGCCTGCACATAGGAAATGACCTGGGGAGCTTCAAAACTACTGATGTCTTTCCCCCACACCCAGAGTTTGGGATTTAATCAGTCTGGGGAGTGGCCTAAGGGTTAGAACTTTTAAAAATACCCAGGTGACCTAGCCTCCCTGCCTCACTTCTGGGCACCCACCCAATCCAATTAGAACTGGTAAGCAAGTTTTCCTCAGATACACGTTCTCTTTCGTTAATAATGATGGACTATTCCTACTTTATTTCTGTTAAACATGGAACCTAGTGTTGACTAGACCCTGTAGGGACAGAATTCTGTGTTCCATTGGAGATACCTGCCTTGGTGGTGGTGGGGCGGGGCTGGGGATGGCAGCATAGGTGCCACATATTTGTGAACCCTGATTAGAGTGCCGGTAAAAAATGGGAATATAGCAGTGAACAAAAAATAAAAAAGAAATTACTTTAAAATTCACTTTGACAGTTGAATATTAGGGCAGAGAATTATGTTTCTCTTTACGCATACTTATTTTCTTTTTCCTGGAATATGCTTTCTTGACCAGTTTTCACGTCAAGATACAACTCAAATGTCACCTCCTCTGTGAAGCCTTCCCTGACTTCCTACCCCTTTGCTGAGTGAACTGCCCTGACTGCCTATGCTCCTATAACCCCTGTATTCCACACATTTAACGTGACTTTTTCTGCTGCATTGTGTCCTGACAGGACCTATGTCTTACTCCATTCCGAATCCACAATACCACCTAGTGCAGTTCCTAGCAAGTAGTAATACTGAGTTTTGTAATAAACCAATCTTTAGGCAACAATGCAGTACATTCCTGATAGTACTATAATTTTCTTTAAAATGAAGAGAAATGGGAGATTGTGTATTCCAGCTGTGGAGATGAAGTAATAAGGAAATGCAGGACATCTATTGAGATTAATATCATACATAGGAGAAAAATGTTTTTGATAAACAGCTAAACAAAATATAACCTCATATCCTGGCTAGGTACCTTGATACATTCAGACATGGCTAGTAACCAAATAATGACTAGAAAGCAATATGGCAATGACAAGATTTGTCTATTTCTAAAGGAAGGACTCTCATTGGCCCGGTTTGGGTTGTGTGGCCCAGATACTATGATGGCCAGTCCTGGACCCATTCACTGCTGGCCAGGACGCAGGGAACTCTGGTTAGGAATTTGGTTAAAGTCTGGGAGGAAGGCATTCCCAAAGGATGGGGTGAGACCGGTGTGTTGTTGCTAGATGAGAATGTGAGACAAAGCAGATGACAGCAGTCACGATTACATCGTCATAATTGGGAGAACTAAATTGGAATCCTGGGTCCATCCTTTACAAACTGTGAGACAAGACATCTTTCTTAATTTGAGAATTAGTTTTCTTGTCTTTCAAAAGGATATGTCTCCTAGGGTGGTAACTAAAAAAAAGAGAGAAAAATAGTTTTCCACAAACACAGCAGGCAATTTTAACATACTTCTCTTAGAAAATGATATAATGATCAGGGGGGAAAAAAGATCCATAAGTGTAGATATCATTTGAGTAATCAGAAAAGCAATCCTGACTTAATGGTCGTGTATGGAACAAATGTGCCAGAAACACAAAGACCACACATTCTGTTCAAGCACGTGGCACATTTCCAAACTGCCAATGGAGCGTGAGTTCCAGGAGGGCCTGAACTTTTGGTATATTTTGTTCACTGATGTAACCCACGCACCTAGAACAGTACCTGGTGTATATATGTGTATAGACCACATTGTCAAAATCCAGTTGTTTGTTGATAGCCGTTTTGGTAGATTCTCATCCTGGCTATTGTGAAGGCAGTGGACACGGGAGTTTTCATATCTCTTTGAGACCCTAATTTTGGTTTTTGTCTACACTTCTTACCTAGGTTCTCTAGTCCTAGGGGGCTTCACCTTCATAATCAAACATGTCTGTTGGGTTATTTTTCCCAGCCAGAGGATCAGGACTCTTTCTGAAATGAATTCTCTAGTGAGCTTAAATACACAGCTTTACATGAAGGACATCTCCCTCCATTTCCCTTTCCTTAATCATAGTGTCCAGTGCAGATGAGCAAACCATTTTTAATGCTGATAACCTCTGAGATTTTCCTTTTGTGCTTTTCTTTCCGGGTGTCTCCCCATGCCCTCCAGGAAAATTCCGTGCCGTTCCTCTCTGCTTTTCAATGAGAATAGGAATAATTCATCCAAACATGAGAGAAAAAAGGCTTTTGGGAGGAGTGGGGAGAAAAATCAATCCCCTGTCAAAAGAGTCTGTCTCCACATCTGCCCCTTTCACTCAGCCTTTGCTTAAAGTAGGCCCTGCTGGTGGGAGGGGCCAGGGGCTCAGCTCAGCAGAGCGTCTGTCGCTCCCACCAGAGCCCAGGCTGCCTTCTGAGCTGAACAGGAAAATGACTACGTGATGACAGAGAAATGACTGCCAATGCCAAGGAGTATTGCCGTTTCTGAGAATATGCAGCACTGGCTTTGCAGATGGTGTTTTCACGATGAGCTTGGTCTTCCTACGGAGGATTATGGGGGACCTGAAGTTTTGATGCCTGTCCAAATACCCAGGCATCCACTGGTTCCGAGAGTCGTGGGCTTTTGTACTGGGTAAAAAACACAAACAACAACAACAAAAATCCCTTGAGAGTGAAAAGCAAAATAGTAGGCTGTGGGATTGGTTTTGGGAGGATAGGAAAGTTTCAAGAATTGCTCCCAAAGGTTTAAGTATTACACTCTGCTCTGATACAAGCATCGTAGGTGACCTTGGGCAAAGGACTGGACCTCTCGGGGCTTTAGTTTTCTCATCTGTAATGCGAGGACATTGAATGGGCTCAATAATTGTTCAAATCGTGTTTCAAGGGGCCGGTAGTTGATAAGTTGGGGAAATGCTGGGATAAATGACTTAAAACAGAATTGTTTAGTGATGACCTTCTCAGAACCTTGAATATGCTAATATGCACCATGATTTTTCAGGACAAGGGGAATGTGCACGTTTTCATAAGCAATCAAAAGCCCCGGAGTGGAGCAGCTGGCAGTCAGGACATTTACGGCTTTATTGGTGCTAATGATACTTGTTCTGGTCATTTAGTTAGACAGTTCAAGAAGGTAGTACCCTGTTTCCCCGAAAATAAGACCTAATGCGTCTTTTGGAGCAAACATTAATATAAGATCCGGTATTATATTATTATATTATATAAGATCGATATTCCATTACAGTAAAATAAGATCGGGTCTTATATTAATGTTTGCTCCAAAAGACACATCAGAGCTGATGGTCCGATGAGGTCTTTTTTGGGGGGAAACACAGTATAAAGAAGAGCAGCACAAGTCCTGAAGGTACAGGGAGTGAGTACCATGAGAATAAAAATCCATAGAAATGAGAATGTTAAATTAGAAGGAGCGATGGATACATGGCAATTTGACTCATCTTCACTTACATGGAGGGCTTTAAATCCGAGCTGGAGGTCATGGAGGGCCAAAGGAACCAAGAGTGACTTCAATTTAAATACTAAGGAAAAAAAACCTTACCTGTTGGCTCATGTCCTTACCGGTTCCAGTATCCTTTGTGTTGCTCCGTATTTCCATCGGGCGTCACTGATCATCTTCCTTCTGCCTGAAGGACAGATACCCTTTCACATTTCTTGCAATGCAGGTCTGCTGGTGATGAATTCTTTCAGTTTTTGTGTGACTGAAAATGTCTCTGTTTTGAAATGTGACTTTGCTGAGTAAAGAATTCTAGGATGACAGAGTTTGTTTCAATACTTTAAAGATGTTGCTCCACTGTCTTCTTGGTCTTACCATTTCCTAGAAGAAAGCTGCCGTAATTCTTATTTTTTTGTTCTTCTGTAACGTGTCATTATTCTCTGGATGCTTTTAAGATTTGCCCTTTGTCACTGCTTTGAAGCAATGTGTTTGTGATGTATCTTGGGGTACTTTTCTTCATGTTTCTTGTGCTTGAGCTTTTTTGAAATAGTTTCCATCAAATCTGGAAAATCTTCAGCTATTTCTTCACATGTATTTTCTGTCCACCTCTCTCTCTCTCTCTCTCTCTCTCTCTCTCTCTCTCTCTCTCTCTCTCTCTCTCTCTCTCTCTCTCTGTTACCTGTTTTGGAGTCTCCAGCTAATATTAGGGTACTCCAAAAGTATTAGGCTACCTGACATTTTGGGAATCAGGAGGGAGGGGTTCTTTTTACTCTCTGTGTTTTATTTTGGATCGTTTCTATCGCTATGCCTTTAAGTTCACTAATCTTTTCCTCTGAAGTATCTCATCAGCTGTGGATGCCGTTTGGTATATTGTACATCTCAGACATCATACATTTATCCCCTGAAGTTCTATTTGTATCTTTTTTCCCTCCACGTCTCTACATAACTTTTGAATGTTTTAGAATACAGTTACAATACATGTCTCTGCCTGTTCTCCCACCCGTGTCAGTTCTGGGTCAGTTTCTATTGATTGCTTATTCTCATTATGGGTCATGTTTTCTTGCACATGTGACAATCTTTGGTTAGATGCTAAACATTGTGAATTTTATCCTGCTTGGTGCTATTTTTATATTCTTATAAATATATTTGAACTTTATCCTGGGATGCAATTAAGTTACTTTGAGACAGTCAGATCCTTTTGGATCTTGCTTTTATGATTTTCAGGTGGGTTCAGAGCCATGCTCAGTCTAGGACTACGTATACGCTAGAATTGAGGCATGACTTTCCTGGGTACTCTATCTGATGTGCCATGGAGAATGTGTTTTCCTCTCTGGCTGGTAGGTACAGGCCCTGTCACAGCCCTGGGAGAGCTCAGGGCACTGTTCCCTATCCTTCCAGATGGTTCTCACCCAGCACATGCTGCTCAGTATTATGCTGAGTACTCAAGCAGGAACTTGTGCAGGTCACTCTCTGTGCAGTTCTCCCCATTTTGGTATTCTGTCTTGCAAGCTCGAGCTCCCTTCATCTCCCCAGACTCTTCCAGTCCCCCCCCACCCCCAAATTCAGGGAGTCCACTGGGCTCTACCTGGCCTTCCCTTCTGATGCTGCAGACTGTAAATTCTCTCAAGGCCCTAATCTGGCGCAATGAAAGGTCTCCCCTCATTAGTCAGTTGTCTCAGGGATCACTGTCCCTCACTGCCTCCTACCAGTGACTTGAAAAATCTTTGTTTCATATTTTTTGTCTTTTGTTGGTTAGTTCACTGGGAGGGTAAATCCCATTCCCGTTACTCTAGATCGGGTAGAAGCACGAGTCTTTAACTTAAAATAATTGCAGAAAGTTCAAGTTGAACATAAGAAATGATTTTTTTTCTATCATTATTAGAAAAACAAAAACAGGAAACTCAGGAATATTTTGGAGTCCTTTTGCTTAGAGACTTAATAAAGGGAGCAAATGGCCCTAGTGATGGGAAGTTATTTATTAAGAATTATTTGTGAGGTATGTGATAGAAAATAAACTCAAATCTTCATCAAAAAGGATGATTTATTGGCTTAACACTTTTCTGGGAAGTGCAGGGAGTTGGGCCAGACACATCTGTCCTTCAAAGTGTGAATGACCAGCCAAACCACATCTTCCCTTGACTTGAGGGCCAAGACAAAGAGAATAATCCCTCCTCCCCCAGCAGAAGTGATCTGAATGGCTGTTTGAGTCATGGGAACACCGAGCACTGTCAGATTAATTGCTGTTTCCAGGGAAATCATTTAAATTACTCTTACTGCTTAGTTTTGATCATGTTCTTCAGTCTTTCTACCGTCTGCTCCCACCCCACCCATCCCCTTGCTTGACAGTTTTACTAGAATCATGTGCAGTGGGGGAGGGACACTATGTAGTCAAAGATTTACCTGTGAAATATGACAGAACTATTTGAGATGATTTTGCAAGACTTCCACCTACTCTAAAAATTCATGATTCTAAGGACCAAAATGGTATTGAAAGGATTTGAAAAATATCCATTACAGGGCTTCAGACAACATACAATAAATTGAGAGGGGATTCTAAAACCATTTCTTAAGGTTTTGTTGTTTTTCTGGTTGTTTAAGTAATGCATGCTTATCACTGAGAATTTGGAAAATCGAGAAAAAAATCCCACTACCCAGAGAAAAGCCCTGGTAACATTTCAGTGCATATCCACATTGTTAAAGAACTTGATAGATTTGACTTTTTAAAAAGGCCTGCCTGAATGAAGACTGTGGCTAATTCTTTTGAAGTTTCATGTTTACAGACCAAGTTGAAGACCAAATCTTGGCATTTATGCTCCCAGTACGAGTGAGCAGATTTTTCAATTAATTATGACATGTGTGCACTTTTGAAGGTCTTATTCCTCTAATTACCAGTTGCTGCTCTGCATTGCACTGTATTCAGTAAAAATGCACATCGTTAGTGTCCAGTTGCTACTGCTGCAGCCTGTATTCCAAAAGATTCACCGTAATACACACTTGATCTTGACGTGTTTCTGAGGGATCTGAGAGATGAGCAGGAGTGGTGAGGCGTGGGTTAAGTGGGAAACAGTTAATTTTGTGTTGATTCTATTCATCCATTCCTGCAGTTAACGTCCATTTGCTTATCTATTTAACAACTTTATATTGAATACCCATTATGTTCCAGGCATTTACAGGGGAGTTCAGAAATAAATGTGAACAAAACACACAGGGTTTCCTTCCTCTCATAGTTTGAAGTTTAATGGGAGATATGGAAAAATAAATAAAGTCAATGAAATACACACTGTGATAAGTGCTATGAAGGAAGCAAACAGAGTGTTGAGATTTATAAAATCTAGACCAGACCAGGTTCTTCTCGGCTTCAAACCTTCCCCAGCTCGGCATTGCCTCTCCAAGGAAGCCCAGCTCCTCAGCAGGGCATTCAAGGCCCATCACAGTGTGGACACCCCCCCGCCCCCCGCGACATTTCCAGCTTCCATTGCCCCCAACACGCAGGCACACGTAGGTGCGCACCACTCCCGGACATACATGTAATGCCGAGGAGCTCAGAGGTCGACCTGCTAGTGACAGACAGTTTTTGAGTTCTAAGCCAGGCAGGGACAGTCTCATGCGGTGTATGCTTCGGATGGTAACTGCAGAGTGGAGGGTGCAGGTGGAGCTGCTCAGGGGGAGGCATGAGGACCTGTTAGAAAGCATCTGCAGGGCTTCAGCAGCAGGATGGCGTGGTCTGAAATGGAGGTGGGAGCATCAGATCTACGAGATACTGAAGTGGTCCATTCTCTAGGACTTGACCTTGGCGTGGCTGGGAAAGACATGTGAATGACTCCAGGCCTTCTGGCCTTGAACAGGTTGGTGAACTGCCAGCTGAGTCAGTAAAAGCGGCAGTAAAGTGGTGTTAAGGTGGTAACACTACTATAATCAATATATAGGTTCCTCCGGAGAAGAGTCAGAAATAATTTCTTCCTCGGGGGCTCGTCAGAGTCTTCTGAACGTATCCGGACTTCTTGCCAGTGATACTCTCACATCTAAGGTCATGGCAACAAAGGTGCTTTCATAAGCGTCTAACCTGGGGTCTCACAAGGGTTGCCCACAGGCTGAATCTGGCTTACAGATCAATGAGCTAATTTATCTTGTGTAGTGTTTTAAAACTGCAAATTTTGATTTCCAGCTTCTCTTCAAAAATGCGACTTGCTGAAATTCTCATAAGACAGCAATTGGTCCGAACTGAAGGGTGACTCCACCTGCACCCCTACTTCACCACAGGCCACACCACTCCCTAATGTCCACCCAGACAACAGACTGAGAAGTCCTCAGCAATTGCCCTGTAGAAGGGCCCTTGTGTAATATGTGCAGGGGCTTCTCAGTCTGAGAAAATGGGATGTGTTTGGTTTGGACGATGCTTGAATACTGATGGAAGTAATCCAGCAGAGAAGGAAGATTGATGCTGCCAGGGAGACAGATGGCCTGCAACTAGCGTTGGCACAGCTCTGGCTGTTTCCTTTGGGACAGGGACTCGAGATTCCCGACCCCGGCCTGCTCTCCCACCCTGCGGATTTTTCCGCGGATTCCAGTCACTCCCATCCTTGAGCTGGTTTTCTCCTCCCATCTCTGTGTCCTGAGAGTGCGTGATTCCAAACTAGAGAGTCTGACCCACTGTTGGGGCACAGACACATGGCAGCTGGTGGCTGAGGAATGGGGAAGAGTCTGAGGAAAATGTGAGGCGCTCAGAGTGGAGGTTAGTCACCTTTCCTGTGATTGCAGAGTTAAGAATGGGAGATGGAACAATGGGCAATAAAAAGAAAATGGGCAGGGGAGGAAGGGGTGTGTGGGGCTCAGAGAGAATGGGGTTGTCGGTCAAACTGGTGGGGAAGCAGAATGTGGAAATGGCCCTGAGGAACAGGGAGTGGCAACAGCCTGAGAGAAAAAGGCGAGAAAAGCCAGGGGAGACCTGAGTCCTCAGACCCCTCCTCGTTCCTCTCAGGTGGTGTCACAGCCTGAGCCTGTTCCTCCCCCTGCGGGGAATGAGGCCCTGAATCTTTCAGCCCAGCGGATGCCTTACTACATGCCTCCCCTCCAGCCTCCAAACAGCTCCCTTATCATCCTGTGTCTGTTCTGAATCGTCACCTCCATTCCATTCTCATAACCCCTGCCTCACCCCTTCTCAACACAGCCTTCACCTCATGCAAGTGAATAAATAAAGATCCCTTCAAGGAGCTTCCACAACTTCCTGCACAAATTCATTTCCTTCCTTCCTTCTTTCCTTCCTTTCTTGTTTCCTTCCTTCCTTCCATCCATCTTTCCATTTTCCATAGATATTCTGTTGGCTCTGGGATTCTATGTATTTCATTAATTGTTTTTGCTTTGATCTTTATCTTTTTAATATTTCCCCCAAATCCTAATTCTTTTTTTCTATTTTTGTCATTATCTCATTGAATGTATCCTTGTTATTATGACCTCAGTGAGTGTGTGCGTTTGTGTGTGTAGTGTGTGTGGATGTATGTGGTGTGTGTGTCTGTGTGTGTCTCTGTGTGTGTGTGTGTGTCTGCGTGTGGTGTGTGTGTGTCTGTGTGTGTGTATGCTGCAAAGTACTATGAACTAGCACTGGGGACCCAAAGCGGCTGGTCTCATTAGGAGCTAGTTAACCGCTCTTGGCTAAGTGAAGTGATATCCCTGGATCTTCTTTTCCTCATCTGAAAATGATGTCATTAGACTCCATGTTTCAGCCCTAACTTTCCCTTTAATCAGGTGGAGACCCAGGGTATTGGGGAACTTCATTTTCTGATGTGCACCTGGGCGTCCCAGACAGTGATAAGTAGTACAAATCAGGAGACATATTTGCTTTAGCGAATTGTTCTCACTTATTCGTGGAATGCATCTTCTACCGTCTGTATTACTTTCCCAAGGCCGCTGTAACAAATTCCCCAAAACTCAGGGGCTTCCAACAACAGAAATTTATTCTCTCACAGTTCTGGAGACAGAAATCTGAAATCAGGGTCAGTGGGTGGAAATCAAAGTGTTGGTAAGGCTGTGCTCCGTCTGGAGGAAGAAATATTACTTAATGCCCCGTGTCCGTGAGCCGTCATAAGCAGTCAGAAGGGGCCCGGGGCCCAGGGCCACCAACCAGCAGGGTGTGGTGACAGAAGGGGATCCCAGGCGTCCTGTTGGCCGAGTTTCTTTCTGGCTTTCTCTTTGAGTCATTACGGAGTCGGCCTCCTGGAGTTGACATGGAAGAGAGGACCTCTGGAAAGAAGAAAGATTTATTGAAATGGGTCTTCCTTTGTGTGACTTCACTTTGGTAGCTCCTCATTTGACACAGTCCACCCCCACGGCTGTTTTTCACCCCCCAACTGATAGCACCACAGACCCACAGATGCCCTTTTTTGTTGTTCCCCCTGTAGGCATCTCAGATTACATCTTTCACCCTCTTTATCTCTTTCCTGAGTGCTGACCTTGGCTGCTGTATCTGGGTGTCTGCCGTGAGGCGGGCGACCACTGGCCTCCTGGCTGACTCCCTCCTGGGCGGCTTCCTCACAGCCGCACATGTGCACCTCAGGAGCTCAGCTCTAATCCTCCTCTCAGGGCTGAGCCAGTCTCTAAGCGCTGGTAAGTCAGAGCATGACCCCAAACCAGCCACCCTGGTCTCACTGCGAAAATGGCTGGAAATGCAGGATCTCAGCTTTAATCCAACCTGTGTTTTCACAAGATCCAGGCGTTTCCTACTCACATTGAAGGTTGAAAGCTCTATTCTAAGGAGTATCATCTTCCAAAGAACAGCTGCTTCTGGTGCTCTACACTCAAGGGCCCGATCCAGCAGAAGAGATCAGAGGCTGCTCCTGTAGCCAAGCCACTGAGAGACCCAGGTAAGGGGACCTGGCCCTGCAGCTCCATCACCCGCCCATCCGCCACCCCAGATTGACCTGAAGGTCCCCAAGTTTAAGGCAAGGGATCAAGCTATTCTCTAGGCCAGTCTCCCCCCTCCCCCTGCTTCCTGGAGGCCTCCAGCTGTGCCGATCATGCTCTTGCCAACACCTGATTTGCTATTGTTAGGAGAGAATTAGGGCCCTGGGTCAGTGGCGGTGCACATGCTGACTGAAGAGCAGGCCTCTGTCTGCGTTTGGAACGACAGGGTCAGTTCTGTTCAGGAAAGCAGCACAGAGGCTCTTTATTCAGCGGGTGTTACAGGATTGCAGTGGCAGGAACCGACCAGATAGGCCAGGGGCTGGTTAAAATGCAAGGCGTTGTGAGCACCACACTGAGACCAGCCCTGAAAGCCCTGTTATAGGAGCCACTGTTCACACAGCCCCTGCCTGGGCCCCACCACCTTCCTCAGAAATACCATGGTCTGGGGACAGGCCTTGGTCTATTCACCTCTTCCCAAGGAAAAATGGGTGAAGCTCTAGCAGACTCTGGCAGGGCCTGGGAGGGCTGGTGGGGACAGGAGATGAAGGGACAAAGGACAGGTAGGATAAAAGGTGACCGTGATGGTTAGTTAGATCGGAGACCACAGTGGATTACGGAGGAAACGTCGGGAGCTGTGATACAGGTTAGCTAGCATGTCCCAAGGTAGACAGGGAGGTCCCTGGTGGAATAAACAAAGACAGCCATATCCTAAAACTTCAGGTTTTAAAATCTCTCCTTCACTCCAGGACATAATGTAACAAGGCCTTGAGGTAAATCATAACTTTCCTTTTGGCCTGACAAATGGAGCAGATCTGATAGATAAGAGTGGGTTACTTTGCTAATTTAGGAGGGGCAAGCAGAGCAAACCTGGTAGATGAATTTCACTAGAAGGCACCAGTTCCCTTCTTCAAACAAGTTCCCTTCTTCAAACAGCTCCCCTTCCCCAAGCAGGCAAGAGAAGGTATAAAAGTAAGAGCTTTTGCCTCATTCATGGGGCCACCCCCATTCGGGCCCCCTCCCCTTGGGAACTGCAACCTCTTCTCCTGCCTCTAATAAACTATCCTCTTTTTTAAACTCTTTGCCTCTCCCCGGTCCGTGTTTCCATTCTTCGGCTTCACAAGACAGGATCCCGGCCCTCACTCAGAAACTGCCGGCAGATCCAACATCACCTACATCAGCAGGATGAAGAAATGTTGTCCGGGGGCTTTGAGGGGAGGAGAGAAAGAAGAGGGCAGGTAAGGGCAGAGAAATGTCACCACCGGCCCACACTATGAGGCCAGATTCAAAACCCACACCCCATTTATGACTGTGTGGCTTGGGCACTTTACATATCCTTCCTGAGTCCCCTCTCCCTCATCTGCACATTTGCCTCATGCGGGGGTGTGACAATGAAATTAAATGAAACGAAGTGTAAGAAAGTACCTAGCATAGCCCCTGGGATAAAAACCGTGAATTCTAGTTCAGACAGATGTTGCATTCTGTCACCTGTCTAGGAATACACCACCACCCCCAGCCCTGCCAGGCCCGCCCCCTAAGGAATGTTCCCGTCAGGATGCCCAAAAGCAGTAGTGGGGAGGGGCAAGGTCAGATTGGTGCCAGTTAGAAGGTTACTGCGATGATCTGAGCAGGAATTTTTAATTATGTTCTGAGCTAAGGCAGGGTGTGTGGGGATGGAGAAAGGACAGCGATTTGAAACAGGATTTGATGTCATCACATTTACATTTTAGAACAATCCCTTCCAAGCACCATGAATGACTGGGCCTGTGTTTTCTCCACGTGAGTTTTTTATTGTTGCACTTGAATTGTTTTATTGTCCAGTCTCTGTTGCATTGATGTTTGCCTTCGCCTCACCATGAAGGACACTTTCTCCCCTGCCATCTCCACTGGGTGTCACTCAGGAACAGTTCCACCTGTTCATATGCTGCGTCAGCCCTGGCTTGGGGTGGTGGCAGATGGACAGTCTTCCTCCCATGGTGATAATGGGACTCATTTCCTCGGGACCCTGCCCCCACATGCTAAACAGAGGGACGTGTTCGCGTCACCTCTTTCTGGTTCCTCGGGAGAGGCTGCTGCCACCTTCACGTGGAGCCACTGCTTCCTTCAAGCCGGTTGGTGTTACAAACACGAGGATACCAGTTGTCCCCTCAGAGAGCCCCTCCTTGTTCTGACCACCCCTATCCAGGCCTTGGGTGATCTGAAGACCAGCAGCACCTCTTTCCCCATCAGTATTATATTTTCACAGAGGGGGACAAAGCAGCTCTGATGGGTTTAAACTGGAGTCTCTGGAGACAGCTCAGGGGTGAAGCACCAGTGGCGGATACAATACTCCAAGTTGCCCCTCGCCTCTGACAACAAGACTGGCCTTACTGGGCCCCGCTTGTGCACCGGTTCTTTCCACTCGTGCAAGTTCTGTCTCTCCCACCAAGAGCAGGCTTCCCCCACCACCCCCAATCTGCGGACGAGTGTGAACACTGCTGTGTCCCAGGGATGGTCCTGCTAGGGCTTACGTTGGGAGTCCAGTGCAACCGTATGTTCAGATTTCATTCCCTTCCCTTGACTTTGGGGACTACTCTCTGCTGAGAGACCCTCATCTCTCATTGCTCAGGGATGCTAAAACTGAAAGAGCAGGCCGCTGGCTGTGGGTGCTGAGGGGTGCTGCGCCTCGGTCCTCCCAGCTTCCTAGTGGAGGATGATAAGGGGTTCCAGACTCCTCATGTGAGCTTTGGACACACACCCAGGCTTCCGAAACCTGCCTTTCTCCTGCTTACCCCTTGCTCTTTAATAAAGGAAATTCACCAGGGGCTTATTTAATAACCTTCTCCTTTGTGCACCAGATTATTTGGCTATTTGGCTACGTCTTCTGTCAGTCTTAGCTTCATCTCATTTGACTTCCTCACTAACTTCTTTGGTTTGGGGAAAGGGATTGAGGTAATTCCATATATCACAACTTCCCATGTTATGAATTGTAAAGATTGGAAGTTTTTAATAAAACTGATGGGGCTTTCTCCACCTGGGGGAGATGTGCCTCGTTACGTTCATCATCCCACAGATTTCGAAGTGCCTCCTTTTCATCAGTGAACTCCCTTATTGAATGCGAGACTGTAGACTTATCCTGTAGCCAGGCTGGGGCACTGTCACAAAGAGGTGGCTGAGCAGCGGGGGCCACTCGCTTTATAATTTCTTTTTTTTTTCTTTGTTAAACATATATTTATTTTAAGTGTGTTTTTCCAGGACCCATCAGCTCCAAGTCAAGTAGTTGTTTCAATCTAGTTGTGGAGGGCGCAGCTCACAGTGGCCCAGGTGGGGATCGAAATGGCAACCTTGTTCTTAAGAGCACCGCGCTCTAACCAACTGAGCTAACCAGCCAACCCTATAATTTCTTAAGAGATGTTGCTTCTTGAAGAAGTTCCATTAATATCTCCCATGACCCTTTTCTTATTTCCAGATCAAAATTAGTCATTGCTGTTGCTCCTTGAGTATTTTGGGAGAGCTCCAGGAAGAAAGATGGCGCTCCACTGCACATACAACAGGTATGGGTTATGGGGACTTGCGTGCCTTTTCCCAATAGGACCTGAGACATTACCAGCAAGCAGGTGTTGGCCCCAGGCCTGCATTCTTTGGGCTGATGAGCTGATCTGCCCTATTGCCTGTCCTCTCCAGCTTCTGGCTTCCAGCTGAAAATAGCCTGAAGCCTTTCCTGAAGATGGGGACAGGAGGTGCCTGAGAGTCATCAAGTGCCAGGATCGCCTGTCTCATGGGGAGCCCCATCTCCCAATCTTCCCACCTGCCCCTCTGTCATTCCCTTCAGGACATGGCTTGGGGATAAGTTTTCTCACATATCCCTCCTCTCATTCACCCTGCTTTGAGGTTGGGGCCACAAAGTCTCTTGGTCAGGACAGTTACTCCATTTGTTGGGGACATCTGTTGGTCATAATGCTGGACCAGGGTTCTGGGCTCCCACGTTAGTGCAGCCCATGTTTATTGGCTCTTTTATGTGAAGCCTCTTTTCGTTTGCTTGGAAGGGTCTCATCCAGGTCTCAACGTTCCATACTGTGAAGGGCTGTCTCCTTCCTGGGTGGAAAGATGACAGTGAGGACACAATGTAGTTCTCCCCTTCCCAGCAAAAGAGAAAGTCAACCCACATTTTCCCCAGCACCACAAAGTCCTTGAAGAAACCTCCTTTGTTTCCTCGTGTGGCCTGGAAAATTCTTCAGTTGGGCATGAGTTTTGCTGTGGCTGATTTTTCCTTTGCCTAACCTCTGAACCTCAACGAAACCTAAGGTATACCACAAAAATTCACCTATCTGATTCTCCTTTCTTCCCGAAGAGCCAATGTTGCCAAACTCTATTATTATTTCATAGCTTCTTCCGAAGTTAGTAGCTTGAGGCATCTGACAGGTAGGTACGAAGAGGAAGAAACGCAGGTGATCATGGTTTTCTGGAGGATCACTCTTCACAGACTGATAACACAATTATGGAAATGAATTATTCAGTCAGACAAGGCGCAGTGATGCATTCAAGTCAGGTCAAAGGAAAACGGAGTGATTATAAGGCTAGACATGGAACGAACTGAACTGTCAGGATCCAAGCTACCTCGGTTCCTCCAGACTGTTCTCTCTCTCCCCTGTCCCTTCTCTCCATTCACATTTCTCTGCACAATTGCACCATTGTCCTTTCTCTGTCAGCTTCCTCTCCTTATTCGAGGGTCCTGCTGTCTCGTGGGCTTGGGGTGGTCCATTGTGACCTCTCCTGTTTGAATCTTATATCATGAACTTTGGGTTTCCATTCCCACTAACTGGTTTAGCCTCTTGGCAGTAGTTTGTGGAGCAGTGTATGGATGAGCCCCCATGGCGGGGGAGGGGTCCACTTTGGTTTCAACTGCATTAGCCAGGGGGTGCTAAGCCAGATGGGGCTGAATCTGATGAGAGTGAGGTGGGAAGACTATTTTGAGCATGCTCAACACCACCCTCTTTCTCTTGGGCTTGGGGTGCCCTCAGCATGTAGAAGTTCTCTTCCGCTTTTCATTGCCTCGCTGGAGCAGCGAATTCCCTGCTATAGGAAAACATGTCCTGGGTCAGGCTTCCAAGAACTTTGTGGGTATATCAGGCAGAGTAGGCTGTGGGCTGTGAGAAACAATTTCCAGAAATTTAGTAGCTTCACCCTTTTCTAAGCCTTCAGAGTCCTCTCCATTCAGCTTGCAGATGGGCTGTGGAAAGGGAAGCATGGGGACACTCACGGGACGTTTTTATGGGTCATTCTAGGAGAGTGTGCAGAACTTTTCTCACAATCCATTGACCAAAACTCATACGACCAGAGTTGACTCTAAGAGAGGCTGAGAAATATATAGTGCAGCTGTGCCCAGGAGAAGGGGTGTATACAGGTATCTGAGAGCACTAGGTGTGTATGCCCCAGCGGTGAAGCCTAATTTTAGAGTTCATTATTGGTAGGCTTTCTTGCCTATAGATATAAGCCACATCTACTAGTAATAAGGCTGTTGTTTCAGTCTCCCTCTGTCATCCTTTGTTTTATAATCTAGTCAAAGCTCTCATGGGGAAGCCAGAGGCTATTTTTGGATCCCTCAACTTCAGTTGGTGAAGAGAAATAAAGCATAAGAATTGCATAAAAAGTTGGAAGGAGATTTGGACTCTAATTTCCTTTGAACCTTAAATCACAAGGGGAAGAGAATATAATTTTGGACTTTAAATCCTTTGAACTTTAATATCTTTGGACTTCAACTTAATCATCAACTTTAATCATTGAACTTTAATTTCTTCCCAGAAAGTTGACGATGAGAAGGGGTTGATATTCAAATTTGGAACATTCTGTAATTGGTATTTTATTGCCGGAGTATCTTAACGTCATTTAATTTCATCGTAGAACATATAATGGCCTATATTTAGAGTGACCATATAATTTATCACCCAAGCTAGGATAGCTCTGAGAGAGAATGGAGGCTCTATTAATAATGAGCTGAGCCAACAGGAGTAATAAGCCTGGACTCTTTGGCGTGAATTGGGATATGTGGTCACTCTAGCTACCTTGGACAATGTGGAAGGATATAATTAGGAAAGAGAAATGGAATAGGGAATGAATTTCCAGCAATGAATATAGTAGTTCAATTAATGAAGATTTCCTGACCCACATAAGAGCTCTATGGGGACCAATTCTAACTTGTCTACCAGTGGTTCCTGGAGGATCCCTGAAGGAGCTGTACCAGCCAGGGGCCACCAATTAGGGAAAGAGAAGCCACAGTGGGCATGTCAGACAGAGGGGACTAACTGCAAGGAATTGGGAACACAAGTGTTAAAGGGCTGAAGGAGCAAAGGGAAGAGTAACATCTGGATTAATAACTGGGGGAAGCTGCTACCACTGCTAAGATTCAGGGCACAAAAGGAAAGAGGTGGAATTCTCCCAGGCAGTTAGAGGAGGGCCCCAGAGCGGATGCTAGGATCTCTGGGACAAGCTTCATCCAACTGGGGACAGGTGTGGCCTGGATGCAGCTCAGCTCACAACACTGAGGAGATGTAAGGCTGGTGCTTGGAGGACAGGAAGCAAGCTCCATATATGCCTCAAACTGTGTGTCTCCTTCCAGTGTCCTGCCCGTCTCCCTTTGGCAGACCCTACCCAACAGGAACCAACTGTCAAGGGAATCTGGGAAATGTAGTTTGCAGAGTCCCAGCCCCAGTGTCAAGAGTGGAGTAGAAGGGTGGACTCAGAGCTGAGAAACAGTGGGGACATAAAGGGCTTTGATGCAGTGCATGGCATTGCGGGGTCCCTGATGAAGGAGAAGCAGGAAGGTCTTGATAACTCTTCTGCTCCCCTCCTCTGAGGATCGCCATACCTGGCTGACCACAAATGGGTTGAAGACAGACAGTGGGGAAAGTCATGATGGATGACTCTTCTCTATTCCTCCTATTTCCTTTCATGTGGAGAGGTCACATTCCCAACTTGTATTTGCCCTTCAATCACCCAAAGGAGGAGGAATGGCCTCATCTGTGTCATGAATTTGGGGAGCATAAACGGGGCATGCTCAGTTCAGCCTTCCCCTTCCCTGGGGTGCAGGCTGCTTGCAGAAAGTTGATGCTGTTTTCTGCCCCAGTTCATCCATAAAACTAATATTTAGTGGTGCCTGGTCAATTCTAGGCACTGTTCTGGTTCTGGGGTATAGCAGTGAAGAAAACAGATGAAGGTCCTTGTCTCATGAGATGTACAGGCTGCAAACAATAAACATAACCAATGAGTACATGATATCACACGTTTGAAGGTGGTAAGTGCTAGAGCACAGAAAAGAAAATGGTGAGGCTATCAGGGTTGCTGGACTGGCAGCTGCAGTGCTCAGCAGTGTGGGCTGGCAGCCTCGCTTAGCAAGTGCACTTCAGCAAATGGGGAGCGCCGTCTCGCCCACACTCAGAATCTTAACAAACTCCATAGCTGTTGAGGTGACTATTGATCATTCTGTTCCTCAGTCCAAGCGGTCACTTGTCCCCAGTCCTGGTCATGTCCTGAGTGGGTTACATGAGTAGAACTATGGCCTGGCCCCCAGCAGAGGGGGGTTTCACGGTCAGGTTCACCTGCTGAGGTGTTGTTTTGGATCAAAGCCTCAATCAGCATTGCCTACATTTAGTGCCCTAATGAGCTTTGCAAACAGATGCAGATGGTCCCTCCTTTAGCCTGCCCACCTCTCCGGGCCTCAGCTTTGCATCCAAGAGGGCAGTATTACAGGATGGCTATGCTATTGGCAAACAATGGAACAGTTTTTCTTTCAGGCCCAGGCCTCAGTGTGGTCCTGAACCTCGTGGGTGGAGAGCCAGGTGTTTGAGAACCTTTCAGGGGAAGTCTGAGAGGTCAAAACTGCTTTCCTAGCAGCGCTAGGATGTTATGTGCCTTTTTCATTCTCCCATGGGTACAGTGGAATTTTCCAGAGGTGACATGGCACATAATAACACAACAGATTGACTGCAGAAGCAGATTAAAATACTCCTTTTCCTCTAACTCCATATTTGTGTGAAGCCTGATTTTCTTTATGTATTTCCATCAAAACAACATATTGCAACAGACTGATATGCAGAAGATATGAAAATCCAGCTGTCTGTCAAGCCAAACTTAAAGAGGTTTGCAAAAAAGTTAAAACAGTCTCTCTTCTTGCTAAATTATTTTTGGGGGGGTGGTGGGAAAGTACAATTACTTTCCTTATAAAAGATACTTGCGTTAATATGTAATGAGCTTATTGTTATTTATAAATACATTCATAAAAAACAATTTTTCAGTTTAAATTTCTAATGTAGTAAATATCAATGGGTATAATCCACACAAATGTAAAGGGGTCCTGAGGCCAAAAAGTTTAAGAAAGGCTGCTCTAGTGGGCTTTGACATGACACCACATCCACAAACACCTCCTTCAGAGTAATCCTTTCTTGTTCTCAGACGTCACGTAAACACATGGCCATACTTCCCCACTTGACATTCTTTGGGGTATCAATAGGCAAGCAGAACTATTTCAGATTAAGGTCTGGAGGGAAACAATACATTTCATTCAGAGTGGAAAGAAGAAGAAGGAATTAGAAATGCCCTGGGTTTACATAACACATATCTGGAGAGTTGCAAGGTGATCGAGTTGGTCTCTTAGTAGAACACGTTTGTCCTCCGGCAGGACCCAGGGCAACTGCGGGGGCGGGGGGGGGTAAAGCAGAGAGAGCCTGCACATTTCCTGGCCATAAGGAAGCTGGGCATTCACCACTGGCATGCTTTTGATCACTGGCCCCTAAATTCTGGCCCATTGAAGAGCTGCATCAGAACCCCTGCTCCAGAATCACCTCAGTTGCTCGTGTACTGAGCTCGTGTACTGAGGTTTCTACGCTCTACTCAGAACCCAACAAATCAGAATCTCTACAGCTAGGATCTAGAAATCTGGTGGGTTGATTTTTGTTTGTTTTTTTAAATTTCTTGGGTGATTCTGCAGTTCGGCCAGATTTGGGACTGTTTGATCAGCCTCCTTCTAATCTGTCAGGTAGTTATGGGGATGTGTGTTACATGCTTTCCACCCCAAACATTTCTCCCCACCCCCTACCACAGATCCATCGTACCTACCTGTGGTGATTAGTTCTCTGTGGGTTAAGGCAGCACCATCTCCAGTGTTACCTATTTGAATGCTGCATTCACCTGGCTCTGAGAGTAACATCTTAGCAGGTGTCTTATATACCTGCTCTACTGTGAGGGCTGAAGGAGGGCAGAAAGGATGGGGATAAGGAGGAGGAGACTTTCTGGAAGGATATGGAAATGGGAGGCCAGTAGCAAAAGCTTAAGGACTCCAGGCCCCCTAGACAGAAAAGAAGAGAACAGAAGATGGATATTGATTTGTGCTGAACTGACTCCCAAGGTGCTGGTGCAGAGCCAAGATGTGTCTGCAGCTTTTGAAAAATGTTGGCATCAGTATCCCTCTTACTGGATGCTAATGATACATGTTGGCTCTGAATGCAGAGCAGAAACCCAGACGATCTTTCAGCCATCTCTGCTGTTTCTTGTATGTAACTGAGAACCAACTGATTACTTTCCTGTTTCTAGTCTGGTCCCTTTCTCTGCACTGCTCCCAGAATAATTATTCTAAAAGGCTTTACATTTTTTGAAGAAATTTTTTATGGTGAAATAGAATATACGTTCATACAATGCACAAAACATAAGTTGTATATAGCTTAACGAGTAATTAGAAAGTGAACACCCTTGTAACTGCCACCCAGAGTAAGGAATAGAACCCTGCTGGTCCCTCTTCCACATGCCCCCTCACCAACACAGTTCTCCCCTCCCCCACAAAGGTGCCCCAATCTTGGATTTTATAAAAAGTAATTTCCTTGCTTTGCTTTAGAATTTTATCACCTATGTGTGCATCCCTGAACGTAATAGTTTAATTTTGGCTGGTTTTGAATTTTATGGAAATGAAATGAAAAGATATTATTTGATATCTATCTTCTTTACTTTTACATGATGTGTTTTTTTTCCTGTTTTGTTTGTTTGTTTTGTTCTTTGGTTTGCACATATAAGCAATATCACATGGCATCTGTCTTTCTCTGTCTGACATACTCCATTCAGCACAATACCCTCCAGATGGTGAGATGTCATTCCCTGCCGTGACTGAGCAATATTCCATTGTATATATGTGCCCCCTCCTCTTTATCTATACGTTCATTGAGGGACACCCAGGCTGCCTCCACATGTTGGCCATTGTAAACAATGCTGCAATCAACATATGGATGTACAGGTCCTCTCGAAGTCATGTTTTGGGTTTCTTCAGAAAAATACCCAGAAGTAGAATTACTGGGTCCTTCTTGGTCTCTTGTTTTGCCTTTGTTTTAAAGTCTATTTTGTCTGGTATAAGTACTACTATCCCAGCTTTTTGTTTGTTTGTTTACTTCAATTTTCATGAAGCTCTTTTTCCATCCCTTTCAGTCTTGTGTGTGTGTCTTTCGATCTGAAGTGAGTCTCTTGTAGGCAGCATATGTAACGGTTTTGTTTTCTTATCCATTCAGCCACCCTATGTCTTTTGATTGGAACATTTAATGCGTTTACATTTAAAGTAATTGTTGATGGATATTTAGTTATTTCCATTTTATTATTCATATTTTTTATTTACCTTTTTTTGTCTTAAAGAAGTCTCTTTAACATTCCTTGTAATACTGGTTTGGTGGTGATGAACTCCTTTAGCTTTTTATTGCCTGGGAAGCTCTTTATCCGTCTTTCCATTTTAAATGATAGCTTTGCTGTGTCCAGTAGTCTTAGTTGTAGGTCCTTGCTTTTCATCACTTAGAATATTTTGTGCCAATTCCTTCTGGCCTGCAAAGTTTCTGTTGAGAAATCAACTGGCAGTCTTATGGGACATCCCTTGTAAGTAACTAACTGCCTTTCTCTTGCTACGTTTAGGGTTTTGTCTGTCTTTAACCTTTGCCATTTTAATTATAGTGTGTCTTGGTGGGGGCCTCTTTGGAATTATCTTGTTTTGGACTCTTTGCACTTCCTGACCTTGTAAGTCGACTTTCTTCCCCTGGTTAGGGAAGATTTTAGTCATTATTTCTTCAAATATGTTCTCAATTCCTTTCTCTCTTCTTCTGGCACCTGAATGATGTGAATGTTGTTATGCTTGATGTTGTCCCAGAGGTCTCTGAAACTATCCTCATTTTTTAAGATTCTTTTTTCTTTTTGCTGTTCTGATTGGGTGTTTTCTGCTACCTTCCAAATCACTGGTTCAACCCTCTGCTTCATCTAGTCTGCTGGTGATTTCTTTTATTAGTGCAGTCCTCATTTCAGTTATTGTATTCTCCATTTCTGACAGGTTCTTTTTTATGGTTTTTTTGTCCTGTTTTATGCTTGAAACTTTTTTTTTTAAGTTCTCACTAAGTTCCTTAGTGAAACCATTATTTTGAACTCTGTATCTGATAGGTTGCTTACTTCCACTTCATTTAGTACTTTTTCTGGAGTTTTCTCCTGTTCTTTCATTTGGGATGCATTTTTTTTGTTTCTTCACTTTGGCTGCCTCTCTGTGTTTGTTTCCATGTATTAGATAGATCTGGTACATTTCCCAGTCTTGGCTGGGTGGCCTTATGTAGTAGGTGCCTTGTGGGACCTAGTGGCATAGTCTCCCTGGTCACTTGCTTTGGGTGTTCCAGGAGTGTCCCTTATGTGGTTTGTGTGTGCCCTCCTGTTATATTTGAGCCTTGGTTGCTATTGACACACCAGTGGGTGGGATTGGCCCTTAGGTTGAATGGCTGTGGTGTTTGGCCACATCCACAGCTTATAGGCTGCTGTGTGGGGGCCTTACTCCACTGAGTGGGATTTGCCCCAGCAGACTCTGGTGCCTGTTGAGACCACCCTTTGGGTGTGCCACTTGGGGGGCTAATTGGGTGGTGCTCTGTTTTGGTCTGAAGCCCGTCTCCAAGAATGTTGGTTCTGGGGCCTGTTGGGAGGGGCTCCGATGCAGGCCCCAGTCACCCACTGCCTGTGACCAGCCAGGTAGGAGTTACAGGAGTTACCTGGTAGGAGTTACAAAGTGATCTGTGGTTGTTTGCAGCCTGTGCTAAACCTGGAGGTGCATGGGAGACACTGTGCTGAAAGCTGAAGAAGTCTGTCATCAGTACCCGACCTGGGGTGGCTCCAGGAAAAGCTAGGACACCCGGAAATCTGCTGCCACCTGCAGGCTCCCTTAAGGTTCAAATGCTGATAAAGCCTTGTGCCATATGTTAGGTGAGGCAGAGTATCAGGTAGTCACTAGAATGGGAAGAGTTGTGGTCATCAGATTAATGTAGATTCTGGTTTTGTGCCAGTGCCAAGCCTGGAGCTACTCAGCAAAAGTCTCACAGCCCAGCTGGGGCCTGTAGACTCTAACAGTTTTCCAACTAAGATTGCAATGCGGGCAGGGCTTGCTGCTCATTGGAGAAAGTGCTTCCGCTGTTGTGGGAGTTGGGTGAGGCAGGTTCCCAGTGACTCCGCAAGGTGGAGCAGTAGAGCTCACCAGGCCAATCAGATTTAGATTTGGCCTTATGGGGGAGGGCTCAACACAAGCAAAGTGGTGACTGTCCTTCCAGTCTTCCCTCTGACGCCACACAACTCAATTGCTCCTCATATGTCTCCAATGTCACCCCGAGTCACTCTACCTCTGCTAGAGCCCAGGGTGAGTGCCTGTGAGTGAGTAGGTATGTTGGGGTCCTTTAAGAAGGCATCTGGGTTTCCAGTAGCCTTCTATCTTACCTGGACAGTCAGAATCCTCACTGTTTTTCATAGCCAGGTGCTGTGGGGGCTCCTCTTCCTGGCCCTGGTGCTCTCGGCTGAGACCCCTCACTCCTCAGGAGGGAACTCCACCGAGATATTTCTTCTGGTGCTTAATCACCACACACAGGTGGGGCCCGCCTGTTCTGTGTCTCTGTTGCTCCTACCAATCTCATCGTGGCTTCTTTTTTATCGCCTTCGTTATAGAACTTCTGTTCCGCTAGACTTCAGATGGTTCTCCAGGTTGAATGTTCTATAATTTAGTTGTCATTTTAACGTGGTCACTGGAAGAGGCAAGCACAGCATTTATTTACTCTGCCATCTTGGATCTGTTTTCTACAGTATGTTTTTAAAGATATTTTTCATGTTGTGGCAAGCAGCTATGTTTTGTTTTGTTTTTTGTTTTTTCATTTTTGTGGTTGTAAAGTATTCCATTTTATGAAATATACCACAATCTATTTATTCTGTTGATGGGGACATTTGTTTTGGCTCTCGTTCTTATAAGCAACACTGTGATGACTATCCTTTCACATATATCTTGGTGCACATCATTATACTCTTCTGTAGTCTGTGCACTCAGGAACAGAATTCCAAGGTCACAGGGCATGTGTATCCTTGATTTTACTAGTTAAAGAAGCATAATTTTCCAGAATGATTGGATAAATTATTCATCCACTTGAAAGAATGAATGATCTACATCTGATGACCTACATCCTCACAAACAATTGATATTTTCAAAGTTTTTAATTTTTGCCAATCTAGTGGGTGCAAATCTGTAGCTCATTGTGGTTTAATTTACTCGTCCCTGACTTTTAATGAGATAAACACGTTTTCATATGTCTGTTGGCTATTTGGATAACCTCTTTTCCGAAGTGAGTTTTGCCCATTTACTCTGTGTTCTATTGTCTTTTCAATATGCTTCAGTTTTTATATATTCTAAATATTGTGTCTTGGTTAATTATATGTGTCCCAGATATCATTTCCTATTCTATTGCTTGCATTTTCACCCTTGTTATGAAGTCATTTGATGAAGAGTTTCTAATTTTAGGTTGTCAAATTTATCAATCTTTTCCTTTATGAGCAATAGCTTTGTGTTTTAAGAGCTCTTTTCCTGTTATAGAACTTAAAGATATTCTCCTATATTATTTCTCCAAGATCATTTGGTCTTTTACAGTTATATTCCTAATCCACCTGGAACAAATTTTGCATATCATCCACTAGGCTTCCATTTTAATTTTTTTCCCATGTAAGTGCCCAAATTGTCCTCGCATCATGTATTGAAAAGAATGCACTTTCCCCATTTCTCTGCTACCTTTGAAATAAGTGAACTTTTCCTATATGTAGGCATCTTCTTCTGGACTCTTTTTCTGTTCCATTTGCTAATTTGTGTACTCTGGAGACAATACCACAATCTTTATTATTATGGCTTTATGATAAGATTTGGCATCTGGTTGATCAATCTTTCCTATTATTTTCTTCTCAGTCAAGAGTGTGTTGGCTATTCTTGGCCTTTTGTATTCTTATATAAATTTTATACAAATTATACAAACTTTTCGAGTTCTGCAAAATTCCTGCTTGAGCTTTGACTGTCATTGTATTAGTATTATAGATCAATTGGAGATGAATCAATAATTGTATGACATTCAGACTTCCAAACAATAACAATGCTACATATTATATAATAATTTCTATATTACATGATACATATTACATAATATATGTATAATTTCTACATTACATAGTCTACATGATTTTCTGAATTTCATTTATAGTTTGAATTTGTTTTGGCATAAAGTTGATCATAATATCCTCTTACTACCTCTTTATTGACTCCAAGACCTACAGTGATATCCTTTTAAAAAAGTGATACTGTTTATTTGTGCCTACAAAGCTTACAGTCTGGAGTCATTTTCTTCCAGTCTGACCAGAGGTTTATTAATTTTATTATTTTTTCAAAGAACAGAATTTTATCTTTCTTGAATCTTTTAAATTACATGTTGCTTTCTATTTCATTGATTTACTCCTAATCGTTATTTTCTTCATTATATTTCCTTTGGGTCTAAGTTTTTGTGAATGTTCTACCTTCATGAGATAGATGATTTATTCATTGACTTTAATTTTTTCTTCTTTTCCTTAAAGTATTACTTTATCTGTATCCCACATATTTGATATATAATATCACTATCATTCAGTTCAATTGTTTTCTAATTTCCATATGCTTTCTTCTTTGACCAGAAGTTATGGAAAGTATATCACTTAATTTCCAAACTTATGGGAATTTCCTAGTCATATCCCTGTTCTTGAGTTCTATTATAGTATAATGGCATCGTGATCAGAGAAACTAGACTGTATAGGCTCTGTCTCTTGCAAGTTTTGAAGCTGATTTTATGATCTGGCATATTGTCAACTTTTGTAATTGCTTCATGTGTGCTTGAAAATACTGTTTATTTTGGGGTGGTGGGGTAAAGTGCTCTACTTGTGTGATTCATGTTGTTCAAATTATCAAGATGATCTAATTTTTCTCTGTTTCAATTACTGGAATGAAATATGATAAAATTCCCTGCTATGTTTGTGGATTTGTCTATTTGTTTTGTAGTTTTGACTTCAAAGTTCATATTTTGAGGCCATGTTGTTAAATGCATAGACATTTAGAATTATTATGTCATCATATTGATCTAACAGTTTATCATTTAAAGTGTACCTGTTTAATTCTACTAATGCTTTTTGCCTTAGAGTTTGTTTAATCTTTATTAATATAGTCTCACCAATTTTTTTTTGAAACTATTTCCATGTAATGCCTTGGTGGTTCTTTTACTTTCAAACTTTCTGTATCTTTATATTTTAGCATGTCTTTATAAACAACAGAGAGTTGTTTTTTTAAAAAACCCAGTGTGACAATCTTTGATTATTAACTGGAGGATTTAATCTGCTTACATTTATTATGGTTAGTGATATATTTGCATAAAAATATCTACCATCTTCCTGTGTGCATTCTTTATGTCCAGCTGTTCATGTTCCTGTTTCTCTCTTTTCTTGCCTTCTTTTGGACTGCTTGAGTGAGTTTTATCATTCAGTGTTCCTTGTCTTTTACTTAAAAATTATATACTTCTTCATTACTATTATTTTAGTCATTACAACATGTATTCTTGAAATTACAATATGCATTCTTAGTGTATCAATGTCTAATGGCAATCAATATTCAACCCTCATTCCAGGTAACTCAAGGACCTCGAAACAATTTACATTTAGTTTACTCTAGACTCATATGCTATTGTTGTATATATGAATATTAATACTTAGTCACCTCCTTGGAACTTTTTGGGGGTCCCTGAGCTGTTGAAAACCGTGAGACTAGATCATCCAAGCCTTTCTCCACTTTAAGATTCTATAAGCATGGAATTGCAATTTTAAAATATTACCCGGACTAGCCCTGTTGTGGATGATGCATTGTTAAAAGACAATTGCACAGAAATGAGGCATGGGTTTTTCATGTTTCCCAAAACAAGGGAGTTGGTATCTAAACAGTCATGCCCATCTCCTTTCAGTCAAATGCAATTGAAAGCTTCAGGGAAGACTGGTAGATCTGCATATAAAATGAGGTCTATTCAAAAGAGGATAAAAGAACTGCAATTGACAGCAGGTCTACAGCTCACCTGAGATGATTCTACAAAAGCAGAATCACTTTATTTCCTACTAGAAATCTTTTTTGTTTTCTTGTTTCCTTAGCAGACGTAGGCTTGGGGTCCCTTCCCACACTGTGGATGTGGAAGGAAGAAGTAAAGTTATTTCTGTATATGTGTACACATAGTTGTCCAAATTAAGTGATGAATAAAGTTTAAACTGCATGTCGTTTGGTTTAAAAGGTATCTTTTTTCCCCCCTCATGATTAGTCCCAAGTTAAAGCCATTAAAAAGGTGTTACCACTTTCTGGGGAAAAAAAGGTGGGAGATTTCCTTGGTGAAATTAAACTTTAATTAAATTATGTTTCACACAGGCCCAGAAAGCAGAGGTTTTTACCATTCATATTTAATTTAGTTCAATAAGGTGGAAACATTTATTTTCTGTAGCGTGGCTAAAGAAAATGTTTATCCTAAATTTTTACCTGTGCCTGAAGCTATGTGATGATGTAACCAGAGACCTCTTTGACATCTTGGAGTGGGAAGTAAGCATCTTTATTTTACACAGCACCCTGTTGACTCTCTTGGGCTCCAATGGTACAAATAGTGACATCACAGCACTAAGCTTCCCCTTTTCTCCAGAACTCAAACTGCATTTTGCGATTGGGAAATGATGTTTCTATGGCTTCATAGTGAAGGATGTGGAAGTTATGACTTCTTTTTTTCCCTTTTTTTCTTTATTATTTATTTATTTATTTTATTAGTTTCAGGTGTATAAAACAATGTAATAGTTAGACATTTATCATTTATACCCCTCACAAAGTGATACCCTCCCTCTCCCAATCTACTACCCCTCTGACATTGCATACCGCCATTACATTTCCACACGACTTCTAAAGGGCACATGACTCAGGGTTGAGTCACTGAGTCATGGATCCCCTGGGGAAAGAATTCCAGAAGCTCTGACTCTCTGGATATAATGTAAGCCATTTGAATCTCAGGACTTGTATCTGTAAAGAAACCACACGATCCTGTGCTGCAGCCTTACTCTGTTTCCATCTAACAGATGAGACAATTGATGCCCAGAAACATTAAATGATTTATCAAAGTCATGAGACTAGTGATTACCAGTGTTCTTTCATAATGTTTAAATCATGTTTCACCAAGCTCAGCAAATACATGGAAATGAGGATTCCAGAATCCACATCAATAGCTTCATTTTAATGGCAGCTTATCCTGTAGCAACCTGTACCATGATCCTTATTGATCTGCAGTCGTCTTGGGGAATGGGAGACATAGCATTACAACTACAAAATCACATTCACAATTTTTAAGAGAACAAAGCCCCTCACTTGACTCTCTCCTTCACTTTCAGAATCTATTGATGGATGAGGTAGGCATGTAATGTCTTTTGCAGACCAGAACTTGACGGAGATTGAAACCTTCTGTCAAGAGAACCCAAGCCCCCTGTCTTACCGTCTAGGACGCCCGCCAGATTTTGCTGTTAATTGGCTCCCATGCAGGCAGCTAGTTTAGCAACGATTCTGTGGGTCCTCTGTGGCTCATCTTGATTTAAAGTGAAATGTTGGAAACTACTTCTCAGCTACTCAAAGCTTCCAGGTGTACCCATGTTTAAGCGATTGGCTAGAAAGGGAGGCAGTTCTCGAAACTGTTGTGCAGACACGAAACTAGATTATTCAGGCTCCTTCGATTAGAAATTAATTCTCAGAAAGATAGTGGCTGAGGAGTTTGCTTTCTATCTAAAGAGATACATTCCCTTCGGCCACATGGAATTGAAAAGAGTTTATGAGGGAAAAAAATACCTCTGTGGCCTTAAACATGCCACAGTCTCTAGGTTGATGCCATAATAAGGAAGAGAGTGCTGGGAAAATATACTGCACATTTTAATGACTCCACTAGCAGTAGACAAAAAAAAAAAAAGTTGAGCCCAGAATAATTCTGGGAAGAAGGATTTTTGCCAAGGAGATTTTAATGTCAAGAATGTATGTGAGTCTAAAAATAAGAAGCTCACACACATCCCAGAGCTGTGGGTGGGGATATATATATAATCAAATTAAATTATTCCACTTCCACTTATGGAAAAATCCAATGGTAAAAAATGACTAGAAAACATTTTATCGTATTTCACTTGGATTATGCTTATAAATACCAAACTTTAGACTTGTCAAAATAAGCCCCACCAGCACTTCCTGGCCGAGGTGTTAAATAGACCATGACAGCCAGCGATATGCAAAAACGAAAAAGAGCTTACAGAAACATCACGTCTGGAAAAAGCCAAAGGAATTCAGCTCCCCAGTAAAGAGAGGGTTCAGAGAAATCATAGGGGAGAGTGTCCCTGAAGTGTGAGGAATGAGCCCAGAGTGGCTCAAATGTTGAAAGCAAAGAGAGGGGCCTTCAGAGAGCCTCAGACACATAAGACCCAGGTCCCGACTCTGCAACTCGCAGACTGCAGGTTTGACACCCATGATATTTTAGCACTATTTCTTTAGCACTATCAGAGAAAGTACCCCTTAACTTTGACCTTTCTCTGAAGAGCCAGCAGTTGTGTGTCAACTTGTTTGTTGATACAATTGTACTGTGAAGATGGCTGCTGCCAACACACCAATCTGCAAACCGAGGTCATCTGCAGAGTTGACACTAAGTCCCAATGCCTGGAAATGCATTTGTTGGCATTTCAAGGACAAACATCTTCTTGGCTACAACTACTGAACCTCCAATCCAAGGCTGGGCTGGGTGCAGGGGCATCTAGGCCTCTGTAAGTCTTTTATTTACATCTTAAATTGCAATTAGAAGACTCATGTACAATCATGCTTCTTTTAGTCCCCTCTGTTGCCCAAGCTTGGCCCCTGGGCCAGTGATGGCTCTGTCCATAGGGTTCTGGTGCTGACCAGTGGGAAGGAGGAGACCACTTCCCTGCTGCATGAATAGTGGGTGATCTCATATTGGCCAATACTTGCTAATGCAGGTGACACAAACTTATTAGGATGTTTGCGTTGTGCATCCCCCAAGAAATGAAAGGAGCATGGTGAAGCAGTTGGTTCAGGCCCCATGCGCACGCCCAAGGTGGTGAGGGGGTCCCAGAAGAGCGAGTGGGCTCAGCTCAGCACTACCTCTGCCCCGGGATCTAGATGAATTCTGGCTGAGACAGAACCTGCATCTCGTGCCTCTCGATTCTCTCCCGGCACGTCATTTTGGAATCCCGTGATCTTTGCTTCCTAGGGAAAGAATAAAACAGGGAGGGAAAATAATTTGACTTAATGAAAAGGGAAATAAGAACATTCAGAGATAATAGTTGTGGCAAATGAATTAAGGGTCAGACACTGTGCTAAGCACTTTCCACGTAATACCCCCACTTTCCCTCCCCACTAATCATAGCCCTCATTCCCACTAGTCAACACGAGAGCCTGTTGAACAGACATCACTGGCCAAGAGGTAGGCACTGCTATTAGCCCCATTTTAAAGGTGAGCAAACTGAGGTTTATGACATTAAATAACTTGCCCAAGGTCATAGGTAGCTATGAATCCACTTTGGCAGGATTTGGACCTCAGCCACAGGGTCAAACCCAAACTTTAAACCATTCTATTATTCTATTTCCTATGAATTTCTCCACCTACTTCCTGTGGCTTGTTCAGGAACACAGCTGAAAAACAGCAAAAGGATGGAGCTATGCAGGTGGGATCTAATGGCAGCTCTGTTACTAATTATTTCTATACCCTCACTACTATTGTCACTTAGCGTCATGAGCCTTTATTTATCTGGAAGGTGGTAAGAATGGTCCATGTCTTGCTATCACTACAGCATCGTATTGAGGCAATTCTCTGAACAAAAGAAAGATCTATGTGTGACCAGATTGAGACAGTTGCTATAGAAGGTGGTTCAGGAGAAAAAGCATGGGCCACAGCCTGGGCCTGGGTTTGCCTTTGTTAAACTAGCAGGACCTTTCCGGCCCTGACGTGTCTCATGTCTAACCTGCTGGGGAGCTCTGGAATGAGGAAGACACACATTGGGGTCCCAGCGCAGTGGGCGTCGGCATGTGTGACCCAGGCAGGAGTGACCCTTACCTGCTCCACCGGGAGCTGCTGAAAATGCAGTAGATGAGAGGGTTGATAGCGCTATTCAAGGTCGGCAGGTTCTGAATGATCACAGAGGCATAGAAGCGCTCCTTGGTGTCTGGAAGGAAGCTGAAATTGTCCAACATGTCGAAGAGGAAGTACGGACTCCAACAGCAGATAAAGGCTGGGGAGGAGAGAGTCAGGAACAGCATGGCGGGCCGGAACCGGGGGTGCTCTGTGTGACCCCTGACTGGAGCCTCAGCTGGGAGGTTGCTTAGCACCCGGGGTCTCTCAGAAAGGTATAAAATAGCTGGGTGTGTGAACATTCGTGTCATATTTACTGAAAGACATACCCATGTGCACATGCACACAAATACATCCCACAGATACATTTCCAAACCAGGACATGTCCTGGAGCTTCTCTATCTGTAAAGGGAAGGTCCGATTTGATCATGGTTGTGACTGTTGAAAGCTTGGGAACTTCTGAGCATGGAAGGGCAAAATTGCCTTTTGGGAGCATTTTGAAAATCTGTGTTTCTGTATTTGAGGGTGTGTTTGTTGGGGGTGTGGCTCTGGTTTATCCAGAGAGGCCAGCTCCCTTGTGTGAGGCAGGGCGGTCCCACCCATGTCCCATGCATCCTTTGAATTCCCACCTGGACATTTACATAGCAAAAAAACCCCATTTGTAATCATCACAGTCTATTTTACATAGGAATGCAAATATTTTTAATAAATATAGACTTTTCTAGAAATGCAGTTCCCTTGCAAATGAGGAGTGATTACTTTGTTTAATTTGGAACATTAGCAGGGTTTGTTCACCTGCTCAAAAAAATCAAATCACCGACAGCAATCTGCTTAATTTTTTATGTTTCCAGGAAAACACACCTGTATTGGTTTTCATTGGTAACCATTGCGACGTCTAGCTGACTGCTTCATTATTCTTCCAGGGTAGCTTTGCCCAAGTATGTGCACACTGAACTCTGTATTGCTTTATTATAAATTATTTTCTTTCTATTCGTCCTTTATATTATTACATATTGATTGTTTAAGAATTATGTGAGGTCAATAGTATTATGTATACATTCTGTTTCAGGATGGTAGAGAGGCATTGCACAATATTTGTTACAGAAAGGGCTGTTTTGGTCTGCTTGGGCTGTCGACATTGGCTGACGTTCTTGCAGGTTTTCCCTGCTCTCTGACTTAAAGGACACCAAGTCCTGGGCATGTGGTTCCTCATTACGAAAGGTTATGTTGGCTCTGGAACACACGTATAAGATATGCTTCCTGAGTGAGACTTCAGTGGATGTGGGTCTGTGCTTCTGATTGGGAAGGCAAGGGAGTGTTTGATTTACTTCAGAAGCTTCTGGGATAGGCTTTGGAGCCCTGGTGGGTCATCTATGCTTTATCCCCAGGTCTGCCTACAGTGTTGTTTTGTGCCTATATTCTCCTGGCTGAGTCACACCATGTGTGGTCTGTTTGGCATTTTGCTGTTGTGTTTTCAAACGGTGAGAATAGCTGTTTTGGTAACTTGACAGGCAGCTAACAGGAGGGCTATGCTTTCTCAGACCTCCCAAGGGTCACACAGGAGGTAGGGAGGGGTAGTATGTGAGCCACATAAAAAAGAAATCACACAAACCCCCTTCCTTTTGCATATCCTCATTCATTCCTTCATTCACCAAATATTAATTAAGCACCCAGAATATGGGGGCCCTATTAAGGCCTTGGTGATATGTTGTAAGGAACACAAAAGTACAAGTCTTGGCTCTCATGGAATTATGACTCCAGCAGGAGAGACAGACAATAAGCAGATCAATATATATCTGAAAATGTCAGATGGAAGTAGGAATATGAAGGAAAATAAAGCAGAGTAATGGTTACAGGAGGGCTATTTCAGACTAGTCAAGAAGACCTTTGTAAGGAAGTGGCATTGCTGGGAAAGAAATGATGTGAGGGGGTAAGCCATGCCGCCACTTGAAGGCAGACTGAAGGAGAACTTGTGCTGGAAAAGGGAGTGGTGAGATGGGTCTGTTACTAGAGTTCATGGTGACAGCTATTATTATAAAGCTATTGAATGTGCATATGATCATGTCCAGGGGGAAGTTTGTGGGGGAGAGGAGATAAATTGGAGGAGCAAAATTCTTGAGTAGGCAGGTAAGGTTGGAATTCAGGCTCCAGTGAACATTTTGGACATAGAAAGAAGCAGTGCCAGTTTATCCACAGAAGTAAGAGAAAAGATAGAGCACACGAGAGAGACGCTTCCCATCGGAGCAGATGAAGTCAGGAGAAGGAGGACGTTCTAGTCTGTATACTTGTATTTTTCCAGTGAAATAAGAATCAAGGTCATTAGCTGAGGGGGACTAATGGAGAGGAAGTTTGGAAGGTTTGAGAATAACAAAGAACACACGCCAATCTGACACATATTAGATGCTCTAGAAATAACCTTATTTTCTGAGATGAGGTGACTTAATGGGTCTTAAGAGTAGAAAGAAAGGAAAAGAAAAAGGGAGAAGACAGGAGAGTGAGAGAGAAGAGAAGGCATCCATTATGGAGGAATTTACAGTGACCTTGAAATTAAATACCCAGAAGAAATGGGATGCCACTTCTGTCCCCCTTTTAGTCGTGAACTTCAGCCCTGAGGGAGACAATGTCTTAAAGAAAGCAACAGCGTCAGCAGGTGACAGTGAACATCAACTTCATCTAGTAATCAGATTTTCTCCAAATTATCCACCCAGGGCCTTGGTGGACAACTATATTGATAAAGAGAGGAATTAGGAAACAAATGTCATCCTTTGACGGAGCCACAAATAGACTAAGTTCCATAGACTCCTCTCCAATCAGACAGAGGTAAAAGTGCCCCTAGAAAAATTCCTTCCTCCGGTGGGCTTTCCACTACCAGGTCCCAGGTACAAGTTTGCATTTGGAATGTCCACTCAGTTCTGCAACACCAGGAGAGGTGTCCCTACCGAGAATGATGACCATGCTGTACTTGATGGCCTTGATTTTTGCCTTTGAGATGAGCCCTCGGTTGTAACTTGTGCACAGCTTTCCATCTGCAGATACAAAAAGGGAAAGGTAAAACGAAGTGCTGTTTCTGCCAATACGAGCATGGAAGTTAGTCCCCAGCTGTCACAGGACCCCTTGTATCCTGCTTTCCTATGCCCAGGAGGGCCTCCTTGGATATTTTCAGAGTAAAGATGGCTCTGCGCTGGATGTTGGAAACTGTTCTATTTGCAGATTAATATAAAATGCAAATGTATTGGGACATCCGGACTCTCTCAAGAGGTTGGCTGGAGGCCCTGAATCAACTGAAGCTGGAATTAGCCATGTGACCACAGGGGACGATGCTGGGACAGCCATCTGGTTGCTTTAGCAACACAGGGCAAAGCCATTTTCGTAGAATGGTTACTCCAGACTAACTCATTCATCTAACTCTGAAACTCCACTCTCAACAGAAGCTCAAACCAGGGAAATTAAAAATGAAAACTAAAACCTGTCCCAAATAGGAGCCTGGGTATAAATTTAATCCAACTATTAAATTAAATTGTGGGCTATTGTTTGCTGGTAATCACGTAAGGGGTAAATATAAAAATCCATTAGAATATCAGACCGAGAAAAGAATATTTTTTCATTCCTGTATCCTTATCCTCTAAACTTAATGGGTGGATTCATATCTGTTGAATGAATTAATATAAACCTCTTTCTAGTCAAGAAGTGGTAAAAATAAAGGTTGATTCGGAGGGGCAGAATTCAGTGCAATCGCTCTTAGTAAAAGGAGTGGGTAGACGCCACGCTTGGGGAGGGAGACAGTGGATGCAGGGTCCCTGGACGCTGTGGAAGAGTTTTTACTGTCAGGGCTTCTGCCAGCTCATATGGTGCCTTTGTGAAAACGGGGAAGGGTGCCCTTCCTCTGGCTGGATGACGCACCCCCACCCCAGAGCACACCTTAGTGAGGGAAGCAGGGATAGGATGCCAGCCCCATGCATGTTCCGCTAGGTCCACTGATGGGGGCTCCGTGGGCACCACCGTGTTGGTGGCCCAGGCCAAAGGCCTCCCAGGGCACCTAAGTCATCCGAGGCAGGGCAGGCGTACACTAGAGGCCAACTGTGGTGCTCATATGTCCTCTCCACTGCTCAGATTTCATGTTTAAAATGTATTTTAATCCCCATGGAAACTGGCCTGAAGTTCACTTTGCACTGCTCCTTCTGTCCCCTCTCCAACCCCGTCCAGCCCAACAGGCATAGCACATCTGCTAAGAGGTAAGAACCGAACAAAACAGGCTAAAATAGCGTTCCTGTTCTCTAGGAACTTCCGATCTAGTATGAAAGATCACACACTCCCCACGAGGCTGGATGAGATGAGAGAGATGAAAACCAGCTATGAGCGGAGAAGAGAGCCATCCCCCCAATGCTATTGGGGAGGCTGAGCGGCAGATTCCAAAGGCGGAGCTGGGGGTGTGGGCGTGTTACTGGGAAAGACCCATGCGGCAGAGGGAACATGCTCAGCCAGACACAGAAACGACAAGATGTAGGGTGTGTTTGGACGCTGTGCGTCATCCTGACAGCACATTGGGTTTGAGGGTGGGGAGAGAACTGAGGCCCAGGTGGGAAGACCTGGAATGTCTTCCTGAGTTTGGGCTGAATTTCCGAGGCAGCACCAAGCCATTGACCGTTCTGAGTGTTTTCACAGAGTGAACATTTACTCCTTGAAAAGGACAAACTGTTATCGGGAACAACAGGAATAAGGGGCGTTTTATGTGCAATGAGCTGAAGTGCTAATTATAATTGATTTTTAAATTTCTTAATGTATACCCCGTGAGACCACTCTTAGGGCCTTCAAAGTATTCTGTGCATCACAGAACCACAGAACTTCGCTGGGGTGAGGAAGCAGAGGCTTCGGAGGCATTTACAGCAGTGGTTCTCACGTGGGGGCCATATTGCCCCCCGGGATTGATTTGGCAATGTCTGGACACATTTTTGGTTGTCGTATTGCAGGAGGGTACTACTGGAATTTAGTAGGTAGAAGCTGGGAATGCCGCTGAACACCCTTCAATGCATAGGACAGCCCCCCAAAGCTATCCAGTCTAAAACACTGGTAGTGCCACGGTTGAAAAACCTTGATTTCCAAGGTGGTATCTTGGGAAAGATTCAGGCTTCAGGATCAGACCTGAATACATCCCCCAGGTATACCAATTCCTAGCTCTGTCCCCAGCCTCAGTTTCCCCATTTAAAATGTGACACGTAAAACACCAAATTCACAAATTTATTTTGAGGATTAAAAGAAAATAATGTATTCGGGATGCCAAGCCCCGTGCCGAGAATGTCAATTCCTTATTAGTTGGGATGAATGAGGTCTTACAGTATTTCAGGAGGAATATGAGCTGCCTTTATGGAAGAGAACAGAAGGTATTGCTACATTTACATCATTTATTATACAATGTTGTTATCTGTGTATAAGAATTATAGACATCCAAAAATTATCAGGGTGGGATTGCACCCATGCAATGTAAGTAAAAAAAAGCCAAATTACATCCATCCCATTTGCTGGAGTATCAGCTGCTCCTAAACTGTGTGGCTCTGAAGACTTAGTTGGTTTTTCAGAAAAGTTCTCAAGAATGACATTTGTGAAATGTCTGAAATCTGCTTAAAATGGAGACTTGCAGTACTTTCCACAGGGCAACTGGGTGACAATTTGATGAACCACCTGCCCTTCAGTCTCTCAATGAGATCAGTGAAACGCGTCTTTAATCTGACCACTCTAGGAAACGCAAAGCCTCCAGCTTCTAAAGATGACTCTTCAAAGACAGGCGAGCTACAAAATGCCGGTAATTCTCCTTTATTGGGAGATAAAAGGATTATTTCTGCCCAGGCCTTGGCACTGAGCTGGAGTGAAAAGCAGTTAAATTCAGCCGTCGCTGTGCATTAATAGCTGGAGGAGCCGAGAGGCAGCAGGTCCATTAGATTCAGGACTGGAAGCTGCGCACTAATCTGCCTTAGGCTGTTTCAGTTCAAGTATGCGTCCCTGAGGGTGCAGGGGGCAGGGGCACGCTGGAAATTAGTCTGCAAGCGGCCAGTTCCTGCTCTCCTTCCTCACATTTCCTGCCCCTTGCAGAGGCACGGAGAAGCCATTCTTCTTGTGAGCACCAGAAGGGGGAGCAGTCGTTATCCTGAATTTAAACATAAGGCCGAATTTATTCCTGGCGGGTTGGGGGCGCCCTCCGAGGACCCATAACAAGTGCAGGTTATTTGTCAGCAAGGAAGTCTACTTAGTGATGTTTTCAAATGAATAGTTTTCAGATGTTGGGAACTTGTTTGATTTATAAAGTTAAACATATTTTTAGAAGTTATGCCTGGTTTCTAAAATTTTTGAAACTTGAAATTCATGTTTGATTTCCGATCCATGATGGCTTATCTACAAATATAACCCAAATGTTAAATATTTTTAGCACAGATGTCTCATCTGCTTAACTAAGGGACTTTGGCTACTTCCTTCCTTCAGATTTTTTTTTTTTTTTTAACTCTTTAGCCAACCAGAGGTCACAGCTAGATATGAGGCGGTATGACCTAACTCACAGCCTTTTCCGTTCCTCAGCTCCTCAGCTCGGGGGGAACCAGGAACCCTGACAGGCCTCAAATAATTGTGGCAGAGACAGGTTAGCTGTTCATCAAATCCTTTCCTTTCCCCGCTGGAGCACAGAGCTAGACTACATTTCCCAGCCTCCTTTTCAGCAGGATGTAGTCATGTGACTAAGTTCTGCCTATAGGAACATGGGAAGAATCCATGTATACCAGTCCCAGGCCTGACTCAGATAAAGCACCTAAGAAATCCTCCATCTTCTCTTCTCCCCACCCTGCCTGCTGGATGCCGAGGGGTACCTAAGTAGTCATCTGTTTTACGTGACACAGTCTCTATCTGCTTCAGTTTCTGAATGACTGTGTGGAGCACTGTCCTTCCCTTTGACCTTTAAGCAAAGGTCAACTGGACTTTAATTAAGCAAGAAACAAACTTCTATTTTGTTAGGACTACTGTATTTTAGGGTTTCTCTGTTGTAGCTGCTAGTGTTTCCTTAACTAAAGCAGAAATTGGTACCTCATAAGCAGTGCTGTCATAAAACCTTAAACATGTGGCATTGGTCTAGTGGGTAGGCAGCAGGTGGCAAGAAAACTGATCCTGGAAGCTGGGACACTAGAGATGCATTTGGTAGAAGGGTCACATAGGATGCCTGGGAAGGCAGAATCTGTGCCTACTGAGCCTAAAGCCCAAAGTACAGGGTTGGTGTACGACTCAGGGCTCTCCAGAGAAATAAAACCAATAGAAAACACATGTACATACATAATGACAATGACGCTGGCTGTGGTCCTCAAATTAAGCTGTAACATTGAAAAGTTTTAGCCAGCAAAAACCCATTATGAATCATTCCTGAGGCAAAGAGTAGACTAAGGATATGGCCTCCCACCTACTACTTCTGATGGCTGTAAGCTAGCTTCCTTTAAGCTGAGACACAGATTGATTGAGGAAGCAAAACACAAGTCAAACCTGAGAATTATATTATGGAAGACTTTTTGGATATGGTTGCTGGCACATGAAACTGACTGGAAGCAAATATCAGAAGCCTATTATGTTTTTGAGAAACAATAATTGCCAAATAAACCATGAGCTTTATATCTTTGTCAAGACTTAGAAATATCAGACTTTAAAATTTTTAGTAATCCTGGGGTAGAAAATTGTATCTAACTGAGATTTCAATGTGTACTTTCCTGATTATCAGTGAGGCTGAGAATTTTACTTTTGGCCGTCACTCTTTCCCCTTCTGTGAAATGCCTTTGTCTTACTCATTTATTTTTTCTATTTATCTTTAAAGAAATTCTCTTTAAATTGATTCTTAGGACTTCACATATGGATACTAATCTTTTCCCAGGTATATGTGTTGCACATAGTTTCTCCCACTTTGTGGTTTGCTTGACCTTATACATATTAACAGAGTCAAGTTTATCCATCATTTGTTTTCTGATTTAAGGTATCTTTTACCTTGTTTAAGACACTTTCCTTACCCCAGTGTCATAAAGATATCACCCTACATTTTCTTTAAAAAAATTTAAAAGACAAACACTTCACACTTAAGTCTCTAATTCACCTGGAATTTGTTTTGTCTGGGAATCGAGGTAAAGATCAAATTTTATTTCTTTCCCTATGATCTTCCAACATATAGCAAGTTCTCTTATATGTGTAGGTCTGTTTGGGGGATGTTTTATTTTTTATTTGTCTACTGTATTGTGTCAATACCACACCCTATTTATCTCTCTGACTTATGATAAATCTTAATATTTAGTACAGTAAACCTTTCCTCTCTCGTTCTACTTCTCCAGGAGTGTCTCAACTATTCTTGGTTCTTGAAATTCTTGTATGTATTTTTAAATTGGCTTGTCAAGCTCAATAAAATGTCCCATTTCAATTTTGATTGGAATTGTGGATCAGTTGGGGAGAACTGACATCTTTATGCTGTTGAGTCTTACTATCCACGAACCTGTTGTAAGATTCATTTATGTATGTCTTTATGTTTTTTCATGAAGTTCTTTATAGTTTTTGCTAAATGTAGTCGTTTACATTGAAGCTATCTTACCCACATGTACTGAGGAAGAAAAGTGCTAAGGGCAGTTAATGGGCTAATCTTACATTGATTGAGCTAGAAGTCAACAGGACTCAAATCATTCGTCATCCAAAGCTTTTTGCTCTAACTCATTCTACCTCATTTAATTTGAAACATGCAATTTGGATATAGTATGAGTTACGTCATATCTTCTAAGTCATAACGGCCAGACATAGTTGTATCCAGATATGTTACACTTTGTCTAGCTCATGGGTGCCCCTCCCCCAACGCCTGCCCCATGCAATTAATCGTCTGTTTTATAGGAACAGATAGATACCCCTGGGCATCAAGAGCATGCTTGTTTACGAAAGACAACAATGCACAAGTTTGGAAATCTCATCTTCTCTACCCCGTGTTCTCCGCACTTGTTTGTGGGAGTCTCCCAATCATTTATTAAATAGTTCTTTTTTTTCCTTCTTTCTGTCAGCCTTTGTGGGGGAGAAACTAGAGATATTTGGCAGTGAGAAGAGTGGCTATTAAACTAATGATGACTTGAATTTTGCAGCCTGTGTTTACAAAGAGAGCTTCTGTTCAGGCTAATCATTGCTGATGTCCCCTTGTTGATGAGCAATAATCCTTGCGTGCTAACACCACTGGAGATTCTATTTACCAGCCAACTCCAGAGCTGCTTGGCTGTAATGACAGCCAGGAAATAAGTGAGTTCCATTTATGAATAAGATACAGAGAATATACGGGCTTTTGAGAGTACCGTCCCCTGCTCATTCCAGAACAGGGTCACTGATGGTGATATAAGGATAAAGACAACTGAAAAAATAGGGATAATGGAGCTATACATTTGTATTAAAGAATGAAAAGTCATGGTAGCAATTTCCACCTTGAGGGAGGGATAATGTCATACTGTATGTCAATGGCAAAACAGATCTCTATGTGGCTGTGTAATATTTCAGAGACTGGAAGATGGGAACCCAAGAGTACAAGGACTAGAAAATCTAGTAACAGGGAAATATGGGAGACACTGGAAAGAGACAGGGGCCCAACCACCGTGGTGAAAGGTTGGTGAGAAAGGGGTGGTGGGAGATATCTTGGGTGGTGGGGTAGCTGATAGAATGAGGACACCTTTTAACATCCCAAACTGCCAGCAACGTTTGCTCTGTTCATTTCTGTGAGAGATGAACTCAAGGAGAATGAGGTAGATTCCATGGCCCGTTGGACCAGGAGCAGAGCGACGAGAAAGCTCTCGGTCTCCAAGTCTCAGGACCAGCCGCCTAGGTGGTCTGCATGGAGGTTTACTGAAACAAAACTGGGGAAGGTTATAGCGGTGATCTCAGGCTCAGTCTGGTGGGAGCTGGAGTGTTGGGACAGTGAGGAAAGCATGACCCACGCTTTGATTGGCTTAGGACTGTTCTCTGGAGAGATGACAGTTTTCTCTGTCTGTGAACTCAAGCCCAACAGAAATGTGTGTTCTCTTGCTGAATGTATGGTGATTTCCTTGGACAGTCCTCTCTTTTCATCCCAGAATCCTCCAGTGTGCTTCACAGCCAGGCCTGAGACACTGGGGCCACTCCAAATCCTGGCTCTAGGGCTGCTTGGAGAGACTTTGCTGCTACAGCTTGGCCAGACCCCAAACCCCAGCTTTTAGGGAGACCAGGTGGAGAAGGCAGAGCCTGCCCGGAACAGCCTTTGGTGGTTTGATATGCCTACTGGGCCTGATCTAACAGAGCAGGCATGTTATAGCCAGAGCCCAAGCTGACATTTGCGAGAGGAAAACCTCTGTAGAGGCCAAATTAGCCAAGAGTTAGGTAATGCATGTTGGAAACTTACTTACCTGAGCAGTTGGAAATCACCATCTCACAGCCTTTGCTTTTGATCCAAATGGTTCGGATCACAATGGCATAGATGACACTGTGGAAAAAAGCAAAGGTAACATTAACATAGCTGGTGTGACCCTAGTGTGACACAGAGAGAGGACCACTCCCACTTACTAAGTGCGAGGAATGGAGGGCAGGGTCCCTTAACCATGCCTGCCCTCTGTATTTGCTGATTATAGAATCACAGCAAATTGACATTGAAAACCCCCAGGAAGATCATTTGGATACAGCTACTTCTTTTTCTGGTGTGGAGGCTAGGACTGATGGAGTTAAATTTCTGTAAGATAACCTCGGTTGTTAGAGGTATAGCTGAGATTAGAATCTAAACACAGGGTTTGGGGTCAGAAAGATTTAGATTTGTGACTGACTCTACTTCTTGCTAGTTGTATGACCTTGACTTTAGACAGTCTTTCCCATGGCCCCATCATTCCTGCCTTCTGTGCGCGTGCCTTTGTGTGTCCTCTCCCCATGAGTGTGGCGGGAACTGTGGCTTGTTTCTAATCGATGCATTGGCATGAAGGTAATGGGATATTCATGATTCCATCATAGTATAGTGCTTACTGTGTTTCCCTGAAAATAAGACCTAGCTGGACCATCAGCTCTAATGTGTCTTTTGGAGCAAAAATTAATATAAGACCTGGTATTATATTATATTACCCAGTCTTAGTTTACTATAATATAAGACCAAGTCATATAATATAATATAATATAATATAATATAATATAATATAATATAATATAATATAATATAATATAATATAATATAATATAATATAATAAATATAATATATTATAATATAAAAATATAAAACTGGGTCTTACATTAATTTTTGCTCCAGAAGATGCATTAGAGCTGATGGTCTGGATAGGTCGTATTTTCGGGCAAACACGGTAATAGGGACCTTGACCAGTTAGTTCTGGGTATTAGGGAAGCTTTCCCAGAGGAAGTGAAGTTTCAGCTAGGATCTGAAGGACAAAATGGTTTTTAACTGTGGAGTGAAGGGATGATCATTCCAGCAAAGGGAACAGTATGTGCAAAGGTTCAGAATAGGAGGGAGCACTACACATTCAAAGAACTTAGAGAAAGCCAGTGGCTGAAACCTGTGTATAGGCAGTTTGCGTGGCCTAAGGTGAGGATGGAGCGTGAGGTAAGGACCGGAGCACGCAGGGCCTTGTGCACAGAGTTAGAGCTTTTGGACCTTGTTTGGAAACTATGGAAATTCAATGAAGGGCTTTTAGCAGGAAAGTGAAATGGTTGGTCAACACTTTTTTCAAAGATCAGACATTTTTCGGTGCATATAACTTGTTTCTATATAGACGTATATGCTGGTATAGGAATTGAACATTCCTGGAAAGGTATACAAGAAATTCTTAGCAGTGCTACTTCTGAGGACAGGATGGGGGGTGAGGTGGGGTGGCAGGAATACTTTTATTTTCTATTTCATACCCTTTTGTAAGCTTAACAATTTTTCACATAATGGCTCTGGCCGTCGTGTAGAGTAGGGATTTAAAAGGGGTACGAGTAGATAGGGAGCTATTGCACTAGACTGAATGAAAGATGGCAGTCTCATGGGAGTGTAGACCGACTCAATTGTCCTCAAATTTTATTCCATCTTTTTGTGAAATGACTACAGTAGCGCGGCCTGATGATGGGGAGGAGGGACTATGCTCCAGAAGCAACTCAAGCTACTAGGTGCAGGAATCCTGAGATGGGAGCAAGGGCTCACGTGTCTCCCTTCTCACTCCAGTGCCCACATAGGGGATGGTCGGAAGGGAAGCAGTCAGTGTTGAGCCCTGCTGTGTGTCAGGCCCTCTGGGAAGTGCTTTACATCTGATCTCATTCATTTTATTGGTTAACACAGTTCTGGGCACCAGATGCTAAATGCTTACTACATATTGATTGTGGCTTTTGTGTCCTACACATTCTTATTTTATAACTGCATGTGTGAACAATGGGAATTACAGTGTATTGTCCCCATTTTATGGATGACAACGCGGAGGTCCCATGACTAGGAAGTGTCAGAGGCCAGATTCAAAGCAAGGTCTACAGCCCCCAAAGCTCTGATGTAATGTTGTGATGAAAACAGTGTCGATTTGCTCACCATAACAGCTAACTAGGAACTGTGCTAAGCCCTTTATGGAAATTACCTCATTTAATCTCTCAGACAACTTTATATGGTTGGTGCTAGTATTATTCTCATTCTCACGATGTGAAAGCTTCCGTGACTTGTGTGAATTCACACAGCTAGAGAATGGCAGAGCTGGACCCTAGCCTCCCTGGGTCCTCTGACTGAAAAGTCTTGTTAACCAGCGTGAACTCTCTCAGAACGGGGGGTGTACATGCTCCTTTGGGGGCGTGTATTTCAGCTACATATGCTATATGTGGTTCTAGTTACTCCCTGAATGCCTTCTTTGATCCGTAGACCAGGTTAGCACCCCCTGCTAGGAGTCCCACTGAACTATCTATTTACCTTACCATCATACTCCTAACACTGTGTTGTAAGTGCTCCCTTAATTGGCTGCCTTCTCTGTTAGACAAGACAGTTTTTGAACCCAGACATCATGTATGTCCTGTCATTTCTGTTTCCCCCTTGGCTGGTGCAATGTCTGGCAGAGGGTGGGTGTCTTACAGGTATTTCTAGAAATAATGAGTAAGTGGAAATAGGCATAAAGAGTCAGGGCTCACAAGCATATCTGTGTGTAGCTGGGCTCAGGGAGATATGAAGGCAAAACCATCTTTGGGGGGAAAATGTAGGAAAAGCTTGATACTTAAGAGCTAAGAAAAACTTAAAGTTCTGATACATATAGTCCATTGGCACCAGGTTTGATAGGCTCCCAGGAGAGAGAAAGTCAAAGGGATGGCCTGAGTAATCCAGTTGGTGCCACTGAATTAACTGAGATTTCTTAAATGTCCCTGAACAAGAGCTCATTATGATGGCTTCAGAGTTCAGATCAATTCACTGATCAGCAAGTATGGACCATTGGGTATCAGTCAGAATGCTTTTTGTAGCTAGTTGCAGAAAACTCCCAATTCAAACTGGCCTAAGCAGTTAGAAATACTTCTTATCTCTCATGTTTCCAGTCTCAAAGGGTCAAAGCTGAACTTCAGCAACTTGGGTCCTTTCCATCCCTTTCTTTTTTCTTTCCGGTGTAGATGTTTTTCTAAGTCAGGCTGTAGCAATTCCAGGTGCCAACCCAGAGACAGCAATGTCCAGAAAAAGAGGAGAAGCCATCCTCTCCTGGACTTGTTTTCTAAGAATGGAGAAATCTTTTCCAAAAGCTCTTCAGAAGACACTCCCTCAAGTCGCGTTGGTAGAATTGGATCATATGGTCATTCCTGAACCACTCACCTGTCTGGGGGAGGGGTTGCCATGAGTGACTTAGGGTGGAAGGAATATTGGAGATCCAATCACAAACCTCTGCCATAACCTAGCAAAGCAGTGAAAATGGCTTCTTCAAAAGACGTAACTCTTGCCACTCCTCAAGTAACAGTATACAGGATGTCACTTCCCTCATTGATATAACAGGTGATCCTCCTTGGTCTTGGACCTCATGCCCTGGGGCCCTTTTACCCGCCATGGCCTCGTACTCTACAGAGCTGTCACAACTTCAGCACGGGGCTGTCCCGCACTCTGATCCCCATTCTCCAAGCAAAATAAATGGATATAGATATAGATATAGATGTATGTAAATATAGATATATATATATATAAATGGATATATGTACATATATATATTAAATATAACACAAATCAGTGCTCAATGACAAATGTGCTTTTTTCCCCACTATTTCTTGGCAGTTGTTGGCCATGGATATTTTATGCCTCTCCCTTTACCTCACAGAGATAAAAATGATAAGAGAATCAGAAATCCATTAAGTAGCAAGAAAATAACCACAACTAAAGTAATGCAATTACACCAGCGCTAATAACCTCCTCTAGAGAGCTATATCAAGTGAATTTTGGAACAACAGGACTTGTGTTGACCCAGAAAAACAATGTATTGTTTTTATTGTCAGTCATTATGCTTTCAGGTCCTGAGAGCCTGATTTAACTGGTGATAGAACAGCTAAATCTTGATTCCTGCACAGCTCTCTCATGAGTTTGCCTCAGACAATAGAACTCCTTCCATCCTTTCTCCTTGCCGCCCTGTCTGCCTTTCTTCTTCCCTCCCATCTTTTTTTCTCTCTTCTTTCTTTCCCTCCACATATATTGATGGAGGATCTACCCTATGCCAGAAATTTCCGTGTCAGGTGTGTGCGTGAGAGAGACAGAGTGAGGTGACACCTCTGTCTTGTGATTGGAGCAGTGGACAGTGGTCAGTGAGGCTTGCATTGTCTACTCAGTCCAACATGCATAGGTGTCTATTGTGGGGTGGATTTGGAATCCAGAACTTAAGAGACAACAGTTCCTGTACCCAAGAGATGCAGCCACACAGGCTTCCTGTGCACAAGCCGGCGATGACACTACCACAAGCCTCCAAGGTGACACAGACAGCTAAGGGTGAAGGTTGGGAAGGGAGCACCTGAAGCATTACTTGGTGTAGGAAGGGCAGGGACAGCTCCTCGTGGACTGGGTGTGTGAAAGGAGACATGAAGGGTGTGGAGCAGTTTGCCGGAAGTAGGGCACATGAGTTTGGAGGAGGTGCAGCCCACAGGACCGTGCACACAACGCACCACGGTGGCAGGAGTGGGGCGTCCCGGAAGCAACAAACGCTTTGCTCTGGTTGGAATGGTGGGGGCAACGGGAGAGTGTCAGCAGCTTCCCCTGGAATAGCCAGGAATCTGAAAAAGACAAGTGACCTAGCCTATAGTAAATGTATATAAAGCTACAGTAATTAAAACAGTGTGGTATTAGGGGCAGAAAAGCCACTAATTCAGTTTTTTGAGTCCGCTCTCCTTTTCTTAATTATGTCACTCACTATTAACTGAAAATAAAATAAAACCATGTTCAAAATGAAGAAGCAAATGACACACGGGGGAAATATTTGAAAAGTACAAAAAAAAGCTTGTTGCATAAAGAATATCTCTAGAGATAGAGAATAGAGAAAATGAAAGCATAATAAAGGGAACAAAAGTTCAGAAACAAAGAGTATTTATAATATAAATATGCATGTGATAGAATTGCCATTTTATACCATAGAGATACGATAGATTATTTAGTAAGTGGTGTTTTGGATAAGTGATCTAACATTAAAAAAACAAATTTAACTTAGATCTCTAATTCACACCTAACACCAAAAGTAAATGATACTGGGACAATTGGCAAATCAAATCAAATATATTTTTAAGTGATATTTTCAATGTCCTCCCAACCTTGAAATTATTTTCAAATAATTAATGTAATAAATCATAAAAAAGTTAAATCAAAGCATAGATAAGTATGTGGAAGGGACAATTTCCTAAGAAAGACATGAAGTAATAAAATGTAAAGAGGAGCATGACTAGATGTGAATACTAAAATGTAAAACGTCTATATGTTGTCCAAGAGCCATATACATTTCATTCATATTAACACATGTATTTCTAGAAAGTTTTGCAAAGTGCTTTCCTATGATTCTTTTAACTTTTAAAAAACTAGTTATTTGACTTTCTCATTTCTAGTTATAGTTATTCACTCTTTGTTTTCTTAATTATGTCAGTCATATTAAATGAAAGCAAAATAAAACCATATTCCACATGAAAAGGCAAATGACAAACTAGGGAAATATTGTCAACATATAAAAACAGGAAAAGTTTATTATATAAAGAATATCTCTAGAGAATAGGGAAAATAAAATAAAATAAAATAGAGAAAAATGGGTAAAATAATATAAATAGGTAATTTATTTAAAAAGCAAAAATGATGAATATATAAAATGTGTTCAACCTCACTTGAAATGAAAGAAATGCAAATTAAAACAACAATGACATATTTTGCTTATGAATTTGGTAAAATATATATATGTATATATGTATGTATATATATATATATATGATATATGAGAGACAATACAGCATGAGGCATGGGTAATAAAGTGAGTGGCCACCTTATTTGAGTTGTTTCTTTTGTTGACTTTAGCTTGAAATTAAGAGTTTAACCTTATCCAGAAGAGCCACAGACGATAGAATGCTCAGAGTCCAAAGTATGGTAAAGGAAAAGCAAGCCAGCAAGCAAGAAAAGAAAGGAAGCAAGCAAGAAAGAAGTATTGAACTTTAGCTCTGAGAGACATGAACTGTAGTATTGTATCCCAGGAATTAGCTGGAAAATTCTCTGTGGGCCTGGTCTTATTTCAAGAAGAGAGGAGAAGCTGAAAGAGGTCAACAAAAGAAATAACACAACAAGGTGCCATGTCCTCCAGACAGAAGCTCTTTCTACAACAGGAGGAGCCTGACCACAGAAGAGTGAAGATCCTGACTGAGCAGGTAGGAAATGCTTCAGAGAAATTCAAGGACCCAGGGAGGTCACGGAATATTCTTGGTTCTGCCTCAGTGGGAAGCAAGGAGCGGGACTTAAGGAAGCCTTAGTTTGATGAGGGCTGAGTGAAACCCACTTTTAAAATCATCCCCTTTAATCATCAAATTATACTTTGCTTTTTCCAAGGACAGTACAAAAATGCACAAGATGGGCTGTAGACAAGTTTGAGAAGTCCTGGTGGGAAGAAGCAGCTCGAATTAACGGGGGAATTTCAGACCGTGAAAGACCGCCTGACAGATGGGGCCAGCAGCATATTGTGAGCAGGGCGGCCTGCTGAGCAAGGGTTTTGACTGATTTCCGGAGCTGATAGGAAATCAATCAGGAGAGAAGCCAAGACATGCAACTGCCACTGAAATTGATGAGTCAGTTGCCTGTGACAGCCTGAGCCGCTTCCTTCCAAATATTTTCTTAATGGCTGGGACTAGCCTCTCTTCTCTTTTACCTGCCCCTTCTAACGCTGCTATGACTTACCTTTGATTGGATGTCTAAATAACCTTCATCTTTCCTTCAAGATTCCTCCCCAACTTAACTTGGTGGAGAGGGGGACAGTAAGTTGAAATAAAATATAGATGTTGATTTGTCAATTCAGCAGGGATGACTGGACAATCTCCAGTCACAGGGAGGCTGCAGGGCTGGCTATGAGACCACTGTGCCCTGCCCAGCTCACCCTCTGATGGGGAGTAAGTCATTTCACTTCTTTTAGACCTAAGTCTGTTGTAAAAAATTCAGCGGCTGAACTATGTGATGGATAACATTTCTCCAGCTTTAGCCTTTTCTGAGACTAAAGATGAACAAAGACCAAGAACAAGTGATTCCCGTAATGTCAGAAAACCCTTGAAAAATACCTAACCACTTACTGATCAAAGAAATGCATATTGAAACAGTGAGAGACTTTTTTAACCTCTATGTTTGGTAAAGATTTAATAGAGAAATGGCACCACATTCATCGGCTAGGGAAAAGAAAAAGCAGAGCTTGTGTTTGTTGGTAGCAAGGCAGTTTTTCAAAATCCATCAAAGTCTTAAAATGTGCATCATCTTTGATCTAGCAATTCTACTCGAATGAGCTCTGAGGAAATAATCAGATTCATGAGTCATTTTCAGTACAAAGATTTTTTTCCCCACAAAATTATTTATACCATCTAAAACCAAAGGCTGATCTTTCTTTGCCCAGGACAAATTATGTGACACATCCTGGCAGGCTTGGGGACACTCACAGCGTCAGCATGGCCCCCACACACAGGATACATGCTAGGTACCTCCCGCAATCCCCCATCTTGTCCACCCATGCAGAACCATACTTCCAGAGGCAACCCTGCCATGTGACCAGGGAGGCCAGCTGGTTGTGGTCTTTGCTGAAAGGCCCACCATTGGCTGCAGGACACAGGGAACGTCCTATGGCTTGGTTGCTAAGGCCCTTCATGGTTGAGGCTCACCCCACCAGAAAGAGCTTGTTTTCAGCTTCTCTCCCACTGGCACAGCCTTTCTGTCCTTCCCTGTCACCACAATCACTCTGGCCTCTGGGCAACAGGAAACCTGCTTTTTTTCCCTGATCCCCTTCTCCTATCTGGATCCTTCATTGGTGGCTTCCAATAAGTGTTCTCTGCCATTACCTGATTTCACTGTATACACACTAGCATATTTATTGCCTTATTGTGGTTTTGTTGTTTTGTTTCAAGAGGTCTGTCTTTTCAATTATAATATAAGATCTCTGAAATGGGTACTATGTCTTATATTTGAAAGGCTGCATGATATAGGAGAAAGAACAGGGTATGGGATCAGACAAACCTGGGTTCAAATCCTGTGTGATGTTGGGTAAGTTACTTAACCTCTCTGAGCTTGAGTTTTATCATTCATAAAATGGGGACAGCAGTAGTTATTTCCTAGGGTTGTAGTGTGGTTACTGGGATAATTGTTAGTCACTTAGTACCATGCCTGTCCTATACTCCACACTTGGAAATTATGACATCCCTGGCTCCTTACTTTACTTTGGAGGAAGTGGGCTTAGCACAAGCTTTAACTAAAATCGTATGGCCTAGCCAGTTTCCCAAGAACGTGAGGAACAGTAAGTGACCTGCCGGGGAGGAGAGCTGCGGTGGGCAAACCAGGAAAGCTTCTGTGTGAGCCTGGCCTGTTGGCCTCTTACCTGATGATCGTCAGAGGGATGAAGTACACCAGAAAGGCCACAATGGTCATGTACGGGGTCCAGTAGGAGTCATCAGGCCACAGGGCCCAGCACTGCACTTCACCGTTGGACAGTTTCCTTTTCCCGAATATGATCAGGGTGGGAATGGAGAACAGGAAAGAGAGACCCCAGGCAGTCACGATGAGGACCTTGGCTTGCTTTTCTGCTCAAAGAAAAGAGAGGGTTGGCTGGGCATCCAGAAACATTCTTTGGGAGCACACTTGGAGTGTAACATAGAAAAGGCTCATTGTGTGAGAGAAACTCTGGACCTCTACAAGCCTCAGTTTCCTCATTTATAAAACTGGGATAGTAAGACCTGCATCTAGCACTGATGCAGGGACGAAAGAGAACTTCCTTGCCCAGAAGCTGGCATACTGCCTGGCGGAAGGTCCGTGCTCCCCAATTTCTACTTCCCTTCTCCTTCTCTGATTAAACCACCTGACTTGAGTCTTGGAGAGACCAGTTTGTTCCGTATACATTTGATAGGTTGCTGTGCCAATGAGTGTCTCTGGTTACCTCCCTGATCCTCCAGGCAGGGATGGGACTCTTGGTCTGTCTAGTGTCCTTCCATGTGTCGCAGGGGCACCACCCGGAAACAGCCAGTTAAAATTTTGATGATGTGTTCATATATAATATATAAATTACATATATAAAAATGCGATCATAATGTATTTGCTTTCCAAGCAATAAGAGCCTTTCTTGAAATATAATTTTATCTGGAGCTCAGAGCAGGAAGCCCGGGCAAGTCAGGGTGAAGGTGCATGATAGCCAGAACCTTCCAGCCCCGTCCTGGAGTAGCTCCACAGAATGAGCCCTCTGGGGACCAGTGTGTGAAGTGCGATTTGAAAATCACTGGTAAAATAACGTTTTTCCAGGGTTACACTCAACTCCAATTTTATCAATTGCTTAGTATTAAGTATTTAAATAGTTTCCAATTATTTTTTATTGTAAATAATTTATATGTATCTCTTTGCACTGTTCTAATGACTTCCTTAGGATGATAGAAACAGAAGCGTTTGGCAAAAACTGCTAAATTTTTCCCAAAGGGTCTGCAATTTATAGCTCCCACCGCAAGTTTACAGAAGTTCCCATTTCCTTACACTCTCCCAACACAGAGGATTCTTTCTCTTAATATTGTTACCAAGCCAGGAAGAGTTTCTCTCCAACCATTAAATTTTGTAGTTCGTCGATTAGTAGTCAAAAGAGTTTCTTGTTTCTTAATAATTTTTTCATGTTATTTGTCCATTTTTCAAATGGATATGTTCTTATTTCTTTGCCAGGTTTCTTTGTAACAAGGTATCATCCCTTTGCCTGTACTATACAAATATTTTCTATTTGTCAAGTAGCTTTTTAAGTATGTTTCTAATGTTTATTATTTGTATAACAAATTACAATTTTTTCATATATGAAAAACTATCTCTCTTTTCCTTATTGTGTGTGCCTTTGCTGTTATTCCTAGAAAGATCTTTCACCAAAATTATAAAACTTTCACCCATGCCCATACCCTTTCATGTTGAAGATTTGACTTTTCAATCCAACTGGAATTTACTTCGTAATTGGCTATGAAAGGTAGAGATCTAATATATTTAAAAAGTGGTTAGACAGCTATTGGAACACCCTGTGTTGACTAATTTATTCTTTTCTTACTGATTTGATATTCTGTGTACTTTACATAGGTTATTCTGATACCAGTATCCTTTTATTTAAATTATCAAAGTATCATATTATGTTTTAATATCTAGCACTGTGTATCTCTCGTTATTATTAGTAAATGTTTCCCTGATTATTTTTACATTTATTTTTCCTAACAAGTCTTAAAATTGTCCATGTCTCTGGACTTGCTAAGGAAACTACCACTTTAATAAAAAGCAGTAAAAAGTAAGTAAAATATGGCCTCCCCTTCTCGTCTCTCTTGTGGGATAGTTGCCATTGCCTTGTGTCTTCTCAGCCACATGTGGGTCCACCTGCTCCATTCAGTGCGGAAAGGCTGTGCTGCTCTGTGGGGACGGTCTTCTCCCGACTTCTCTTAGCTTAGTCACACACAGCCCTGCCCCTGCCCCTCACAGCTCTCCTTAAATCAGAGGAGTGTCGAGCTCCCTGCACCATCTCATGCCCTGTTCTGACCTATTAACCTCACCCTCTAACTATGAGGATCTTTGCAGCTCCCTACAAGGCCAAGCAGCTTTCCTAGTGGGCTTGGCATCCTTGTTAAACGTGCTCCCAGTGCGCTGGGAATGCCTTCAAGTTTCTGGTATCTGGATGGCTTCTTTCCTTGGCTTCCATCCCAGCAGCAGATCTCCCCCTATTATTTGTATGTTTTCTCCCAGACGTCAGCTGGGGTTGGGCAGAGGAAGGAAAAATGGCTAATGTCTGTTTTCATGCTTGCATCTTTCCCTGAAGCTATTGGAAAGGATTATTTTCCAAGTGCCCTACATGGAGCCTCTATTAATTTTGTAGTGAGGAAATAAATTACTTTACAACTTTAAAAGAACAGTAAAATATTCACTGCTGCCTTTCCTGTAATTTAGACACTGTTCAGAATATTGCACAATGTCTTCCAGAACTTGTGATATTTGCACTGAGCTCAACAGTCGATTTTTTTGAAAACCTAATTAATATGGCAAGACGGGTAACTAACCACGTTTCCTTCTTGGTTCCAAGTCCTCCACCTCCAGCAAGTATCTTGAGGCACTCCTCACATGTTTTCTCATACTTACTTCCCCTTCACTCCTATTTCTTCACCTTAAAATACTCTGGTGTAAATGTCTTTCTGTAAGACACTTCCAGTCCTTTCTGGAACCCGCTGCGTATAATTAAATAGATGGATAAATTAGTGCATTACACCTGTGCATGCATACTCGTATATCATAAAATGTCTCTCCCATTTCCCCTCATTCCTTCCCCTACCTCCTTCTCTATCATAATCACTAGGGCATGACAGTGCCCAGAAAGCTTGGTGCTGGCCGTACACCTTCACTTACACACACACACACACACACACACACACACACGCACACACACACACAAAGCCTACGAAGTCTATTTTTAAATTACCTGTAATTGCATACAACACATCAATATGTTTCTGGTATAAAAACTCCCTTCCTGCCTGTAAATCCCTGTGGTTACTCCCGACCCCGGAAGTGAGGGTAGGCTGGTGTGCGTCCTTGCAGGTAATTGTGTTTTATTCTCGCTTTCTCTCCTCTGCCCTTCTCTTTCTCTCTTTCTCTGTAGGCAATATCTAGCATTGCTTTGAGGTTTTTTTCTTGGCATTAATGTTACCATATTGCATGGATTATTATGTCTGTTGTTTTTATCACTGAAAATGAGAGGCAGATATTTTTATGTCAAGCATATTACTACTGTCCACAGCTCTACCATGTCCTCATTTGGAGAAGCCAGGTATGCCGTCATCAAGGGCGACTGAGCTGGACCCAGACTGAGTTCAAATCCTGCCCATGAACTTCCCAGCTGTGTGACCTTGGGCAAGTTACTCTTCCTTTCTGGATTGTAATTGCCCAGACTGGAAGATGCACATAATAAGAGAACCTACCTCACAGAGCTGTTGTGAGAATTAAAAGTTTTAACATATGTAGACAACTTAGAATCATGAATGGTACACAGTGTGTAATCACTAAACCCAAGCCACTGAAATTTCTCCAAAGGACCTCCAAGGGACACCAAGGTTAGCACTGTCTTGCTGCTATGCTGAACAAGCAACGTTACAATATACAGCACGTGCACTTGCCCACATGTGGGTGTTTCTCCAGAGAAGGTACCGAGAAGTAGAATTTCTATGTCAAAGGGCTACACATTTTATATTTTAATTAGATATTGTTAAGTTGCTATTCAAATTATCTGTGCCAACAGTATCTGATGTACTGAATAGTATCTGAAGACATTAATTCTACTTATAAACTTTGCTTATTTAGGAGTAAATTCTGCAGAGTGATATTTTAGATGTACTATCTGTTTTCCACAGTTTGGCTTTTGTCATGTTTGTTATTATATCTGATTGCACTTTATAGTCAAGATTTCGTATTAGGTTCTTCATTTTATAAATTTTAACTTATAAACTTATAAAATGCCTGCTTGGGAGGCGCCTGCTTGGGAGAGTGTAGTATGGGTCCCCAGACGTTGGATTCTTGCTTGCTTTCAGGGGTCATGGAGGAGAGTGGGCTCTGCCTATGGCAGAGTAATGGACAACGAGTCCTGTGACTATGTCCCCACTACCCCTCCAGGGCATCATTGCTTCTCAGGACGCCACTCTGCCTCTTCATCATCTCCACCACTCAGAGGCAGAGACCTCCATCCCTTGGGGAGAAGGGAGGACAGCAGGCAGGGAGACATGCTGTGATGGACCCTCCTCATTGTGTTCCAGGAATCACCCTGCCAGTTACCTGGAGTCCTAGTCACGGGCATTTGCACGATCTATTCAGGAAGTGCGCTTAACCCTTCTCCCACATGTCTGCAGCATCACCTTTGGGTATTGTGGGCTACGTGGTTTCAGCCTTCCCTCTGACCTATCTGCTTCCTTCTTTCAGGATTCTTCACTATCTCTGAATCAAGGAGGGGTGTCCTTGTTTTCAGTATGATTATCAGGTAAGAACATCTTTCCACTTATGTCTATGGTTTGGGGGTAAAAATGGCAAGGTACTTGTTCCTGGAAAATGAGCTAGTTGAAGTAGGAGTGTTCATTTCTTTGGACTGGTATGTGTGTCAACAGTGCTGTGAAGGAAACATCTGGAAGCATTAGCATCAAGATAAATGGTCAACCAACTACCTTCCCTAGTTAGAGGCTCCTGGCCATCCATGGCAACCATCAATATTTTCCCAGATACCCAAGGATTCTTTTTCACATTGTTTTGGACATCAGACCCATGAAATGGAGGAAATAGAGGGGGAAAGGATAAGGGGAAGAATAAAACCATTATTATGAGTATAACAGTGAAAACAATCCCACCCTCCCCCAAGGATGATCCCTTATGAAATAACACTTGGCTGAGCCAGCTCACCTCCTTGCAGGAACTTCATGGGGTAGACGATGGCATGGTATCTATCTATGCTGAGGGACACCAGGACGTAGGTAGAGGCGTAGAGCAGCACAACCTGGACACAGAAATGAGAGGAGGCGTGTGACTCCAAGAGGCGAGGGACAGCCCATCATGGAAAGAACAACATTTTGTGCTGTTTAGAAACCTGAGCGCTAAACCATGGGAGGGCTGAGGTTTGGGTTGGGGAGAGGAATGACTGGCTCCCTGTTCTAGGAAGCAGTTTGCTGTTCTTGGTGCTGAAGTTTGCGTTGCTAGTGACCGTTGAGAATGCTTCCAGCTCTCACTTGCTCACTCATTCACTGGACTTCTTGGAGACTCCACATTTCAGGATCAGTACCTCTTTCGACATTTGCATGGTACATTTGTGACTGACTTTTAAAGCTAAACTAATTTTCTCTGCCACAATTGACATTCCAGAATAATTAAAAGCAAAAGTTCATTTGTGTTTTTATCTGTATGAGATGTTGAGAGATGATGATAGAAAGGTTTGGTTTCAGGGAATCCATGTGCTGGTTTGAATTATTTATCATCATCTGAGCTGACATTATCAGAGCGCCCCTTCCTCACGCATTTCTCTAGCAGAGCTGTTCTCTAGGGTAGGTCCTTGGCGCTCCTCTTCTTCCTTCCCACTTTTTCTTTTATTAACCTTACCATGCCCTTTAATTATCTGGTGTGCAGTGTTATTTGCATACTTTGCAGAGAAGGAAATTAGTATATAAGAAGTTAATACCTCTTATGTAAAGAGGATACTCAAAAAGTAATTAAATGAAATATCTGAGAGAATGATCAAAGTGGAAATTTTTCAGCTAATGTTGAGCCTCATTTCTACTAAGAGTTCAATCATATCTCTGCTTCATAAGCTTTGCATCAAATCCATAGCCTGTAGGAGAGAAACATGAAGAGTAAAGTCTAAGGGTGAGGGTCTGAATTTCTTCTAAAATGAAATGGAAATAACATGACTGACGATAGCCTTTGTCTGAATCTATACCTTTTTTTCTCTTTCCCTGACTCAGACAAATAACAATCAACTACATTGTTGTTCTTTATTATTTTTATTTCTACGACACAACCACAAATGCATCCCAGCACTAACATTGTGGAAGGTGCCACAGAGAAGGGTTCTGAGGCCTGAACGGAGATTGAAAGCTCCTTGAGGAATATAAGAAGAATTTTCGTCTTGCTAAAAAGGTGATATATGGACAGAAATAAAAATGATGGCCCAATTTAACCCCCCAAAATCAGACAACTGTCTCCATAGAGAAAACTGGGGTTTCTACATGTGATTCATGAATTGTTAAGGCTGGTCACACTCAGTTGAGTAGGTGGCATCGGAGAGGGACGGGCAAGACAACTAACTCCCAAGGGCAAAACCCTGTGGGGTGGAATGTCATGGTGGGAAGCCCATTAGAACCTTGGCTGCCTGTAGCTGTATTGAATGAGGTGGCTGACGCAAGTTCAGAATCTGGAGCAAGAAGAAAGTTCCCAATAAAGCGTGCACGGAGAAGTAGGCGATGCAAACAGAAAGAGCTCGACTTTGGGAACCCAGCCAAAAACTGTATTTAATTTCAGGGGTCTTTACACATCTGGGCAGGATAAAAAATCTTAGAGGTTACATAAAAGAAATGCATCTCACATTGTCATGCTTTTCTCCATGAGAATGAATGCCAGAAAACAGTATAAAAACATGTTCAGAATTTTGAAAGAAAAACTATAGTCCAAAAGTTTTGCGAATATCATTTCTGTGCCAAGGCACGGACTAATTTTCTTAGATATATATAAGAAGGAAGAAAATATAACATCACATAGTCTTCATGAAAAATCTTCCTGGAGGAAATATTTCTGCTCATTGAGAATTGTTTCAAAATTAAGAACTCAAGAAGAGGGAATGGGACTGAATAGTAGCAGCTATGGTAAGCAATTAGTCATAAAAATACAAAATATTTACAAAATAATTATGAATATAGTTATGAAACATTTCAGGGGAAAAATTTGGGGAGTTGAGTGAGAGGAGAGAGTAGAAGGAAAGAAATCATGTTAAATTCCTACTTAGACATTTTAGATATCTCTTGTTTTTTTTACTTTGATAGAGACATATTAATTTAAAATTAAAGGTAAGCTATAATAGCGTGGAATAAAAATGGAGAAAAAATAACTCATTAGTTTCCTATGGCTACTGTAACAAATTACCACAAACTTTGTGACTAAACCAACATAAATTTATTCTGTCATATTTCTGAAGACCAGAAGTCCAAAATCAGTAGTACAGGGTCAAAATCAAGGTGTTAGCAGGACCACTCTCCCTCTAGAGACTGGAAGAGAATCGGTAACCTGCCCCTTTCAGCTTCAGGTAGCCACCAATATTCCCTCATTTGTGGCCACACCAATCCCAGTCTGTGATGACAATGCCTCTTCTGTCTCTGTGTCGAATCTCCCTCTGCCTCTTTTATAAGGAAGGATACATTTGAGCCTACCAGGATAATGCAGAATAATCTCCCTGTTTCAAGATCCTTAACTTAATCACATGTGCAAGTCCTTTGTTAGGACTGTATAAGGTAACATACATAGGTTTTAGAAATTAGGATTTAGATATTGTTTGGGGGCCATTTTTCAGCCTACCACAATTAATAATCGAGTATAAAGGAAAAAACAGGTACATAGGAAAAAAATTAACACAGAAGCAATGAAATGAGGTGACTGAAATAACACCAAACACTATTTGTCACAATAAATATGAGTGGCTTAAGCTCCTTCACTAAAACAAAGACTATTTGCAAAACATTCCCCAAATCCAACTGTTTAGAAGAGAAATTTCTAAAACCAAATGATTATCAAAGTGTGAAAATGAAGTGATGACCAAAAGTATATCAAGCAACTAAAAACTAAAAGAAAACATTCATTACAGTACTACTATTCGATAAGTTAAATTCAAAGCAAATAGCACTACATGGGCTAAAGGGATTATTTATATTAATAGAAGATACAATACATAATGGCAAGAGAACATTAATAAACTTATATGAAACAAGTAACATAACATTAAATATATACTAAGACGTTCAGAGTTTTACAGAGGAAAAACACAATAGTACACATATAGAAAAAATTAAACTTTACAAGTAATACATATTATCGTAAAATATCTAGGTAACATTTCAAAAATTGGTCATAAAATAGACTACCAAGGGGAAAAAAAAAACTCAACAGATTCCAAAACATGAAACTTATGCAATTCACATATTTAAAACAAGCAATAAATAAAAGCTGAAATGAGTATCGTGTTGTTTTGTTTTTAATACCACTTGGAAATTGAAACACCCTTATAATTAACTTGAGTCAAGAAGGAAATCAAAGTACAATTATAGTCAATTCATAAATGTCAACAATGAATATTCTACACATCAACAACATATGGGGTACCACTTGGAGAACAGATGGCAGCTTGAGGACATATGTTTGAATTCGCACTACCCCAACCCTCAATTCTGACAAAAATGACCTAGGAAATATGAAACTAAAGAAAATTTTTGCAGAGAAGTCAGGCTTAAATGGAGGACAGTTAGAGAAATTTTATGTTTTTTAAAGAAAATGCCAGGTTGGATTCATTTAAATGAGGATTCTTGAACTAACGTAAAAAAATTAATGTACTTTTTTTAAAGAACAATTTTAGATTTACAGAAAAAAAAAAAAACTTGAGCAGGAAGTACAGAGAGTCCCATACTAGCGCCCCCCCCCCCCCGCCCCCGGCGTCCCTCCCCACACTCTCCCTTATTATTAACACTCTACATCAGTGTGGTCCATTTGTTAAAATGATGACTCAATATTGACACATTATTAATAACTAAAGTCCATGGTTTATATTAAGGTTCACTCTTTGTGTCGTACAGTCTCATTGGATGTGACAAATGCATAATGTCATGGACCCACCATTAATTACAGTATCATGCAGAAGTTTCACTGCCCTAAAAATCCCCTGTGCTTTACTTATCCAGTCTCTCTAAATCACTGGCAACCTTTGATCTATTTTACTCTCTCCATAGTTTTGCCTTTTCCAGAATGTTGTACAGTTGTAATCACAGCCTTTTCAGACTGACTTCTTTCACTTAGCAATGTGCATTTAAGATTCCTCCATGACTTTTCACGTCTTGATTGCTCGTTTTTTATTATTCCACTATGAGGATATACAATAGTTTATCCTCTATGTCTTTTTTTGTGGCTTGATAGCTCAGTTTATTTTGTCACTGAATAATATTTCATCATGTGGATGTACCAAAGTTTATCCACTCAGCTTTTGAGGATCATCTTGTTTCCAGGTTTTGGTAATTATGAATAAAAATGCTGTAAAGATTCTTGCGCAGGCTTTTGTGTGGACATAAGTTGTCAGCTCAATTGAGTAAATACCTAAGAGCACAATTGCTAGAGTGAGAGTATCTTTAATTTTTATACAAAACTGCCAAACTGTCTTCCAAAGTGAGTGTCCCATAGAATTTCCACAAGGAATGAATCAGAATTCCTATTGTTACACATTCCCACCAGCATTTTATATCGTTTTATTTTTTGTTTTGTTTGTTTGTTTGTTTGGTTGGTTGTTTTCTTGGCCATTCTCATAGGTATGTAGTGGTGTCTTGTTGTTTTAATTTGCAATTCCCTAATGTCATACAATATGGAGCTTCTTTCCATACATTTGCCATCTGTATGTCTTCTTTAGTGAAGTGTGTGTTCAGATTGTTTGCTCATTTTTAGGTGGGTTGTTTTTTTACTTATTGTTGAGTCTTGAGTTCCTTGTATATTTTGGGTACAAATCCTTTATCAATACTGTGTTTTGCAAATATTTGCTTAGTCTGTGTCTTACCTTCTCATTCTCTTACAGTGTCTTTCACAGAGAAGTTTACATTTTTCATGAAATCCAACTTTTCAATTTTTTTCTTTCATGGATTGTCCTTTCAGTGTTGTATCCGAAAAGTCACTGAGAAATCCAAACTCTATATATTCTCCTATGTTATCTTCTAGTAGTTTCATAGTATTACATTTCATTCAGCTCTATGATCCATATTGAGTTAGTTTTTGTGAAAGGTGTACAATCAGTGATAATATTTTTTTTTTCCGTGTAGATGTTCAATGACTCCACCAGCATTTCTTGAATCAGCTATCCCATTCTTTCTCCATTGAATGCCTTTGTTCCTCTGTCAAACATCATTTGACTGTATTGGTGTGTATCTGTTTCTGGACTCTCTATTCTGTTGCATTGATCTATTTGTTGAGTCTCTTGCCAATTTCATGCTGTCCTGATTCCTGTAGCTGTATAGTAAGTCTTGAAATCAGATAGTGTCAGTCTTCTAATCTCCTTCTCCCCCTCCCTCCTCCTCCTTCTTTTTCTTCTTCTTCAGTATTATGTTGGCTATTTTGTGTCTTTTGTCTGTCCACATGAACTTCAGAGTTTGTCTCTCTATATAAAATAATTTGGTGGGATTGTGATTGAGATTGCATTGAATTTGTAAATCACATTGGACAGAACTGACATCTTAACAATAGTGAGTCTTTGTTATGACTCATGGAATATCTATGAACATAAAACATCTACCCATTTATTTGAATATTCTTTGATTTCTTTTGTCAGAGCCTTGTAGTATTTTTCATTTTTATCTTATACATATTTTGTCAGATTTATACATTATTGTTTCATATTTTTGGACCTCACATAAAGGGTATTGTATTTTTAATTTTAAATTCAGATTGTTCATTGCTGATATATGAAAAAAACAATTGACTTTTGTATACTAACCTGGTATTCTGCAACCTTGCTATTTTCACTTAATAGTCCTACAGTGTATTTTGTTTTTTTTTTGTTTTGGGCTGTTCTTTTGGATTGTTTACACAGGCAACCTTGTCGTATGTGAACAAAGTTATTTTTGTTTTGTCTTTTCCAATTTGTATACCTTTAATTTCCTTTTCTTGTCCCATTGAATTAGTTGGGACTGTTGGTGCAATGCTGAATAGGAGTGGTGAGAGGGGACATCCTTGGCTTGTTCCCAGTCGTAGGAGGAAAGCTGGTGGTTTCTCACCATTAAGAATGAGGTTCTTGGTAGGTTTTTTTTCTGTTGATGTTCTTTAACAAGTTGAGGAAGTTTCCCACTATGCATAGTTTGCTGAGGGTTATTTTTTTTTAAAGCATAAATGGGTGTTGAATTTTGTAAAACGCTTTACTGCGTCGATAGATATGATCGTATACATTTTCTTCTTTACTTTGTTGATGTGATGGATTGCATTAATTGACTTTTTTACACATCTTATCATTCTCCTACAGTTCTTGGCTATTTCATTTTATTTTATTTATTGTTTATTGGGGACTATTGGGGAACAGTGTGCTTCTCAGGGCCCATCAGCTCCATTTCGTTGTCCTTTAATCTAGTTGTGGAGGGCACAGCTCAGCTCCAAGTCCAGTCACCATTTTCAATCTTAGTTGCAGGGGACACAGCCTACCATCCCATGTGGAAATCGATCCGGCAACCCTGCCGTGGAGAGCTCGCGCTCTAACCAACTGAGCCATCTGGCTGCCCCTCCATTTTTGAATAGACATTGTTTTTTAGACAGGTTTTATGTTCACAGCACAACTGAGTGGGAAGTACAGGCACTTCCCATAAGTCCACAGCCCTCACAAAGCACAGCTTCCCTCATCATCAAAGGCCCACACAGGAGTGGTACATTTGGTACAATCAACGAACAAATGCCTGGAACCAATATGTCTTCCAGTCATTGCAGAGGGGCTCTGTGTGAATGCTGAGGCATAATTTTGACACTCAGCCAGACAACTGAAGACTGACTGCTTCACGTTCTGCTTGCACAAAGGTCAGCCAAAGGTAAGAGCTTAGGGCTTTCTGTTCCTTCCTAAACATGGCCCGGTCCTGGGCATGCTCGCAGGCTTCCAGATTCTCAGGACTTTGCCAGAGATTTTCAAACCCCTACGAATATTTCATTACCCAGATTATATATATATGTTATTTTAATTAAATTTATTGGGGTGACAATAGTTAGTAAAATTACATAGGTTTCAAGCATACAATTCTATAACACATCATCTATAGACTGTGTTTCCCCAAAAATAAGACCTAGCTGGACAATCAGCTCTAATGTGTCTTTTGGAGCAAAAATTAATATAAGACTTGGTCTTATTTTACTATAATATAAGATCAGGTCTAATATAATATAATATAATATAATATAATATAATATAATATAATATAATATAATATACTGAGTCTAATGTTAATATTTGCTCCAAAAGACGCATTAGAGCTGATTGTACGGCTAGGTCTTATTTTCAGGGAAATACAGTATCACATTGTGTACTCACCACCCAGAATCAGTTCTCCTACCATCACCATATATTTGAACCCCCTTACCCTCTTTTACCATCCCCCCTTTACCCCAGCTTATATTTTTAAGCTTCAGATTAGTCTATTGTTTTCCCCAACAGTTATCCAATATCTCAGACACGTGTGAAGTGAATCAATTGCCTGTAATCCTTTTTGACAAATGCCTTCAGGGAAAAGGCTTTTCACAGTGGGTGAGTTCTCAATCAAGTAAAATACAGGCAACCTTGCAAGTGGGGTCTTCCAGAGAACCACCAGACATGTCAAATAATGACAATTTCCTAGGAATGAGGCTTTTAAAAGAGCTCTGGTCCTCTTCTGCTCTCTCTAGTGGCTGCCAGACTATTTGTTTTCATTGTAAATGTGAGGTGTTAATTTTCAAAGCCACCACAAATCTGGAGACTGGAGGATGAGACTAGTACAAGTTAAAACACCACAAATATCATTTTTCTTATTGAAATTCAGCAATTTTATTTGAATAAATGCTTCTTGAATTATTGAAAACCTTCATTAATTTCCAGAGTGGTTAAAAATTTGATTCTGACAATTTTTAACGGTTTTCTTGTTGCCTCCTCTTGTTGGGGGAGAGAATGATCAGTTTCTTATTCCACCATTTTTATTGTGTCACCAAAATATATTTTGCAAATAGTGTTACCTTGATATTCATTGTAAATACTGTTAGAAGGCATATTACTGACAGGAATAATTCTGGATGAAGAAGACATTTTTAAGTTAACAATTAGAAAAAACAGGTTATAATGTGCTTTTGAAAAATGTGAAGGTATGTGTGACAAACAGCTTCTAAGTTGTTCCCAGGGATCCTTGCCTCCTGGTTTCACTCCCTTTTGCGGTTCCCTTCTCTCCATACCGAATCGGGACTGACTTGTGCGACCAATAGAATACTGTGGAGGGGATGCTATGAGTTCTTAGACTAGTTCATAAACTATATTGCCACTTCTACAGTGGCCTCTTGGATAGCTTATTCTTGGGAAAGCCAGTTGCTATGTTATGAAGACACAATGGAATATATGTGGAGAGGCTCATGTGGAAAAGAACTGAATATTCGGCCACAAAGCTAGCGAGCACTAACTTGCCAGCTGTGTGACTGAGCCACGTTGAAAGTGAATTGTGTAGTCTCGGTCAAACCTTCCAACGACTGTAATCCCAATCAACATCTGACTGAACCTTATGATAAGCCTTTAGCTAGATCTGCCAGGCCAAGCTGTTTCGGAATTCTTGACTAATAGAAACTGTGAGATAATAAATGCTTATTGTTTTAAGCCACTGAATATTGGTGTAATTTGTTTCTCAGTGAAGGATATAGTAAGCAATAGAAAACATTTACTTACATGGAAGCACAAATCCTCAAGAAGAAATTGAAATCTGTTTTAAAATATTTAAATATATCTCTGAGGATAATATTAAGGGCTCTTTCATATCTACTTAACTTTCAAGGTTATGCTCAGAGCACAAAAGAAGATTTTTAATTGTGACTATTCTCTATACATTTTCTGAAGACAGAATAACTCCATTACCAAGATCTGGAAATGATAGAACAAGTGAAAATCATAATCTCACTTATGAATATAGATGCAAATATTTTTTTAAAAATCCGTCTAACAAGTGGAATCCAGCAGGATAAGGTTTTCCAGAAACACATTATACCTCTACAAAGCTACAACAATTTAGACCTGAAATACTGGCATCAGAAATATATTAACGGAAAATAATTTTAAGAACTCAGAAACAGAACGCATCAATCCCAACATCAGTTATGAACTAGTCCATTCTTTTTATACTTAGCTGAACTGCCTTAATATACATTATATACATATATGATGTAATAATAACACAATATATGTATGTGATACATATGTAATATTTTACACCAGATATATATTTTTTACAATTATATTTTTTACATTGAAGCACATTTGACAGGCAAAGAATAAATGTCTTTAATCTAAAATATAGGTATTAGCAATAACAGAAAATAATTATGCTGGTTATAAAAGAATTGAAAAAGGATAACAGACAATTTAGAACAGAAGAAATTCAAGTGGCAATAGATATTTTAAAAGGTTAAACTTAAGTGGTAATACAGGAAATGCAACTTAAAACAAGAGATAATACCTATTTTCTAACAAACTGCTAACGTTTTTCCAAAAGAACAATGGCTAATGTTTAGTTAGTTTGAAGGAAAAAAAGAAAAAAGAAATTGAAAAATTTTGTGGAGATTATTTAGCTAGTGCTAGTATGGTCTGAATATGTCTCCCCCAAATCCACATGTTGGAATCCTAAAGCCCAAGTTGATGGTATTAGGAGATGGTGCCTTTGAGAGGTGATTACGTCGTGAGGGTGGAACCCTCATGAATGGGATTAGTGCCCTTAGAAAAGAGGCCCAGAGCTCCCTGCCCCTCCTACTATGTGAGGATATGATGAGAAGTCTGCAACCTGAAAGAAGTTCCTCCCTAGACCTAGTTGCCACCTTGGACTTTCCAGCCTTCAAAACTGTGAGAAATAAATGTTTGTTGTTTATAAGCCAGCTCTGTAACATTTTTATTATTATAGCCTGACTGGACTAAGACAGACAGAATATGTCAAAAGCTTTAATACTGACCCAGAAATTTTACTTAATGATTGGAATATGAACATTGATATTTTTATTATTTCTTATTTGCATTTTCTTTATATATGTATTATTTTTAGCAAAAATTACATTTAAAAAAATCTTACAAATTTTGCTTGTCCTTTCAACTAGGAGGAACTGAGCAGTTTGTTGTATAGGAATGCCGGGTATTGTATTATTTTCCTTATGAAGAATCTAAGAGCTAATTTTGGTGTCAGTTAGTCTGATCACATTTGGAAGGTGCTACATACCTGCAAATAGCGGACCACTCGGCAAACCAGATCAGGTGCCATGAAGTCTCCAGTGAATCGCCAAATGATATCTGTCAAGATGTTAACAAGTCCTGTGAAAGAGTCTAACAAAAACACACAATTTAATTTCAGTTTCTTTCAAATTTGCAGCCATGCCATAGTAGAAATAAATTTCTTGAAGATTTTTGTTTTCCTTTCCAGTTTATCAGGAGGCCATTGAGGAAAAGTAAGGCAAGATAGGAGTCCCTTGACTTTTATTATTGAAGCTTGTTACCACTTAGATGTAGCCACCTAGGAAGCATCTTGCTATTGACTGACAAGGAATCATACTAATCATAGAGCTGACCTTTTAAGTCACAGAAGAGGAGTTTTAAGGAGGGTTAGACCTGTGCTAAAATAAGGACTGCATGTGGATCAATGAAAGGCAAAATTGAGAAAAGGAAAATATCTTCAGGAAGCCCCTCCAAACTCCCTTTTCTGCATCCACTATTTTACAACTTGGACCTCTTTTTACCTCCCTACCACCAAGTACAGCCCCTCTCCCTCGAGGTTCCCTTGCTTTCTTCTCCTTTCCCCTTTCAACATCTGCCTTTGGTAAAAGTCAAGCGTGTGATCTATCAATTTAATTAACTTGGTTAGACTACAGAGGAACTAAGGCCAAGATCAGAGATGTTGTGATGAACTTTGCTTAATCTTATAGTTATAGACTTATAAGTTGTATAGATGACTACAGCAGAAATGGTAAAATATATATGTCTAGAATCTCCCTCTCTCCCCCTATGATGGATGACACTAATTGAACATGTGATCCAGAATATTCCTCAAAATAATGCTGCAGGGATTCTGTGCTGATTGATGGATAGGACTGGAACTTAAAACTGGATAAGCAAGGATTCATTGACTTAGGGTCACTTTCTTGGGACATAGGATATAACACTGTCAAGGGCCCAAGAACCAGGGCGAACTCATTGTTAGGGTAGAGCTTAGAAGCCTGGAGAGAATCAACAATCCTTCCTACACAACATGGAAATGCTTGGGTTGCTCTGGTAGACTATAGAGGAAAGAATAAAATGGCCAAGGGACGTGGGCATGCTGTAAAGGATATATTATGTGAAGCCAGGAGACCCACCAGAGGGTTACCTTCTGAGGAAGGGCTCAGAAGAAACATCATTTGTCAAGGCCTCCAGGAATGTACATTATGAAGAGGCTCAGTCGTGGCTTCCAGCTGTAGGCCAGAGTAGATGGTAGGAGAGGGGCTCATGAAGCCAGGTCTCGTAACACTATGGTTAAGTATATCCTGCAATGATTCCCCTAGTTCTTCCCCAGAGGGGCCTACGGTAATTATTTGAGTGACTGGGGAAAGAGGAATATCTATATGTTTTGAGAACTGTTAGGCACAGAGCCTATGTTGACATGATACCTAGAGACCTGAAGTGTCATTATGGCCTCCCTATAAGAGTAGAATCTTATGGGGTCAGGTAATAAATAGAATTCTGGATGTAGTGGAACGGTCCACTAGAGCTACAGACCTTTCATTGATCATTCTCCCTGTCTCTGAGTGGTTAATTTGAATTGATATATTTGACAGTTGGAATAACTCCATGCTGGTTTCCGCATGAGTGGGGGAGGCCAAATGGAAGTCTTCAGTTCATTCAAGTCATTCAGTCGAGGTTTGCTCCCTGTAATTACTGGATGAATCCTGGAGAATGACTGCAGACTGCCACAAGCTCAAACAAGGAGTAGTCTTGATTGGAGCTGTCAGCTACTCAGACAGAACACCGGGCAGAACTTTACTCTTAAATAAAGACTATGCATTTGGCTGGCTTGAGGTGCTCAGAAAAGTGAGCTGCTGAACAAAGGAAACTCCAACTTTGGGGATGAACCGAAGACACATCTATTTCCAATGGTTTATTTCTTTTTTCTTTTTTTTTCTGAAAAATGTATTTTATTAGAAACACTGGTTCTGGATGACTGGCTCTTGAAAGCTGAGATAATCAGAAAATGATGACATCCTTTTCTTTTTTAATGAAGCGTATTGAGGTGACATTTGTTAATAGCATTATAGAGGTTTCAAGTGTACAATTCTATAATGCGTCATCTATATGCTGCACTGAGTGCTCATCTCCCAGAATCTAGTCTCCCTCCATCACCATATAACTGACCCCTTCACCCTCTTCATCCTCCCCTCACCCCTTTTCCCTCTGGTAGCCACCATTTTGTTGTCTGTGTCTATGAGTTTGTCTGTTTTGTCTGTTCATTTGTTCCTTTGTGTTTTACGTCCCACATACGAGTGAAATCATACTGTTTTTGTCTTTTTCCATCTCCCTTATTTTGCCTACCATGATACACTCAAGATCCATTTTAATGGTTTATTTTTATTGCTGTTTCTGAAAAGAGTAATAGCAAAAGCTGAAAATCACACTGATTTGGTTAAACTTCTGTGAACTGGAAAATGAGGTTTGTTAATGTAACAGAAGGGTGGCTGGCTTCCTGGGCAGGGTATGACGTGTATGGAGTATGTGCTCAGAATGAACTGTCACTGTAGTTTGGAAAGGGCACCATGGCTTTTTTCAAACTAAACTTTTATTTTAAAATACTTAAAGACTCACAAGACGTTACCAAAACAGCACAGAAGGATTTCATGTCCCTGTCACTCAGTTTCCCCCAGTGGTGACATCTTACATACCTAGAGTTGGCTCTATGGTTTAAAGGAAAATTATTACTCTCCATCTAGGCTGCTGCACAGCACTGAGCGTGCTCTTATGGGTGTCACTGGCAGTTGTGTGCTTGGCAAGATTCTAAGCATTGAAAGTATCTCTACAGAAAATTTAATCTAACAAAAAACTAAGAGATAAGTTCACCATTTTAGACATGGGTAAACTAAATGTGGTTAGAATATTTTAAGATTTTTATAGCAAGTTAGAGATGCAGCTGGACTTGTAACCCAGATTCTGGGGTGTTAGTGTCCATGGTCTTCACCACACTACCCGTGATTTGTTTCTTCCCCCCCACCACCCCTCCCTCCCTCCCTCCCTCCCTTCCTTCCTTCCTTTCTTCCTTCCTTCCTTCCTTTCTTCCTTCCTTTATAATCCTTGTTATATCTGTTTTCTTATATTCCCGAGACTAATGTACAGCCATGAGTCTTCCTCTTGTCTCCTTGTTTCCTGCCCTGATTTCTCTTTTGGCCCCTTCTATTTATAAGGCCATCCCCCACACAGAAGTTGCTTTTATCCCTTTAGAGAACTGGGGAGGTAAATCTTTTTCTTTCTCAGTCTTCACTGTTAACAGGATAAAATCTGAGCCCCCCCGCCAGCTTAGCATAAAAGCCTTCCAGGAACTGACCTTGGCAAGGCCCTACCTGGTATTTTCATACTGAACACCACATTCATCACATATTTGTGTTTTCAAGTATGCATTCCTTCTGCTTGGAATGGTCGTTATTTATCAGTTTGTTGAATTTGTATTTACCTTTCAATACCTAACAGACATGTCCCCCTTTCCAGAAGCTTTCCTTGGCCATTCACATGGCATGGTCCATCCATATCACAAAAGGGTATGTGGACCTTGCAGTCGTATGCCTGTCTGTCTCTTCTTCTTCGTTTCTCTGTAGGTAACAATTAGAAGCATTGGCAAGCCCACAGGAACTACATCAAAAGTTTCAAATGATGGGGAAGAGAAATCTCATGGCAAATCTGGGTAATCAGAGAAGGTCGAACTGAGAAATTCAGACTTAAGCAGGGTCTTGAGAGTTGTGGGTTTTGACCTGATCAAATAGGAATTTCCTGGAGCTTTGCCTGGAAAGAATGGGCTGGATGAATAAGAGGAATGGACACTGGAGTCACCTAGATATTCTTCTCTTCGGGCTTACTTGTTCCTCAAATTAAAAATCATGAGAAAAAAACCCTAAACTTGTGTTTCTCTAGATTGAAGTGGCTAGATGAACAATTGTAATGTACTCCAGTAAAATTTCTTTTCCCCTGGAGCTCGACCTTACATAAGCCCAGATCTGAGAGTAGAGTACATGAGACCATGCCGCAGCATTTGTTATTTGCTATTAAGCAAATGCTGCTCTATCTGACCAGTAAAAAGCTATTTTCTTACCTGTGTAATTGAATATGTTGTGAAAAAACCTTTCCTAAATTATAATTAACAGGACTTTGGGAACAAAGGGTATAATACTTCAAAGGCTTAATCACTTCTATGTTATTACTCCTGCTTTTCAAAATTTATTCAGTAAAAGATCCTAGGAAACAGTGATACTCAGAGAAGCCAAAATAAGCTCACAGCAGGCTTCATTGCTCCTTTGATGCAATTTCTTGCAAACATGAACGTGGGTTTCCAGTTGAAGCAAGTATATGGGTGGAGTAGGGAGAAGTGAAGAATGAAGTGACACCTGAGCTGAACCCTAAAGGGTCAGTAAGGATAGGTCAGGAGGAAAGTGAGTGAAGGACATTCATGCTAGGCACAGATGACAGCACAAACAAAATTATGGGGGTGAGAAAAGGTTAGATGAGAAATTACGTGGTGCATGTATATGAAGCCACCTCAGCTTGTTGCTGATCCCTGGAAAGTGGTGAGAAATGAGGCTGGAGAGACAAGAATCCAGACCTTTTAGGGTCTTGTGTGCCAGTTAAAGGAGCTTACGTTTTTCCTGTATACTGTGGGAACTACTGAATATTTATATATTCAAACACGTGTTTCGAATAGGTTTCTTTAGGTACTGTGTGTGTGGGTGGGGGAGGGGAGGTCAATTTGGTAGATCCAATCCTGGAATTACCATTGTACTTGTGAATTACCATTGTACTTGTTGGGGAACTGTGCAGATATTCAAGAACAAGATAGTTCTTGACCTAGTGTACGTCAAAGAGGAGCAGGGATATAGAGAAGGATGAAAGGTTGAGGTTTACCTTACAAGTACAATGAGGAGGATTTGGTGCCTGAGTATCAGATATTTTCAATGTGAGGTAGAGCAAGTCTATAGTATATTCTGAGTTCCTGGGGTGTCCGTGGTTGCTGGTGGGCCCTGAGAACACCGGAGGGTAAGCTCCTTGTCTTTGGTTGTGTTCGGGTTTGGACTGTTCCAAAGAAAGCTGATCTGAACATTCATGGATAGGATTTTGTGTGATCCGAAGTTTTATTTCCCAAGGATAAATACCCAGGAGTAAGATTGTTGAGCCATAGGTTAAGTATTTGTGTAATATCACCAGAAACTGCCTGGCAGTTTTCCAGAGTTGCTGCAGTGTGCGTTCCTCCCAAAAAGTATGAGAGAGACAGTGGTTCTGCAGCCCTGCCAGCACTTGGGACGATTGCCCCCTTCTCCGCAGGGGGTATGTTCGAAGACCCCCCCCATGGATGTCTAAAACCGCAGGTAGCACCAAACCCCATAAATACTATGTTTTCCCAATGCATACATCATTATGATAAAGTTTAATTTATGTTAGGCACAGTAACAGAATAATAACAAGAATACACAACAAACTAGAACAATTATAACAATATACTCTAATAAAAGTTATGGGGTCATTATTAAGTAAATAACTCTTATTAAGTAAAATAAGAGTTATGTGAACACAAGCACTGTGGTACCTCGACGGTCAATCTGATAACTGAGATGGTTACTAAGTGACTAATGGGGAGCGTGTCCAGCATGGAGACACTGCACAAAGGAATGATTTATGTTCTGGGTGGGATGGAACAGGATGGTGTGAGACTTTATCACGGCGTGCAATTTAAAGCTTGTCAATTGTTTATTTCTGGAATTTTCTATTTAGTATTTTCAGACCTTGGTTGATTGTGGGTTACCGAAACTGAGGAAAGCAAAACTGTGGCTAATGGGCCACTACTGTATTCTCAGAATGTTTCCTTTTAGCATTCTATTAGGAGTACAGTATTCTCTCATCATGACTTCAAACTGCACTTCCCTAATTGTTAATAATGTTGAACATCTTTTTATGTGCTTATTTGCCATGCATATTCCTCTTTCATAAAGTGTTTTTTAAAAGTTGTTTCCCATTTATAATAATTATTTTAAAATTTGTATCTCATGTTCCAATATCTGAGTCCCCTGCCTGGTTCTGTTGATTGTTTAGGCAGCTGACAATGGGTTGTGTTGTCTTTTTGTGTCTCATACCTGTTGATTGAATGGCAGACACTGTGTGGAGAAGATCATAAGAGATTGGTTGGAATAGTATTTCTGCCCGGGTTGGGCACACTTCTCTCAGGCTGTTAGTGTAAGGTGTTGAATCAATCTGCTCGGGAGCCTAGTTAGGCTTGGATTTTGTTGTTGCTATGCTCATCTTCAGCCCCTATAAGCTTCAGATTCCTCCCTGAAGGCTCTATGAGGGTGGGAGCTGGGGTGCTGGAGGGTTTCAATGCTCTACTGTCTACTTTCAGTTGCGTCTGCCTTTCTGTAACACTGCTACTTCTCGTTGCTCAAAGCTTGCCAAGCTGGTGATTGTAGGGCTCTGTTTTGTCCTGGTAAAGTCTCAATCTTACATAGATCTGAGTGTGTGAGCCTGGGGAGGAGGTGGACATTCTCGGTATTATAATTCGTCCCCCCTGTGGTGATCAAACTCTTGTCTTATAACTGTGGGAGGTCTTCTGTGGGAGAGGGTTTCACGCCCTTCCCCTAGTGAAGGGAGACTTCTAATGGAATGAGTATAGTATCCAGCCATTTTATCCCTCCATCCCCAAGAGTTGAGGGGTTTTGTTGTTTGTTTCTGTACTTTTCCTTCAGATCTGGACCAACAGTATTTGGTCCCTCAGGGACCTAAGTTTTTTGTTGAAAAAAGTTACTGGGCATAAGGGCAAGATTTCATGCCTTTCCTGTAAACATGGCCCAAACCTCCTGGAATACCTGCACACTGTCTCTGTAACCGCTCCCCAACTCTGCTGCTGTAGTCTGGAAGCAGTCATAGACAATCCTTTAACTGAATGGGCATAGCTGTGTCCCAATAAAACTTTATAAAAATAGGCTTCAGGATGGATTTGGCCTGTGAGCCGTGGTTTGCAAACCTCATGTCTACAGAATAAACTCCATATGCCCTATTGTGACTTTTGGAGCCCTCCTCCTCTCTCTTCAAGCTGATCTTTTCTTGTCCTATCCCAAAGTCGTATAATAAGAGAAAACTTTTCAACTAGCATATTAATACTGGCAGCTGATAGTTGATCAAAACATTGGTTAAAGTGAAAGAAAGGAAACACACACACACAAACTCACCTTTGAACATTCGAATGTAAAATATTAATGTGCATTTAGGTATCATTTCTTTAAGGCAGGGCCAACACTTTTATTTGATTTTATGCATCATCGTTTCTGTGCGTAAAATACCTCCAGTAATTCACCTTTTATGATATCCAGTTTTGGTTTCTTTAAAATGGAGTGAGACCTTGAGCTGTCAGCAGAGCAATTTGAGGCAGAATCTCATTGTAGAGATTTTCATAATCCTCCTTTCAGTCTTTTGTGCTTGTACTTGAGCTTAATTCTATTGTAGCTTCTTTTAGTGACTCAGTAAAAACAAAACAAAACAAAATCCTCAAGTCTTTCTAAAGTATTCAACTTAACTTTTACAGAAACAACTCTTTAATATTGTTTATGCTAATTATGTAATTGTGATAGTGAGTACAACTGACATAAACTAGTTTGGGAACAAACACATAGAACCCAAGAGGTGGGAGCAGAAATGGACAGGCTCATTAGGGACTGTCTTGCTAGTCATGGCTGCTCAGTAGTCAGGGTGGTTTGCAGAAAGAATGGAATATTGGTTAATCCAGTGAGGCACTTATGAAAATGTAGCTGAGAGAGCTTCTGCTGGGTACCCCTTACTCTTCTTTGAACAGCCCCAGCTGTTAACTCTGCCAGCCCCTTTCTTTATGTAGTTCCCTTGTCTTGGGAGGTTTTTTATGCACCTCTACCTAAAGGATATCTCCTAACTCTTCTAGGTTTAGTTCAAAGTTACCTCCTTTGTGAAGCCTTTTCTGACTAGAGATTGGCTGATTCCCTCCTCTGGACCTTTCCCTATCGTACTATCAAAGTACCTATAACACACCAACACATTCTACTTTTTGTATTTCTAATTCCACTATACTATGGGAGCATAAAGATTATTTCCCTTCATGTCTCTGGACCCTAACATTGTCTTATGACATCGTAAAAGCTTGGTAACTTTTCATTAAATGAGTGACTACATTATTGCTGCTGTGGTTTGATTGGCTGGCTGCAGCAGGCAGGGGTGGTTTCTCAGAGGAGTCTGAGTCACATGACGATCTTCTTCAATGTGGATTGAGATAATGGTTATAGGATCAAGAGAATGAAAGGAGGAACATGATTGGGAACCTTGATCCCCCAGCGGATTTCTAAAAGAACTCTCTGGATTCTGAGGTCTCTGCTAGACCATAAGTTCCTGATTCTCAGTGATCATGCCTTACTCATGTTTCTAATCTTATCGCATTTCATAGACTATTCCAAGGTATTCAGTGCTTGCTAGATAAAGGCGGAAATGCTGGCCTACTAAACAGATTGGCAAACTTCTTGAAAATGCAAAACCAGTAGTGTGGAATTCACCCTGCATAGAGAGCAAGTTGAAGCACCACTTCTTAGATTCCTACTTGCTCTGAGTTGATGTTTGAACTTCCTCATGCAGAGCAGAATTGCAGGAATAATGAATGTCTAGCCAGCTGAGTCTCTCTTTTTCTTGGCACGTGAACATTTCACACACTGGGTAGGGGGCTATTGAATAAAAACACAATTTTTACGGTGACACTGACATTTCCGATAACATAAGATCCTTTTAGCTCCAGCTGTAGTGTTATGGATGAGATGCTCTGGTTTTCCTGGAGGCTCATTGTGGGTAATAATGTCAGCTATGAATCTCCAGGTCATACAATGCTTCCAGCTCAACTCAATGACTCTAGTGTTTATTTTGTTTTTAAAGCAAGGAAGGTTATAATAGCTTGTTTGCTTGCAGTTGCACAAGAAACTATTTTTAATATTACTAAGGGCCCCTCTCTCTTCCACGTTTTTCCTTTTTTAAGGACCATATGCTTGAGGACACTCTCAATGGAACAAGATTTGAAGAGATTATGTGAACGTTTGTTTAATGATAGCGCTTGCATTGCTCAACCTGATGTCAGGTACATAACTGCCAATTAAAATGATTTCTTAAAAAAATAAGTTCTCCTGTCTCTACGTTTGGGCTCATTTTACAATACCAATGTAATCCTGGCACTGTGCCCTTCACCAGGATTAAGTACTGGCTGAGCTTACTGGCCCCAACTGTCCACTCCCGAGCCCTTTATTAATCCCTAGAAAGTGGTCTGCACCTCAGTCATTACTGCTCAGTTAGGTAAATCATCATCACATCCATTCTCATTTGCACACTCTCTTCACAGAACGCTTTGTTCCTGAGATTTTCAATTAGTCTCAACAAGTCATAAATGCCATTAATATCTCTCTTTCTTCGTTAATCCACCAAACAAATAAAAAAAATCATGTTTCTAATGAAAGAAACACAAGTTCTCCCAAAGCCTATTCTCTTTGCTTCTGTTGTGGGCCAAAGCTGAGAATCTCATTGAGTCAGGCCAACTGACCTGCCTGGGTCATTGGTCGTTGCTGAGTGGTGAAGAACTCTTACTCTCATATGTGCAAACATCAGGTTCAGCAAGAGCAAGTGCTTTCTTCAAATGAGGGAAGATCAGGCATTGAGTCACTGCTCTTTTTCCTCCTCACTCCAGTTTAAGGCGAACATTCTCGAAGCATGGTAGTGTACAATCAGCATTACACAGCCTGGGGCTCAAAGTGTGCTCTGAGTGTAAGTATGAGAGACACCCTGTTCCCTCTTCAATGAGATTTTGTTTTCCTAGTAAGAAGAATTGAAATCAATGGTTTGGGATGTTTAGAAATCCAAACAAAGGAGAGGCGAGTTCCATTTGTCATTTTCCAAGAGATTAGTTCCTTGAATGTCATTTTTTCCTTGCAATTCTTGTGCAAGGACAGCTGAGTTGTAGTAGGTTGGTGTGGAAGTGGTAGATTGTAACAAAAAATATTTGGTTCCATCTCACCCTTTCATTCTGCTGTAACCAGGTACAGGCTTACACTTAGGGAGCTGAGGGAGACATGGAGCTATGCTGCTCAGATACCTGTTCAGGAAAAAACTCATTGTCTAGCTGGGAGGAGTGTGTTTCACGGGCATACTCCAGCTGTTAGACTCCTTGGGGTTTGCCTCGGCTTTCTAGTTGAGACCATGCTATTGTTAGTACAGCTCTACCAATGGCTGAGCGAGGTACAGGCAAAAGGGTCTGTCGTTTCCATCGAACACAGGAGCCCTTTAATGAGCTGGCCGAGCCTGTTAGGTTGCCATCATGCTTTGATGGGTCTTTCTGTCCTGCTTCTTCCCTTTCCTTTTCATAGGTGTTACGTCCCCCCAAACCTGTGCGTGGCTAATTCTGTTTCAGTACCTGTTTCCCCAAAACACAGCATGCATCAGGAGGTAAGGCATGAAGGGATACAAGATCATTCACTGTCTAAGGATGGTCTTAATAGCTGCCTCTTTGCATAATCTAAGATCTTAGCAAAAATCCTATTTGTTCAATAATAAATCCACTATGAAAGCCACCAGGATCTAGAAACTACTATGGATAATGACTGCTATGCTCAGAGTCCCTCTGCCATGCAGCCTACATGCCTGGGCTTAGGTATCATGATTTTGGCTCCTAAGGAAGGTCTGTGAGGCTCTCTGATTCACTCATTGTAGGGATGTTGTTGAGGACACTTTACTGATGTACTGTCAGAGTCCTATATATGTTCTTGATAAACAAACATTTTTCAGTGCATTTTTCTCAAGGCTAGGATGAATCATAGCTGATGAGTTTTGCTCTTAGTTTTGGCTGCTAGAAAACACAGAACGAACTATGAGGTCTGACAATTAAGTTCGCGAGCTCATCCTAGACAAAGTGATTCATCCTAGAAAAAAGACATTAATTGCTGAATATCATTATGGCCACCTTCGAAGTACTCCTCTTGGGAAGCTATGCACTGATGCCAGTGCCTAGTCCACCCTTCAAAGCAATTTTGCAACTCTTTTTCTGGCCATCAGAGCTGTCATCCTATTACCCTGATGTCCTGAATGTCACCAAAATGTCTTCCTCTCAATATTTCCTTTATCTTCTGGTAAAGAAAAATATCACTTATTTTTGTACAGTTTTCAAATGAAAAATGGCCTTTAAAATGTTTTAATGATTGAAAAAAAAATCAAAAAAGGAAAAATAGTTGGTGGCACATGAGAATTATATGAAATTCAAATTTCCGTATTTACAAATAAAGTTTTGTTGGAACTTTATGTCATGTCCATTTGTTCATTTGTTCACATTTTGTCTGTGGTTGTTTTCATGCTACAGTGGCAACGTTGGGTAGTTGGGACAGAGACCATATGGCCCGAAAAGTCTAAAATGTTTCATATCTGGCCCTTTACAGAAAAAGCTGGCTGACTTCTGCTCTAGACTTTGGACCTTGATCTTTCCAGTATGCCCAAATACTGGTGAATCCAGATTGCTTGTGACTTTGTCAAATCTTCTGGCATTCTTAAGGAATTATGAAATCCCCATGCAGATTGCCTTTACATGCTCCCTGCTAGCTTATGTAAGAGAGTTTTGAAGGTACCAGATGGGAACAGATGACTTTCTTTCATCTTAACAAAAATCCAGTCTCACGCCCTTTCTTGTTCAAACGGATTTGATTAATTAGGACATGAAGGGGGAAAAAAGAACAACCCAGGCTGTTGCGCTGGGCTGAGCCTGCAGTTTGAACTGCTGGAGGTCCGGCTCCGCCTGCCTACGTCTGACAGGCTCCCTGAACGCCGGGCCTTGTCTAATGGTGGCTGTGTAATAGATAGAGGTTGACTGCACCAGCCTTAGAGTCAGGGACCTGTGTTTGTATAGTGGTCCTCACTTGCTAACTGACTTTGAGCAAGTTATTTAACCTCTCTCACTGTCAGTTTCCACAGGTCTACAAGGGCAGTCATGAGAGTATCTACAGCTTGGGTCATTTGTAGAATTAAATGAGAAAATAAAGTGTTTTTTTTGGTTTGTTTGTTTTTTGCAAGCTGTTGGCTGAGTGAGCATTCAATAAATGTTAGCTATCATTATCATTTTTTTTTTTCTGCTGGTTTGTTTCTTGGAAGATATTTTTAAAACAGTTTTTTTTTTTAAAGAAATACAAGCATGCCATACAAAAGTCAAGCAGCCCAAATAATAAAAATAAATGTCTCACCAAACAATGCATCCTGGAATGTTCGATGCAACACTACTCATACTAGCTCTAAACTGGAAGTTACCCAAATGCCCATCATGCAGAATGGAGAAATCACCTTTAATGTATTCATCCAATGGACCACCGTTCAGGAAAGAGGGCGAGAGGTCTGCAACTATACACAACCTTGTTGACCAAGCTCTTAAGCGGAATGCTGTATAAAAGAAGCCAGACATGAAAAGCATACAGACTGCAAGACTCCATCTAGATAAAGTACAAAATCAGGTGGAGCTCATCTTTGCCTCAGGGATTACCCTTAGTGGAGGTGAGGGGTCATGACTAGAAGTTGCTGGAGGGGGAGTGGGGGCAGCGAGCAATGCTCTCTGTTCCTTGATTTGGGTGCTGGTTACAGAGGTGTAATTCAGTTTGGGAGAATTCATCAGCTGATACTTGTAGTGTGTACACAGGGTTAAACTTCACATTTCAATTTCAAATTTAAAAATAAGAAAGGCAAACATTTCCTAATTTTTTAAAAAACTTTTCCTACTTTTGATTCCCGCTCCCTCAGTCCCCTTCTTAGAAGCAGCCACTGTTACCATCAAAGAGAATATCCAGAGATAGTCACTGAATGTGCTCAGAACATGTCTGCATGGATATATTGTACATATTTTTTTTCTTCTTATTTCCTGAGAGCAAGTTTTTGTTTTATTTTATAAAATCTTATTTTTTAGGGCAGTTAAGTATAGTGAGTTCCCTTGTACCCCTTTCCCCACACACGCACAGCCTCCCCCATTATCAACACCCCACACCAGAGGGGTACATTTACTGCAACTGATGAACCTACACAGTCCCACCGTAATTATTCAAAATCCATAGTTCACATTACAAGTCACTCTCGGTGTTGTCAATCCTGTGGATTTGGACAAATGTATGATAACAGGTAGCCATCACCATAGATTCATACAGAGGATTTTCACTGCCCTAACAAACCTCTGTCTGAGAGCAGGTTTTAGGGGTCCTCGCCTTATGTCCAGTGACCACCTGCAATAAAGGTAGAGCTCAGGAGAAGGTTAGGAGGAGCAGAGGAGATGGAAAGAAGCCCCTATGTTGGGTGAGCCTCTTGGACTTGGTGAGGTTTCTGCAAATGTTGGCGGAACTATGAAAGTGAACTTGGGGGTATGAAGGTGGCTGGGCCTTCTTCCTGGTGCTAGATTGGTACTCAGATAAAGTCACCCCATGCCTTCTTTGTGTTTGAAACTCTAGGTATTTTTGGTCCCAGGACCTTCTGTGTATGATGAGCACGTAGCTGGGTTTGTGATTCAGAATAACATCCATTTTCTCTGTGAAACCATTCTTCTCATTCTGAAGCTGTAACAATGTCTGACAACAGTATGGGATATTTGAACTAAGACCACCTGGGCAGGCATCCTTGTATTCTGGCCTTTTACTCTATCTCATCCTCCGAGCTGGCAGCATCAACAACCCCAAATATTAGTGATCCTGTAAGACCCAATACAAGTTTCACGCCGTCCATGAAATCCCCACCATGCGTCCCCGGGGGACCCTGATTTACATCACTTCTTTTCACATGCTTTAAATGATCATCAGTCTATAATTATTGATTGTTGTTTACTAGGCTTCGGATATCATGCCATGTGCTTGTAACACAGGGAAGATAAGTCCATTCCTGTCCTCATCTTGCTCACATTCCAGTGTCAAAGGGAGTCGTGTTAAATAATTAAACACGGTATTGCATCATATCTGTACAGAGGACAGGATGACTGATTAAATCCTCTCGAGTAGGAACCAAGAATATAAGGCAGGCTTCACAGAGGTGACCTTGAGCTATTTATCTTGAAGAGTGAGCAGAGCTTTGGTAGACAAACCAGAGCGATAGAAGGGCAGCCGGGTAGAGAGAGCAGCACGTGCAAAGGCGTGGAACTATGAAGCACATATTGTCATGTCATTTTATATGCCGTTCAGTTGACTAGTCTTTCCAACTAGATGGTGACAAACTCCTGGATAAGAATCATAACTTAGACTTCTCTATCCCCCACATCCCCAAACACCTAGTAAAACGGTGGATACTAACATCAGATAGAAATAAGAGATTAAGAGCAAATACAGAAAGCGTCTTCTTAAAAGATGTAACCGAGAGTCTGAATTGTAAATATTCAACAGATCTCCATTTTTAGAATGTGAACTTCCCATCAGACTTGGATTATAAAGAAAACCTTCTAAGGAGATAAAAGTGAACTTGAATTGGAGAAGTTATTATAGTCAGGGCCAAATTGTGATTAGCAGTTCGTCTCCTCTGTACTTTCCGTCCTATTCAACTCCCTACCCCTGCGGCCTCAGAGCATGGCTCTCAGTCTCTTAAGAGAATAGAACTCTTTTGAGTGTAATTGGACCTGTCTATGACACTGTCACTACCTGAATCCATTCTTTGCTACTTAATTGCGATGTGACCTTGGGCAACTTAAGTGGACATCTTGGGTCTTAATGACTACCTTATAAAATGGAGGTAATATACTGATCGAGATTAAATGTCGTTTCAGTGTTTGGAACATAATAGTCTCTCAATAATGTAAGCTTTCCTCCTTTTCTCCTCCTTACTTCCCTTTCTATTCCTTCCCTCTTTTTCTTGAAAGGTTTAGGAAGAAATTTTTGGGAAGAGAGCCTAGGAGACAGAGAATGAAGAGATTCTGAGCCGCTGTTGGAGTCTTTGGGAGAGGTAAATGGATGGGTAGAGAGGGACTTTTAAGACATTTTGCTGTGTTTCATGCAGTTTATCACCACCAACCAATATCATTACCTGTGAGAAATTTTGTTAAACCTGAAGTTGGATGTTTGTTTGGGGCAGAACATCAGGGTGAGACTGGCCACAAGGGGGCTTGGTTTTGTAGGGGTTACACGTGTGGCAGAGAAAAGATAGGATGTATTCACCTAGAAGAAGAGAAGGTTCAAGGTCACCCCCTTGATCTTAGTGTGTACCTGTCATACATCCCAAAAGGGCTGTCAGCTTAGACTTCAGACTAAGCGAGGCTGGGAGCAGGGCTTTTCTCAGTCACATCTTAGTGCTTCCAGGTAGCTTGCCTTAGGAGCTGGTGACTATTCCCTTTAGAAGAGGGGATGATACAGAGACCATCAGTCCATTGTCAGGGATTCAGGCACTTGGGGTGGGGCGGGTAGAGGGACGCAGTGACCCACACTTGTCTCACAGACCTGCGTCTATGATTCTGTAATGACTCACCTGTTTCATTCTTGTGTCACCCACCCCACTCCCAGGTAGAAGATTCTCCTCACTCCAGTTAGTCTTTTCTCACCTGCCCCCACCCCCACTCAAGTCCTCCAAACCCGAAGAGCTCTTAAGTGTAAACAAATTTAACTGACTGAAAATTAGTCCTAGTTCTCCAGGGCTAATGGCTAAAGCCACTTATTAGCTCAACAGCATTTTCATTTTACCAAGGGCATCCAACCTTGGCTCAGGAGAGACTCCAATGGAGGGATTCCAGTGTGGAATGCAGGGAGGACCAGAATGGGCTGGCAGCTTGCCCAAGGTCACACAGCAAGGTGGTGGCAAATGATACTGTTTGCCCCAACTCCCAGTCTCACACTGTTGCCCCAGCCTGAGGCTGCCTCATGTTTGGCCACACTGGCGATGTCCAGCCTCATTCTGGAGCTATGTTGGGGCCTGTGTCCCAGCCTGACTGTGAAGAGGCTGTGACGTGAGACCTAAACAGTCCGCCCTCACGGCCAGATCCTAGTATGAGGAATAGTAGCGCTGAGGAGGCTTGATCAACAGGTGTTATGCAAATGCCTAGAGCAACAATGTTCCCTTCCATCACCAAGCTAACAGCCCCCGTAAGGCACGTGTCTCGATCCTGACACTTTTATTTTTCCTGACTTGTCAGACTGAAATCAGGGTCTGACTGATGCCCATATGAAAGCATAAAAGGTACATGGCTGGCCCTGGCCCAATTCCTTTTTCTCTGAATTAGAGGCCCTTGCTCCACAGCTGGCAGAAGTCCCGGCTCTGTGCCATCAATTATGCTCTCTGGCTGAGAGCCTTGCTGAGCAGAACTAGACAGTAAACATGCCTAGAACGACAATGAGCTTCATCTGTGATGTGGTCCCCATAGAAAGAAAGCAGCATGGCAGCGGTCCCCAGGTCCCTCTCCTTCATCCCTTCTTCATCTCCTTCCACCTGTCACCCCAGCTAAGGGATCCTGGCATCTAAGCATGCGTGGTACTTTTGTTTGTAGTTGTACAAGAAAAATAATATTCTTCATCTTCTAAAACTGAAATTCATTGTTAGTATGAACTCCTACTCTGATGGATGTCAAAAACTTAATTGCAGACAAAAAACTTAAACAGGAGACAAATAGGAACATGACACTTGAATTGTAGCATAAGGAATGAGTAAGGTTTGTTTGTAAGGAAATTCCAGGCAGGGGGAACAGCATAGATAAAGGTAGAGAACTTACAAGCAGCCCAGGGCTTTGGAGATTTTCAAGTAGGAAATGGTAGGTTCCAATTATGTTTTAGATGGGTTACACTGGAGTTCAGACAGACAAGGTGAGAGAAGATAAGATGGGCAGGTGAGCAGAGATGAAGAGGAACATTTCATCGTGATATAGATTATAGGCAAGACATGGAGAATCGCCCTGGGAAAATAAGAGGAGAAGATGAGAGGTGACAAGCCAATAGGGACAATGGTTTTCTTTTTTTTTTTTCATATCAGGAGGTGGGGTTGAACCTGAACTCAATTTCCCATTTAGTCTCAAGCAGACAGCTGGCTTTCCTAAACAACTGCTGTGAACAACTGACATTTAAACCACACTGTCAGGGGCCCAAGCAGGGAGCTAGGTCCCTTCCAGAGAAGGCACACTCATCACCTCCCTGAGGTGAGAGAAACACACTGTTTTTATTGACCCTTGCTTTGCAAATTTCATCAAGAACTCCGTCTTTTACCCATACTCATGAGGTGAACTTCAACCTGAGCCCAGTTACATGAGAAACTTTTAGTGTCCGTTGTGAATTCTGGAAAATGTGCATTCAACACGTCATTTGTGTTTATTATGATGCTCTCACGCCTCATGCTGTCTTGAGTTCCTCTGCCTTTGCACATTCTGTTCCCCACCTATAATCGCTTCCTCCTTTGGCCACTTGGAAAATCTCTGCTGAGACTTCAGGATCCATCTGTGCAGTGTTAAGTATCCTCCTCTGGTCTTTACCCCAAGCAGAGAGAGACCACCCTGTCCTCTGTGCAACTGAAAGGGGCAGCATACCCTGGCAGGTCTTAGTACTGGAGCATTTTTTTCCACGATTGGCCAGTCCTCGCAGCCAGAGGTTTACTACAACTATTTGCTTTTTATGTATAGTTCCTTTTTTAAAATTTATTACATAAGTAATATGTATTGGTGAAAAATTAAAAAGTATCAGAAAGCAAAATATGACCCAGAGATAAATACTTTCTAACATTTTGTTCTGACCATTCAGATTTTAAGGAAAAATGGCCTGACACAGTATCAGTTTCTTGACACCTATTTTCTTTTCTTAATAGGCAAACAGGGTGGCTCGTTGTTATTTTTATTTGTGACAGCATTAAACATTTTTGTTTTAAAAAAAGGTTTCCTGGTGAATTGCATTTCCTTTTTGTGTCTTGCCTGTTCACATTGATCAGCCCTGACTGATATCCCGCCAACCCTCTGTAGGGTGCTATTATAGTTAGGAAGGTCAAGAAAGGCTACCCGGAGGAGGGAACGCTGAGCAGAGACCAGAAATAGCTTTGGGGGAAGACGGTCAAGTCAGAGGGAATGGCAAGTACAGAGGGCTGTAGACAGCAGAGTTAAGGACGTGACGGAAAGCAAGTGTGTCAATACATGTCCTACCACTGTTTATTCAACTAATTCCCCAGCATTCATTTCAAAGGCACTTTTCTTCTATCCTAAAGTCTTCTGTATATTTGATTTGTTTCTCACCTTTCACCTATTCCTTCACTTTCAAATATGAAGCCCACACAACCTTGTTTTATGTTGGCTTAAGATTTGAAAATGAAGGAACAGGGTGAAAGGCAAGAAACAAATCAACTATACAGAAAAATTTAGGATAGAAGAAAAGTGCTATATTTCACTCACTGTTTTGCTTCTTTGCAAATTTCTTGAATCCTATCAAGAATATATGTTTCCAGATGTGTTTTAAAATAACATCTGCTAGTTTTAAAATTAAAAATCCAGCTGGTATCTTCATTGGAATTGCACGAATCTAAAACTTTGATTTGGGGATAATTGGAATCTTTGCAGTATGGTAAAGATCACAATTGGTAATTATGATATGGTAATGTGTGATACGGTAAACAATTACAAATGTGTTTCTTCTGACCAGAAACATTGAATGAATATCCAATTATTAAATTTTAAAAATGTCACTCAGTTAACTTCTGTATTTCTTTTTCATATGTCACTACGTTTATTATAATGTGTATTCATATGCATTTTGTGTTTTGGTTGCTATTGAAAATTCGATCTGTTGTTTTTATTATATTTTCTAACAGGTTATTGCTGGTATACAGTAAAGCTAATTGCTTTTTATGTTTATTGGTTTTATAATCAGCTACTTTAATTAAATCTCTTAGTGAAATTAAATCTCAATGGGTTTTCCAAACAATCTTGTGTTCTCTTTTTAGTCACATCATTTGCAATCTGATAATTTCACTCATTTTTTTCCACTTACATCTTTTATTATGTTGTTTTCTTATTGGATTGCACTTAAATTCCTTAGAGGATTTCCTTTGAACTACAGAATCTTTGTACGTGTTCATTGATTTTTCTGTCAGAGGTTGGCCTGTTTTTTCAAGATGCTTAAATATTGCAAACTTCATGGGTACAACCCTTCTTGAGGACTGAACATACTTTGATTCTTTTATTCACAAGGAATTGGACCTTTTAGGACACAAAGAGGCAAAGAGATCAGTCGAGGGGATCTCCATTTCCTTTATTCCCTCTCAAGTGTAAGGTTAAGTAGTCCCTAGGGATCACCAGCTCTGCCACAAGGCAGGGATTTTTGCAAAGCCTGGACCCTGGGTTGGCAAGGCTGCCGGGAAGAGAGGTAGGCTCAGGAGGGTTTTACTCAGAGCCTAACCTCTGAAAGCGGACATAGTGATGGTTCTTGCAAAGGGTAGGTGTGAGGGGTTTGAACACCTTGATCAGAAACTGTGGGCACACTATGACATTGAACCTTTCATTTTTCTCTTGGGAGGAGTAAGTTTCTCTCTTCTCTTTAATAGAAATACACAACACAAGCAAAAATACTTCCTAAACAAAGAGGGAGTGCAATAAGGAATTTATTAAAGAGAGACATTTTATGTTCCATGTGTAGTTTCTCTGAGTATCGCCCCTGTCTTCAGGGCTACGGGTTTCCTGTGAGAAGAAAACTCGTGCATGTAAGTGTCAGGGGTCTCCACCCCTGCAGAGGGGTTTTCCAGAGGGTCTCCCGTTATACCAGACTTGGAGCTGAGACTATATCTTTCAGTGACGATGTCACTCTCATTCAAATACTTCAATGGTTCCTGAAAACCTTAGGTGAGCAGACAAGAGTGGAGGGAGAATATTTTCCCCATCCCATGTGACCAGATCAAAGTTCTGTTGCTTTTCGAGACTGAGCAAGAGATCTAGCTCCACCTAGAGCTTTGGCTCTAGGTGTGTGTGTGTGTGTGTGTGTGTGTGTGTGTGTGTGTGTTGAGGGGGGAGGATGTAGGGTGGAGGCACTGCAGGACCTCTCTATTTATTAGGTTGGTGCAAAAGTAATTGCGGTTTAAAAGGTTTTTTTTTTTTTGCTGTTGTTGTTTGTTTGTTTGTTTTTAAGTTGCAAAAACCACAATTACGTTTGCACCAACCAAATAACATCACCACCCAGGTAAGAACTGACTCTGCGAGCATGCACCCCACTCCCACACCCCTAGACCAACCCGGTCCAGCCTGCCTCCAGCATGCCTCCTTCAGCCCAGTGGAGGGGGAGGATGCCATGATCCAACGTTCTGCCATTCGGTCTGGTGCATTTCTTCCATAACTGACACTCGGAATCTTTTATTTCCAGCTCTTGGTTTCTGAGTTCTGGGATTGAGAATGGCATCTTAATGGGTATCCCTTTCACTTGCTACAAAGGTAGGTTTTTGCTGTTCTTCCCACAAGCTGGCTTTCCATCTCATCTGCTCTGAATCTGGTAAGAAAGCCTCATTTTTTATTTATTTATTTTGCCACATGGATAGTCGTCTTTCCTATCATCATCTCTCTCTCTCTCTCTCTCTCTCTCTCTCTCTCTCTCTCTCTCTCTCTCTCTCTCTCTCTTTCTCTGTGTGTGTGTGTGTGTGTGTGTGTGTGTGTAAATCTTTTTTCCTACATTTATTTTATGTTACTTCAATGAGAATGTTTTGGGGAGAGCAACTAAACTCATGTGAGCTCAATTAGCCAACTTGAAATGGTAGGCAGGGCTCTTACACAGTGTGGTGGGGGTGCTTTCAATCCACGCATCTATAAACAACTCTCAGGTCAGGACTTTATAAAAATAAAAATGATTTGTGAGATTGAGCCTATATTCAAATAAGAAAAACAATGTGCCATTTATTTATGTCGTACATTGTCATCTATTCAGCCACTTGCTTATTTGTTCATTCACTGAGTGACTTAGTGTAACTCAGCGTCTTAGCCCTCGAACAGGATATTGTGGTTACAGGAACCTACACATATCAAATAGCAAATAGCATAGAGCAACATGCACGCATTTTACCTATGTCAATTTCCTGATTTTAATATTGTGTTAGAGCTATGCAACGTGTTATGCAAAAACCATTGGGGAACTAGATGGAACGTGCAGGAGACCGCTCTCTACGGTTTGTGTAACTTCCTTTGAATTTATTATTATTTTAAAATAAGTTTTAAAAAAGCAAACAACATAAACACGATTCTTGCCCCCTTGGAGATCACTGTTTATAAATGAAGTGTAAAAAGCTACCCTTGTTTGAAGATCAGTATCTGCTTCCTTTGAAAAAAATAGATTTCATTGTGTGTGTTTTTTAAGAGCCATTTTAAGTTCACAGCAAAATCGAGAGGAAGGTGCAGAGTTACCTTATACCCCCTTCACCCCCCCCCCCACACACACGGCCTCCCCGCTATCAGCAACCTGCACCAGAGGTGTGCATTTGTCACAATCAGTTGACTTACATTGACACATGACAGTCACCCGAAGTCCACAGTTTCCATTACGGTCTGCTCTTGATGTACATTCTATGGGTTTGGACAAACGTATGTAGTGACTTGTATTTGCCATTGTAATATCAAACAGAATAGTTTCACTGCCCTGAAAATCCTCTGTATTCTGCCTATTCACCCCTTCCTCTTCCCTACCCTGGGCAACTTACTGTTTCCAGCTTAATTTCGGAATAGAATGGTTTTATCTTCTTCAGAATGTCACATAGTTGGAATCACAGAGTATGTAGCCGTTTCAGAGTGGTGGAAGGAAAATTATTTCTCCTCCCCCACAGATGTATCACAGTTTATCTATTCACCTACTGAAGGATATCTCGATTGCTTCCAAGTTTGGGTAATTATAAATAAAGCTGTTATAAAAATCCATGTGCAGGTTTTTAGTGTGGACATGAATTTTCAGTTCCTTTGGGTAAATACCAAGGAGTGTAATAGCTGGATTGTGTGGTAAGAATATATTTAGTTTTGTAAGTAAGCACCAAACTGTCTTCCAAAGTGGCTGCACCGTTTGCATTCCCCCCAGCTCTGAGTTCCTGTTACTCCACATCCTCGCAGCTTCTCCTGTGGTCAGTGGTCTGGGTTTTGGCCATTCTAACAGGTGTGTCGTGGTTTCTCATTGTTTTAATTTGCAATTTTCCGGATGACATGTGATGTGGACCATCTTGCCATGTGTTTATTTGATATCTGTGTGTGTGTATTTTTTTTTTTTTTGGTGAGGTATCTGTTAAGGTCTTTTGCCCATTTTTTAAGTTAGCTTGTTTGTTCTTGCTGTTGAGTTTTAAGAGTTCTTTGTTTATTTTGGTTAACAGTCTCTCATCAGATGTATTTTTTTAATTAAAGTTTATTGGGGTGATAATTGTTAGTCAAGTTACATAGGTTTCAGGTGTACAATTCTGTATTACGTCATCTGTAAATCTCATTGTGTGTTCACCACCCAGAGTTAGTTCTCCTTCCATCACCATATATTTGACAGATGTATTTGTTGCCAATATTTTCTCCCTGGCTGTGGCTTGTCCTCTCATTCTCTTGATCCACTTCCTTTCCATCAATAAGTTGGTGACAATAATTAGCTGGTATAGTGCAGAAAACAGCCTCTGCACTGGGTTCTGCCCACATCTGTGGACCCTAGTATGTTCTTGAGTATATGGGCAGTTCTGGGTGAGATTCTGATTGTGAGCACAACAGGCTCTGGGATCTGTTAACCTGGGTATAACCCGGTTCCATTGTCTATGAGATGTGCAGCCTCACTAAATTACTTTATCTCTCCGTTCTCGGTACCCTCAATCACAGATAGGGATAAAGGCAATACTTATCCTAGGGTAGCTGTCAGGCTAGAATGAGTTAATCCCATACTAGGATTGGGCGCCATTGATGGGAAATAGTAAACTCTCCAAAAGTGTTATTAAAACATGATATTTGATGTCCTTTTTTTGGCTTTAGTGTCCTAATTACTAAGTTTTTAGTCCTGCAAGTATTTTCTCTTTTTGGAATATGAGTGATTTCAGGAATGGTTATGAAAATTGTATCTGCAGTTACCTTGGGCCAGTCAGCAGTCTACCATTCGGGGACCTGTGGTCTTCGTGCTGAGAAGGTTTTCAGAGATCCCATCTTGTTTTGTTCCTGTTTGAAGTGGAGTTTAAATGGCTCATCTATTTGAGTTGCTTGAGAACACTTGTCATTACCGTTAGGAGTTTTTCTCATATAACCCCATGGACAACAGATATTTGGGGATTTATATTTAATTATTTCTGTCCAATAAAATGACAGTTTTGCTGCATTCTATAGCACTATCTGTTTTGAACTTTTCATATAATATAATGATAGTAATAATTACTCTCATTTATTGTCTACTGTAATCCAGACACAGCTAAGTACTTTGCATATATACATTATCTGATTAATTAATTATCCCCCCCCACTTAATAAATGGGAAGATTGAAATTTAGATAGTTAACTGACTTGCCATGTTCCCCCAATTGGTGAGACACAGAGCTGGGCTTTGACCCCAGACTCCCTGACTCTCTGTTCCTCGCCACTGTGTGCAGACCACCACAAGTACTTCACTCCGGAGATTCCCAAACCACCTGAGTAAGAATAACTTTGAAGGGGTAGTTTAAAAATCCAGCTTCCTGTGTACCACCCAGACCTATTGAATCAGGCTGTCTGCTTTCTCTCCCTCTCTGAAAGCCCCTTACCGCCACAAACATGTTATACTTTATCAGAAAAAGAAAACTTCCAGATCCTGGGAGGAGAGAACAGATGTCAGGAAGTGAAGTTGTGTAGGCTTATTGGTAGAACTGAATGAGTTTATAGCCAACGACAAACAAAGGCTGCCAAACTGTAGGGGAAAAGCTTACATAATATCCTTTCTTTCTCTAGAGTTCTCAGGTTTATTTTTCTGAGGCTGTTTCTGTGGCAATATGGCAACACTGCTTAGAGGTTGTCCTCTATGCTAGCTATACTATTTTTCCAGATGTAGACATAGGAGGTGATGAAAAGAAAGTCAACATTAATTGCACTTTTGGAGAAACCAGCTAGTAATTCAGGTTTAAATCACTTTGAGGGCAAAGGTCAAAGTGAAACTATAATGGTTCTTTCTGGATAACAGCATATTCTTTAAACCAAAAGCCTAACTCTTCTGTGTGGGAGGTAGATGGGTTTTGGTTCCACCAAATGGATAAATTTTCTTTCTGGCCTCTGTAGTAACTGGGTTATCTTCTTTGTGTGGTTTTGTAAAGTAAAGATAAAATGAGATATGTTCATAATAAGGTCTGGGAAACTAACAAATGTTCATATCATTTTATCATGATTATCATCATTATTGCTATCAACTATAGCTGGTAAGAAATGTTGAAAAGATCAAGTGAAAACGTAGTCTTTTGATAAAGAATTTCAATGAAGATTTGAAATGGAAATCCCAATGAACTTTTCCTACTTCACATATCTGCTAAAAATAGTTAATTACAGACCACCTTATTCTGTGCCATTAAGAAACATGTGACTCTTCATCCTTCATATAAAACGATGCTTTGTTCAAGTCCTCAGGCACTTGGAGTCCTCAGGGAGAACCTGTCAGTGTGATGAATCTTCCTGTTCTGACAGGAGCTCAATCTGCTGGATGGCATTTTGGAGCAGGTCCTTAGGGAAAGGACTTCATTCCCAATGAAGGTCACAGCGATTATTGCTGGGCAATGGGACATTGCTCTGCCATTGCAAGTCATTGAGGTCAAATGAAAATAGTAACTGTGCTGTGCTTGGCTAATCCAAGATTCCCACGAGTTCTCCACTCAAGAGTAAATGAGGTGCTGAGCTTTTTGCAAAGCAGCCTTGGGGGGGGGTATTTTCGGGGGGACTGCTACTGGATGGATGGATGCACTCTGACTTAGCATGCATAGAGGTTCCACAGAGCAGGGTGCTTTCCTCTCCCTTTGGAAATGAGGATTTAAATTTGGTGTGTGTGTTTGCAATTTGGCTAGGAAAGGCCACTGTGAGACAGGTCAAGTAATGGGACACACATTTCTGGCTCCAGTGGCGGGGCCTCCTCTCCATCCGACTGACTCTTCCTTACAGTTTAAAACTCAGTAATTATCTGCAGCCTCATTCTCGTGTCTAATCGGTCTCCAGCCTCATCAGTTCCTTGTCTTTGCAATCACTCAGGTCTGCCCACAGCCGTCCATTTCCAGCACCACGGTCTGGCTTCGGGCTGCCATCATCTCACCCCTGATTTGCTTCCATTGTCTCTCATACTGACCCAGAATTCCTGTCTCTACACTTGAAAATATAATTGTGTCACAGCCTTGTTTAAATGTCTTACATATAACTTGCAGAGAAACTAGAAAATCCAGATAAGCCAAAAACACACCAATATACAAAACAGAAAATGACAAGCCATCCAGCTGTAACAACTACTAACACTTAACTGTAGAAGATTTCTAGACTTTATTTTCTACATATATATATTATATATATTATATGTATTATATATAACATATATATTCCCAAAGTAGTATATATATTATATCTAACATATAATATATATATTCCCAAAGTAGAATTAGACTATAAATATTGTCTTTTAACTTGCTTTTTAACTATGACAACATATCACAGCTTTTTACCCTATAGATATGTTTTATCTACATTGTTCTGTTGTATTTCATTATAGGTATAAATTATTTTTTATATAACCAATGCCACCACTCTTTTATTCTTGTTCTATTATTTTCACTTTATAACTAACATTATAAATTATATCCTTGTTTAGAAACCATTAGACTCAGCCTTAAATAACTCCTTGGCAAATTTTTCTACTAATAGCATTGTTGGGTTAAGGGTATGCACATTTATATATATTCTTTTCCTAGTATAATATTTGATACATATCTTTTCAGTTTACAACCACATGTAACAATTATATATGCGTATCTGTATTTGAACTATTTCAGGACTTCTTCAATCTTAGGCCTTTAATTCTGCTCCACGTTCTCCATGGGTTGTAGAATACAACTGAGTATATTTTTAAACATTCATTATTAGTGCCATGGTTTTTAAACACTGCATATCTGCATGTATAATTTTGTTACCTTCACACACAAAAGGTCACTTGGCTGCCTATGAAATCCCTGGGCCACACACTATCCCCTTAAGACTACAGATAAGTTCTCACAATGTCCGATATTTGGTTTAGCAAAGAAATCTAACGTCACTGTGGGTACTGTAAGTAAAACATTTTGTTCTACCTAAAACTTTGGGGAACTTTTGCTTTAACCTTTATCATTGCAGTGCCTGGCATATCAAATAAATATTTGTGGCGTGAATGAATAAAAATGCTATGCTAAGATGTGACTAGAGAATGATGGAGGGGAAGGTGGGGTATCTTTTCAATTATTGTGCCTAAAAATGGTGAGCCCTCGGAATCGGCTACACAAGCCTCTCTCTCCCTCTATTTTTAAACTCAGGAAAGATTTCTTCTGTAATAAGTTTGATTCTGCTTTTCTTCCATTTATTCTTATTTCTCTTCCAGGAACACTCTGCTGTCTTCCATTCCTATCTCTTCTTAGGTTTTGACTTCTTATCTTTCCCTGGGCATTCTGGAAAGGCTTTTCAAATTTGTCCTTCCAGGAATTGATGGGATGTTTTCCATCATGAATTGGGCCATTGTTTGGTTGCTTTTGCCTCAAGTGTTTGGTTGTTCCTTTCCCACAATGGTTCCTTTCATGCCATCCTGCTCCTTCACTCATTCTGTCTTTTTGCTTGTGGCACTGTTCCTATTTATGCCTTCTTACATCTTTGAATGACACCAAAGCATTTCCTTGAAATATCTTTTCTCTGGTCATTGAGGTATACATTTTTCAGAGCTCTTCTTTTCTTTGGAGACTTCCAGATATTGTTTCCTTTTTCTTAGTATAGAGTATGCTTCTATAGTTCCAAATTATTTGATGGTTTCCTTAGTTTTTTTTCAAAAAGTCACCAGATTTCTTTTCAGATGATTAGAAACAGATATGGGAAATGGATTCCTCTTATTTCTGTTTTCTGTTCAGAATATTGTGGAACAATAATAAATACCGTTCATTGCACTGAGAGGTTAGGTCAGTGTGCACAAATAGCTCCAGGCCAATTCCAAGTTTCTGGTGGGTCTTTATCCAAGGGAAGGCTTCCTTCTTCTTCAATTGCCTGATTCTTGAGCCCCCTTGATTATTGTAGTTAGATAAACACACACACTACACACTCCCTCCTCCAAATACCATATACACACAGGTGCCACACACCACACGTACCACACACAGAACATACGCCCTACACAGAACTCCCAACAAAGCACTGTTACCAGAGGACTTTTCTCAACTCACACAGTCAGCCTTTTACTTAGAGGACTGCACTTCCCATTTTGTCTCGAGTCTGCTTCTGTATCCTGCCTGTTTCCCCCCTGGGACTTGTATTCCCCTCCAGAGAGGAGTTAATGGGGTAGAGAGTCCCCCTCTGCATGCCTTATAGCCAGCGGCTTCTAACGACGAGCTTCTCCTTGTCCTGTGGGTCAGATCAGGCAATAGGTAGTGCCTCTATGTTGTATCTCCTGACAGTCTATGCTCTGAAACCATCTAGGTGTGGCATAGAGGGTTCCTTGGCTCAGTGCTTCTCACTGCAGCTCCACCTGCCTTATAAACAGTGTCAATTCCCGTGTGATTTTGACATTAGATTGTCTGTCAGTGGTAGTTTTCAATAGTAACGGGAGTTGTTTTATTTTTTTCCTGTATTTTTAAAAAGAAAATAGGACAGGTTGCATTGGGGCTGTGAACCAGGCATAGTCTTGAACTGGAAGTCCATGTAGATTTCTTGCCTAAGAGAATGAAAACATCTGTCTGTGATTTGGGAACATACACTGGCAGCAGCATGAGAATGCATTTTAAATCCTCCTTCAAGAATCAGGTATGAAATATACATTTTGTAGAGTGCCAGCTGTATGAAAAATCCTGTGCTTGTTTCCTGTAACATTTCCCCAACTTGTGCACAGTGCCTAGGGACAGAATGTCATCATTATCTGGGGACTGTGTACTATTGTTTCTTTCTTAGAGCAGATCTTTTTTGGGTCACCTGTTGCTTCAACGGCTCTGAATAACCTAGCGGGCTAACCATCTGATCCCATTCTCCTAACTACGTTATGAGAGAAAACCACTTTGCAGCAAAGTATGCCAGGCATCAGCATCTAAATGAAAGGAGAGGAAAGCCTCCCTCTCACCATCCCCTGAGAGATGAAGGGGGTGGGAGATGTTTGCGTACTTGGCACATGTGGTCTGCGTGCATTTACTGCCATCCCACCCCAGCCCTCTAATAACAAGCTGCTCATTTCACAGACCTCGCCATTGTAATTATTAGGTACTGAGTGCTCATACACTCCTGGCAGAGTTACTACGCACCACGGCTCTAGATACACTTACAGAAAAAATTCCATCCTCCAACTCTCTCTGCTCCCTGCTGACCTGAGACACCTTCTCAGCAAACCAGAGGGCTGGGAAAAGCGTGGGCTGTGAGTTCAACCAAACCTGGCTTCCAATCAGGACTGTGTCACTTTGCTAAGGCAGAGGACTCGTCTATTGTGCTTATTGCTGTGCTTACTCCCCTAAAGGGTCACAGTGGCATTTTACAAAGGCCAGAGGATCTCAAATCCTTTAAGTAAATGGAAGAACAGGCATTCGACATGTTTGATGGCACTCAGAATGTCCTGTGCAGGATGTGTCCTAGTGGAAATGCCTTGGGTTCCACATCTACTGGATATGCACGCTGAGGAGTTCTTGTTCATCGGTGACTAGCATCCTGGATTATCTCATGTGGTCTGCAGTCCCAGGATTTGAAAGTAGTCTTTTCATAAAATGAGACCCTGATTGCCCTACTGAGCCCTTGGGATTATGTCTCATTTGGGGGCATGGCCAATTCACAGCAGGAGAAGCTCTGACCAAATGGTACCTCCATCGTGATCATCTCTGGGGTGCCCAGGGCCTCAGCCTGGAAGTGATACAATCATTTCTGCTCACATTTCATTGGCTTGAACAGATCACATGACCCCATTCAGAACAGAAGAGTAGGAAATGGAAAATAGTAAACATGTGGTGTCACTTCTGCCACGAGTTTAAGATAAGGCCATACAGAATGTTCTGTGAGGCTGAATGTCAATTCCTTGGTAGAGGCTCTAGTGAGAAGAGGATTTTCTGACTCTTAAATGCTTCCGTGAGTGGGCTGCTTCATAATGGGCCTGGTTGGCTGTCCAAAGAGGATTTGTTTGGGAGAAGAAACTTGGGTGTGATTCTGGAATCACATTCCCATTTGCTTATTCCAAGAGCAAGGGGCCAGCATTGCCTTTGCATGCTTGAGCTTCTTGATTTTACTAAATTAGGTATTCTTTCTTTGCTGCCTTTCAGACCGCCCAAATTACCAGGCTGTCATAGCTCTGCTCTATTCTGCAGCATCATTCAGCAGAGGGGACCCTGCAGCAACACAGAATGCTTGCCCTAACAGCCAGGCTCCTCTCATTTACTTTCTCACATCAAGTGTCCTCAATTAGGCTTCCTTCGGATATAGGGAGTTCAATAGGACCTGTCATCTGTGTTAATCTGAGCACATCTACAACATGCACTGTGCAGCTTGGGGCTTCTTTTCAGAGATCACTGCTGCTGGGCTGAGATGGGAGATTTGTGACAGTTTCTTATGGACAAGTGTGAGGTCTTATGTTCTGTTAAATAAGAGCAGGTCTTTATTCATTTGGGTCTCAATCTCTGTCAGTCTCAGTCTCCTTGAAGCACACCTCTGCTTGTGGCCCCAACCCAGCCCTCCTTCACTCCTGAAGCTAGTCAGGAGCAGCTGACTGGGTCTTGGATATGGAAACCTGTGGACCCCCACCTGGTCAGCTCACATCCCAGCTCTGCTAAGTGCATGCCTACCTTCGCTCTGAGTTCATCTTCCAGGAGACCTACCATCTTTGGGAACTCTGTGGGCACTCTAATGTGCAGAGGTCCTCCCGTGGGACCTCCCACGGGAGGACACCATCGGGTTGTCACGTTCTGAACCCGTGTTTCTGTCTGCTTTCATACTGGGATTTCTGCAAGCACAGCCAAGTACTGGCACACGGCCCCGTTACAGCAGTGTGCTCACTCGTCTCCAGAGATGCTCCCCACCTCACCCAATGAGCCATGCTTCATGTTATCCACATCCTTGTGTGGTCCCCTTCTCTTGAATCCTCGCTAGGCCGTAACTCATGCTTGATCGATGGAAAGTGGCAGAAGTGACACTTCATAACTTTGAAACGCTAAACCTGGGCCCCAGGAATGCTTTCAACTTCTGCCTGGTATCCTTGACACCCAGCTGCCACCCATGAAGGAAGCTCTGGAGAGACTCATAAAGAGGAACTGAAGAACCTGCTTGACTTGAACTCCCAGCACGCAGCCAGCGTCCACATGCCAGGCACGACATTCAGGCCATTCCCAGCTGAATCCCAGACATCAGGGAGCCAGGATGAGTCGCTTCACTGTACCTTGTTTGATGTCCTGACCCGCAGAAACATGAAGGGAAATTCAACTGGTGTTTAAGCCACTAGCATTTGGGATTGTTAAATAGCAACGTGTGTATGTGAATAACGTTCCCTGGAGGGGTCCCGGGGACGTGGTGCCTAGCTCGTGGCTGTGGTGCATCGTGAGTTTGTGATCCTACTTCTTGAGGTTCCTAGATCTGGAGGGACTTGGGATAAGGCCTGGGACAGATGGCTGGCTTCCCTGCCAGTGGGGATGGTTTCCATTTCCCAGTCACAGACAATGCAGTCTCCCCAGTTCCAGGCTTTTTTCCAGGACACCAGTTCTGTGCTCTAGTCCTGAAGCCTGGACCTCCCCACAGAGGTGTGAAAACGCAGCCCTTAAATATTGCATTTAATCCCCAGTATATTCTGCAGAGCCCCTGCTCCCGTGGCCTTCCTGCCTACATGTTTGCTCTTTATTTCTTGGAGCTGCACGTTTTACTCTCTGCCTTTGAGCTAAATGATTAATTATTATTGTTTTAGATATATGCTATTTTTTTCTTCTACAAATTCTAATTTGCAGTGGGGATGGGGTGGGATAAGAAGAAGGAATGCCAGAGGCTGTTCCATTTGACATTTTCACTTGAATTCCCTATTTTCTCTCTAGAATACTTTTGGGTATTTGCCTCTTACATCATAAGACTGTGCCAGCAAAACCATGAATATGCTCTTTTAAAAAATGTAAATTCATTGAGAAAAAAATGAAATTATGTCCTAGAGTATTAAATTCACAGTTGTACTCTATTGTTTCACAATGATGGATTTGACAATTGGAATTCTGTTGCTGTGCGGACCAGGGATGGCAACTGCTGACCAGAGACGCATCGTCCCTGCCCAGTCTGCACTTCCTTTAAACAATCACCAAAGAGCTGAGTCCATAAGATCACGCCCACTCGTGATCCCTCTCTGCTGTAGACAACAGCAAATGGCCAGGCTGTTTACATGGATCTCCCGGATCATGCAGAGGATGATTTTATACTCAGATTTTAATAAAACTGGTAGATGGGAATTCAAGCTGTAACGTTCAGCAAGAGAGAATATACTGACATGTGACCCTTTGCCAGATACTAAAATCAGTATAAGGCTATCAGGGCAAGTAAATGGAGAAGAAAATAATTATGGAAGGAAGGCAACTAGAAACAGAGCAGGATGATTATATAAGTCCTTTGAGAAATAAATAAAAGACTCGCTCATAAGTAATTAAGTCTCCTCCTAGATCTATACGCTGCATTTCGGTTTATACGCTTAAACACATCTCTGTTTAAATTGCGCCTCTGCCCAGATCCAGTGCTCTAACTGATTACACCGCCACTCCTGGCCCAGGCTACTGCAGTCTGGCCTCAATCTACCCCTAGAGCAGTGGTTCTCACCATGTGTGTACTTGGGAATCACTGGGACCTTTATAAATTGTAGATGCCTTCTCACATATACAAAAATAGGTCGAATGTTATCATTGAGATGCATGTTAATGACATCAGAGTATATATACCATTATACCTTCCCATTGAGCTTCAGGAATGGATTTTAGTTTTGAAAAGATCACTTTGGCTACAGTGTAAAAGAAAGACATAAACACAAAACAACAACAAAGGAAAACATGGCAAGGAATATAAGGGGAAACGTGGATTGGAGAAGTTGAAGAGTTTCAGATGGGATCTGTGATCTCAGGCAATTAATTAAATTAATATTTCTTAAATATATACTACATGTTAGAACTCTGCTGGGTGCTGAGTACAAGGGGAAAGAGATGGCATAAAAACAAAATGAAACAAAACATAATCCTTGCTCTCCAGTGGTTCACAGTACAGTGGGAGAGATAATATAAATAAACAGCTATAATACAAAGTATATTGTGAAAATTGCAATGGCATAGAGTCCTACAAATCAGTTATAATGGGGAAATAAAGATCAAATCATGCGGAGGATGTTTGCAGAATAATGAACGGGGAAAACAGTGATGCCTGGGTCCCATCCCAGAGATGCTGAATTAATTGGTCAGGGTGGAACAGGGCATCGATACTGTTGCAAAGTCGCCAATGATGGAATGGGCAGCCAATGCCGAGAAGTGTGCTGTCTGGTCTTACCCCCTCCCTGCTTCTAGACAGATGTGGGACGATGGAGTGGACAGTCCTCCAAGAAGCCTGGGTCCACGTCTCCATCTCCCAAACAACGATAGCAAACAAAAGCTAACATTCCTTGAGCAGGCTCTGTGCTGGGCATTTCCTGGGCATCATCAGTGTTTCTCAGCCTTGGCTGCATATTAAAATCATCTGGGGAACTTTGAAAAACTAGCAATGTCTCGGTTTGATCCCAGACTAGTTAAGTCAGAATCTTTGGTGTGGGACCTGAACATTAGTGTTTTGTTTTTTATAAGTTCAGTTGCTCTAGCAGTTGGTTTTTATCCACATGATACCCGATGACCGAGAACCAGCAGCCTTGGAATCCATAACGTGCTTCCAGTGCTTATATGTATAAACTGACTCCTTTACAGAGTTCCTTTTCGCTAGCCAAGCAAGCCTCTTCGCCACATTCTGAAAACACTGTATCCCTCCTGGCATCCTGTTCTCCAGGGCAGGGCAGCTGCCCACCTATCTCTTTGGGAAACCTCTCCATCACTGAAGGTCCATCTCTTCCAGAATGTTCTTTCTGATTTCTCTTATGAGAATATGATTGCACCTTCTTTAAAACCCTCTCAGCTCTTACGTTTATGGATCTTCTTTTCTCATGCCAGTTTCCTCTATTTTGTGTAATTTCAATGAACAACTTTGATTTCTCCCTGCTGGAAGGAAATCCCCCGGTGAGAGACTATTTTCCACTCATGTCACTCTTCCTGGCCAGGCCTAGTGAGGCAATAGATCCCAAGTGAGTATTTCCCCATTGAATCTGTTCACAGACCAAGGAGAGTGCCTCAATTGTCCGATATCAGACCAAATAGAAAGGTCTTTGTCTTCTTGGCTAAAAGTTCTGATTATTCGTGGCCTTTGAGACTTGAGTGCAGGAAACACAAAGGGCCGCCAGGAACAGTGGAATCTAGAAATAGGTGATTCACAGTGGGTTTCTTTCCTCCCTTCTGTTTCTTTCTCTCCTCTCTTTGAAGGGCGGCCGTTATACAATGAGTCTAAAGATCTTGAGGGAGGGCCAAAAGAAATAGGAACAGTCCTTCCCCCAACAAAAACACTCCACTTGTCAGGTCTGCTCAGAGAGTAGCCTTTCTAGGTACTCTAAGTAGGAAGGGCTTTGGATACAAGGAACTAGAGACTTAAGAGAGCTAAGGGAAGATGGGGCTTCAGTTCACAAAATTAAAAAACACCTGAATGACTAGAAAGCTACTGTGGATGACATAAGCACCTTGAGTAAGCACCTCGGTTTTTAACACAAAGATGCTTCCTACCAGCTCAGCCCTTATGCTGTGGGGAAAGATGAATCTCTAGAAGTAGGGCATTTGTCTTCAGTGTAAGCTCACCAGTGTAACTGTATATCTTGTTCACACTGATGAATTCACACTGATGAGCAGATAGATAGCTCAAGTTAGGTCAGGGAAGTGCATGGAAAGGTTTGCTGGGAAGCATGCCTTCCCACACTTGTAAGAAAGCTTCTAAAAGTCAGTCTTTCTCCACGTATGTGGACAAGAGCGTTCCCCAGAGTCAGCATGATCTGTTTGTTATGGGTTGAATTGTGTGTCCTCCCACCCCAATTTTTTCGGTTGAAGTCCTAACTCCCAGTACCTCAGAATGTGATTATATTTTGGGGTAGGGCCTTTTAAAAAGTAATTACGGTAAAATGGGGTCATTTGGGTGGGACCTAATCCATATGACTAGTGTCCTCATAAGAAGAGATTAGAACACAGATATTCACCTACACAGAGAGAAGATAATAGGAGGACAAAGGGAGAAGATGGCCATCTACAAGCCAAAGAGAGAGGCCTCAGGAGAGGTTATCATTCAGATAACCTGTGAACGTTTTTCATTTTAGAGATGAGAAAACAAAACCTGAGAAACCAAACTTGAGAACATTTATTTCATCTTGGACTTCCAGCCTCCAGAGCTGTGAAAACATAAATCACTGCTCTTTAAGCCACCCAGTCTGGTATTTGTCATGGCGACCCCAGCAAGCTGATAAAGCTTCCTCTAACCAGGATGTGGAATAAGGCTTGTGGGGATATCTTTTACATGTCAGAGACAGGCTGCTTGGCTGCGCTGCTGAGTTGCTAAAGCAAATCAGGTCCAAGGCTTATTCTGCCACTGAACTTTGGGTGACAAAAGCAAAATTGTCCCCTTTATTGTTTCAACTGTAACTTATAACCAAATACACAACTGTGCCCTTAGTACCTAGAACCATGCCTCACACAGAAGTGCTTAATAATATTTATTGAACGACTAAAGGAAGGAAGGAAGGAAGGAATGAGCCATATATGGAATTGTATGTTGACTTGGGAAGCCCATGAGGCAGCTAGCAGCAAGGGAGTGGGGCAACCTCATTACTACATTTTGTTGGCCACATTCTTTCTAGATGGGCCAGAAGCCAGACGCCACCATTTTTAAGGGATAGCTAATTCATAAAGGTGACTGGCACTCATTGTAGCAAAAGTTCTTTAATTGGCAGACATTTGAAAATGTAAAAATTCCCCTTAATTTTTATGATTGGAAATTTCTAATTAGAAACATGGGACTAGTAGGACATCTCACGTCTGGCCTCTTAAAATCATTCAGATAACCTGTGAACGCTTTTCATTTTAGAGATGAGAAAACAAAACCTGAGTGAAGATAAGTACCTTTCCCAGGTCACACAGTGGCTAATGGTGGAACAAAGGTAGAGAACCAAATGAAACCCAATTTCTCTAAAAAAGGAAAAGTTTTCCTGGGAGAATAGTTCATTCCTTTCAGTGAAATTTTCCCATAGTGATAGGACAATACCTTCTTTTCCTGCCCGAGAACAAAAGGTTTTCTCCATGAACAGACACCATCTCTTCTCAGACTAGGGAACAACGATGGTATTGTGCAGCCACAGAACGATTAATCTCAATGAAAGGTATGTACACGAGTTCATCTGGTAGCCAATTAAACAATATTTGGTGGAATGAGAGAGTCATATGGTAGAGAGATTTTGTAGCATTAAGTAGAAAAGAGCACACAAACTAGGAAAACACTAGTTCAGGAAACATACTTAAATTTCAAGCAGTGTGTTTTATGTTCTTTTTACATTTTATGGAATGAAAGGTGAGAGAAGATAATAAGGCATTAGTCAGTTGTGAAAAGGGAAATACTGAGAAGTTGACAGAACTAAAAAGGTACTAGGTAATATAAAGAATGGATGTTTTGAAATGATCATAGGGAAAGCAACTTTTAGGATACTTTAGAAACAATAAAAAGGAGACTTAACATTGCTGATAATGGGATCAAAATCAAATCAATGATTAGGAAAAGAATTCCTCCAAGTGGAGGGACCAAATGATGATCGAGAAAGACCTTAGTTACTGACGTATGACTAGTGAGTGTTCCCGAATATGAGATCAGCACAAATGGAAGATAATAAATATTCAGACATAAATCAAATGAGCAAAGACATCACTTTAACCTGCAGATCAAAAGAGCTTACTTGGCAAATAATACAACTGATCTAGCAGACTAGTAAATAGATATACCCAGGTAAAAGGATAAATCCTCAAATTAAAAAATTACCTAGAAACAAAAGACAAAATTTGCTAACCTATAAAGAAAGAAATCTTAGGCTGACTTCAGACTTCTTTTTAATATGAAAGGCCGGAAGTCAATATAGCAACATCTATGGAGATTTGAGTTGTGAATTCAAGATTTCTATACCCATTTATGTGTTCATTGTTGTGGAAGCAAGACAAAGACATTTTCATAAATGCTTGAGACTCCTATCTAGGTACCCACCCCGAAAGGGGAAAAACTTATCACTCAAAGTACTCCAGGAAACTAAGAGCTGTATCAAAATAGAGGAACCAAGAATGGGAAAGCCTATTGTTGGGCACTGAAACATGCAAACACAGAAATAGTTGATAAATATCACAATTATAGTCACAAGGCAGAAGACAAAGAACATAAATATAGTTTTAAATACAATTTTATTAAAAGGTTTAGTCCTTTATTTATTGCATTTATTTTATTGCAATTAAATGCAATAAAAAGAAAATGGATGAACTTAATACTAACGTCAACTAAATAAAATTTAAAGCAAAGTTAATAAATACAACTGAAAGGATTCTCTGTGTGTGTGTGTATGTGTGTGTCTGTGTGTGTGTTTTAAACACACAAACCTACATTGAAAATATACTAGTCAGGAGCCTTTAGGAACCAAATAATAAAATGTTAAAATTTATAAAATGAATATTGATAAAAATATATTAGGAGAAAATGAGAGAAAGAGTGAAAAGTTTTACCAGCACTTTATTACCCATGCCATATCAAATAGGCAAGAAACGCATAAAAGTAGAGAAAATTTGAAGATCTTAATTAATAAGGACAAATGTTAAAAGGTAAATACAAAGAATACATTGACAGACTGAATATACAGATGGGCAATGACTAGCCTATATGTCAAAATAGAACTCTTGACCCATAACCTGCAGAAACCTTTTTAGAAAGCCATACAATAATCAGATAGTAATTGGCCCCAACTAGCCAGGACACGATTAATAAGTGACAGCTCCCCTAATTATTGACCCTACTTCCAACTTAGGACCAACCAGAGAAAGACAAATATGCACCACTAGCCAATCTCACAGGGTGCTCTGCTTCACGGAGCCTGCCTATGGCTCCCATGCCAACAGCCTCCGATCAGGGCACACCTGAAGCCTCCCTTTGTCCCACGACAGAGCTTTCCCACTCTTCTGAGTCTCTGACAACACCCATGATGATGGCTGGCTACCTCACTGCCGTGAGCTCTGAGTAAACAACCATTGCTTGTCCTTATGGGGTGGTGTTTGTTTATTTCCACAACATTAATTAGTATGTCCTATCTTTATCGCACAGTAAATATTTTTCAAAATAATGATTACATCTTATACCTCAAAGACACTTTTAATAAATTCCAAAGTGCAGGAATCTTTCCAAAAATATTTTCCATCTGCAAAGCAATGAAACAAAATGTGAATCATAAAATGTTAAAGAAAACAAAGTCACCCAGAAATTAAAAATAAAAACAAGCAAAAACTACTAAATGGTTATCGTGTGAAAGAAGAAATAAAAACAATACTAAAATATTTAGAGAATAAAAGCCGTGACATTATCTCACATAAAAGTGTATTAATTCACAAAAAAATTCACTCGTAAACGTTATTATGAATGAGGAAAATTACAGGTAATGTCATCAGGATGGTGACACAGGTCATTCCTCAGTTCAGTGCTTCTTACAGGAAGACAAACTAGCAACTGTCCATAGACAAGCCATGAGTGTGAAAATCCCAGAAGCCAGGAGGTGAGGCTTAAGCATCTCTCTGGACCACAGAGACCAAGAAGGACCGTATTACAGGTGGTAATAGGAGTAGCTACACTCTGACTGCATTGTCTCTCCCCCAGACAGGTACAAAGCCATACCAGGAAGGTCCCCAGGACTATGATTTCTTCAGTGGGAAAAAGAAAGATACCAAGGTGGACATCCAGGTCCCCCAATGTTGCAGGATGCTTCCCAGGTGACCCACTAGGTTCTCACCTCACCAGGATCACTAGGGAAATCTGTAGGGCTTGACCACTGAGGGTCAGATACTAACAGAGAAGGAGGGTGGGCTTACAGAAACCAGTGCTCAGATGTTGGCAGGTCACATCCCTCCTCACAGAGGCAGGGGGGCAGAGGAGCAGAGATTCCAGCCAGTGGCTCTGCTCATCTGTGGAGCCCAGTGGGTAGCCCCATCTGGTTCGGGAGCTCAGTGGGCATTTCTGCCTGATTTGGGTTGCAGGATACAGAATTAACAGAAAAATCAGTTGTATTTCTATGCACTAACAATGAATTATCTGAAAAAAAGAAATTTTAAAATGCCATTTACAATAGCGTAAAAAATATAAAACACTTAGGAATAAATTTAACCAAAGAGGTGAAAGATCTGTACATAGAAAAATATAAGACACTGATGAAAGAAATTGAAGAAGACACAAAGAAATGGAAAGCTATCTCCTGTTCATGGGTTGGAAGAATTGATATTGTTAACATGTTCATACTACCCAAAGGAATCAATAGATTCCATGCAATCCCTATCAATATTCCAGTGGCGTTTTTCACAGAAATAGAAAAAAAAAGTCCTAAATTCATATGGAACCACAAAGGACCCCAAATAGCCAAAGCAATCCTGAGAAAGAAGAACACTTCCTGATTTCAAACTATACTACAAAGCTATAATTGTCAAAGCAATATGGTACTGGCATAAATACAGACACACAGACCAATGGAATAGAATCGAGAGCCCAGAAATATATCCGTGCATATACAATCAACTAATATTTGACCAGAGAGCTAAGAGTACTCAGTGGAAAAAAGGATAGTCTCTTCAGTAAGTTGCTGGGAAAACTGGATATTCACATGCAAAAGAATAAAACTGGACTCCTACCTACCATTGATTACAAAAATTAACTCAAAATAGATTAAAGACAAACGTGAAACCTGAAACCATAAAACTCCTAGAAGAATACATAGAGGGAAATCTCATTAACATTGGTCTTGGCAATGATTTTATGAAAATGACACCCAAAACATAAGCAACAAAAGAAAAATCAACTCGTGGGATTGCATCAAACTACAAAGCTTCTGAAGAGCAAAAGAAATGATCAACGAAATGAAAAGACAACCTACACAATGGAAGAAAATATTTGCAAACTGTATTTGATAAGGGATTAATATCCACAGTTCATTAAAATTATGCAACTCAATTACAAAAAAAATAATCCATTAAAATTATGGGCACAGGAACTGAACAGATATTTTTCCAAAGACAGTATTGAAATGGCCAACAGGTATATGAGAAGGTGCTCAACATCGCTAATCCTCAGGTAAATGCACATCAAAACCACAATGAGCTATCACCTCACATATGTCAGAATAATGATTAACAAAAAGACAAGACATAACAAATGTCAGAAAGGATATGGAGAAAGGGGAAATCTTATATACTGTTGGTGGCAATATCAGTTGATACAAGTACTATGCAAAACAGTATGACAGCTCCTTAAAAAATTAAACATGGAATGACCATGTGGTCCAGCAATTCCACTCTTGGGTATGTGTCTGAAGGAAATGAAAGCTCCATCTTCCTGGAGAGCAATTTACTAATGAATGATGGAATTCTTCACCCTCAAAGACTTCCTGTTAATTACCTGAATACAGAGAAAATTGCTCCCCATGTTCATGGCATCATGGTATACAACAGCCAAGACATGAAAACAACCTAAGTGTTCATCAACGAATGAATGGATAAAGAATATTTGGTACAAAGAATAAGTGAATGAACTAATCAGAAACAGTTTTGGGGACAAAGAGGAAAAACTGAGGGTTATTAGATGGGCGCGGGGTGGGTGGGGATAAAGGGAAAGGTGAGGGGATCAGAAAACAGTCGGTAACCACAAAATGGCCTCAGGGTTTTTGAAAAATAATTTGGGGAATGTAATCAATAATGTTGTAAAGATTTTGTAGGGTATCTGATGGACACGTGTCCCATTTGGGAGATCACCTCAGGGAAGATGTAGATGCTTGATCAATGTACTGTACACCTGAAACTGAACAATGGTGAATGCCAACTATAATATTCTCTATATATAGAATATTTGGTACATATATGCAATGGAACATTATTCAGTCATAAAATAGAGATTCTTCCAGTTTTGATAACATAGATATATCTTGAGTGCAACATACTAAGTGAAATAAGTCAGACAGAGAAAGACAAATACTGTGTGATTTCACTTGTATGTAGAATCTGAAAAAACCTCCAACTCATAGAAACAGAAAAAAGATTGGTGTTTGCCAGAGGTGGGGGGCGGGGGGGATGGGTGAAGGTGGTCAAAGTGTATAACTTCCAGTTACGAGATGAATAAGTTCTGAGGATATAATGTTTAACACAGTGACTAGTAAACAATACTGTATCGTGCATTTAAAAGTTGCTCAGAGAAATTTATTAAATTTATTAAAACACACACAAATTGTAGCTATGTGAGGTGATGGATACTAACTAAAATTATTGTGGTAATCATTTAACAATAGAGTTGCATATTGCTTTGGATACCTTAAGCTTATACACGTTCTCTGTCAATTTTATCTCAATAAAGGTGAAAAAAATATAAAAATTAAAAAAAAGAACGAGCAGAATTAAAATAAATAAAATAATTAAGTATGCAATTCAAAACTCCAGGAAAAAAAGTGAATGAAATTGGCATGGGAAAGTGGTATTGAGCTCCACGTATGGCCTTGGACACTTCAGCACTTGCCTGGTCTCAACACCCTGGCTGAACCCCTCAATTTTCTCTGTTTTCAGGTAATTAACAGGAAGTTTTTGAGGGTGAAGAATTCCATCGTTCATTAGTAAATTGCTCTCCAGAAAGGGCTTTGAGGCAAAGCTAATTTTGTTTACTAATATGAGAAGATTTGGCCCTTTCAGAAGAAGGAAGTTATTTGAATGTGTGCCAAAAAAAAATGTTTTCCATTTTCCTTTGTTGAACACTCAATGGGAGTTATTCTCATTACCTCCCCTTCATTATTGCATTTGAATAAAACAGACAAGCCAGTCTTGAGGATGATAAATGACTAATGAATTTTAATTGGCACTTTAGCTCATAAAATATAAACAGTCACTGAATTCATCCAGAAAATTGTTAGAATGGAAATGCTAAAAATTGCAGAGTGTACATAAAGAGCAGTTGGAAGATCTGGTTTCCTTCCATTCCCCAGGGGAATCCTACAGCTAAAATTCCTAACTGATATAGAGAAGAATTTGTTAAAAATTTTTTTTTTAAAGGGTCAGAAATGTGGAGAAGAGGAAAGTTAAAACGTGCAAAATTGAAACACTTCCTCTATTCAAATGTTCTGGTTAGTGGTGTGTTCTTTGTTTTCATGAATACATGAGTATTGCTCTAATGACTGTGGGGGAAAAGAAGACAAATTAGGTTTAGATTCTTATGTGATACACTGGCTACCATGAAAGAAAATGCTCCTTTTTAAAATAAGCAAATTATACTTGATTATGTGTGTGAGTATCATTAACGGATGAACAGAGAGAATCTCTGCCCTGAGGAACTGGTTATGGTTCTATAACTTTTGCAAACCAATAAAGCTTTTGTTTCCAGGGAGGTTTAAAAACAAGACTCACTCTGGATCTCTGCGGGTGGCTTCTAGAACATTTGTCTCATGACATTTTTCATCATCTTTTGGTTCTGGGTGACCTCAAAGGATGTTGGCCACTTTGAAAGCCACAGAAGAGTCTTTCTTTGATGCAGTATGTCCACTTCTATAAACTTTCCTAAATAATAGACCAGATGTATTTATGCTCACAAGGTTTAATTGGGAGAATATTCACTGTAGGTTTGCTGGTAATAACCAAAATAGGCAACAAAAGGAGTTTACCTACATAGTGGGGCAATCATCTAATGGGCCACCACAGTGTATGGACAGCATGCAGAATGCCAGCCTGCCAAGATAAGAGGTCAGAAGAACACAGCCTGGCACCCAGGAGGAAGCATTCTCAGAGCTGGGGAACGGGTGGTCAAACAGCGCTTCTTTGTCTAAACTTCTTTTTTAAAACTTTATTTATTTATTTATTTATTTATTTATTTATTTATTTATTTATTTATTTTCAGTTACAGTTGACATTCAATATTATTTTATATTCATTTCAGGTGTATAGCACAGTGGTTAGACAAGTATATAATTTATGCAGTGATCCCTCTGATTAGTCTAGTACCGACCAGGCACTATACATAGTTGTTGCCATATTATTGATTATATTCTCTATGCTGTACTTTACGTCCCCATGACTATTCTTTTATTCTTTTTTTTTTTCCCATGACTATTCTGTAATTAAATTTGTGTTTCTTAATCCCATCAACTTTTTTATCTTGCCGCTCCCCCAAGCCCACTCTCCTCAGGCAACCATCAGTTTGTTCTTTGTATCTATGAATCTGTTACTATTTTGTTTGTTTGTTTGTTTTATCCTTTAGATTCCACATGTAAGTGAGATCCTATGGTATTTGTCTTTCTCAGTTTGACATATTTCACTCAGCATCATACGCTCTAGGTCCATCCATGTTGTTGCAAATGGTAAAATTTCATTCTTTTTTTATGGCCGAGTAATATTCCATTGTATACATGTACCACATCTTCTTTATCTAAACATCTATTGATGGGCACTTGGGTTGCTTTCATATCTTGGCTATACTATAAATAGTGCTGCAATGAACATAGGGGTGCATATATCTTTTCAAATTCGTGTTTGGGATTTCTTCAGATAAATTACCCAGAAGTGGAATTGCTAGGTCATAACGTAGTTCTTTCTCAATGAAAGTAAAAGTGTGGAAGACACAGTCTGCAAAGCCTGCTACTTACCTCTATTCTTTCATTCTTTCTTAGGAAAAGAAACCTGATTTTATTCTGCCCAATGGGTCCAGGTTAAAAACAAACAGCTGTTTCTTCAGTTAGGGTTGGCAAATGAACTGCAAGTAAAAATTAATGGGTGGGAGTTCTAGGAATGCCAATTAGGAGGAGGACAGAATAGCGGCATGGTCCCCTCTTGTCCTCCCTCCTCTCTTCCTTCCTGTGCACTAGAACTTGGGCATAGTCTCAGAAGTTGTAGCAGCTATCTTGACCCAAAAGTTGTCCTTACCTTGAGCTGACCCTGTCAAAATGTATTAGTCTTAGCTCTTTTCAACTGATAACATTTTCCTCATAAACTACATGTGAAACATTATTTTCATTAAAGTTTATTGGGGTGACCATGGTCAGTAAAGCTACACAGGTTTCAGGTGTACAACTCTGCAACACATCATCCATACATCGCACTGTGTGTCTACCACCCAGAGTCAGTTCTCCTTCCATCATCATAACTTGATCCTGTTTCACCCTCATTTACCACCCCCTCCCCGCTTACCCTCTGGTAACCACTAAACTATTGTCTGTGTCTATGAGTGTTTGTTTCTTTGTTTGTCTTGTTCCTTTGTTGCTTTCAGTTTTATATCCCACATATCAGTGAAATCATATGATTCTTGACTTTTTCTGTGTGAATAGAGTAGAAATAAAGAGAAGTCTGAGTCCTCAGTGATAAGGAAACATATAATGAGTGCTGACCACATACCTCCAGAATTCTTTACATGAGATAAAAATAAATGCTTATAAACTTAAGCCATCATTATCTGGAGTTTATGTACATGTGGTTGTATCTAAGTCTAACTGTTCTACCGACTAAATAAATAAAAGACCAAGTGTTCAAAAGAACAAATCAAAATGTTCTTCAAAGAATCACTCAAGGCTACTGGATGATAAGTAGGAAACTGTTCTCAGGAGGTGGGTCATGATGGAAAATGATATTTAATGAAGGATGTTAGTATTGCCTTACCCAGGAATAACTGTTAGCCCTTATTTTCCTCCCTCAGAGTAGCCAGGTAGAATATCTCTGAATTTAGTTTTCCAAATATTTGTGTCACTGATGACGTCAGTTGAATCTTATAATTTAAGAGTAAGTGTATATGAAAAAGTGTGGTGTCCTTCAAAGCAACACTTGAGAGCCAAAGACATATCTGGGTGAAATACATTGTCCTGAATAAAAGAGCAAGTCAGTTGAGGGAGGCAAAGAACCTCAAGTCTTTGGGTGAAATTTCACTCTTCAGCAAGTTGACGTGAAAGATTTTAAATTAATCATTTCATTCATTTTATTTCAATGAATGAAACACTACCAAGGTAGCATGAACAGCCAGCATTTATTGAATAATTACTCTGTGTCTCACTCTGTGTGAGGCACTTCAGAGATCTCTCATTTAATCTTCTCCACAAGTCTGACAGGTGTCCCCACTTTTGGGATTAGGAAACTGATCTTCAGAGAAATTAAGTCACTTTCCAAAGTCACAGAGCTAGCAAGTAGAATTGCTGAGATTTAAACCTAAGTCTGAATAACCTAAAACATTGAAAAGGCAAAATGGTCATTCAAAAAGGTGAGTTTGTAGAAGTTTCCGTGTATTATTTTTGATCCACAGATGGGAATCTGTACATTCAGTGGACCCACTTAAGTTATACACGGATTTTCAATCCCATGTTGTTCAAAGGTCAACTGTATTTTAAGCAGTGATTTTGTACAGGAGTAGATAGAAGAATAGCTACTTCGAAAAGATCATACTCCCTTCAGAGTATTGATTAAAATAGAAAACTATAAATGTTGCCAGATAGAGCCCTTTCCAAAATTTGGAGCCAATAAATTTTGTTTGCCTTATAAAAACTCCAAATGCTTACCCAAAGGATTTGAAGTAGAAAAGTTTGAAATGGGTGAAATTTGTTCTCAGTGACATTGGCCACTTCCCCATCCTTTACCATCTATTGCCCCCAGGACGCTTCTCTTTCTATGAGCTCTCAGAAATTCATTCACATCAGGAACCGATGAACAAAGCGAGATGTGTGGTAATTGTTCAGAATATTTTCACTTTTTTAGCATGTGTCAAAGAAGTGGTTCTCCAGTGACAGACGTTTCAGCTAAAGTCACTGGTTTGAGAGGCATTGGGATGGGGCAGGAAGACTTCCGGGGTGCTGTCCTGCACGCGTAGTTGTCTGCTGGAGAGGCAATCCTGGTGCTCACTGCGGTGGCTGGAAATCCAGCCAACTGGTCCGCTCCAAATATTTTCAACTGCATCATAGCACTTTCAAACATCCTTTGAGATTTATATTTTGCTCTTATATTCTCCTGCCACTAGTCACTTTTATACTCTAGCTGGTCAATCCAACTTTTTTATTCAACACATTGGCACTAGAATCTCACTGTTGCTCCATCTGACCAGGTTTTCATTATCTGGAGGTGGTTCCGTGTGCCCATGGATTACTCACCGACCTATTGGCCCCTTGGGGAGGTACATCCTCTAATTATTAGAAGCTCAGAATTGGAAGAAAGACTGCCTGGGCTTGAATTTCTGGTCTACCGCTCACTGCATGAGCCTTAATTTCCATGTCTGTGAAAAGGGGATTGCGGCAGGGCTAGGTGGTAGGACTATTGCCAGGATTAAATGATATAATCTACATAAAACGTTTAGCACAGACGCTATTCCGTGATAAGCATTTAGTCAAGTTAGCTTCCAGCATTGTGGCCTCGTCTGCTAATGACTTTCCCCGCCACTGCATGTAAACCCCTAGTCCACTGGACACACTGAATTTCACCATCTCTGCAGTATTCACCTGAGAACTTCTTGCTTCGTGAACTTCTTCCTTCCAGCTCTTTTGTTCAGGTGTTCTCACTAATGCCACCTTAAGACTCTGTGGAGCCCTCTCATTCCTGGCCTCCCTCCACTGTCTCTATATTTTTTCTGACCTGTGCTGCTTTCTTTGCTTTCTTTAGCCACGGTCTCTGTGGTCCAACCCTCTCAATAAGTTCAATGTTCTTGCTTTACTGTGTTCCCATGTTCTTAGCAAAACCTGGTCATGGATTAATTTAAGTATCTGTTTTCTTTCTACACATTGGGGCTCCACACAAAAGGTGATGGTAGCGTGAATGAAGCTTGCAAGACAAAGGGTGAGCTCAAGGCGAAATGTGAACATTTTAGCAAGGCATATGAAGCTCCACTCTTTTCTTGCTATTACCTTTCATCGAAAACCTTCAGCCCTCTTTCTGTCCCACCCATTCTCAATCATGTGTGGCCCTCTGATGCACCTAATTCTTTCCCTTTCTTATGAGTGTTTGTGTCCCTCCAAACTCCACATGTTGAAGCCCTAATCCCCTGTGTGACTGTATTTGAAGATAGGGCCTTTATGGAAATGAGGTCACAAGGGTGGAGCCCTGATCTGACAAGACTAGTGTCCCAGTGAGAAGACACACCATAGTGCTTTCTTTCTCTCTCTCTCCACGTGCAGGCACTTAGGAAAGGCCATGTGAGGACGTATGAAAAAGCTGTCATCTGCAGGCCAGGATGAAAGCTCTTACCGAAACCTGACCATCCTGGCATCCTGATGGCAGCCTTCCAGCCTCCAGCACTGTGAGAAATACATTTCTATTGTTTAAGCCACCCAGTCAGTCTCTGGTATTTTGTTCAGGCAGACTAAGCAGACTAAGACACCCCCTCCTTGATGCTAAGAGAAAAACACCTATAAAATGACAGTCATATTGATGCAAATACATTGGCATAGCAGAGACACGTCAATGATAACAATTTAGTCCTGCTGTGGTTAAGGCACCAGCCTCTGTTTTAATATCCCCCTCACAGGAACAGTGTCTTGTCCGTATTCTTTCCCCCTCATACAGAGAAGCCCAATGCAGAGAAGTCTTCTGGTGGCAGAATTTTAGTGAGAAGCAGATATGAGTATGTGCTGCTCTTGACTTTTCTCCTTATCTAAGTGATCGTCTGAAAATCATGACAACTTCAGATTACATGGGTTGGACTTGATGTCATTAGAAAAATTTTTTTCATGTTTTTATTCTCATTGTTTTTGTTCCTGAGGCATATATTGGTTCAAATATTTTTTTTCAATTATAATAGCAGAATCTGGAGAAGAAAGCCCTAACATAGCAACTTCTTTAAAGATAAGGAATTTTGAAACTTTGTCAAACCTGTGACTTGTCTAAACCATTGTCAATGTTAAGCTCCCTACCTCCCTGCCCTCATTCTCCCTAACCCCAACCCAAACGCTTAATACTCCACTCATATATTGAAGGTGGTGTTCAGACTTTAGGGATGGGCTAGAATTTTAAAATGACGCAAGATATCCAAATTCTGATTTAAAAAAATGTATACACCAGCAGTTGTAAACCAGTGGCGCTTAGGCCAATTCTGTTTTACAGGTGTAGATTGTTAGATCAGCATGGCCTTTGACAAAAGTTGAGTTTGAATGCGTTTAGGCAGGACGTGCATTCTCCATGTCCCCTCAGTCTCCGTCTTAGCCTGTCTCTTCCCCAGGTTCCTTTGCACATTTATGTTATCTGCTCAACTCCTGACGGCATTTGAGAATGCAACCCCTCCTCTATGTTGAGGTGATGTGTTTTGTAGATAAACTTTTACTGAAACAAACTACATAAAGGGCACTAATCATAAATATATGATTTGGTGAATTATCACAAAGGGAACACATCCCTGTAACTATGATCCAACTCAATAAATAGAACATTACTAGTACCAGAAGTCCTAGCTTCATTCCCCACCTCCCACCTCCCAAAGCAAACACTAAGATAAAACCTGTCCTAAGATAAATAGACATTTATTGGGGAGCAAACGTCGAAAAGTGATGATAAGACACAAGACTGGAGCAAGGTAAATTGAGAAGTTTCTTGTGGTAGCTGAAAGCTTTGCAAATATATAATATTTAATTTTAAGATATTTGCTTTTCTATGATGCAGTCTCCTTTGGTTGCTGGGAACATTTGGTAAAGTCTTTTAAACCTAGAAATTCAGGTTTCTGTGGATGATTTTAAAGAAAATAAACAGGAGCAGAGTATCTTGTTAGGGTCAGCATGGAATAACGAAACAAACTACAAACTCACGAGGGCAGGTGAGATGCCCATGAGAGACAGCTAGAATCCAGTGGCATTAGAGAGCAAGAACCAGAAATGATGAGGAAGAATGTTTGTCCAGAAGAGTTGAAGAAATCTTAGGGAAGACTATAACATGGGACAGGGAATGCAAATCAAATTTGCATGAATCTCAGAGAATAGTATCCCTAGTGATACCCGAGTAACTTTTCTGGACTACTCTACTCGTTTACTAAAAGATCTGTGATCATGGCAAAATGGAAATGGAGGGCGTGTTAATATCTTAAATCAGAAGTTAGTTCACTCTTAGACCCTTGGCAAAGCTTACCTCTCCAAGAATTCTTCACTCTAAATACTCCTGATCTGACCCCTTGAGTTTTTCCAAGAGGGAATTAACAAATAAGAAACAGACTATGTAGAACATTCACGAAAAATTAAGTCCAGGTTAATACAACAGACTATGGATTTGAATAGAACATACAACTTTTCTCTTTGACAATGGACGGTGACATTTCAATTATTCCTTTATTGGTTGATTTTGACAGTACTTTAAATTCCAAGGTGATATCCTTGCCACCTCTAAATTCTCACCCTCTAAAAGCACAGTTGGCTGTATAGACTATCAGTCACAACATGGTAATTGAGAAGATATAATGAAAGTAAGTTATTATACCCTTATCCAGGGATTTTGCATCTCAGTATTTGCTGGATATTCCCAATTACCTTTCATAAGAATGAAAAATGGGGATTCCGTTTGAAAGAAAGATCGAAGGGATTTCCTCCCATCACATCACAAGTCCCACTTTTGTGACTCAGGCTCCTCTTACCACCTCTACTTCTTAGCAGTGCTTTGTGTTTCACCCTGGTCACTGTATCCCAGCTCAAGCAGATGGGTTGCTATTCTTTGCTGGGGTTGGGGAGGGTTGTCAGCAACACATGGCTGAGGTTCTCTTGTAAGTTACAGTGTTGTATTTTTCATATATTGTGGCTCAAGACTAAATTCCCAAGAACACTCTACATTCCCAAGAACACTCCACTGCTGTTACTGCCATAAAGGATAACCTGATAAGGTTGAAATGTACCAAACAGCCTTTTCTGACAGTCATCTATCATTGCTCCTTGGTTGCACTCAACCATTTAGTTTTTTTTTTGTTTGCATTTTCTGTACAATCTGATTCAAATTAAACTCACATGACAGCCACCATATTTCCAGAGCTCAGGACTCCACGCCTGTCTCAGGCTGAACCCTCTGGGAATCCCATCTGCCCACTACTTTCTCTGGCCTGTGGAATGGGACTGGCTCCTTTGTTACATTTTCCTCTTGAACATGAAACCTACCAGTTTGAATTTAACCCATCTCTGTGGGGGTCTTTCTTTCACAAATCATATTTTAGCATGAGACTATTTCACCATTCCTTCTCCAGGTGTGATGCATGCACACTTCCACTGCACTGGCCATTCCCCAAATCCCCATTTAAGTATCCTAATCCCAGTTATTATCTTATATCCTTATACCACGCACAGCAGCGGTACTTCATGTCACTTATATTTCAAAAGCAATGCCGATAGACTTAAATCCACAAAGTACATGAGTCTTCACATTTATTATTAAATAGAGATAACCCTGGTCCATTTTCTGGGATCTATTCTTTAAAGTCATAATATGGAATGACATGGTAATACCACATTAGTGAGCTATGGTGCATAGGGAGAGTGGAACCCTGTAGAACACTTTGGTGGCTCTGCTATTGGTATTTTCAAATCTGTTGTATAGTGTGCTATTTTTATAATGGACTCTTATGGATGTTTAAATGTTAAGTGTGCTGGAAGAAACATTCAAATATGGGGTTTATGTCCCTATAGAAGTTACTCTCAGACTTGCCAATGTCGTTTGGACAGATAGCCTGCCATTTCCAGCGGTACAGTCATTGAAAGTGAGAAACCCTAGGAAGTTTGCACACAGCTCATTCCCTTCTCAGCTGCACAGTTACTTACCTGTAATGGCCAGTTGAGTCACAAAGAAGGTCATTCTCGATTTCCTCTTCCTCCTCCACATGGAGAACAGCACAATGGAGTTTCCAACAACGGTGAAAACAAAGAGGACCCACAGAGTTATCAACTGCTCAGTCTGTGAGAAACAAAGCAACAGAAAGCCGGTGTGCTGTGAGGACCAGGGTACTTGACAGCATGCAAGCTTCAGGCTTCGGGGCTGGAATGGCTCCCTCCCGGCCTCACATCCCCACCTGCCAAGGCTCTGCTTTCAAGAGACCAAAGACACGTGGTCCTTATTTACACCGATAGCAGTGGAAATTGATGCAACTTAAAAAAAAAATCTATTTGGAAATATATGTCAAGAGACCAAAAAAGTATATATTCTTTGGCCAAGTAATTTTAAGTCTACGGGAAAGAATTCAAGCTGTGAAAAAGAACACTGTAATCGCAAAGATGTGTATATTTATTGTGAGAAGAAATTGGCAATTGTTTAGAGATAAGGAGAGTTAAGTAAATAAGACACTTCAATTCAGTGAACTATTATGTAGCTATTAACAATGACAGCCATGAAAATTATGTAGCAACCTTTAAAGTGCTTATAATGTTAAGTGGAGAAACATGATGAAATGATATATTGGGTATGATTACAACTGCAAAATTATACATGTAGGAAAAAGACTGAAGTACATTAACATGTTAATAGTGGTTATTTTAGGGTAGTGTGATGATAGGTTATTTTACTTTTTCGTTTGACAGAATTTTATAATATAGTAATATTCAAGTTCCACTGAATAATGTATAATTAGTAAAAACGGAAATAAAGCAAGACTGCTACTCATTTAAAATGTCAAATCCTTCATAATGTTCCCCACAATTCCTTCAAATGGAGCTTTTTGTCTGTTTAAAGTCGGTAGTCCAGAAGAAGCAGAGGCCCAGGGCCCTGAGGGAGACTGGACAGAGCGACAAGGCAGGTCCAGCGTGCTTATGTCACCTTCCACTAGGAGAACAGTCTTTGCTCAGGCCACATGCTTTTCCTCTGGTCCTTTTCTGACGAGGGATGGCATTATTCTGGGTGATTTATTTCTCTAGCAGTCTAGATATGGGTGGCATCCAGAAAGCATCAGGAATGGAAACTAATGATTATGAAAAGGACTATTCTGATTGGAGTGAGGAAACGAGTTTTCCTGAGAGAATGCTGTCCTTTGAGAAAGATGGACAATTGTGCTTTCAGGAGCAGATATAACAGGGAGCGCTTTTGATGTATCAGGTTGATGTTCTCCATTCAGTAGCTGGTGTCGGTGGTGCCATATTAAATAAGTGCTTTGAACTTGGACAACCTACCTTTTGAAACTGAAGAGCAACCTGGGGAACCCTGTATGAAACTAGGTGGATTGGAAGTCTCTGTTAGCAGAGGTCTGAAGGACTGTGATGCTGATGGATGGTCCAGCTGAGGGCCAGGGTGGGGATGAGGCATCTACGTCCCCACTATGGTCCTAATATGGTGTGCTGTCAGGGAAGATGATGGCACCCTGGGGTATGTATGGTTCAAGAAAAGAGGAACGAACTGGTTGAGTGGCAGGTATGGGCATGCCAAGTCCTTTCAAGCCCTGCTGAGGTGCAAATGAGAGATTTTTGAAGATTTTCTCCTGTTTCTTTCAGTGACTCTGTTTCCTAGGAAGAAATGTTTTGATATTTTAAATCAATTTCTTTTTTCTGAATTACAGAACACTGTATCACGTCCAGCAAATTTTCTCAGCCTGCATAGTGGTGTCTGTGTGTATGTGTGGGGGGGGTTATTTCCATACTTGTCCAGTACCAATTCGATCTCTGTTGAACTCTTTTAGCCTCAGAGGAAGAAGCCAGGGAAAGTTAGGATGCTGTGATGTTCTTCAGATAGAGAAATCCAGACCTCCATGGTGAGTGGGGCAAAGTGTTGTCTAGGAGCAGACAAAGAAGGAGGTCTGCTTCTCTGCTGGTGACAGTAGGTTACCAGGAAGGTAGTGGATACAGGGCTGTTTTTCTGATGGAGACTGTCTTCTCCAGCACCACCCAGGGCCCTGCCCAGCTGCCCTCATCCCTTTAGCTGGGAGAAAGCAGTTGGCCTCCTCTGTGAGGTCTGCAGCATTTGGTGAACTTCCAACAGAAATCTGCTCGCTGGAGATGTGCTCCGGCCTCAGCCGCTGGACTCTACGCAGTGGAATCCCCCTGGGGCCAACCTCCCCTCCACCGATTCTCGAGGGAGATTCTTAATTCATCTTAAAACTTACTTTACGGTACATGAGTCTGTCTGCCCTGCCCTCTGAACTCCTTCCCTACTCTACATCTGACAGAGATTCCTCCAATTCCCCAGGAGGTGGGTGTCAACCTCACCTATTTTTTAGTCACACAGAATTTTTTCCAGTAAAATTACACTCTGAAGGCCTTTGGGATGAGGATTGGAAAGAGGAGGTCAATTGGTCAAGTGAACTCAGGTAATTTTGAACTAGAAGTCAACGTTTATTCCAGATTACAGTATTCCTCCTGTTCCCCTTCTCTCACATCACTAACTACCTGTGGTAAGTTTTGTTAGGCTACATTTCCAGAAAAGCAACACCGAAACAGATCAATGGTTTATTTTTCGCGTGGCACGTTGGTGATTATGCTGCTGGAACCAAAATTAAGATTTCCAGAAATTCAGTTTCTCTCTAACGGAGGAGCCGTCAGGCTCCAAGTAGACATGGAATTCTTCATCTTTGTATCGCGCAATCCTGATGCAGGCACCCTATCTCCTCAGAGTAGGTTTGGGGCTCACATCTGCTCTGCTGGGAGCATAGAGTGAGAAACATTGCAAATCAGATTACCCTGGGAGAGGTAGCAGGAATTGGAAGTTGGGCCTCAGGAGGGCTGGAGCAGTCAGGGCTGAGCCTTTTGTTAGCAGCTGGCGATAACTCTGCTTTGGGCTGGCCGACCCAAGGCACCTGTAAACAGATCAGTTCTTCTTGGAATTAGATGACATCGATGGGGCAGGCTGAGCAAGTCCTGTGAAATCCGCCGTCTCCTCTCACTTTGGAATTCTCTGTTGGAAGGCAATCTCATCTTACCTCATAGGCTTCAGGCAATTTCTACATGGAGGAAGTCCCCCTACTCTTGCTCTCTGGAGTCTTCCTAAGAGCCATGTTTATTTATTTGTTTTTTCTGTTAATTCATTCAACATCAATTAATGGCCTACAGTGTAAAGACGTTGGCACTACAAGGGAGAATAAAACAAGTGGATTGTGTAAATTGTCCTCAGCCGAGTTTAGATTCTGTTTCATCAAGTAGGGAGGGTCATTAAGTGTGAAAACACTCAGTTGTCAGTGTTTCTCCTTTATTCGTAGCATTCTTACCCAGATACGCACATACACATAAGCACACACAAATCTCAGGGTGATGTGAGGATTTGGAGAATCATGGTAATGGGAATTGGGGACACAAGTTCAGGGGCATCTGAGTATCACCGTCAGGTGAGTGGTTCAGTGGGAAAGTGGGTAGGCTTTGACAGCAGCCTAACTTGGGATCAGCACGTTTGCTACTTGCTCATGTGATAGCATTGCTAAGTGATAACCTCTTTGAGCCTATTTTCTCATTTATACAAATGAAAATAAGAATAAAATCTGCCTCAGGATACTTGCGATGAATAGACAGCATGAAGACAATGGAGATTTCTAGTTCAGTGTCTGAAGCATAGTCTACATAACAATACAAACTGGTCTATCGCCTTCCCCCGTTTCATGGGCTGCATGTGGGTTTGAGAAGTGATTTATAAATAACTCATGACCTTTGAAGAATGATACTTGAATTCACCCTGTTCATCCTATTTTCAGTTCCAGTCTATTGGAATTTCACCTGAGCCTAACAGGCATTGCACCTCTACCCCCTACACCCAGGTACCGGATGGTGTCCCAACACCATTGTCAGAACTGTTGCAGAATATAGTTGAGGAGTAAATGCCCCCTAGTGGTCACGTGAGGCAAAATTCCATCTAGATGCTCAATACTGAGTAGAAGAGGTGAAATTTGCAATTTTTCAGTGACTAAAGACTAGAGTGTTTTCCACTCAGTTCCGTGGTTGCAGGCTCATGGCTAATTGGTTTTCCACTTCAAGTTACTGAGACCATGCAGTGACTTCAGGTCTCTTGAGATCGGAAAATTCCCACCTGGGACTTAGAGGGATGAATCGAAGTGTTCCCCTTGGTGATGCTGGTGCTGCCACAGGACTGTTACCTGAGGTTTGACTCCAGGGGATACACTTCCAGGGCCAAAAGGATATCCCTGAGGGCAGGCATTAGGTTTGGGTCAGCATTCTAGGCTGGCATTCTGTCTTCCCTTAGAAGGTGCTTTATAAATATCTGGTGGGTGAATATATGGTTGATTACAAGTGCAGGGGCACATGTAAGGATCATAGAAAAGGTTATTTGATATGAGAATTATCTCAGGAAGTACAGGACATTTAGTTGGGTGACTCTAGTTGAAACTGGATATGTCAGACTTGCCTGGAGAGGAAGATATGATTTATCCAAACCCATGGAATAACGATCCTCTTTTCCAGTGCAGTTCTGGAAACTGGAAGAAAAAAATGCCTAAAGGATCTTGAACAATTGTAGGGTGAGTGGGAACTAACATTATCTGAGTGACTCACATTAATCTAGCACCTGACTGACTCAGTTTGTACTGTCTAGTACGTGATGGATTGTCATGTGCCAAGCATTGTTTGAGACGTTTTCCTTATTGCTCACTTCATTATCACAACCTGACCAAAAAGATGTCACTGTCCTCAGCCTTACAGGTAAGAAATGGGGCTCAGAGAAGCTACTAATCTGGAATTCCTGGCTCGTATGTGGTGCAACTGGGGTTTGAGCATAGCTTTGCTTGACTGTAAAGTCCATGCCCTCATTACTGCAGCGGTTTACTGCTCCAATTTGGGGCCGGAGACAGTGAAGTTGCCTCATTTACTTTCCATTTTCAAGTGGGAAACAGACCTTCATTTTCCTTCTGACCCAAAACTTGTCTGAAGCTGGGTTTTTGGAGCCCGGTCAGTTTCATGACTGTTTCCGCCAGGACTAAACATAAGGTCAGTGCTCTCAATATGTGGCTGAATGGGTGGACATTGGAGCAATGTGCGTCCACATGACAGTAATCATAAATGTCACACAAGATACAGCTGCACCATCTGGCCCCGGGAGCACAGAGAATTCTGTACCCTTTACATTTTCATGGTTCATTTTAAGATTATTGTTATTTCTGTGATGTTGAAGGTGAACATCTCAAATACAGCAAAGAGCAAATATATCTTCCTTCCCAACAGAGGAAATGAAGTCTCAGAAAGGTTATAATTCAGCCTCAGTTCACAGTGAGCAGTCAAAGAAACTCTGCTGTCCTGTCACTGAGACCTGGGCGCCACCTATCAGTCATAGCACCCAGTCTCCGAGGCTGCTCAAAGCCTCATTAATTTGTGTGGGTGAGTTAGAAATATCAAAAGCAAAGATCTTCAAATGTCTAATTCCATTGAAGGTGAATCACCATGTAACACAAGGAGCAGAAAATTTAAAGTGAGACAGGTTCAGGAACAGAGAGCAAAGCTTTGGATTCCTTAATTAGACTTGGGGATGAGATACGGTCCCAGGCTCTGGAGACCCCTGGGTAGGAACCATGTCCAAACAGCTGGGAACCTCTCATTCAGGGGTTGGTCCCAACTTCTCTCTGTGTCTCGCCCCACCTGCTGCTTCAGAAACACTGCCAGGTGGTAACAACAAGTAACAGTCTACCAGGAGGCAGGGACGTAGGACTGGGCTTGCTCAGGAGGCTCACCTCGGCCTCTGCCCCACCTCCTCCTGATGATGCCCCTTTGGAAAACCTACAATTTTACCACCCTTTCTGGTAACTCTTTTCTAACTCTTTTACCTAGAGCTATTGGAATTCCATCTTGGATTACCCAAGATAGGCTTTGTTTCTAATATTCAATTATGAAAACATATAACAAGGCTTTTAATTAATTACTATTACAAAAAATAAAATAATGATATCAAGCTACACATAAGAGTGGATGTTAATTGAAGTTTTATATTTTTGTAAAGCTTTTTATATCATTGCAGGTATCCAGAAGGGGGATGTAGGTTGCATTCTCTGACTAGGTGCTGGTGGGACGAACTGACAGGGGGCCTCCTGTGGGAGGAATAGTGAATGTGAATGGGAGGGGAGGTGCTGTCACAGCCTGGGTCTGTTGAGGTGGACGGCAGGGCTGTGGACCAAGGTAGTTCTAGATAGTTGTGGGTTAAGTGTCATTCTGTGAATTCTCACGTAGTACATTAGAGGAGGGAGGCATTTATCCTGAGGGGAGAACCTTGGCACATGTATTTTGGTGTAGAAATGATACTCAGTCCAGAAGTGCGAAACTTGAAATTATGCTGCCGTGAACATGATTATATTGGTTTGCATTCTGTATAATCAAGCTCAACAAACATTTATTGAGAATCTAGTAGTTATGTTCAATATACTGTGGAGATATTAGGAAGGCTAAGACAGGAGCTCATACATAGTCTGATAGTGGAGGCATTGATGCCAGCAAAAGTTTTCAATGTGACCCACTGTAAGGGAGATATCGTAGATCTCAAAGAAAGGGTATGTGGTAGAACTTGGGGAGAGGCTGGTCATGGTTGGTCAAAAGGTATAGCCTATAGAAATTAATATGTGAGTTGAGTCTGAAAAAATGAGAAGTAGCCAAGCAAAGAAGCAGGGTGTCTGGTAAAAATATGAGTGAAGGCAGAGGGTGAAAATCTTTCAGGATAGTGGGGACAGATAGGGGCTGTCCATGAACATTAGGTGGTTTCAGAGCAGAAAAAAGCTTATTAGGAGAAATTGGACCAATTTCCTAAAAATCAGCTATTTCAGAAATGGGGCAAGGACCACCCTGGGTCTTTGTCCTGAGTTACTACCGAGAGAAGATTCTTCCCCACGTGGGATTTTCTCCCATTGTCTTCATTGCCTGAACTGTCTTTGCCCTACCTCTCCACACCATCATCACAGGTGACAGATTACAGCAGCTTTAACACCTTCAAACTGGGGCTGCACAGGAGAGTGATTGACGGCCTAACATTTATTCCTTAGTTCCAGGCCATATTAAATAACTACATCCGGTCTTCCTACTCTGATCAGAAAGGGTTAATTATTGGCCTGGAGTATTTCATCATTACTGCCATGGGTCATAGTTCATGTTTAATTAGCTGTGTTCATTTCCCACTGCCTGACTGTTCTCATTGCAATCAGAATTGGGTGCATGGGACTCCACTTGCATAAGTGTCTGATTCAGCTTTCTGGTTACTAGTGAATCCTCAAATGTCACCAGAAACAGAAATGCCAGGGTCCCACATTTGTTTTATATATCAAAAAACTACACTTGTTTCTCCCAATGATCCATATAATTAAAAAAATGATCCCGTGGGAATTTGTGTATTTTTGTTGTCGTTGTTCTGGATGTGCTAGGAAACAAGGTAAGGTGAGAGAAACCTTTCCCCTGAGGGCTGATCACAGCTCAGACCCTGATACTTTCAATTTGTAGTTTTTAGTTCATCCGGGAAGTTCAAAATAAGTAGTTGAAAGATACCTGGGGGAGCTAGCAAATGAAGAGCAGAAGCACCTGTGAGGCGAGGGCACGGAGGTGAACATCCTCGTAGGGGACAACAGGTGTGGGAAAGGGGCACGAGAGGGGCTCAGTGCAAGGATTCAGGAAGAATGTCCTAAATTGAAGTGTCCAGCGGCAGCAGACAGGAATCATGTGTGACTGCCTGATTGGGGTCCTAGTAGACAGGGTTGGATCCATTCATCCCACTGAAGATGAGCCTATTGTCCACAGATGGTGGCCCCTGTCCTGTGTAGCTTGCAACAGATTTGTGTGGCTGAACTTCTACAATCAGGTGTTGAAACAGAAAAATGAAGAGCAAGCATATGAATGTTAATGTGCCTTTCCCTGTACCTGCCTGGTGGCTTCGGGCTCAGAGGTGATGGTCTCTAAGCCTCACGTACAGAACCAGAGCTGGTAGCATGGGGAGCGGGACACACAGACCTTGGATGTTGTTTGCTTTAGGTCTAAAGATCTGTCTACACATACTCCCCCTCCACTGTAGCTTGCTGTGGTGTCAGGGACTCCCCCAAATCATGCTGTCTTTACCAATCCAAACTTAATGGCTTATAGAATAAGGAGTAAGACTCCATCCACTCTAAACTGTTTACATGAAAGTATTGAGCCTTTAGGAAAAAACTTGCTATGCAGATTGTTTCTTGAAAGTGTCTTTTGTTCAACAAAATATTTATTGACCATTTATCTACCGTGTAGCAAACAGTAGGCTAAGGGTAGTGGGACCTAGGGCTGCCCCTAAAGAACTGACAACTAGTGCGTGTGTGTGTCTGTGTGTATGTGTATGGGTCGGTATGCGTCTATGTGTGTTGGCAGACATGCATGTCAGGAGATGAATCGTGTCGCATGTCAGGAGATGAATCGTGTCGCACAGAGATGGGTTGTGCTTTGTGAGTAGAAGGATAGTGATGGTGTTGGATGACTGAACGAATCTGAAGGCTGCACAGAAGAGGGGGAATTGAGGTTAGATGAGATATCAGAAGAAAATGGTGTGAGAAAGGCACTTCTACCCAAGGTGAACAGAAACTCATTTCCTTGGAGTATGGTGACATATTCAATGCAGTGTGGTACAGGATGTGAGGTTAGCAGCAGGGACGGTGGTCGGCTCAGACGGTGAAAGGCTGGCAGGCCAGGCTGAAGAGTTTGGCTTGTATCCTGCAGAAGATGAAGATCAAACCACGCTTTAAAACAGTGTACTGTGTTTCCCACTCAAAGGGTGTTCAGTGAAGCCACATTTCTCATGTCCATCAGCTAATTCATTCTTGCCAATGGATTGGAGTCAAAGTCCTGTGTCATTTAAGGCCAACGCAGATACGGGAAAGTTTGGAAAACCCTTGTTCTAGAACAAGTGACCTGCTTGCCCCTATGACATGAGAAAAAAATAAATCTTTGATGTGTTCAACCATTGAGATACAGGGGTTAATCTGTATTGTTGCAGAACCTAATCTATCCTGACTAAAATCGGCAGAAGAATCATATTTAAAAAGTTTTTTCTTTCTTTCCTTCCTTCCTTCCTCTTTTCCTTCCTTCCTTCCTTCTTTCCTTCCTTCCTTCCTTCTTTGTCTCTTATTTTATGTTACTTTTTAGGAAGTTCACTTTAACTTCTGTTAGACTTCATGTACTCATGTGGTTAAAAGAAAACAAAAATGTTACTTTAAACCATCCTAGAGCTGAAGGGAGGTTCAAATGAAATCATGTGACATCATGTTGTTAGATGTAAAGTGCTGACTAGAGTGAGAGATCCATCATTTTTAGGCAGCCATCAATATGGCCTAAATGAGAAAGAAAAGAACCCCGATTACTCCTTAGTGATTTCATCATGACCGTGCCTGGTTTTGCTTTCTTGTGGCCCGGAAGGTCTTTTTTGGTGCACAGAAGCCCATTCTTTCTTTCCCTGGATAGGGCATCATTTTCCATTTCTGGAAACAGCCCTTCATGTGTTGGGCCATTAAGCTTGTCTAGATAAAAATTAGACATTATATCAGGATAATAAAATAAGAAATGGAATCATCTCTAAATATTTTATTCTACATTTTTTATGGTCTAATTGAAAGAAAAGAAGCAGCTCAATTCACCATCAGTATTTGAGGATGTAATGCCTATTGAAGCAGTCCTGGAGAGTTTCAGCCTGCAGACATTTCTCAGAGCTTCTTCCATACAGACGATGACAACTCATCACCTCTCAGGAAGTAGCTTTGGGAAAAGAGTGAAAGAACTAATTCCTGGGGATATAATAGCTCACCTTTACTGAACACTGTTCTCCAGGACACCCCCTGTTCTTAAAAGCTTCACAAGCTTTCAGTCACTTAGCTTTTCATGACCACCCTCCAAGGGACGTTCAACTATTAGTATCCTTTTTTGGATGAGCAAATCAAGGCACAGGCAAAAGCAAACTGCCAAGGTCACACAGCTAGATAGTGATGGCACTGGGGCTTGACCCCAGCAGTCTGCATGATTAGAGCCCCTGCCTCACGAACATGATGAAGATTGGAGAGCCCGGGCTTACCTGGGGATGACGAGGCTGCATATTCTATAATCAGGTGGACTGAGGAGTCCAGAGAGAAGCTAAGCTCAGTCTCAGAAAAATAAAATTAAATTTCTTATCCACTTGAGTTCATGGCTCAGAACATTCCTACCCCCTATATCAACAGGAAATTATTTCAAGGATGTATCTGGATGATATTTTGAAATATTAATAGATGGGCTCTTTCCTACTTGCTTAATAAAACAGCCCCAGCCAGGCAGTCAGAGAGCTTTACTCCATGTGTCCTCAGGGTACAATCTTTACTCTTTCAATGCAGACGAAGAGAAAGAAGTCGGACTCAGGCTTTCAAAATGCCTCATGGAGGATATCATAATAGCACGAAGAGAAATAGCTTTTTTTGCCTTGCAAGAGGATGTGTCTTTTGAGCATTCAAAGTAAAGAGCCTAGAATAAGTTTGGAAGAACACAGAGTGATCACTTCCCCACGACAGAGAAAGTAGGCTGAGGGAGATGGGAGTTTTAGAGGGTACAAGAGTGGTACACGATGTGAGGAAAGCTAGACACTGGTGAGAAGATATATTGCCACCTCCACAGGTTTAGCACAAAAAGAGAGGAAGAGACAACTCCTGCTAACTTTGGGAGCTCAGGATTAGAACGGTGTTTACTGTATCAGAACCAGGAATGGCAGCTCCTGGGAATTTTCCCAGCCATCATTGGGTGGGAGTTGTAGGATGGTCTCCTGGTCAGAGAAAGGACCAGAGACAACAGCACTTTAATTTCTGCTGCCCAGAACTAGGAGTGAAGAAGTGAAACTTTTCATTCCCTGTAAGGACACAGAAATCTAGCCAGGATTGAGAGAGGGAAAGAGGGAGCTGTGAGCACCCGTGTCCCCGAAGAAAATGTGACAGAGGGACACTGCGGCAGAAAGCAGTGCAGTCCTGACCTGGGCCAGATGGGAATCCAAACAAGGGTCTGGAACCAGGATGACCGCTTCTGAAGGCCAGATAGAACTCTTCGTCTCAGCTGCAGCCAACTTGCACAGACCTCTCCCTGGGCTGGGCCCCCTCCCTCGTCCCCACCACACACACGTGAACACGCTACAAAAGCACATCCCCTGGAACTTAAGTCTCAAAATGGGAAAGTCCTTCACAGGCTGAACAACTCTGTAATGACTGAGTTTCCTCAGAAGTAACCAGGGTCATGTTTCCTGCCACCAGCCGTATTAGTTACACAAAGAGAAATTTAGTTGATGAAGTTTTCCTTTTTTATAACTAGAGCATACTCCTATGACTTGGGAACTAACTGCATGACGATTTCGTGGAGCTAAGAGGCAATGTCTGAGCCTTTGTCAATGACACAGAATGAAACTGGACATGGAGTGTACCTCGGGTAGGGGATTCGAAAGTGGTGTGTCAGGTCTGTGTGGCAGAAACAGGCAGTAAATAACAGACCTTTAATAATTGTTTCACTGAGCAAATCTAGTCATTTCCTTATGAACAGCTGCACTATTCAACTTGCAGAAACTTAAAACGAACATACTGAGTGGAAGTAAGTAGAAGGGGACAAAATACATGCTGTAAATGCAAGACCGCTGGTTATAACTTGCAGGTCAGGAATCAAGAGCTCCTGGGTTCCAGGAAAAGCATCACTGACATCGTCCGGGGCAGGACGAGAGATCGGCAAGTCCCAAAGGGATGTGATGGCAGGAGAGGAGGGTTCAGGGAAGCAGGCGAGTGGGCAGAGAGGAGTTGAAATTACAGTCACTGAAGGGGAAATGCTGGTACTCAGTAGCTAGAATCAGTCCTTTGAAATAAATCGCCAACCTAAATATGAAAACAAGCGTAGTACAGTATACTGAAGCTGCTTAGAATTGAGCTTTTGCGTCAAGCCTAGTGTGAGATAATTGGGACATGGATTGAACTGGAATTTGCTTCTGTTGTATTAATGGAGGGAGGATGTGCTAGGAAAATTAACAGGAAGACAGCAGGCAGGGAGAATGAGCAAACAAGGGGAACAAAGTGTGTCCAATCACCCTCGAGCACTTAGAAGCCACCATTTACATATAAACAATAGTTAGACTAATTGCATACCGTTTGTGACTACCACTAAAGGAGATTTTCAATCAAAGATTGTCATTAGGTAATATTTAGCAGTCTCGGTTCTTGTTTCTCCCCTCACCTAAGAGCAATAGAACTGAGCTCATTTGCATTATTTTATAACTTCGGCAATTTACTAATTGAAACAGGTTCCCTCCCAGTTACTTTGAATTAATATTATTATCATTAAGAATCAGAGATTTTGGAAATACTGCCAGTGGATTCACTGGGAAAGTAAAGCCTATTATGAAGAAGCTATTATTTCATCTTTGTTTTCTGCTTGGACAGCTCTACATTCAGGGGCCCTAGGCACTTTCTGATAAGCCAGGTCCCATCCTCCTTGCAAACTTCTGGTAGATTCTTGAAGCCCATATAATTCCTTAATGCTGGGGTTTAGGAATTGAGGAGGTAAGCTGGGTGGGACCGTGCAAGTAGGAGAAATTAGAAACGATGAAGGAAACCAGGGCCTGACCTGAGGACCTTGAACTCGCGACCACATAGTCTCAGTCCCATGAAGTTCATGATAGAGGAAGAAAGTGGTGAACTCAGCCCCCCCCCACTGCTGTTATCCAAGGACGTGTTTAGGACAGCAGAGCAGGTTAGAGCAGTGGAAAGCAGGGTGACATTTTGGGGTTGGAGATGGGAAGGAAGAAAAGGCTTTCAGCCTGTGAAAGAAGAATTAGTAAGATTTAGACAGGGATAACTTGTCTTCTGCCAAGAGCGCTTTGGGGTTCAGAGGGGAACTGGAGCGCTAGGAGGAAACTAAGTTAGAAGCCCAGGCATGTGGACTGAGGCAAGACAGCTGAGACTGCAATGCAGTGGGTCCAGGTTCCCCAGGGCTAAACCAGGTGCATGATGCCACAACTAATTCCCACTAGGATCTATAATTCGCCTTGGTCACGTTGGCTTAGAAATGAGATCAGGATGAGCTGAATGTATCTGCAGAGAAGCACTTTGTTGAGTACAGCTGGTAGAGACCAGACAAGGCAGGGGTTAGTCTGTGGAGTAGAGGTTAACAAGGCCCCCCCACCCCCCGACTCTATCACTGAGAAAGCAAGCTTTCTGTCTGCTGCCCAGTCTGACTGCAGGCGATTGACAGAAACAGAACATCACACTTCATTTCTATGGTAAATGTTTATTGAGTATGCCCAGGATGCGGCTGGTTTCTGGAGAGAATCTAAAACAAACATCAAAGAGCTTAATGACTGTTACACATTTACCTGACACATATTGAAACAGCAGTTGAAGACAGAGTTCGATTAAGAGGCAAGGAGAGAAATACACTCCATGAAACTACTGGAACTCAGGGGAGGGGTGAGTCCAGGGGGGCTTCATGGAGGAAGCAACACAAGAGGGGCCTTAAACAGTGGGTAGAATTTAGACAAACACAGATGAAGATGGAAGGCAATTCCAGATGGAAGAATACACCATGGGTTGTGAGAATTAAATGAGACATTTCACAGAAGTCATTTAGAAAGACTCCCGTCACCAAGATAGCCCACAGCAAAACAGGTGTATGGCCACTTCATGATTAGTGCTGTTACCATTTTTATTTTTATTAAATTTGTACTGCTTTTGGTAAAGGCAATGGGGATTTAATGGGCATTCTTGGAAGATAGTAAAGAAGCACAACCCTGACTTTTTTTGTTGAGAAGTATGTGGGATAAAAGCATCACAGTAAACCAGGCTCCTGTTCGTTTTGTTTTTTAATCAGAACTGTTTCTGCATCAAAACTGCCTGTGGCTCAAAGAGGGCCATAGAAATAAGTGACACTAAGTCGTTTAAGCTGCGTTCCCACAAACACCACTATTGACTGCTGAGGAACTAACATCACTATTTTTTGTTGTTGTTGTTTTTTGTTTGTTTTTTAGGTAACATTTATTAGGAACCTGCTAAGTTCTGGGTGCTGTTTTATTATTACTAGTATTATCATTATTATTATTATTATTACTAGTTTCGGGTGTACAAAACAACATAGTGATTAGACATTTATATACCTTACACAGTAATAACTCCAATAAGTCTATTACCCATCTGACACTATACATAGTTATTGGAATATTATTGACTATATTCCCTATACTGTACTGTATATCCCAATGACTATTTAAAAAAAATTATAGTTGACATTCAATATTATTTTATATTAGTGTACAGTGTAGTGGTTAGACATTTACATAATTTATGAAGTGACCCCCGATAAGTCTAGTACCTATCTGACACTATACACAGTTTTTACAAAATTATTGACTATATTCTTCATGCTGTATTTTACATGCCTGTGACTCTTTTGTAACGACCGATTTGTACTTCTTAATCCCTTCTCCTTTCTCACTGTTTTTAGTCAATGCTTGCATCTCTCAAAAAATGAAATGAAATCTCCTGACCACACCGCACACCTTCCTTTCTGCTTCTCTCTTTGTCCAGTGGTCCAGTTGTTTGATGGCAGACATACCACTAGGAAAGAGATAAGAATGATGTGATTCTCTTCAGTGCCTAGAGACCATTGTCTGCTAGGACAGAGTACAAATTCTCGTAGGGAGAAAACGGGGATTTGTTTGTCCGAATATTCAAAACATCCCCTTAGGAAGTACATTCAAAAAATGGCAAATGAGGTTTCAGCTGAGAGAGATTATTGCCTGAGTCTCAGAACAACCGCCTTATTGCCCATGATTAGCCCTTTGCCATGGCCAGTCTCTCTTCATTCTGTTTGCTGTCACGTTCTATAAATATCAAAGAGATGGCAGTGCTTCCTGGGTGCACAAAGCCTGCTTCTCCAAGGTAGAATCTCTGGGTCTGCAGGCTGATTTTACAGAGGGGATTGTTCAGTCAATGGTAAATGGCAACACACTCCAATTTCAGTGTCTATTTTCTGTTGTGGAGCCGGGCAGCTGGGCTGCACGGGCGCATGCTTTAGGGGGTGGTTCCCAGGGACTGGGTCCCGTGAAGCCAGTCTAAGTGACCTACTCGGGCTCTGCTGTTTTATAAGAGTGTCTTGATCCTTGAGGAGTGTGAGGCTGACTCTAGGGACAGATCCCCACTGAAAGTTTCATTCTCAGTGTTTGCGTGGAAGCAAAGCTTGAGTAGAGAGGTGGATGTTATAGTAAATCTACCTTGTCGAGTACAAACCAAATTACTTCCAGAACACCAAAGAGGGTTAAAAGAAAAACAAAACAACCTGCTGGAATTTTTCTCGAAATATTTTCCTTTATGGCATCAAGGACCACTTTGAGACCTGGGAATTATTGCAATGACTGAATGCACCACCGGGCAGCATATGAAATAACCTGAAATAACCTGACATTCCAAGCTTTCTGACCCAAGAAGCAGGAAACTTGTCTTCCCGATGCCCGGTTTGTTCCTGACACAGTCTTGTAGAAGAGGGAAGTGTTAGTTTAATGAGGATCACTGCCTCCGTGTGGCTCTTACATACTTTCAAGGTGAAAACTCATCTAACTCTTGAACTTTTATTTGTTCTCGGAGACAACTTGTTGCAAAGAGTGGCACGGCTCACTCCAGTCCAAGAATCTATTTCCCACTGATAGTCAGTGCAAAGAATCAGCAAAGAAAGTCTGGTCCTTCCTTCCTTCTTTCCTTGCTGCTGTATCTCTCCTGGCATCAGGTACTGTCCTAGGAGGTGTGGGCTTTCCACACCTCTGACGTTCCTGGCAAAAACTCACAGCAGTAACCCCTAAGAGCCACTACCCCTAGCACTACCACAGGACTGATTAAACGTGCTTTCACCAAGGAAAGGAGGAAAAATTTGAAAATCATGCACTCATGAATGTTACTCACAATGCACATATTTTCTGCAGCAGCAGGAGAAGAAAAAGACCTGTCTTTATAAGAAACAATATAGGTCTTTGCATGGTATGAAAAACTTGTTGCTTTTCCTTATCAGTTATTTATTTATTTATTCTTTTTAGTAAAGAAAATAAACTGCACCCGTGTACAATGTTAGCTATTCCCCTTTAACTGGGTCTCTTACATTTTATGGGTTATTTAAAATCGGTGTTCAGAAGGAAGGCAGGACACTTACCTTAAAGGAGTAATAGAAGGAGCCCCACTCCTCTTCCTCCTTTACTTCCGGGAAAGTTGTGGGGAAGCAGAGGACTGCATGAGAATCCAGCATCTGTGTGGTCCCCTTGGAATTGGGGCTGTCCTCTGTGAGGTTGGCTGGCATGGCTCAGGGGGAATTGAGACTGGCTGTGTCTGCACCCTCAGCCGGGGAACGATCTGGCTTCTCCTGAGAGCACGGCAGCATCCACACCTCCTCTGCCTCCCTGGGCTTCCGGCTGGAGCTCCGCTGAGCAGAGGCACAAATCCCTCCCGGAGCCCACCTCACTGAAGAGCTCTGCCTGACGACGGGGAGAATCCACGTGCTGCTCTCTCCTCAGCAGCTGTGATCCAGGAGCTGGCACAGCCTCGTCACCCCACAAGCCCGCCCCGGGCCCTGGCCTCATCTCAGGAGCAGATCAGAGCCCACTGCAGCCATCCATGTGACTCCCTGGACAGGCCTCCCTGCCCACTTGTGCATTCTGTAGCTTCTAAAATGGACCCTTGCCACCCATTCTTTCCTCCAGTTTCAGCAACACTGGAATTTAGACTAATCAGCAGGTAGAATAATTGAGGTCCTGTGTTAGCATTTCTGAAATCTGATCATAATTATGCATTGTTTCAGCTGGGGCTGCCCTCCGGCTTAGAATCCTCAACCAGCCACTTACTTAGTAGCCTGCACATTAGTTCAGTAAACGTCAGTAAATAGCACATTTGTATTTCACACCCGTGATTCTAGTTTAGTTTTGCACAGGGCAGTCCTCTGAGAAGGCTGGGGTCTGTGTTTGTCAATAAGCCACGATGCCTTGTAATGACTGGGAATGGTGCCTGGTAAATACTTAACGCCTCAATATCCTTTTATTTGATATCCAAAACCAGTCTGTGAGGGAAGCAGGGAATGTGTCTGTATGTTTTCATTTTACACCAGAAAAGACTGGCTCTGAGAGGTGGAGTGGCTTGTCCAACATCCCAAAGCTGGTGATGGAAACGAGATGATAACCCATGTCTTCAGAAATTCCTAGACAGCAGTGCTTTTACTGTAACATACACTGATTTGCACCAAATCCCAAGGCCTATGGGAGGCATGAAGTTAACGTGTTAGCAGGTCAGGTGTAAAACAGGAACTAAACTGCTTGTATTGTATTCAAGCATAGTACTGGTTACTTACATTGAAAATGCGCTGTGAGCCAATATGCACAGCCATTGGTTAGTGACACCTGGTTTGAGAAGTTTAGTGATGATAACAAAAGACTGTAGCTCCATGAAGTTTTCTGGCGAAGCTTTAGCATAATCCGTGCAGTACAAAAAAGAGCCCCAGAGATTCCACAAAAAAGAGAGGGGCATTGATGGATCATAGGACTTAGAGTAAAACCACAAGACACCCGCCAGAAAAGCTTAAATCCTAAAGCAGGGAAAGACCACATGTTGTTGGTAAGGGTGTGTAAGACATACGAGGTCGGACAATTCAGTTTGCCAACTCATCCTAGACAAAGCGATTCATCCTAGAAAAAAGATATTCATTGCTGAATATCACTATGGTCACCTTCAAAGTTCTCCCCTTGGGAAGCTAAGCACCAATGCCAGCACCTAGTACACCCTTCAAAGCTATTTTGGAACTCTTTTTCTGGAATGGCCATCAGAGCTATCGTTATATTACCCTTGATGTTCTGAATGCCATCAAAATGTCTTCCTTTCAATATTTCCTTTATCTTCGGGTAAAGAAAGAAGTCTTTGGAGGCCAGACCAGGTGAGTAGGGAGGGTGTTCCAATACAGTTATTTGTTTACTGGCTAAAAACTCCCTCACAGACAGTGCTGTGTGAGCTGGTGCATTGTCGTGACGCACGAGCCATGAATTGTTGGCAAAAAGTTCAGGTCATTTAACTTTTTCACGCAGCCTTTTCAGCACTTCCAAATAGTAAACTTGGTTAACTGTTTGTCCAGTTGGTACAGATTCATAATGAATAATCCCTCTGATATAAAAAAAGGGCTAGCAACAGCGGTGCAACAAGTTCGTGAACTTAATTGTCAGACCTCATAGAAGTATCACACGCTAGTGTAGCGATATAAATTGGTGCACACGCTTTGGAAAATGTTTTGGCAGTACTACGTAAAGCTGAACACAGGCATGTTCTATGACCCACAGTTTCACGGCCAGGAACATAGCCAACACAAATGCGTACTTAGGTTAACCAAAAAAATGTAAAGATGAATAGAGCACTTTTGTTTGTAATTGCCCCTAACTGGAAACTACCTAAGTGCTCATCAAACAGTAAAGTGGATAAAGAAATTGTGGTATATTCAGACATTGGAAATCGTGCACTAATGAGAATGAATGACCTACTGTTGCAAGTAACAACATGTGTAAGTCTCAAAGTCATAAATTTTGAATTACAGAGGAGTTGGACACTAAATAATGCATAGTGTTTTATTTCATTTATATAAAATAAAAGCTAAAAAACCCTTAGGTGTGTGGTGCCTGGCATGGGCTGAAATTTCACTATTATTTGTTCAGATTTTGCTTTTCGGCTCCTGTTTCACATGTGCTATATATATCCTTTCAATGCAAAGTCTCAAATCTCTACGTTTCCTGTAGAAACTGGGAGTTGCCTCAAAGTCCTGGATTTTACACATTCACTGCTCTCCAGGACAAGTTTCTCAACTCTGGCTGCACATGGAACAACCTCGGGTGCTTTTACAAATACTAATACTTGGGTGTCATCCCCAAAGGTCATGGTTAGATTGTTCTGGCACAGAGCCTGGACACTGGGATTTTTTTGAAACTCTCCAGGTGATTTTAATGTGCACCCAGGGAACAGAAACCCTAGCCTAGGAGAACAGCAACCTCTAGCTCCCTCCTCTCAGTCGGCCACGTTTGCTACCTGCAGCCTTATTTCTAGGGCTGCTGTCCTCATTGTCTGGTTCCAAGGGCTGCTTCTGGTACTGCTGGGACCACAGTGAGCCCAACATCATGCCTGGGCTCTGCTTGTTCAAGACCCAGTTTCAGTCACTGGGCACCCGTAGTCTCAGTGGAGCAGAGAGCGGGAGGAAACTTTCATTTCTTTAACTTTGGGCCGCCAGGGTTTCTTCTCTCGTTTTCAGCAACAGGAAATGATAGTTAATCTCCAGTTTGGAGGCATTCAGATGTGCAATTGGATCACCTTTCTAGGACTATTGCCTTTCTTAAAAACTATCCAACGAGAGCCTGAAAGAAGAATTTCCAGGTAAGGAAGCGAGGATGGATTAGAAAGGTCCAACTCTGCCTGTTCGATTTTCTCTGCCCTTAGAATTCATTCTGCTTTCCTGACCTCGGGGAGGTGGATCTCACAGGTTAGTTCTTGTACCTGAGAGCAACAGATCCTGGACTGGGATATTACTGAGGCTTGGCAATATCAAAAGAGAAACCCACACAAACCACTTTGGACAAACTTAATGGGTATCCTTTGCTCTTCCTGCTTCTCAGGCTGTGGGCCTTTGGAAAAGAGGTGGCGTCCTGGGAGTTTCACCTTTTATTTTGTGTTCCTCCTGTATCCCAGGCGCGTGCTCAGTGCTGTGTTCCTTGGACTCCTCTGCCCCTTCCTGACACATCAGGACCATCCCAAGCGTCTACTTGGGATGAAGATACCTCACGCCAGCCAGTGGCAGTCAGGGAACCTCCCTTGCTACCTGGTCACTCTCCAGGTGACCAGGCAGTGTTCACACACTGAGACATGGGCAGTGTTCTCACACTGATGGAGAATCTAAAGCTTCAGCTAAAACAAATGCTGTCTGTGGCCAATGTCAGGACCACATGGACTCAGGCTGGCTCTGCTCCCAGCTGGCCTCTGATGGCTACAGTGGGTTAAGGATGGGGAGTTTCCCCCAATCCCAGGGCACAGATAAGCATTACCCCTATAGGACAGTCTATGGGGACAGGCTGGCCTTTGTTGATTATGGGTGATTACCAGATGTTAACGAAAGGACAGCTGGGAGCTGACTTGGGTTTTGTAGAGCCTCCTACCATTGGCTGCCAAATGAGCCGTCCTGCAGTTACCTTTTCCTCCAAAGCAGTGATGAGTGCGCAGCTCTTCATGTTTGCCAGGGGAGGGGATGTCCTTGGGCTGCAAGTAATGGGATTGTATAAGTACTGCGGAGAAGGAACACATTTATTTTGAAATATTATCTTGCCATATTTTGATCATTACGAAGAAGCAGGATTTTCTTGGTTTTGTTTTGAGGCCTTTTGGTATTCTTTGCCCTCCACTCTCAGCCTCTTCTCTTTCTAGGTGAAGGTTACCTTTCCCAGGTTACTGGCTCCCTTTCTTCATCTCTACTTTGAAAACCTATGCTAAGAGTCAGTCTCATATCAGCCACATACCCCTTGAAGTTATCTGGTAGGGGGCACTTGTTTTTTTATTTAAGTCTTAACCTTCCTAGAATGAAAAGTTTTGCCCCTGGGACGAGACTTTCAACTTCAGCAGACAGAATAATGGAGAGGTTTGAAGAAAGATGCTCAAAGTTTCATGAATTCCCCCCAGCTTCCTGCTTCATACATTTATTATGGGAGCCCTGGCTGCAATATTTATATCCTTGAACAAATATGTTGTTTTTCTGTAGTGCAAAAAGGGAAAAGTTTATAAGCTTTGGAATAAAAATTAGAGGCACAATATTTAAACTGGTTTCTTTTTTTAATAATTGTATTATTTTTCAATTACAGTTGACACACAATGTTATATTAGTTTTAGGTGTACCACATAGTGATCAAACATTTATATAACTTACGAAGTGATCATCTGATAAATCTAGTACCCATCTGGCACCATACATAGTTATTACAATATTATTGACTATATTCCTTATGCAATACTTTATATCCCCATGACTATTTTCTAACTAGCAATTTGTACTTCTTAATGCCTTCCCCTTTTTCACCCACCCTTTTAACCCCCCTCCCATCTGGCAACCATTGAAATGTTCTCTTTATCCATGAGTTTATTTCTGTTTTGTTTGTTATATATGTACTTTTGATGGTTATTGGGGTCCATCTCAATAGGGATTGCAATTCTGCCTCATTGCAGTCTGAATGACTAAGGGTTTCTCCTCATTAATTCTTTGTAAATGAGATAGAGAGTTCTAGAGCACCTGGATAGTTCTGGACCGTCTCAGAACTCATTCGCTATTTGAAATTTTCATTTATTAACTATGACCTGGGCTGCCAGCGTGATCTGGAGCTGAATTTGGCTCTGCCACCTCCTTTCTGTGAGTCCATGGACACCCCCAACCCTCTCTTTCCAGTTAATTGGGGTGATAACATCACTGCACTGTGAGGGTGTTGGAGAATTCAATAATACAATGCTTGTGCATGAATGCTCATGTCTTCCTTTTTCCTTCTCCTTCTTATAACTATGACTATTTATTTGTACATGTGTAAACCTTTCTGGGCTCTTCATTTAGTCCCCACATTCCTGAAGGGAAGAAGCTGCCTCTTTTCTTTGTATCCTCTGACAACATTGAACTTTATACCTAAGCCCTGAGATCGTGGAAAACAGAGACGTTAACCATTTCTTTGTGTTCCAGAAACGGCTTATTGCAAGTAACCATGATTCAGCTCAGACTCATGATGCCCCCTGGTGGGTCATCTACACCTATTACAAGGCTGGACACGTCCTCCAATTCCCTTTCTTTGCTTCATAAATGTTTAGCTAAACTGTTTCGTCTTCATTGTTCAATTGGACCAAAATGCCGGTTAAACAAAATTGTGGTTAAGATTCTGCCCTTCCCTGGGCCCCCATCAGGCTGAGCCAGTCTCTAATGCCTCCTTAACAGCCTTTCACTAGAATACGCAGCCGGTTGGGACAGACATTGTCTTCCTTACTGTCAAACAGGCTACTTCTTTCATCTCTCTTCACCACATCTGCTTTTGTCCGGCTTTGTAGCCAACCTCCCTTGTGCCTAACCAGCGAGATGTTTGCAGAGATCTTGGTGGGGATTTGACTCTCCTTGTTGCAATGGTGCCTTTCCTTCTCTGGCAACAATCCTTTTAAATAGTCTCTTCTTACCAAAGTCCCAAGTTGTTTGTTGATACCTCCAATCTGTTCAGAGATTCGTATGGGACTGAATTGAAAAATACTGTTGGTTATAAGAAATCTATTTAAGCAATTGCCATACGAGGAACATATAATGTCAAGTGCTATGAGGACATTCATGGTTTGGTTACAAAGAATGGACAGAAATGCTCCAGGTTCAATCTCCGGAGAGTAAAACAACGTAGATGCAGTCAGTGACACTGATTTCCAAGGGAGAATTAGTATTCTGAGATCAGAGGAGGCAAGGATCATAATTTTGAGGTTTAAATGTAGGTTTTGGTGTTTTTATTAGGTTGGTGCAAAAATAGTTGTGTATTTTGCAATTATTTTTAACCTTTGAAACCGCAATTACTTTTGCACCGACCTAATGAGGACTTTGGATGAAGCACACAACCTTTCTTTTTTCAGCGACGTGAAGAATGGTAAGTGTGGCCCTAGGACAAAGGAAATTAAAGTTCCCATGGTACATTTTGAACCTCTGATACCAGGATTTGCCACTGTCTGCAGAGACTAACTTGAAGGTGCTAACAGACACTCCACCCCGGTGAATTTTCTCTCAAAGGAATGAACAGCAGCCTGAGCTTGCAGTAGACAGGATATCGCCTGAGTAAGATATAACAGAGCTGCTGCACTTTGTCTACGAGCCTCTTTTAGAATCTGAGTAAACACGGATTGGTTAGAGGAGTTTGAATTACGCAGGTAGGAGTAGGAAAGGACATGTGGGAGGGAAATGGGGGGATTCTACCTAATCACTGTGTGGGGTGCTTATGGATGTCACGTTGAATTCCCAGAATATTAGTTTAAAGTGGGTGCAAGTTTCCCCATTTCAAAGGTGCAGAGAGAGAGAGCTTTTGGTTGAAGGGGAGCTTTTCCAGGAGAGAAACAGAATTAGAAATGATGGTTGACTGTTCACGCCAGTTCACTTTCCGTGGTTCCTTTATTTTTGCCCTGTGGTGGTGAGGGCTCTAAATCATTAGTATGAAATAATAGTCGCCTTTGAGAGAAAATTGCTTTGAGGGAGGAGAAAATCCTTGGGATCTTGGAGAAAAGATAAATGCAGTATTACATCGGGTAATTGCTTGCTCTAATAGGTACAAGAGGTTACACATGTCGCAATGATTTAAGAGATATATTCCCTAAAGAAATGGAATGTAGTGTTCTACTTTAAAGAGGACACGAGAAGAAATATGATTTAGCAGCCCATGTTTTTAGGTTGTATTTTTAAAATTTTAACAGTAAAACTCGCCTGCTCTGAGTAAATACCTGGACATGCAAAGACACACGTTATATTAACTGCCAATGTATTCCTGCGTCCCCAAGTGAGACCATACTATATACTCGACTTTACATTCTCCTTTTCTAATTCACATATGATAGGCTTTTATTTATATCAATACATAATAATGGTGATTTCTAGTGTCTCTGTAATGCTTATATGTAATGTTGCCACGATTTATACAATCATCCCCGTCTTAATTAAGATTTAAGTTGTGTCTGATTTTTAAAAACTGTTCACTGAACAGTTATCTTTGAGTAATTGTCTGATAATTTCCTCAATGGAATTTCTTGAGGTACAATTGCGACTGCTGCTTCTTCACCTGTCCCTTCTTCTGTCTTAATTTTGCTGTTCTTTTTCTGAATCCTTAAATTAAATGCTTTGTATTTATTTTCACTTTTTCAAGTTTAAAGCAATGAATTTCCTCTGAATATGCTTTTAGCAAGGTCATTTAGATTCGGAGACATATCATTCTTACTTTCGTTATGTCCTATAGTAAATGTTGTGAGTTTTGATTTCTTCTTAGACAAAAGACGTATTTGTGAGGTTTTTACAAATGTTGATATTTTTGTTCAATCCAGTGCAATTTCACATTTTTATTTATTTCTTGAATTATGTTTTGAAGACAAGATCTATCTATATTTTGAAATATTTTTAAATTTTGATATAATTGAGTTTTGGAACAACATGGAGTTCTCTTAATAAGACAAGTAGTCACATACACACAAATGTTTTCAATGTGTATGCGTCAAGTGCCCTTATTAATTCTACTGTATTCTTTAACACCTCAATTTCCTTACTGTTATTTTTTTTCTATGTGTTTTTTTAAAGACTCAGACAAGTTTGCTTGTGTTTCCAATTACAATTGAAATCTTATGTTTCTCCTTGTATTTCCTTCAGGTTTTCCTCTGTACATTTTGATATATTATTATCATAGAAAATTTATGATGCATACTCATGTTGGATTATATCAGCAAATAAAAGTGATTCTCTGTCACATTTAATCTTTTTTTTCACCTTGGATTTTGGTTTGTTCTGTATTGATTTTTATGATTTTGTATCAGTTAAGAATTGCTTTCGGGTGCAAGAAACAGAGCTCTGAAAAAGAGTAGTTGAAGAGGGATAGTTTTGTGTGTGTTTTTCCTGCTTCTCTCAAGTAACAGAGTCAAGAAGTAGCAGCTACTGTGCTATACACCTGAAGCTGAAGTAAAACAATATTAAACGTCAACTATAATTAAGTATATATGTATAGTCACAGTGTGTAAAGGACAGCATAGGGAATATACTCATGGTATTTTAACAGCTATATATGATATCAGAGAGGTAGTAGATTTATACCCCTCACTCTGTGAGGGGTATAAATGTCTAATTATTACATTGTTTTGTATACCTAAAACAAAACAAAACAAAACAAAAAGAGGTAGCAGCAGGCCAGGGTCGGTGGAGTGGTTCCATGATGTCACTAGTGACCCTGACTTCTTGTATCTTCCTGCTCTGACATCCTTGGTGAATGGCTCTCATCCTTAAGGTCAGTATGTGGTTGTAAGATGGACACTTCAGTTCTACCATGTTTGTATGCCAGCCAACGGAAGGTGAAAAGACGGGGGGAAATCTAATAGGTACTCAGCTCTTTTTAAAGGTGCTCTCCTAGAAACCTCCCCCAGCACCTTCCACTTCTGTTGCATTAGTTATTTTGCCTCTCTTATTTGCAAAGGAAGTTGGGAATATTGTCATGCCCCGTAAAATAAGGGTTCTTTAAATAAGTCAGTTATGCAAAGATATTGGAATTGGCAGATATCAGTCCCTGACATGTATGCCTTTATTCTTTTCCATTAATATTCTTTGTATATATTTTCCTCATCTGTTTTATTTTTCTTAGCTTTCTTCATCATTGGCTTTAGGTTTGTCTGTAGATTATATTCATTTATTTTTTGTTTAATATATATTAGAGTTCTTTTTAACAAGGGTGTGGTTTAACCATCTATAGTTATTACTACCAAACATTTTTTATTTGGTCTTTTTATGTACTTCTTGATTCTTACCTATGTTTCTTGCCTGTACTATTATTTTAAATATTATTTTTGTTTTTATGTTATCTTTCCTTTTTTTCTGTTATCTTTTTTTAAGGTTTTGTTTAACTTGTTTCTTCTTTAATATGAAAAATATACAAGTTTTTTTTCTGCTAATATATATGTTTCTATCTTTAAAAAATTTAACTCAGTCTCAGTTTGATAATTTATTGACACTGGAACTGAGACATTATTTATTGAGTTCCCCTTGTGAAAAAGGAGAAAAGCTGCTCGCATACATTTCCTCTCACTCTACTCCAACCATCTCTTGACAAAATTTTTAACAAGTAGGCACTGGAAATTTTGATGTAATAAGTTGAATATGGTAGTAGTCTTTCAAGAAATATAACATGTACATTTTGTTCAGACATGATATTTGCCAGATCAATGTATGTATAATTTGAAGTTAACATTGATTCATTGCCCACTGTCAGTACGTCACAGGTACTTAATCTGTGTGAGTATTGACATCAAACAATTAGAGTAGTTGGTGTGCTCCCAGAGTCTAGAAGAAAGGGCCTCTTGAAAACAGTGGAAGTGAGCGGTAACTCATAGAAACACTGCCAATTGCCTGTGTATGTGCATTCGAGAGTGGGTAGGGAGAAGGCATGATGGCATTCTGGTTATAGGGAGACCTAGAGAAAAGCTGTGGAGATAAGAATAAGAAAGGGATAATAGGAGAAAAGTAGAGACTAGACTGTAGGTAGAAGGAAATAAGATTTAAAAACTAAATCACTGGCAGATTTTGGAGGGTTCTGAGTGACAGGCTAAGGAATCTGAACTTGATTCTGTAGGGAAAAAAAGGAGATATTAGAGGTCTTTGAGCAAGAAAGTGGTATGATAGCATCCTGATTTACAAGAGAGAGGCTTTTCTTTTTTTCATCACCATATTTAAAAATAGGATTTTAATGGATAGTTGATGGTTAAAAAACAGATGTTTGTTGGGTTGTTCTCAGGAGCAACTTTTTGCCTTATATCAAGACATTGGTAATATTGGTTTATTAAGTTTAGACACTAAGTGTTACAAAGACAAAAAGTGATTATTACAAAGGTAGAAAGCAAAACAGGACTTCCTCCTATGCAGGTTGGCTGTATTGTTTTGTTGAAATAATTTGAATATCATGTTGATATTGGAAGTGACCTGTACTTGGGGACTCTGAAACCAGATTAACTAGTTCAGATCCCAGCTCTGTCACTCTCTGTTGTGTGATCTTGGGAAGTTACTTAACCTATTTTTGACTCAGTTTCTTGATACATAAAATGGAGATCACACTAGTATGTATCTTTATATATAAAGCATGTCAGTAGGTGCTCAATACATGTGAATTATTAATAGTAATTGTTCAGCTTAATTTGTAAATACGTTTTACTCCATCAATCTTCATTGAATGGCAGTCTCATTTGCCATGCACCTTGCTGTGACCTGGCGGGAAATGAAGAAACCTGCATTTATGGAGCATCTGTTGTACACTAAGCAACACTATCGCTACAAATACTTATTAAAAGCTTAGGATGCTCTGGGAACTGTGCCAGGTGCTTTATACATGTTATCTATAATCTTCATTTTGCTGATGAGGAAACTGAAGGTCAAGGAGAGTTTTAAGGAGTGTACCTAAAATCATATTTAGCTAGCTAGTTAAGAGATAAAATTCTAATTCAGGTATGTGCAATACCAAAACTTAAAATATTTCCACCTAGGACATAATGGAGAACGTTATGTGCTTGGGGTTAAGAGGTCTGGGTACTATTGTGGACATCGTTCCTTGATAACTCTAATTTTGTGAAATTATTTAATCTCTCTCGTACTGTTCATAAAAATGGATGTAATATTATCTGTTCCAGAGTTGATGTAAGAATTAAATGAGGTAATAAATGTAAAAGTGTTGTAAAAGCTTCTGGTGCAAGATGTATGAATGACGTTTGAGTGAATGAAATTGAAGTTATCATCCTCATGCTTATCCTCATTAATAAATGTAGGGAGGAAATTGGAAAATTTCAGGAGAAACTCAGAGTTTCTTGTACCATATGTGAGCTTTGTACCTGGTATTTCCTATCTCAACTCCATCGTTTTCTTTAGAAAATTTAAAAGCTGGAGGAATTTATGTAAAACTCAGATCAGGACATAAAAGGAATTCTGTGGAAAGTAAGACAGGCAAGGCTTTCCAAAGAAGTAGACACCATTGACTTAAAATGATATTTACCCATACTTTGGATAAAATTAGTTTCTCTATACAGTTGACATCTGATTATCCACATCAGTTAAACCTTCAAGTGACAAAAATTAATTTTATTTTGTGAATCAAAAGATGGAATGTGTTTTAAGAAGTAACACATGCCCAAAATTAATTTGAACTGCTTAGAACATTTTGAAAAATTAGAAATTTATAAGCATAGAACGTAATCATATATCTGTTGTAAAAACCATATGTTGCCTGGATAAGAATTCATTAATCTACTCATTATTTGTCAGTGATTTGCTTTTAATGAGACTTTAATCATTAACTATTAGTGACCATTTTCTAGATTTATATTGCCTCAAGTTGTTCGTTACAATTAAGGTACTTTTGGGGCGAGAATTAGTGAAATAGTACATATATATTTAGCATCTATTTTCAAACATTTCGGAATTGAAGGGATAACTTATGCTCTCAGAATCGTATTGGAATCATAGAGTCCACTTTATTTTGAATTTGTGTTGTCTGGATTCTAGAATCCTTCCTACTGTGGAACAGAGAGGGTTGGCACAGACCTTTTACACACATGGAAAAATTGCTGGTTGCACAGTCACTATGCTAATACATTTCTAGAGGATACGTATAGAAAGTTATATATTTTTTCCAATTCATAAGTCCAGTTTTTGTGGGATTCTCAGAATTGAGCCAGGTGGCAGCTAAATTCTCTAAGCAGGTCTAGAACTGCAAAGAAAAAGTATGTAACTACATTTTAGAGATAGATTATTCACTTTGCTTCTAAGAATCTTGTGCCAAGAAAACTTTAACAAAGAAACAATTTACATCCTTTAAAATTTAAAAGAGGAACAGTTGTAGTTGTGTTGCCTTTGTCTACATACGGCTTTTTGAAGTAGAAACAATGCCAAAGCAAAGCCTTAAGTCTCTGGCCAGGAAGATGACCGGGTCATGGATACTCTGAATTCTGTTAGAACGATGTTTGCAATAACAGCATCACGAAGTGTGATATTATGAATACGATCGTCCCCCCCCTGGCTGCAGGGCCAAGGGGTCTTTCACGTGGAAATCCTCGGCTTCACAGAGAACCATTTATTGTAGTGACTCACGTAAGAGCTGAGCAAACAATGGGGGCTCTAGATGGACGTAGCTTGGTACTTCCTTTAACCTCCTTCAAACTGCTTATATATTTGCAATTGTTCTGACCTGTCTTTCAGTGTCTTTGAGCCTGTGCTCCAATCACTTTCCTTTCAGTCCTTCAAATTTTACCTCTACCAAACAGAAAGAAGGGCAAATAATAACCATCTCCTTTATACAAATGGAAGCAAGACATGTTTTTCCTGAGATCTTATGAGTTAGAAGAAGGAACAAGATGTCAACTCAATGTACAATTATAAGAAGACAAGATAGTCACGTTATTACAATTTTGTATGTGTGGCATATTTAGAAAATCCCCGAAAGGTTACAGAAGGAAGAAATAAAACACTATGGCTGTTGCACTCAAGCAGAATCTAGAATCTGAGAAGCATACAAGACATGTATAAATACAAAAACTATATGCACGTGTAGTAACTATGAATTCCATATTGCTAAGGCCTTTACAGATACTATTTAATTTTACCCTAATAACAAATCTATGATGTAGATATTAGAGAGACACCATTGACCACAGAGACTAAACAATTTATTGAAGTATGCATAAATAGTACATGGAAAGTCAGGATTCAGACCCAGGTTGTGTGACATTAAATGATGTGAATGATGTGTGTGATGACAGAGCATTTGCAGAAATGTCTTCTCCTGTCTGTTTGTTGCCATTCCCAGATTTCCTTGCTTTTTGTTGTTAGCACCAGTTTCATGGTATCTCGGTAGGGATAGTAACACTGGCCTACCAGGACCCCCTGCTCAGAAACCCTAGTCCTAGCTCCACAGGTGCCTGCCACAAGTCCCTTAGGTGTCACCCCAGTACCAGCCAGGCAGTGCCCTCTCCTCAGAGGTCTCCATCCCAGTTTCTCAGGACTCCTCCTCTAGGTGTGTAAATTTTCATAGTCTCAGTCTCTTCTCTTTGTCCTCCCAACCCTAGGGTGAGTGTCTGCTCCTTGCAGTTAGAACCTCTGTAATATCTCAGTGCCCCTTATTTGCATTTTCCTTTCTCCAATACCCAATTTACTCTATTTTGTGTTAAATTAATTCAGTAAAAGTAACTGGTATGATCACTGCCTCCTTACTGGGTACTGACTGAGATTAGCCTAGAAGAAGGATAACTGGTTATTGATGGAGAAGTAAAAAGTTCTCACTTTCATCCATTGAAGGTTGGCATCAAAATTATCCTCCCAAACAAGATCTATATTCGAAGACTATTCAAATAATGGATAGTGTTTTCAAAGGAAAAATATTAAAACTGAAAGGATAGAGAATACACATTTTAAAATAAATGATATTGAACTATAAAAACCATAAAATAGAACTGTCTGAATTATAGAGGTTAACACGATAGAAAGGAAACAAATGTGAAAGGAATTCTTAAAGGAGATGACTCATAATGTATTACAGAAAGAGATAAAAATGAATCAGATGTAATATACCTTATTATTTCAATTATATATGTGAGTAGGAAAGGGCAAGCAGAAGTAAAAATGTATTGAACATTTTATCTGATGGTCAATATCAATGGGTGCAATTGCATATGTCATATTGGAAGACATTATTTTTCTCTAAAATAAAGGCTGTAAACATGATAAAGATAGCTCATCTATACATCCAATATTCAAAGAGACAGCAATCTAGTTGCTCTTTTCTTTAACATAGAAACACAATTATCCTTTTATTATTTTGAGTCTCTAGCGTTATATGTTTATTTTAGAATTAAGTAGGAGATACAGATAAGCCAAAAACAATATCATCCAGACAAGTGTTAACATTAATATCTTGGTTTGTGTTCTCAAGACATTTTTCTATGTGTTTATGTATTTATGTATGTATTTCCATGCTTATTTGGAGACTATAAACATTTATAACTGTTTCTTTTCTTAAAATACATCATGAATATGTTTTCCTCATCATTAAATATTACATAATAGGTATGTTGGCTGATTGCTATTTCCTCTCAGATTCACTCCCTACCTTTTACTATTTTGTTCAGAATTGCAAGGCATTACATATCCCACACTCCCTTGCCTCTCTAATTTCCAGGTAGATTCACCAATGGAGGGAACTGGTAGAAGATTGGAAGGGAAAAGGCAGGATATTTCTCTGCCTTTCTCCTTCTGTTGAGTACTCCTTCTGAAAGCAACTAATCTCTTCATTGGCTCCAGTAAGAACACGACAGCCCTTCTGGTATGGTCCCAGGTTTCTCTGGGACCTTGCTCCAGTTCCTGCTGGGACCCTGGCTCCCACAGGAAGGCCTTAACTTCTGGCTCCAGTAAGGACACTTTGTTCTTTCCTCAGTCTAGGCTTAGGGGTGTGAGAACTTCCTGCTGTCGCTAAACTTTGCATTGCCTTTTCATTCCCTGTTTGCCTTCTCAGTACTTTTGTCACCAGTATAACCAGTTGCCTGACTAGACGGGACTGTCAATGATTCTACTGCTGAAACCTTTCCCGACAAATGGATTTGCCATAAAATATTTGGGATGGATTCAGTGAGAGATTTTTAGATACCTGTTTGAATATGTTGTTCCAGACACAGGGAAAATGCAATACTCATGATGTGTCTATTTTATTATGAGGAAAGAAGTTAGATTGCCTGTCAGGTGCACAAAGCTGTTTCAGTGGGAGTCATTTGCAGGCTACAGAGCCCATCCCTGCTCGGCCTCTTTCCCAGGTGTGCAGGTGCAGACAGAAGTTTATCTGGACCTGTTTTCTGAGTGGTGTCGGGAGCACCCTGGAGTAAGCACTCAGGCCCATCATTCCCTGTGCTAAGGTCACTCATGCATTTGACTTCTCCCTAATGTTGGCTCCCTGCACTGTCTCCTCTCACAGAGTGGCTCAGCTGGGCCCTCAGCTTTGAGCCTTTCAAGGCTGGAACCAGGGTGTTGGGAGAACTGTGTTCCTGTCTGGAGGCTCTGGGGATGAATCTGCACCTGAGCTCTTTCAGGCTGCTGGATGAACCACTTCCTAGTGGTTGTAGGACTGAGGTCCCCATCTCCTCGTTGGCTGTCACCTGGGGCAGAGCTTCATTCCTGGACACTACCTGAGTTCCTTCTCATATTTTCCATGTAGCTCCTCTAGAAATGGCATGACAAGTCCTTTCACATTTCAGATCTTTCCCACTTCCCCTTCTGCCACATCCTTCTGACTCCAGCTGGAGATTTCTCTCATCTTTTAAGGCTTCATGTGATTGGATTGGCCCACCTGGGGAATTCAGGGAAATCTCCCTATTTTCAGGTCTATAACCTTAATCACACTTGCGAAGTACCTTTTGCCATGTAACGTAACATACAAGTCGAGGGACAAGAGTGCATCCATTGGTTGGGGTTCCTCCTGCCTCCCACAAGCTCTAAGTGTCCCCTTGTCATCATTGGGTGAAGAGGTGGTGTTTCTTCTCATCATAACAACAAAGCATCCTTTGTTGCGTGCCTGCTAGTCTGGGCTCTATACTCAGCCTGTCATTTAATTCCTGCAACAATTCCGGAAGTGAGGTATCCTTATCTTCTTACTACCAATCAAAACTAAAGGCTCTGATGATGGAATTTATAAACAAATAGGTGATTTTAATAACAATAATGATAAAAACAATGCTGTGGGTGCCATGGAAGAGAAGTCCTTGGGGTTGGCACAAACGTGGATCTAAAGTGATTTGCAAGAGTGTTGAGAAGTCCAGCCCAAACTTTGAGTACTGAGAAGAAACCCATTCGTAGCTATTATAGGAAGGTAACAGCACCAGTCAGTGAAGCAAAGCCAGAGCTAGGGGACTGAGCAATGAGGTCATAAAGACGTTAGGTGAGGGCAAAAACGGCGGACTCAAGTCATAGATAAAAGCATTTCAGCACTAGTCTGTGAATAAAAACTATGTGTCAGAGTGTGCCCTTTACAGGTGCCTAGTACGGGGAGGGTGGATAGGTGCAGAGGCTTATAGGCTTACAGCTGGACCTTTGAAAGTCGCCCAGAACCTTCTCTTGTCAGAGCACCATTGTGGAAGCCCTCACCCCTCACTTGAAGTAGCTGATACGAAGCTTTCCTTTAGCATGATCCTGGGGCTGCTATGAAAATATCAAAGCTAAACCAATTCCCTAAGTAGTTAAGGGGAAACATAAAAATAATATAAACAATAAGATCCTCTAGGCAGCTATTGAAAACAATCAGTGAACAGGCTGTGGCTCCAGTAACAGTTATATCCCTCACGTGGAATCTTTTCTTCACCACATTTTCCCTTGTTTCTTAAGAATATCAGGACTGGGTCCTTTGCCTAAAATGACCGAGCTTCTGCCCCGTTGCTGGCACCCCAGGCCGGGCCTCAGCGGAAGCCAGTGATGTTCCTAAGAGAAAGCAGAAGTCTCAGATCTCCACAGGGCATGAATCTTCCAGAGGTAAAAGTACCAGATAGGAATTTAAATCCTAGAATTTCATGTTGGGATCTTAATTTGAGCCTTCCCAATTAGAGAGAAAAATTAATTCTGCCTATGTACCTTCCTAATCAGCAGAGTGACTCTCTCATTATAATTGTTAAATAGCATATTTTCAAATGAATTGATAATTAAAGGAAGGGAGAGACTCAACTGCTCCCCTCCCCCACAAAGAGGAGCAAAAAGAAGATTCTTGACTGTTGTGACACACTTTTCTTGTTTTGTGTCACTTCTTTCTGAGGACCCAGCCGCCTTCAGAGACCCAAGTGCGCTCTGTGGAAGCTGCCCAGCATCATGGGTGAGCTGGGTGATGAAGGACAAGTAACATGCCAGCCTTAGTCTCATATCTTTTATCGTAAAAACTGGTCCTTCTTTTCATCCTAACCGGTTTAAGTATCACTACATTACTCATTTGGAACTGGCAGAACTTAATATAAAACTCAGTATAGTGTGGGGCTTGGTAATAACAGCTGACATACACAGCATGACTGTTCACCAAGAATTGTTCCAAGCCAGAAGTTGCAAACGTTCTCATTTTGTGGCATTCATAGTGAAAATAATTTCTCTTCATGGCACATCTGGGCCAAAAGAAAAACCCATCACATCCATTTATTAAGTAGTTAGGTCTCAAGAACTTAATACATATTTATGTCCTGACAACTTACATAGTCATTTGAAAAAAAAATGACATCCATAAATTAGAAGAAAAGATAATACTTTTATTTCATTCTGTTGGGTGCTGCACATTTCCAGATGTAGAAACCGAATTAGACACTGCCACCCTCATTCCCTGCTCCACTTTGATTCTTGGGTGATACTTGCCTTTTCCCCACAGCATTAACTGAAAAGCCAGCGTTGTTGAGATATACCATCAACAGAACCAATGCACTGTGTTCTCATGTTGAAACAGTAAACGACTTTGAGCGAGTAGTTCACTCAATGTCTGACAGAAGTCAGATATCATCACATGTCCCCTTGAAAATTTTAAATGTCCCAACAACCCTCTAGGAGTTCAACGCAGTGCCCTGGGGCACCTGGGTGCACTGAGTGGGAACTGCAGAGCGAAGAACTTCAAATGTGTTAACTCATTCAATCCTCACGACAGCCTTGCGATCTGCTGTCTGTTACTATTCCCCATTTTGGAGATGATGACACTGAGGCACAGACTGATTAAAAGGAACATGCACCATGGTCACATAGATAGTGGGACCAGAATCTGAACCCATGTATTTTGGCTCTGACGTCCTTACACTGCACAAGTGACCAAGTGAGGGGTCAGAGACTGTTGGAGCCACCTCAGGGTGTGCGTGGCCTTGGGCAAGCTCACTGACCCCTCTAAGCCTCAGTGTCGTTTTCTGATGAAATAAAATAGTAACAGTTGTCTTAAGGATTAATTGAGGTAACAGATTTGAAAACTTGAGGTGAGTGCCATCGCTTAAAACTGGTAAAATTTTGCAGAAGATTTCATTTATCCATTGTGTTCACTTTTGTTTCTCTTTCCCATCAGAACTTTTCATTTTTCTGTTAATATAAAGGGAGAGTGAAAAATATTGTAGAGCCCTCCTTATATGATAAAATAGAAAAACTGTTTCAGTGTGGTTCTGAGGACCATCTTTCTTTTTCATAATAAGTAAAAAAACAAAAATACTTCTTACACTATTATTTTTACAACTAAATTTTTACATAGATACATAAAGAAAAGTTTGTGGGGATGTTCATTGCTGCATTGTTTAAAAATATCCTGGCAGCAACTTAGGTGCCAGTCCTAAAATAATGGATTATTGTAATGTGGTGTGTAATTACTGGGGAAGGAGAAAGAAAAGAAATGAGAGTTGGAGATCTACAGGAAAGAAACTAATTAAGGAAAACAAAAATAAGAGGTGGTCCTTCCATGTGTGGATAATGTCAATTAAATGTTCTATGAATTGAGAAGTGTGATGAATTCCAACACAAAACAAACAAACCACTCCAAAATATCATTTGTCTTGTGTCTTTGCATACTAGTGTTATACTTTTAAAAGAAAGTTCTCTTAAATTGAATTGTTAGGTCAAAGATTATATGCATTTTTAATTTTAATTTATATCACCAGGTTCTTGTTTCTTTACCATTTCAAAATTTTTTCTCACATAGTCTCATCCATTTATAACTTAGGTTGAATTTAGACTGAATTAATTTCCTTTTCTTCTAAAAGAAATTCTTTGTATTCTAATAAAAATAGCAATTTAGGATTACATAAGCGAATAGCTTAATTGAATAGGGTAATTGACCTCTTTTCAATCCAAGAAAATTTTTTATAAGCATAAAAACTAAGGAGAAATCATAAATGAAAACATTGAAATGTTAACAATGTTTTTTTCTTGAGTAATGAGGCTAAGTGTTTTTTTCTCCCTTTGGTCCACTTTTCAGGGTTTTTCAAATATTGTTTAATATGCTTGTTTTATTTTTATAGTGAAAGCAGTTATTTAAAAAGTGAACCATCTGGCAATAGGTCAAGGAGAAATGGCTATTTCCAAAACTTCTTTTTAATGAGAAGGGAGGTTTGAGAGTTGCATTTTAAATGTCAGAAGTTTTTCTTAATCAAAGTTGGTTACAACAATTAGAGAAGTAGAAAAATTGATTTTATAGTATCGGTAAGTTAAACTGCTTTCGTTACGAAGCAATGTTCCAAAACCACGTGGGTTTCATTATGTGGCATGGTACCTGAGGACGGTGTTACCAAACTTCTCTTGGTGAAGCACGGTGCACAAATGGTCATTTTGGGGGGTCCTGATATATTTAATGCTCAGAAATTCTCAGAAGGCAGTAGATTCTTCCTAGGGGCCATCAGCCCGTCTTGGTAGAAGGATGGATTGTAGAGATCGTGCCTCTCCAAAAGTGCAGAATAAATGTTTGAGGCTTACCCTTACCTAATAACAGAAAACCATGTATATCAAATATTCAGAGTGCTAGGTTTTCTGAACAAGGAGGGGCATCCAATGAAGTCTGTGCCATAATAGAAGCAGGACGTGAGACTACTTCACACCTGTGCATTTCAGCTTCATCTTAACTCTATGTCTTGGGACACAAAAGAAGGAGGGAAGATGGAGTTGGGAGGGGTAAGGGGGACAGGAAATGAGAACGTGTAAGGACATGCTGTAGTGGAATCCAAGCCAATCAACGCTGGGCCTCGGGACTGCTCTGTGGCGCCTGAGACTGGAAGGAGGCGAATCGGCGTGTAAAATTCTTCTCTCATTACATTGTTCTGGGGAATTCTGCAGGAAGCCATTATGGTTGAATGTTACAGGCTCTAGACTCCATTAGCTGACATGAGCAGAATATGAAATTAGAATAAAGTTTGGACTTTAACAACACAGTGTTGTTAATTTTGTTTGTTTGTTTTTTAATTAAAGTTTACTGGGGTGACAATTGTTAGTAAAGTTTTTTAAATTTTAATTTCCCTCTGGAATTTGATTAAGGGAGACATTTTAATAATCAAATTCCGGTTGTATCAATCTGGTTGGCAATTTATTCATTTGTTTTTATGCTGACTGGCCATAATTTGGCATAAGAAAGAAAATAGAGAGCAAATGGGAGCCTTGGGAAGCCTTGGGAACTGAACGACTTTGGGGTTGTCCTAATTAATTAACCAATTTCTGAGTCCTAGAGAGGCAAATTATATATGTCATCTCAGCAGTCTTACGAGAATACTCAAAGAAACTGAGATTGGTGCTTAGGCAGGGGCCTAACAAAGATGGGAGCAGGTCTTCCCTATAGCCCTAAGGGAACAGCCAGACACGTAACTGACCAAAGGCTTAAGCTTAATGGACAAAGATAAAAACAGTTCAGGCAACGTAAGGAAGTGAGCCTGGTAACCTTTTCTCCCTTCATGTGGGGGGACATTCAATAGCATGAGACTCCTAGCCTCTGGAGTAACTACTCCAATTGGTGAGTTACATAGGGGAAACCTGCCCAGTCTCTCCCTCTCTGCCCCTTGGGATAAGCTTCTCTTAGGAGCAACACTCCCCTATGCTCCTTCATGTTGTAATTCTCACCCCTTAGCAGGACCAACAATCCACAGGAAGTTTTTGGAGCCTTGCTCTCATCCAGTATTGCTGGTATCAAGTAGGTACCTGTCTAGTTTGAGTCACATTCCCCTATCTCTTCCTCCCTCTAAACTCTCTTGGGAGACAGTCTTCTGGCAGAGAGCATGGATTCTGTTATTCTCTGTCATGTTTCAAAATATCTACTCCTCTAGGCCCCTTAAGTCCAACTAATTCCCTATTTGGAAGCCCATTTGATCACAGATATAAGCTCCGCTCTCCAGTGCTGCTGGCAGCCATTTCCAGTAAGGAGATATTCTGCGTACTCTGACCTATTTTCAGGTGGAATGGATCGCAGCAACTGGGTGTTGTAGACTATGTACTTGGCCTGTGAGAACACCGGGCTCATGGACTTACCACCTTATTGTGTTTTGTTCTTAAGATTTGGGGCTCTCAGACAAGCATGGTAAAGAAGGGGCAAATTCTCATTAACGTTAGCAAAGGAACCAAACAGACATTGTAGTTTTCAGAACTCTGACTCAGTTACTGAAGGCAAGTCCACTCCTTAGCTCCATGAAAGGTATTACCTCTAAATCATAGCCATTGCAACCTTATGTTTATAGCGTTAAGTGTAGCTTTTATTCCAACAGCTTCTGCAAAGCTGGAGGAAGCATATTGGAGAGAATTTTACTGCAGCCCCAAACCTGCTTGTTCACCCTTCTGCTAATGCAGGGAGTGCAATTAAAATACAGCTTTGCCTGTAAAACCCACTTTAGCTTATCCCTCAGAATTTTTAGGACGCATCCACTTGCTAAATATTAATACTCAGAATGAAGAGGATTAAATACTTTCACAATTCCAGTAGTTAAGAGGAATTGAGGGAAATCATTCTGCCTTTGATTACTGGCTCCCAACTCTCCCCAGTACATTGTTTGAGGCTGGTGACTTAGTTATTAAACGTCAAAAAACCTTTTTTTAAACGAATATTTCACTTCCAATGGTGCAGCATAGTGCAATAGGTAAGAACGGAAACATTGGGGTCAGATACCTGGGTTTGAATTTCATCTCACTAACTGTGACCTTGGGAAAATTACTTATCCTTCACGTATCTCTGTTTTCTTATCTAGAAGAGGGGATATTTTGCTTCATCGGGTTGAGCATTAAATAAGTTACTACTTGCAGAGCTTTCAAAATAGTCCCTACTTATAGTAAGGGCTATGTAAGTGTCTGTTACATACATTTAAAAATAAAATATTAATAATATCAGTATCCTTACAATTCCCAACTATTACATTTAGCAACAAAGCTGATAAAAATCTTTCATGACATTTAACAGATGAGGAAAACAGGCTTCTAAAGGTTAATAATTTCCTAGAGACAGGGAAGTAGTGTGATCCATCAGGGTCTGGGTCCCTGACCTTCTAGCTTGCGGTCTCATGATTTATCCTCTGCATCATCAACTGAGCTGGACGAGAAAAGTTAGGCATGCCGGATGACATTGTCTTTGGGGTACAGAAGCCGTGGGATGGACGCTGCAGGACAGGAACCAGGAAACGCACAAGTGGGAAACTTCAGACTTTCAAATCTATTTACCTGTAATCTTCCAGATGTTCGGAACTGTTTCTTTCCTATATTTACACTTGCAACTAAGAGAAAGTATAGTTCTGATGTGAGTGAAAGTAACATTGATTTAGGTTTTGGGTGCTTTCCATCTGCCAAGTGATAGAGAGATGACTTGGGATTTGTGTGTATGTGTTTAATTGCTTTTTAAAGCATGACTCTAACAACAAGTATTTTTTTAGTTACCACTTTACTTTTCAGAACTACCTACACACACACAGACACATTCAGAGGGTGCCAAAAAAAATGTACACACATTTTAAGAAAGGAAAAAGATGATGGTAACCACTCTGAGCACCTCTTGTAATTGCAGAAGTCAAATGTGACTTGTATTCATCTTTTGTTATCAGTATATATTCAATATTACAATTTTAATGCAGTTTTTTCCTTTCTTAAAATGTGTATACTTTTTTTGACACCCTCTGTGTGTGTGTGTGTGTGTGTGTGTAAGTGTGTAATTTTTTATTTTTTCAAATGCCTGCCATTTCTCATGGATTACTGATACTTTCTTTTCTCCCCCACTGTATTGAATTCTGGCAACATTGTTATTCTTTACATTGAGTTTATTCTCTGCTTAGTAATTCTTTTGAAGTAATTGGCACTAACTTTAACTCTGTATTTCTATGTAGTTTCTTTCAAAGGAAGTTGACAGTGTGATTAATCGGTGACTAGCCATGAGTGCTCTATCAGGCAGTGTTGAAAAGCTCTCTAACTTCAAGAGCTTTCTGGATGGTGAAATGCTGGATGGCTAATATTTTTCCACCTGCAGCTCTGCTAACATGGCAAAGTGTGGTTGTTTACACACTGTCCTGGTGGATCCCTGGAGGCAGCAGTGGTGATCAGTCAGTATGCATTTGTGATGCCCTACGGTGGTTATTACGGTGGTGATTGAAGTATCTCTTTTGATCCTTTTGTGTCTTTGCCTTACCAGTGGTTCAATATCATTATTATCATCTTCCCCAAGGTCTTATGGCTGTTCCTCATGGCAGAGGGGGAGGGGAGAGTCCAGCCGGTGAATCTCCAGGCCCCACCTCTGCTTTGAATTTATCCCCTTTTGATATTGCCTTCCTCATCATATTTCATCTGCAGAAAGAGACCAGGAGCTAAAATATTTTGAATCAGTGATGTGTGAGTGAAGAGTATAGTGTTGAGTCAGATCAGGAGAGAGCTTTTGTCAAGACAAGTAGTGACAGCTTGGAAAATTACTTAACTTTCTGAGGCTTGGTTTCTTGATTTTAAAAAAGAAAGGGATTTGACTAGATAATCTGCACATTTTTTGTTTTCTCTCACTGTAACTTGGTGTGATTCACTGGGACTAATGGAAAAGCAGTTAATGCCAGTAGCACAAGCTGTTATTCAAATGAAGATATAGCTAGCAACATGAAAAGGGAAGATTAGAGGGAGCAGAAATCAAGACTGGGGAGATGAGAAGGGAAGCACAAGACTTGCACACAACGGGCCCATTTTACAGGTGAGGAAACAAGGCTGTCTGACCACATGGCCTCATGAAATCATATTAGATTTTGTCTCAATTTTTCATCGACTGGGATTGAAACAGATAAAGGGCTTGATGCTGTAGATGTAGAATGGAATCCCAGAACTCAATAAAATAGGAAGTTTGGTAGGTGCTTATGTTTGGTCTCTAAGAAATCATAACAATTGTTTACCTTGATTTGCCACAGACTTTCCTGTAGGTGAGACTGCTGAATTCCTAGAATTTTGTTTTTGAACGATTAGGCAGGCCTGAGAGTCTCATGGGATTGCTTAATTAAGATCAGGGAAAATAAATAGTGACATATAAATATGGTAGGGTAGGATTTTTAAAAAATCTGCTGAGACATTAGTTTCCATATTTTCTTCATTTGGGGGAAGAATTTCAGAATTTCTACCTTTCTCTGCCTCTACACTTTATCACTCTCTGGGAGGAGTAACTCCTGATTGCCAGAGGCGCAAGTGGGAGCTTTTAATCTTTCAAAAGCCGATTAATATCCCAAACAAGATGGCACACCACTATAGAGACAGTACAAACATTAAGAGTTAAAGAAAAATAATTCAACATGTATCAGGCCAAATATAGCAGCATCCCTGTTCTTCCAGAAAAAAACATTTCCATAGAACTCCTAGGAACGCTACATTAGAGTTAGATATTGACCAAATGATTGGTTCCTCTGAGTGGAAATCAAGAACTCTGCCTAAGGATTCATGTAAGAGAAGAGACAGCTCTTTGGAAATTCTGTGATTAGTCCTTTCCTTTGATCTGAGGACTTTGTAGGAAGGAAAAGAAAATCACTTCATATTGGTTGCACAGAACTCATTTACTTCACTGCCATGCAGTGAGTTTTCACTTTTATGAGTATAAATTATTGAGGTTCCTTTGTGGCCCAATGGCGGAAGAGGTGGTCCTCAGAGAGCCAGAACTAGACTGGGGTAAACAAATGGCCTGCTGATGAACAGGCCCTGCCCTATTACTTTGTCTATGTTTCTCAGGTGGGCAGTTCCCTCATAATTTCATTTGAGCATAATAAGAGTTAAGGGACCTTGACATAAGCTCCCTTCAATCATTTCATCAGAATACCTTTCAATTTGCAGAGACTTGCACAAGAAAAAAGAGGAAGATCAAACTTCTTAAATCCCTTGAAGGCAATGCACATTTTATAGACACCATATTGTGGAATGGTTTCTTATAAGTCCACTTTGCCTGCTCTTTTGTCCAGTCTTTGTCTTGGCCAATTTTCTCTTTGCTTGTGAGGAGAGGTAAGGGTGGTGGAGTGGAAGGAGTAATATGTTAGGTGTCAGAAGACCTCGGTTTAAATATCTGTCCGAGCCTCTGAATCCCACTCTCCAAAATGCGGAGTGAGTGATCCTATTTTTTATTACCTCTCACGGTGGTGGTGAGATGCAAATGAAAATAATGTCAGGGACAGCGCTGTCACAAGTGATTTTTAAACATTCGCAGTTATTACTTGTTTTTCTCAAGGAGAAGCTCAAAGCTCTGCTCTGTTTCACCCTACGCTTGAGAGAGGAGTTAAGATTAAAGAGGTCAAGGTTAAGGTTGTTTTATCAAGGTTAAGGTTGTGAATCTCACTGTCTGATGGACAGCACAGCTCTTTCGGGAGTCCCTTAGTTACACTCAGTGGCAGTTGAACTCTAGAGGAACCCGCTCAGCTCTCTGTCCATCACATATTACTTCTCTGTGACATCCATAAATTCTGCAGGTTCTTGAGAACCACTTAGACCACAGGCACTCATTTCATGTAGAATTTGTGTGCGGTGTTTGTTGTTGTTGTTGTTGTTGTTCCCCCAAACTGCTGAATTTTCTATGGTCAATATGGTTTTCTTTTTTGCATAAAGACCTGCATTTTCTTAGTGGCTCACCACATTCTAAAATTGCAAGGGTATTGGGAGTTCTAGACTATGTGTGTGAAGGCTAAAAGACCAATCCGAACCATTTTCAAGAACAAAAATAAAATTTCTTTGCAGTGCAATGAATGCTAGCATGTCAGGGACCGATGACTCATGCTAACTGGTACTGGAAGGAGAAAACCTTGCCCGTGCAGCTACTTTGAGAAAGTCAGAGAGCTACACAAAGAACTGTGATGAGTAAAGCCTGGATGGTGAGCCATTTAACCAGAGGTCATCTCTTCCTGCAGCCGACCCTGTCAGTGCCCTGCCCATAGACCCTTATCTACCCCAATGTCATTAGAAGAGCGGTCTTGTACTGCCTGAGGGTGTTTGCGGTCTGCAGGCGTGTGCACTGCACCCACCCATCTCTGCTGCACAGCAGGTTGGAATTGCTGGGAATGACCCTCTACCAAAGAATAATGAGAACTGGTGTCATCAGTTATAGAATCTAGGTGGTGGGCATACGGACATCAACACACAATCTTTATACCTTTCTGAATGGTTGAAAATTTTCATGATAACATGTTGGATGAGATGGTATTGTAGAAAACAAAACATGGGAAAATGTTCACTGTAACTCGTTCAGTAAAAGTGAAGATTACCGAACAATTAGACTATGATCATAATTTTGTAAATATAAAATGGTTGTATATCTATACTAAGAACACTCACACATATAAAGAGAGAGAGACCTATAGTGAGATAGATGTGTATGCCACTTTCTATACCTTGACCTGTATTATAAAACATTTCTGGAAGTAAAAACTGTAAAAATATAGCAATTAGTGGGTAGTGGGCATGTAGAGAATTTTTAAATTATTTTTTATTACTTCTCTGTAACTTCCAAAAATTCTACAATGTATTAGTTTATATAAAACCCTATTATTTAAAACCCTATTATTTACGAATTGTGTTTAGAAGAGTGTTTAATGTGGGGGAAATACAGCTTACCTAGTTATTGTTTCATGTTATGATTACAACTGGAAAACTACATATGTGATTTTGAAGGTTTTAAGAGCTTTTTATTGATGGTAACAGATAAGAGTATATTGGAAGTTAAATCATAAGAGTAATAATGCTTATCTCTGAGATGTGCTTTTATGGCGAACGTTTTTTAATTCTTAAAGCATTTTGTAAGGCCAGATTTTCTACAAGAACACTTATTTTCACAAACAAAACATTTCCTTTTAAAGGGAAAAGACCTAAGTTCCTATTCCAGGCCCGATACTGTTTGTAGCTATGCTCACCTCAGAGGACTGTCAGGAGTTACAAATGTATGAGAAAACACTTTTTGTCCATGTAGAAATGGAGGAATTGCAGCATATATTAAGGTAGTTTTCCTACATCTTTTCAAACTCATGAGATTATTTTGAGCATTAAGAATTTGATACTTTTATTACAAATAAATCTTCAGGCTGTCATGATTCACCTTTCCTGAGACTCATTTTTCATTGACTACGCAGAGCACGACAAGCCTCCTAGGCCCTTCTCTAAGTTGAAGAGCAGTGAGAATCCATAGCAGGGGGGCATTTTATTAGTCCAGTGCCCACCAGGGCTCTGTTCCACATTCAGACCCCAGAGCCACATTGCTCAGTGGAAACGTGTGGACCACGTGAATGGGCTTGAAGTTGGGACACAGAGGCAACCATGAGGTACCTCAGGTCCCGTAGAGTGTGATGGTTTGACTGCCATCAGTCACTTTTCTCCCTGTCCACTCATGCCAGTTCTCCATTGAGCCAAGGAGTCTGTTCCTTCACTCAGTTCATTCTGGGCCGGCCTGAATGCTTTGAACATTGAAATATGATAGAAGTGATATGCCAGGTTTGGGGCTCACCTTGAGGGGGGCTGGCAGTTCCTGCTTTCTCCTGTTGAAGCCCTGAGCTGCATGTAAGAAGTCCAGGCTAGTCTTCTGAAAAGAGAGCGCATGTGTAATCGCAGCACCGAGGCGCCTAATGTATGACTTTCTTCTACATCCCCTCTCTCTTCCTCGGCCACGTGTATAGTGTCCCCTCTGTTGGGGAACCATAGCGTCATCCAGCTCTGTTAGTGACCAGATTGGCAAGTTGTTGTTTTTTGTGTTTTTTTTTGTGAGTGGCAGAGAGAGGAGTAGATGATTCCAGGTGCCCCATGGCTGCCAGCTCTGAGCTGCTGTCCCCTAGGAGCTTTCTCAATGACAAGACTCTTGCATTCTCCACCGGTCTCAGTACCTTGTCTGAATTCTAACCCTAGAAGTGGGGATGAGGGAAGAGGTTCGATTTGTTATTATCCTCTCAAACCTTGACACTTGAGAGGATTTTTCTTTATCTATTTAATTAGAAAAATTGCCAGGATGAATTCTAGCATGGGTCTCTTGTCACTGATCTTGTCTGCATGGCAGGGAGCCATTTCAATTCCATACAGAAGTCTCCGGGTCATCAGAGTGTTCTGATATAATTAGCCCCTGCCATACAAGTGTCATCGGCTCCCAAGTTTTAGTCAGTGAGCAAAAACACATACATTTTCTCGTTAACATTAATGTGAAAACTGCTGTACTTTTTCTATTAATGGAAAAGAAAGTTCAAGCTTTAAGCTGTTAATATCAATAATGAGTGCTGTAATTACATACTGGAGATAATTATAATTGTAATTATTATGCAACATCAGTGGCATATTATGGCATATTATGGCAACATCAGTGTTTGCCATTTTGCCAGTTTTTTTTGTTTTTTTTTGTTTTGTTTGTTTTATTTGTGAAAATTACAAGTGATGGCTGAAATGTATCTGGGGCACAATTTTGTCACAATTTAAAATGTTGTTAAAGGTAAAGCTCTATCTAAATCCTAAAAATTGAAAAATACATGAGCAAAATTTTATGCCCCATGCCTCTGAGCTGACTACAACCAGCTTCAACATTGTAGAAGTAAAAAACAACAACAACAACAACGAAAGTACTGCTTTGTATAGCAAAAATAGGTGATTTATCAATATGTGGGCATATTGTGTGAAAGCCATAAAGATAGCAGATGAATGGATGTATATCTTTGAGTATAGCTTCTGTTACTCTTTGTCTGACCTTCCATTCTGTAACATGAGAACTTGTATCTAGTCTTCATGTTCATCAACTTATTGTTTCGATCTCAGTTTATTTCCTGAATATTCTGGGAAGTTATCCTAGTTATCTCTCCATCATGACCTATAATCCTTGCTTTTCTGTTCCATGAAGATCATAGTTTCTTGAATGCTTTTGACAGATGACAATGATGACGCCAGAAGTATTTTGACACCTAACAATGTGCTACCCCAAATAGTCATTGTTTTGTGCTATTTTGCCAACGCAATCCCATTGCAGGTATATTATGAATTAGAGTCTCAGGAAGGTCATGCAAACTGTGCCAGGTCTTGCAGTTATTAAATACTGAAACTGGAGCACAAAACCCTGCTTCCCTGATTTGAAAGCCTATGTTTTTCACCACAAGATTATATATATGGCACACAGTCTTTTGAAATGTTACTGTGGATTCTGCCTAGATCATTTTCATGTGTATTTCTTCTCTGAATCACCCTAATATAGGGCCATTTTGCTTTCCACTCACCTAATACAAACCCTAATAGGTTTAATAGATGTTTACTGTTTCCTTTTCTGCAGACAATGTAAATTTCCTCGCTGCCATTATCCATTCACATTTAATCTGCTAAACATAAATAAATTCCAATTGTACTTCTTTTTCACTTTTCATTTTTATACTGAAAGAGGTTGCTCATCTTGCCAACAGTTAATTTCTCTACCTGCCCTGCACCTCATGCTCCTTGCAGCTCTCTCACCAGGGACTCACTCCGATTATTCTCTCCACATGGTCCCTCCAAAGGGCATTTGAACAATTCGCTCCCATTTCAAACAAAACCAAACCCAAACCAGAAAGCCTCCTTTGACCCGCGTTTTTTTTTTTTTTTTCTCGATTTCCCTACCTCTCCTGCCACAACCAACCCTCCTGAAAGAGTTTGCGGAAATATCTGTCTCCATAGCCTCATGCTATAGCCTTTCTTCAAGCTATAATAATAATAAGCTAACACGTTAGCTCCTCTCTCCCCCACCTCCACTGCCCCATAGCAGGTTCTCACTCCTTGAATCAGATGAACACCTTTCTCTGTGTAGTTCATTTGCCCTTCAGTGTCATCTGGCTTTGTGTACAACCCACTCCTGGAAGGTGTCTCTCTTTGGAAGTTCTCTTTCCTTGCACAAAAGGGCCTTGTATTTTCTTTCCGCTTCTCTAGATCCTTTCTCTGAGTCTCTTCAGCAGGCTCTTGTGTCTCTACCCACTCTCAAATGTTTACACTAGTCATTCTTTAGTGCCCTTTCTCCTTCTCCCCTTAGATGTGTTTTGAATACATTTGCCACTTTCTGTCTACACTGCCAGGAACCAGATTCCAGCAACAGCGTTCAGCCAAGTCTCCCTGTTTTTGGTTTTGCATTCGTGGTCATTCTAAAATGTGACTAACCGTGTCGCTTCCCTACTTAAAATACTGTAATGGTAAACTTAGGTGACATTCAAATGACTTTCCATGGTGTAAACTTTTGAGCTGGGCCCGAATAATGTTGCTTTACAGAGTTAGGGGTTAGAATTCCAGTGGAGTGGCAGGGTTCCATGAAGATGACCCCTTGTTAGTTTATGAAAGAATGCTATTGTCACAGATTTAACCTGTCACCCATGTTTCTATTGTTATGAGTTTGGGGAAGCTGGTTTACCTTAACAAATAGGCCCTAAATTTTTAAGTGTATTTTTTCTTTACATTATGGTTTGAAGTGACTCTTTCTGTAAGATAGACGGCTCTCCCCTACTTGGGATTCAGAGACCCTCTGGTGCCTCATTATAGGTATCCAGCTGCCACGAAGGTAAATAGAGTATGGGGGGAGGGGACATGGCACCAGAAACTGAAGAACGTAATTTCCACTTTCCTTCTCTTCACAATAACTGTTCACATGGTTATACCTCGATAAAATGGGTTAGGAAATGGAGTTCCATCACTGATATAAAAGAAAAAAAGAAAAAGAATTGTTGATAACTTGAGATGTGTCAAACAGGAAGGTAACTCAGTGATTGGGATTGGATGTGATGCCCAGTCTTTTGGAGATGTGGGCAGGATGCTATGGAAATACAGGGGGTGGGAGTGGTGGGTGCGGTGGTCATGAGGGACGAGACACGTGAGTTTATTCTTGATTATTTTCATCCTCTCAGGAGACAGAGGCTACTTGGTCTATTTTGTCATTCCATATCCAACATATCCAACATGATATAATATTTTGGCTGATCCTACTGCTCCCATTTTATATTAGGCAATTGGGAAAATGAAACATTTTGTAAAGAGGAACATGTCATTCTCTAAAAGAGCCCATTAAGTATAGTTGGTTGAGGTTGTAGGAGCCTGTATATTCTATGCTTTGAAAAATTTCACTGGAATTCTGACTCCAGCTAGAGCTAAGCTGTCAAACCAGGAAATGAGTCAGAACCCTACTGGGGATCATCTCTCCTTTGCAGCAATGGCTTCTGAATAGAGAAAAGTCTTCAAATTTTTTCTTGAATGTATTTATCAGTAAGGAACTGGCCCTGAAAATGCAAGGTTCTCTTGCAATCTTGCATCCTAAGACAATGAAATATTGGCATTTAATTACTGCTGGTAACAACGATATACAAACCGACTGCTTACCCCACACATAGAGCTGATCACTGAAACTGTATACCTGGGGCACACCATTTTAGCAGGCATCTACACAGGAGAAGCCAATCCTTGTGAGATATTGGACAAGTCACTTCACCTGATTTGCACATGCAAAAAAGGTGCTAGTAATAACAATCTCCAAGTTTGTGATGAAGATTAAACAAGATAGCTGTCACGTGGGGTGGCCAAAGGGGTCTCTGGTCCTGCTCCCCACATAAGAACGAAAGACATGGCTAGGCCAAAAAGAAACACCCATGGAGCCATAGATGGGGGAGTCATACCACTATATCCTCTCTGCCAGCATCCACCTTTCTGCAATCTGCGCTTGCCAACCAGCCACCATCTTCTTGCTAGCCCCCATTTTTTCTGCTAGCGTAGCCACGGCAGTTATATTAGTGGCCAATGGCTCACTGATTACAGCTGACAGCCAACTAGCCACAGCTGATGGCTATCCAATCACAGTTGATGGCCATTTACTAGCTGAGCCAGCGCCTTTCTATGTGAGGGCGAGAGCCTGGAAACAGCACTCCTGGCTCTGTCCCCACAATAGCCTATAGGAAAGAAAGCACTTTGACAGAATAGGTGCCCAAGAAAGGTGAATTCCTCCCCTTCCTCCCTTTTTCCCTCCCTCCTCCGTTCCTTCTTCCCTTCCGTCCTTTCTTACTCCCCTCCTTTCTCCTCCCTTCCCTTGTGTGGTAGAGCTGAGATTCACAGCAGAGGACCATGGAGAGCCTGATGGATGAGACTGGCTCTGGGCACTGTAAAGGCAGGAGAGAGAAGTCAGAGAACTGGGCAAAGGGCAGATAACAAGTGAGGGCATGGAGCTGGAAGCCCCCCAACCCTTCAAAAACAGAAAGAAAGGGTTTTGCAATTCGAACGTGTTGTCATAGGAGAAGTGTGAAGCTGAAGAGGTCAAAGGAAGATGAGGATTCCATGCCTCACACAATTAGCACCTACGGCTGAACACAGGACTCCTCCAGGCTGAGTTGGCTTGACCTTTGGTCTGGCGAGGGTCTAACATGCAGAGAAGGGAGCTGAGCAAGGCCCTGTCGTATGCCAGCAGCTCAGGTAAAAGGGACATGCAGACCTTAGGCTTCTCTGGACTTCCGCTCTGGTGCCTGGACTCGAGCTGGCTTGCCGCCGCAACACAGAGGTTGGCACCGAGGGCTGTGCTGAGGCCTGCAGCCTTCCTCCACGGTCTGTCTGTGGAGTCCTTTCTGCCTACACGCCGCTCATTTCTCTGGTCCTCTCTCTCTCTCTCCCTCTGCCTTGGAGTCCTGGCTTCCTCGCCCAGCTGGATCCTCCGATGTCCTGCCCTTCTTTACCTCGTTGATTCCTGTCACTCCCTCACTGCACTCTCAGCTCTGTGTGCAGCCCCATCTCGGGAAGAGACCCGTCCTTCCAGCCAGGCAGACGGTCCTGCTGGGCCAGCTGAGCTCCCACTGCTACACTGTGTGTCCTTAGCTGTGTTCCGCAGAAGACCATCGCCCCCAGTGACTTGTGACTGCCCCTGGGTGGGAGGAAGACGTGCCTGAGGCCCCTTTCATGCCTCTGTAGAGGGAAGCGCTCCTTGGTGGCTTCCCATAGGAGCACAGAGCTTGCTAAAGCCAGCCAGCCAGAACACGGAGATTTCAAGTAGAACCGTTTATGGCTGCATTAAAAGTGATTTCTGTTCCTTTGGGGAGGTAGATGCCATGTCAGAGAATTAGAGTGGAAAACTCTGCTCTAAGATCCTGAGGCCAAAACCCTTCTTCCCCAGGTGAGTCTGGCCTGGACGTGCCTGCATTAAAGGTAGACAGCATCCTGCAAAGGATGGGAAGATGTAGAAAACGAAACAATGCATAAGTAAAACCCATTTTCGTGAGGGACTTAATATAGATCATTTAAATCATGGCCTAAAAGGAAAATCAGGAAATCAGAGCATTCGAATGAGAGAATCTCCCAAGAGCAAAGTATCTACAAATGCCAGAGACCATTGTGTCTCTTTGAAATACTACACAAGGTAGGAAGGTTGGATAACCCAGGGCCAGGCAGCCTTAGCTGTGGCCTTGGGACAATGCTAGTGCCCCTGTGATGGGTGTTTGTGTGGGTCATGCCAAACCTCTTGTTCTAGCCTTGTTGTCCCTCCTTTTCCATCTTAGCACCTGCTGTTTCCAGGTCATTCTGAGAAAGAAAGGAAAACAAGTGGTAACACTTGCAGCTGTATTAGTTGTCTACGGCTGTCATAACAAAAAATCACCACAAATTGGGTGGCTTAAAACAAGAATTTATTTTCTCCTAGTTTTGGATGTCTGGAGTTCAAAATCAAGGTGTCAATAAGGTCACGCTCCCTCTGGAAGTGATAGGGGAGAATCCTTCCTTTCTTCTTCCATTGCCTGGTGGTTCCAGGCCTTCTTTTGCCTATAGAAGCTTAACTCTGACACTTCCATCTTCATATCATCTTCTCCATGTGTTCTCTTCTCTTCTGAGGATACTTCTCATTGGGTTTAGGACCCACCATAATTCAGAATGATTTTTATCTAGAGATCCTAAACTTGATCTGCAAAGTCCCTCCCCCTTTTTTTCCTTTTACAAATGAGGTCACATTTACAGGTTCTGGTGGACATGTATTTTGAAGGCTCATCATTCAACCCACTACAGCAACCTCTGGGGTAGTATCTTCTAAGACAGCATGGAAGACAGAACCTGAGGTTCGCTTCCTAAGACAGCAGCTCACCAGTTCACTCTGAGTGCTACTACTCGTCGGGTGGTCACTGGCCTCACACCACCGGGCCACACTGCCCTGTGTTAAGTTCTTGAATTCACCTACCCCCTTCCGACCTTGGAGTCTTTGTACTTTTCCAAGGACAGTTGTCTCATGGCTTACTCCTTCTCACTCTGTAACTCTCATCTCTGATGGTTACCTCCTCCCAGGAAGCCTATCTGTGACCACCCAATTTTTATCACAACTTCTGTTTTTGGGGTTTTTTTTTAAAAGCACTGACCACAACTTTCAATTACTTAATTGACTATTTTCTCTTTTTCCCACTAACTGAAGTAGTAACTGGGCAAGAAACAGGTCTACCCTGTTTATACTACATACCCAACACCACGCATAGTGCCGGGTTCTCAAAAACTAGTCATTAACAAAGAAGGATGGAATGCGTTCAAGGAATGAGCAGCATATAATGTCTATGACATCATTTCTCCTCCTTGTTTGTACCTCTTTCATCCTTTTCTGGACTTAACTTTCTGTGTCAAGTGATCGTATTCTTCTCTAATCCCTGTTGGGATAATAAGTGATGGACACCCTTGCACTACTGCTCATCTAAATAATTAACTCCATGTATCTCTCTGAATTCTACTGGAAATGAGAATGAAACAACCAAACAGTTGTTCCTGTTGCACCAAACAACTTAGTTGTAATGTTTTGTGGTCATGACAATTTCCTCCAAGGAAGGGTATTAAGCATAAGGGGAAGAGGAGGCCATCATTGCAAGGGCAATACTGAATTATAGCCGTACAGACAGGTGAGCAGCCAGCCAGCTCCCATTCTTCTATGTCGTACACATTAGCTTCTGGATTTTCAGCACCCTACGTAACCTTAGGCTACAATACATGTCTCATGCTTTTGTGAAGATTTCTTTATTGGAACTTTTCTTCTTCATTGCCTTTATAGAAATAATACATTCCTATTGTTGAAATTCAATCATTATAAAAATGTATAAGGATGAGAGTTTAAAATAAAAGTCACTCAAACTCTCTACCACTGAGAAATATAATGAACATTAGATAGGCATGATTCCAGGCAGCTCTCTACGCATACATACGTAGGAAGGATGTATGGTTAGGTAAATAGTCTGTGAAATAATTTTCATAACAATGGGATGATACTTTACATACTATGATATTTTTGGTAAGAAACAGAACAAAAGAAGTTCATTTGAAATTGAAGTATTTGCTGTGTTTTAGTTATATTTTATAACAAAAGAATTATTAGATTCTAGAAGATCCTTCTAAAATTAAGGGACATTTTGTTTCCCTTATAATATAAAGAATTGCCACAATTATTTACTGTTCAATCTATATTTAAAGAAATCCATGCTCTCTACCAGAATGACTCCATTCTGGTATATAGGGACTGTATTCCTTGAAGTCTTATATGGTTGCCTTAATTTGTTTTCACACACAATTAACATTTATCACCTCCTTAAACTTCTAAATTAGATGTCTCCAGAGTCCACCTCTTTCCCAGATACCTCCCTCTTGGAATTCTCTGTCCTCATCCTCCAATGTGTACAGATAGATTACTCTCTACATGTATCTGTAAAACTTAATTTGGAAGCTTTCTTTTACTACTCTCTCACTTTGGATTTTCAGTTATTTAAAATACCATGTCTTTTCCTTTCTTATTTTCTTATTTTGTTAGAGTATACTTTCAATTAACTCCCCAATAATGATTGTGGGGAAGAAAAACATTTCTGTGTCACTTCATATGTTAAAGAGCCTTTTTATATACCTTCTTTTGTGAAATAGCTGTTTAAATGTTTGCCCATTTAAAAATGTCTTAACTTTTTGTTTGTTTTTTAGATACAGGAGATTTTTAAGCTAAATATATTCTAGTTACATATCCTTTGGCAGATATATGTACCTAAAATATTTTCTCCTTTTGTTTCATTGCCTATTCAGTTCTTAATAATGTTTTATAAAACAAATTTATTGAGGTATAATTGTCATACAATAAACTGCGCATGTTTAAAGTGTACAGTTTGATAAGTTTTGACATATAGTATAAACATCCATAAAACCATCACTACAATATAGATAATATACCTATCACCCCCCCAAAGTTTCTTTGTGCCTTCTTGGGATTCTTCCCTTCTGGCCTTACCTGGGCAACCCATTCCTCAGGAAATCAGTGATCTGCTTTCTAATGTCATTGTAGATTCGTTGGCATTTCCTGAAGTTTTACGTGAACAGAGTCATAAGCTATGTAAGTTTTTGTCTATTTTGTTTCACTCAGGTTAATTATTTTTATGACTCACCCACATTGTAGGTATCAATAGTTCATTGGGTTTTATTGCTAAGCAGTATTCTGTTACACGGATGTGCTACATTTTGTTAACTGTTCACTTGTAATGGACATTTGGGTTGTTTTCAGTTTGGGCTATTACAAATAAAGGTGTTGTATATAGTCATATGAGTTTTTGTGTATATATATATATATATATATATATATATATATATATATATATATTCTTCCATTTCTCTTAAGAAAACACCTAGGGGTGAAATAAGAATTCCAGTTCTTTCACATTCTTGCCAATGCTTGATATAATTGGACTTTTTAATTTTAGTCATTCTATAATAGTAAGTATGTAACGGTAGATAATTATGGTTTTGATTTGCATTTCCCTAATGACACATGATGTTGAGCATCTTGTCTTTCTTTCCTTGTTGCCTGCTGTCCTCTCTCCCCTCCTATCTCGTCTCCCTCTCTGTACTGCTATTACGCTGGCGATTTCTCTTGGTTGAGTTTACAACTCTTCTCAGTTTGGTACCATCCACATACGTCTCCCTTTCCATGCAAGTAACTACTTCCTCCTTTTATTCCTTCAGGCTGAGTGCTCATAAGCACATCTCACTATTACAAATCCCAGGACACTGCATCATCGTTCATCATTCCCCTACATACTTCCCGTGCCTTTGTAATCACAGCCTTTTAAAAACTCTGCTGGAACGATCATATTTTAGACATGCCATCTGTTTCTTGCAATTAACTGATACATTTCAGATGATGTCTAGTATTCCTACTATATCTAACATTTTGCAGAACTATGAAAGAGTCTTCTACCAGGCTTGATTTTTTTTATCATTGCAGAAACCATTCAACAAGAGTTACAATACTACTGACAAGATATATAAAATATCTTTTTTTTTTTACATGGCAATACTACACAGCCTGTAAATACATTAATAGCCATTCATTTTCTCCACTCAGACTTTTTAAAAGGACCTAGACTTGGCTTTTTCTGTGTGGCTCCAACTGAATTTTAGTTTCTTGACAGAGAAAACATTCATATCACAGGCAAAGGTAAAATTGATTGTATTAGTGCCTGTCACGGTCAAAGACAATGCCCTGCGCATGGGGAGTGGTTGAAAGAAGTGGTGTGAACCATCTGTCCTTTCTCTGATACCCATACACAAAATGAAGCTTTGGTTGCTTTGAAATCGCAAGTGCTGTTTGCAGTAGTATGTTTCAGTTCATGATTCTGCCTTCTGAATGTGCACTCTTCTTAAAAATCTTTGTTAAGAAAGAGTGGTCATTTATACAAATACCCTAAAATCAAGTGTCGATTCTCAGAACCTTGAATTTTAGGGTTCTCATTGTGTTGGAATTATATCTTATTGATAATTATTTTGAAATTAATTATATGTTACAACATAGAAATATTTTTTGGTAGAGATATAGTTGGATGGTAGTAAAATTTGATCAAAAATAAGTACTATATATAGAGAATATAATCAATATCAAAGTAGTGTTCTCTCTTCTGGAGGCATTGATAAGGCAGTCTGCTCCATGTTAAGGCGCTGCTGGTTCTCACTGAGATCAGTTTCTTGAGACAGTAGGTACTTTCATCTAATGGTTTGTATAACCTGGAAACTTTTACTTGTCTCAAAAAATAGATTAATAAAATAATAATTATAGTCAACAAAATGTACAAGACATTTTCCAGGCTGAGAAAGATCAAATAGACAACGTTAAGCAAGATTAGTTTAAAAACTTTATAATCGTAAGGCTTCATTTAGCATATATTTACATCAAAGGTCTTATCCTATAAGAAGAGATTGAATCCTATTAATTATGTTGTGAGCTACAAATAAAACCTTGACAGGTTCAGTAAGAAGTATGAAGATCTCTTTTGACTACAATGCAGTTAAACCAATATTTTAACCATGTGGAAAATTTAAAGTTGCTCTCCTAAGTGAATGATGATACAACATAACAAAATGCCATCATAAATAATTTATACCTTTTAATAATGATAAAACTATAATTGAAGATAAATGTAAATTAACTGTCTTAATTCAAGAAATTCAAAACTAACAACCAATTAAATTTAAAGAAAGAGAAAGGAAATAATAAATAGTATAGTAGATATTAATGAATTAAAAAACAGAGTAGAATTGGTAAATATATGCTGCTAAAAATATACTTTAAAAATTGATTATTAAGTTAAAAGAACTTAAAGCAATAATATACCATCTTGGAGATAAAGGGAAATAGATATATCATCACACACAGGGCTTTAAAAAGTTAATAGGAGTATATTACAAATAAGTCTATAAATAAAATTTGAAAATCTGTATTAAAGTGATATTTTTTTGAAAACATATTACTGAAATTTATTTAGAAGTAGAAAATCAATAGGGACCAAAAATTATGTAAGGACTTTCAAATGTTTCATAAAAGATTCAGATGTCCAAACACAGTATATACAACCACACATGCACACACACAGACACACACACACAAAGCTAGCAATTTGCATGAAGATACTTTTGACAGTGTGATGAAAAGTTAGCTTTCAGTTTTGTACTGAGCTTCAAAATACCTAATGGAAAACTAAAGGAGAAGTAGACACATCCACAATTATCTTTGGAGATCTTATCCCTTTCCTCAAATTTTTCCCGAGAAATATGGACAATAGAAGGGTAGACCCTCAACACTGATATCCAAAATAGTGTTGCCATTCTGGCATCAGAAACATTTCCCTCCCACATCGGAAGAGGCCCAAACCCCCAGATAGCTCTGTGGTCGGCTGAGTGTCAGTTATCAGGACTGTCACGTGGTCTGATGGTGTAAATCTGGATGTGGCATGCATACATTGAGATGCAGGTAAATATATCCACTATGTCCCCCCCCCTTTTCCTGTGGAATAATCAAATGAGTATCCCTAGAGACTTGATTACTCTATCCTTACCTCAAACCCTCTTCTTTACAGAATGGGGATGTACCTAGAAGTGTGCCTAGAAGAACTAAGAGATATACATTTAAGGACACAGTATTGGCTTACAGATTTTCCATAACGGAAGGAACAAAATATGGTAGATTCATATATAAGGAGGCAATGTCTATTTTAAACTGCACCACATGGGACTGCCAAAGAAATAGTCCAAGTGTGTCCACTGAGCTAGAAATAAACTGCCATAGATATATTTTGAAGACATGCTGCAGTCAGCCTGTAAAACACCATCATTATGAGCTTAGTGAGCAGGCAGAGGGACTTCTGCTCAGCTGGGAATGCAGGCAGCTCAAAGGCAAGTGTGTGATTGGAAACACAGCTGGGGTGTGTGCACCACTAAAAGCCATCCCTGGAGAATTCCCAATGATCCATTCAAATCTCTGTCCAAGAAGAAAACAGTCAGGCCTGGGACAAAGGATAGCTCTAGCTGGAAAGCTGAACTCTCAAATAACTCCAGATTCTGGCTAGATTCCTACCATCTATTTTATGGTTAGGGAGTGAAGTTTTGGAAGGGAACTGACATAGAAAGAATTATTAAGTGAATATACATTTGGTAAGAAGTTTAGCTTTTGCAAATGTCTCAAAAGACTTCTTTTGTTTCTGTTTTTATTATAATAATGATACATACACACTGTAAGAAACCAAATAGCTATAAAATGGAAAGTTCAGAGGACTCTGCTTGTAAACATATAGTATCCAGTAAAACTATTCAATTTCGCTAAGCTTCATTTTTCTCATCTGTAAAGATGCTAATAGGATCTTGTTCTTAAGGTTGATTTGAAGATTTAAAATAGACAATCCATGGAAAGTGCTCAATAAATGTTGATTATTATTATGTCAATAATATATATATATATTATTATACATAGGAATATTTATATATTGTTTTTTAACTTATGTTTTCACTCAAAAATATTCAAATAAATTTCTAAAACAGGAATCTCCATGTGTTCACTGGAGAAATGGGAAAAGGAAGAGGCAAACGGAAATCTATTTAGTTTCAGTCTTTACTTCTTAACACTTTCTGCTATCGCAAGGTCTTCTCATTCTTGCCAGTTACAGAAAAGCCATTCATTCAAAAATCATTACAAGCCAACTTATTATGCAGCAAAAAATAAGCCCAGGGATACTTTGGAAAGGATGTGTGACCCAAGGGATGGAAGACCTGGACTTGATCCCAACTAGTCGAGGTATTCCCAAAGCAGTAGTGAGGAAAGTTACTTCTTGTTCTTTATTTTAACCCTTTGATTTGTACCTTCCTTAGATAACATTGAACTTTAGGTTTATTTGGCTGAACTATAGATCTTAAATTTTCTCCTCAGAGGAAATTTTTAACTGGGATATTGCCAAGTCATTCATTTTATTTTAGGAACAGGAGTGGAAGCAAATGTACACTAATTCTATCGTTGCTTATTTAGTAGGGAATCAGTAGATACTATTTACAGAAAGAGAAAAATAAGTAATAATATAAAATTATATATGGTTGCTACAAACTTCTCAAATAATCAGAAAGAAACACACATAAAACAGAAAGACAACACTTGCTGAAAGGTAAAATAATGAAAGAAAAAAACAAAAGCAAAAATGTGAAATTGGACATATATCAACAATGTTCAGAGAAAAACTTAGGCTGCTAAATACTTATATCAATAATTTAAAAAGAATGAAAATATATGAATTTAGCCAGAAATAAAATAGAAAAATGTAAGGAAAGCTAAATGCTGGATTTAAGGAACAGAAAATAGGAGAAAAAACAAGTAAGTCTTACATCTAGTTATGAAAAAAAATTAAAAACACTGTATTTAAAAATATAAAAAATAAGACAAGATAGGAAATTTCTAAAAATATAGAAGAAATTAAAATAATAAAAGAAACAACTTTGCTTAACTTTATGCCATAAATTTGAGAACCTACTGTGTTTCCCTGAAAATAAGACCTAGCCGGACCATCAGCTGTAATGCGTCTTGTGAAGCAAAACTTAACATAAAACTTAATATATTATATTAAAATAAGACTCAGTATTATATTATATTATATTATATCATATCATATCATATTATACTATACTATACTATACTACATTATATTATTATTGTTATATTATATAAGACCCGATCTTATATTAAAATAAGACTGGGTCTTTTGTTAATTTTCACTCCAAAAGACGTGTTAAAGCTGATGGTCTGGCTAGGTCTTATTTTGGGGGAAACACAGTAGCTAAAGAGGATATAGTTCAAGGAAAATATAAATTAATAAAATTGACTGTGGAAGATATAGAAGTAATCCTAAACAGATTAATTGCCACAGAAGAAATTTTAAAAGCTGTCACTGAGGTACACCTACACAAAAAGCACTAGGTTCAAATAGTTTCACAAGGAAATTCTACCAAATCATTAAGGAACTGATCATTTAAAACCATATAAAATATTCTAGTCCAGAGCATTAAAAAAAAGAAAGTTTTTAAATTTTTACTACTATCTCAAAAATCCTATGAAGGTAAAAATTACAAGTCAATTATAGTTGTACATATCAACATAAAAATCAATAAGTAAATTATTAGCAAAAAAGTGCAGTAGCTCTTTACAGGAATTAATAGAATGAGGCCAAGTAGATATAATTCCAGAAATGTAAGAATTAATTACTATCAAATACCTATTAATAATCAAAAGGGAAAAAAATCATATTATCCCCATTAATCCTGAAAATGTATTTCATAAAATTCAACATCTTTTTTTGAACAAAAATGATGATGATGATGATGATGATGATGGCTAAATTACCCATTGGTCCCTTAGCTTGGTGCCTACACCACAACATTCTGAAATGTATCCCTTAATTAATCTATCTTCCCATTTCCAAGGCTAACATGCCACGTCTCTATTTTCAGTTGGTATAACCTCTTTCCTGGTCTTCTGCATATTTCTTGCTCCTGAAATCCATTATTACACACCAGAGTAATTTTGTGAAACATAAATGAGAAAATTTTGCTCACCAGGTTAAAATTCTTTAATGGCCTTCCTTTATACTCAGCATAAAATCCATGCCCCTTATCATGGCCTGCAAGCCCTGCGTTATCTCCTTCCTGCCTGAGTCCCACACCTCATCTCCAACCAGTACTCCCCGGTGCTTCTAGCCATCATGGCTGCCTTGATCTTGGAACAGTGCAGTCTCGTTTCTGCTTTGGGCTTTTATATTCACAGCATGTTTTCCCTGAAAAGCTTCTCCTTGAAATATTTTTTTGTCACTCAAGTTTCTAGTCAAATGTTGTTTTCTCATGAAATTTCCTTGACCGCCCTCTCAAAAATCTTCCTTCTTTTGCCTAGAGTCCCTCCTTTCTATTCCATTACACTGTTTTATTTTATTCACGGAATTTCAGTCTGAAACTACCCAAATTATTTGTTATTGTTTTTCTCCTGCAAGGAGAATGAAAGCTCAATGCCAGGACTATCATTCCTTTTGCTGCACTGAACTCAGAACAATGGCAGCCTCCAAATGTCAATCACAGCCCGGGATCTTACAGGTGTTGGGCCGGGCTGAGGCTGCTTCTGACTCCTAAGTGGCTGCTCGCGTGGAAGATGGGACTTGGCTGAGGCAAGTCACGGAGAAACGTGAATAACAAACCTGCCAAACAGTAGTCCTGATCATAAAAAGCACAGCATTTAAAATGCACAGTACTTTAATATTTTTAAAATATTCAAAAAATGCAAATCTTGGAGCATGATAATCAATAAATATTTTTGAAGTTCTTTTTTAAAACTCTAAAACCTCAACACAAAAATGTGCCAGAGCAACAAAAGGTTTAATGAAGGGAAAAATACCATCCATTTTTGTAGTAGGTAACAAATGTTTTGTGCCAGCATATCATTTTTCCCTATTCCTACAGACCACCCTTTTGTTATTTGTGCATAAAAATTCATAACATGTTTTCTTTCGGTCTTCCTTTTTTTTTTTAACTCTTTTCTCATTTATTTCTTGTATTTCTTTACATAAACGGAGGAATAGATTAACATCTCAGGAGAACAGCACTAAAGTGCTATGGCTGTTATTCTAAACTCTTAGCTATTCCATCAGACCTGATATATGATGACATTTTTCTGTGGGAAGGCATTTCCATAAATGCACTGGATTTTTAGTGAGCCAGCTACAGCACAGGGATGTGTGTATCTATAGATGTGTGAGGTGTGTATAAAAACACATTTGATCTTTACTTCTTTTTAAAATTTCGCCAGTACTACCCATAAAATTCCCCTGGGATGTATTAAATAATGACAAAAATCACAATAACTGCTCTTTGTTGGACTATTCTATCAGGATACACACTCTTTGATCATGAAAACAATCCCATGAAAGAAAGAAGAAACAAGTGAAAGGATGTGTTTAAGGTTACGTAGCTGACATTAATAAACCAATAAAGCAAAACAGCCCGTGTTAACCCATGGCCGCCGTGACTGTTGAGTTCGGAGGTCTTAGCAAAGTAGCTGCCAGTGATACAAAGGCAGAGACTTTTGGCAATATCTCCTGCTCTTCAAAATACTTTTCCTGCTCACTTGCTGATGCTTGAAATTTTAAAAAATAGACTTTAGTTTTTAGAGCAGTTTTAGGTTCACAGCAAAATTGAGTGGAAAATACAGAGATTTCCCATACACTTCTTATCCCAACACACTCAGCTTCTCCCACTATCAACACGATCCATCAGAGTACATTTGTTACCACTGATGAGCCCTACATAGACATTTCATAAGCACCCAATGTTCATGATTAACATTCAGGTTCACGCTTGGTGTTATTCGTTTTATGGATCTGGACAAATGCACGATGACACCATGTGTCCACCATTATAACATTATATAGAGTAGTTTTACCACCCTAAATATTTTCTGTGTTCCACCTGTTCATCTCTCCCTTCCTTTTAACCTGTGGCAACGCCTGATCTTTGTGCTGTCTCCATAGTTTTGCCTTTTCCAGAATGTCACATAATTGGAATTATACAGCATGTTGCCTTTTCAAATTGTCTCCTATCACATGGTAACATGTATTTAAGTTTCCTCGATGTCTACTTATGGCTTGATAGCTCATTTCTTTTTAGTGTTAAGAAATATTCTATTGTCTGGATGTAGCATAGTTTATTTGTCCATCAACTACTAAAGGATATCTTGGTTGCTTCCAAATTTGGCCATTAGGAATGAAGCTGCCATAGACATTTGTGTGCAGGTTTTTGTGTGGACATAAGTTTTCCAACCAGGAAATACCTCCTGCTCTTCAAAATACATTCCCTGCTCACTTTGCCTATACTTTGATACTATATATGCATTTTTCCTGAGTTAATTGTTTTATTTTTTTAAGTGGTTCAATTATTTCCTGGGTAACATTTTCAGAAAAATGTAAGAGTCTTTGCATATCTGAGAATAACTTAATGGTTTGATTCATAAATTATAGCTTGACTGAGTATAGAATTCTTTCCCTTCAAAAGGTATGCAAATCTTTCATTCAAAAATTATAAAAAAGTTCCATTATTCATTTAATATTTAGTGTAGTAAAGAAGAAATTTAGTTTTATCATGACTTATTTTTTCCTTCTATAGGTGTCTTTCTTTCTGTTAATAAGCAGGACTTTTTTTTTTCTTTTTATTATTAATGTCATCTGATATTTGACAATACATTTCCTGGTCAAGATTCAAATTTTTCTTCAACTTAGGCAACTTCTACTCAATTATTTCTGCAATTTTGCTTGTCCTTGTGCAAATTTCATCCTCCTGTACTATGTAAGTGATGCGTATTGGATTTCCTGGATCCTTTCTTTACCATCTCTTGTTATGTTGTTCATTATTATATTATCTTTCTCTTTTTCCTCTGAGTTCTAGGACAATGTTTTGTGCTCCCTTTTTATCAGCTTCTCAGTTTCCTTCATTATCCAACTTGCTAGTGACTGCCTCCACAGTGTTTTTTAAAATGTGGCAATTGGGTTTATTATCCAAAACAATGTTTTGCTAATATTGGGTATTTTTTTTCCTAACGTCTTCTTCCTACACTGTCATCTGGAATCTCATTGGAAATATTAATTAAAAAGTTCATCTTGATCCCAATTCCTTACCTCTATTTCCTTTCTTTTAAACTACTGAAGCTTTCCATTTGGTGGATTTTATTCGTTTTATCTTATATAAAAGAGCAGAAAGGAAATGTCATAGCCATGTCAAAGAATCTTCTTTGTGTTATATGCAACTTAAAAGTAGCTGAGGCAGACTCCCTCCCCCACACTGCCTCTTCTCTATCCTTAGGAAGGCACCGGGTCAAGTATGACTTCAGACTGAGATCCTGAGATCCACGGTTGATAGGCTTCGACCTTCGTACACTTCTTGAATCAAGGTCAATTTCCTTCTCTCTTAGAGGCCACTCTTGCCTCCCACCCATATGCCTTCTAGCCTAGAATTCTGCTGGTTATTTGCATCCACTTATTTACACTGTATTTTCCGTCTGCATATGGTTATATGTAAGGACTTGCCATTCCCTTACCCATTTGCCTACTCTCTATAATTTCCAAAAGGTGAGTTAGGAACATTTCCGGGATCCAAGGATCTCTATTACATTTTCTCACATTACTTCGATGGACATGAGTTAGAGAGAAGAGCACAATAAGGGTGATAAAATTGTTACCTTAAGGGGAGTCCCCAGGGCCTCTTGTACTAGAGTGGCCGTACAATGAATTCGATGTCTCATAAAATTTTAAGCTCTTTGTAACCAAATAGCATCATGCAAGGGCCATCTTTCTGGGATTCTATGTAGAGCTTGTCTGCACTGCGCTGAATAAACCTCAAAGTTGATGTGATCCCATCTCATTTTACCACTCTCTTGGCATCATCCAAGTTTTATTTTTGTGCCCCTCTTATGTCCATCAGATTTCTGCTCCCAATTTAATGGCAACTAAAATAAGAATTATATTTTCTTGCTGATTTCCAAGTTGCTTGGAAAAGATGCCAATCCGTTTCCTGCTGGGACTCTTGTTTTATAATTAGTCCAGGGTCATGTACCATTATAGATGTCACTGCTCACAGACTGCCTCCTCCTTAACTGCCGTCATTCCCTGGCAGACCATCCTAGGCATGATGTAAGGCCCACTTGACATTCTTCTCTCCCGTTGAATCATCCTGTTAAAAGTATTTGAAAATCTCACCCTTACACTGGAGCTATTGCCTTCTTTCCCCAGCCCTAACTCAGATCTTTTAAGCAAAATCATTTCACTTTCTATTTTCTCCTCTCCTTAGGGAAGTTATGACTCAGACAGACTTGAACTTAGAGAAAGAGGTTGGATGGGGGAAGTGCCTTTCATCTTCTAGAAAGAATGAGCTGCAGAGAAAAGGGAAGAGAAGAGACAAGATGGGGAGGGATAAAGCTGATGAACTTGCTCCCTGAGAGCTGGGTTTTTGTAATTTGGCATCGTAATTTGATTAGACATGTTGGAGATTTTTAGATGATTAGACTCCCCCACAATTAAATACAAATAAGAAAACCTTTCAAAGCCAAATTAAAATGTTATTTTGGATAAAAATTGTGTTTGGCTTATCTGTGTTGCGGTGCCCTGGTGAAAACTGCCAGATTCACTGAGTTTGTACACAAACAGAATGGGAAGGAAAAAAGGAAATAGACATTCATCGAGTGCCTTCTTCATGCCAGATATTTAACATGCCCTCTTACTTAATCATTTCAACCCTATGTGGTAGGGTTTTCTTTACAAAATTTACAGGTGAGGCCCAGAGGGGCTAAGTCATTTGTCAAAGGTCAGAAGCTAGGAAGCGGCAGAGCCAGGATCTGAATTTGAATTTCTCAGTTTTGTGAGCTTATATTAGTATTGTCTCTCAATACTGCTCGATCTCATTCGTGGAGAGGTCAACAAACTGTGGGGCCAAGCCAAATCGGCTTGCTACCTGTTGCTGTAAACACATCTATACTTCATTACCTATTGTCTGTAGCTGCTTTCGTGCTTACAAAGTCAGAATGAGCAGTTGTGATGGACACTGTATAACCCGTAGAGTCTGAAAGTTTGCCAACTTCTACATTACTGCGCGGTGGGTAATAATAAGGGTCAGAGAAATTAAGTCACGGTCAAAATTAACATCCCGATGATGAGACAAACTAAGATCCTCTTGTGATAGCCTGAGAAGGATACACAATCATTTCTGTGCTCTTCCTGCCCGTAAAGGCATATCCTGAATTTAAGCATGAGAAAACATAGTAAACTGACACTGAGAAACATTACGAAAAATGCACTCTCTGAAAATGGCAATGTGATTCATGAAAGGCAAAGAAAGATGAAGGAACAGATTCAGATTAAAGGGGACTAAGGAGGCCGCTACAGTCAACACAGGATTCTTGACCAGGAAACAATGTTATAGAGGAAATGATTAGGAACGTAGGCAAATTTGAATATGGACTGTGGTTTAGATAACAGTATTGTGTCAAAGTCAAATTTCTTGATATTGATAACGTACGGTGCTTATAGAAGAGAATGTTCTGTTATTAGAAAGTATGTGCTGTGCAGGTGGGAAGCAAAGGGGCACAATGCTTGTCACGTACTCTCCCATGGTTTATGGAAAAGTATACACACACACACAAAAGGAAGATTATGTAAGAGATAGAGAACAGTGTAGAAAATGTGGCAGCATTTTAACAAACGATGAACTTGGGTGAAGGATATGTGAGAATTCTTTATATATTGCTTTATGTCTTGTTTCTTGAAACTAAATCTGGGTAAAGCGTGTGTTAGAGTACATCATATTACTTTTGTAATTGTTTATAAGTTTGAAATGATGTATTTCAAAACCAGAAGTTAAGAAACTACAAAGTAATGTGTTTCGGTTTTTGTTTTTTTTTTTTTAAAGAACTTGAGTTTGGAATTGGTTTCAATGAATGGTTATTAACGGGGCAAGTGTAAAGCCCAGTCATCAGAAAAGGGAGTGATCGGTGACCATGCGCAGAAGCTGCTGAAAGATCCTTTCACGGTGAGGCATCTGGTTGACCACGGATGGGTCTAAATGCAGGACTGCGGACATCCTTGCCCACACCACCCAGGCCTGGGAGTGTAGCTGTATAGGACAAAGTGACAAAGACATGGAGAAAAACTAAGGGATGGCCCCTCCCGCAGCAGACTGAGGGAGCAGGAAGGGAGGCAGAGTGCCACCTCCTGTGGGAAGAAGGAGTGCTGGCGTTCATTCAAATTCTGCTGCTTGCGGAAGAACAGCCCTCACAGAGCCTCGCTCTTCTCCCTGGGTTCAGGCAGGAGGGGTGCCTGGATGGATGTCATGCGCAGGGCAGTGTGAGTGTCAAAGGGGAGATCCTTGACACGAAAGCAATGGGAAAAACACGTAGAAGCGTTGGGGGGCTTTGCGTGATTTCTTCTACCTTTGTAGTGCCATGAAATGCAAATGTAAACAGTCTTATTCATAAATCAACATGCTCCTGAGTTCTTCCCTGAGGTCCTCATTTTATCATTCTGCCTTTAAGCCTTTGGTTTCCATGCCATGCCTCTCACAGTCTGAGGACTTCTGGCCTCCGCTCCCCCTCCTTTGTTTTGGTGATTTGGTCACAGTGTGGACATCACCACACCAGGCTTGACAACACAGCTGCAGATAGCTGGTAATGGGGCTCCACTCCTGCCTATCCATCCACACTTATGATGGGTTCTGGATACCCAAGCTCCTAAAGCCATGTGTTTTGGCCTTGAACTTCCTCTTGCTTTGACTCTTATTCTCCAGCTTCTTCCCAGAGTTCTCATTTTTGACTCTGTTTTATCTCTCGCTTTCAGCTCCATACTTACTCCCTTCGGAACTGACAGTTGTTAGGATTTCCCTAGCCATTTTCAGGGGAGAAAAAGGAAGCACAGAGTGATTAAGTAATTTATTAAGGTCACACAATTAGTAGATGAAGGAGTCAGAACTAGACCCACCCTGGCTGACACCAGGTCCTTGACCTTTGAACTACATTATCCTTCTCAAAGCAGAACCCCCATCTTCTATTCGGATGGACAATATCCAAGAAATGTATCAAATGGCTTCTCTTCTAATTCATGAATGAGGGAGCAAGAGCTGGGGTTGTATTTGATACAGTTGCTAAACCCAGATGAAAAGGTGTCTGGGGTGAGGTGAGGATAGGGTATTCTTTCTTCTCTCCACTGCAGCTGACCGTTTCTTTACAGTGTACAGAAATAGAAAGGTGTGTTGTGGTTCCGATGAAAATACACTATCAATACTCTTAATGCATTATGAGAATATTTGTAAAGGAAGTTTCATGAAAGAGAGCATTGAAATCTTTAAGCAAGTTCTGCTTTTCCAATCGCTTCTGTTCCTCTCATGTCTGGACACTGTGTTTAGCTGACGGGACCTCACCTGCAGAGAAATACAGAGACAGCTGAATGCAGCCTGCTGCTTTCAACCTAACACTTGCCTCAGCTGCCAGAAAGCTCTTTTCTAGCTTATTTTATTTCACTGTCTGACTTCTGTTTCCAGCTGTGACTGCAGGATGAAGTCTTTTAAAACCCGTGCTGCCCAAGCTCACCCTTGCTTTCAAAGGCTGAACCTACTTACTCTTCCAACCGTAGGGTGGGTCATTCCCTGCCTTCCTGCAATAAACCTCCATGGCCCCAGTGAGTCCGAAAGCCCCACCCTCCTACTCTTCCTGGGGATGCCATTCTCATTCTTTCTGTCTGAAGTTGCCCATTGTCTCAAGAAGTGGTCACTCCATAGGAACCAGTCTCTGGGAGATAAAAATAGTAAGGCCACGGATAGTAGTGACTTGCATGAGGTCAGACAGCTAGTAGGTGACAGAGCTGGAGCTGAAGCTCAGGTCTTGACTCCCTGATCAAGCAAGCCTCTTTCCATGACAGTGTGCCTTTGAACCAGATGGTTTCAAACGACAGGCAGCCTGGTGACTCCTGGAGCCCCGCAGAGGTAGGTGAAAGGCCCAGCTCCACGACTTGCTGGTGGCGGGACAGTGAGCAAGTGGAGTAAATGTTCTCTTTCCTCCGATTTACACTGGGAATTACAATCCCTAATATGCAAGGTTGGAAGGATGAAGGGAAATCATCTGTAACAGTGCCCATGAATACAAAGTTGCTCAATGAATGTAAATATCCACCCCCACCCTTCCTCAAAAATGTCTTGCAGTGGTCACCTTCCCTTCCGTTTGGTATGGTTGGACCTCTGCAAAGACGAGTGGGGAGTCAGGGTCTGGCATATTCATATAGCCCACGAGCCTGAGTGTGTGATTCACGTCCTAGAGTTTAAAGAAAAATATGGCACTGTGCAGAGAAAGATATTTTTAAAGGTCCTAATGAAATTTTAAAAGCTAGTGCTTTCCTCACTTATTCAAAGTGATAGTACCCAATATCCTTTGATCATACAGAAAAGGAAATATTCCGTGTGAGGTTGAAAGTCTCGATGCACCGTATTAATTAGCATTGATACTGAGACTAGAACCCATGTCTGTTGACCTCCAAGTTACAACCTTTTATGCACCATTTATGCTGGGATGTGTGATTAGAGAAAACTATTTGTCTTTTAAGAGAATTATTTTACTTAAGAGATAACCAAATTAGGACATAATGAAATCCCGTCTAATGGTAATAGCATAGATCTTTGCAAATACTCTCATCATCCTTTTAGTCATTAATTTCTTGTGAGTCGTCATGAATTTATTGCTTTACTTATTCAATATAGCTCTTTATTCTAAAGAGTTGCAAGCAACAAGCATATTTCACAGTTGATAGACTCTAAAACTCCCACCAACTCTGCCAGCTTAGTTGCCATGGTGATAAATGGTTTAAGAAAGTCTCATTTATTTGAAGATATATTTAGAAATAATTGAGGCCCTTGAGAGCAAAATGTCCTAAATTCTTTCTATGGTGGTGCTTGCTCTGTTTTCTTCAGGGCACCAATAGCCTTTGAAAGAAAATTCTTCTAATCATGGTAGCTCAGTTGCTTGTAGGTATATGAGATGCCATGTTCCCTTGATTACATCTTGGGCTGGCAGGACTTATCCCACACTCAGAAAATACCCTCCTTGATTACACACCACCAGGGATTAAGAGAAGCCTTGCCTGGTGGATGTTTACCCCTGTAGTGATAATGGATTAGATTTTGATGCTAGTTAGACAAAATGTGGTTAGAACAGAAGTGAATTCTAGAAGCCTGACAAAGCAGACTTTGAAGAGAAATGTGAGATAAGTACTTGCCACCTGGTCAAAGGAGAAGGGGCGTGGGCAGTTTGTGTAGACACAATCCTCTAAATACCCTCTCGTTCCACACATAATCCTCACTCTTGAATTTCTTGGATTAGGGCCTGCTAAGGTCCTTTTAATTCATGTGTAAAATAAAATATTAGTCCCATACGATACAAGGAATAATAATTTATTGAGGACATTCTATGTTCCAGGACTCCACTTACATGCATTATTATTTTTAATCTTATAGTGAAAGTATGTAGAAAATATTATTCTTATGCTCATTTTATGGATAAGAAACCTAAACCTTAAAATTATAAGCAACTTACCCAAGGTCAAAGGCACTGGTATTTGGGCTGGGACCCGAATGCTTGCCCTGTGGGTGCCCATGCTCTGCAGTGCCCTAACATTGGTGTGGTGGTTTGAGCTCGTTTTTCCCAAGGAATATTTGGAATGAGCCTTGCACTCACCACCTTAGGAACTAGGATTCCCATTGCTGTAATGAACAGAGGTAGTGGGAACCCTGAAGCCTTCAGGCTCTTAGTGCTGTTCCACGCAGGACATTCTGGCACTTGGTTGAGCGTGTGCTTCTCCATCCAACTTGATAATACACATCTACTTTCGTTAGTTCCCTTGCCATCTATTGGGGACCAAAAAGGGCATCCTCAACAGGCATCAGCAGTGGCAGCGTAGCCTGGTGGTTGAAAGCATGTGCTCTGAAGTCAGATTGCATAGGGGTTCAACTCCTCGCTGGACCTCTTACTGGCTGTGTCAGACCCCCATGCCTTGCTCTCCCCATTGGTAAAATGGGGATGATGATACTTCTCAAGGAACTCCTGAGGATTAAAGAATGTACATAACACTGTGATAAGGTGAAGTCCAGAAAGCCAGACCCTTTCTTACCTTCTCTGCTGGATCTCCAGATCCAGCACACTGTGATTGTCACTCAATAAATATTTATTGAATAAATAAATGAAAATGTTTAGGATAAAGAGCCCACTATCAATGTCAGCCTTCGTTATTATTAATCAGAACCACATTTCTGCGGTAATTTTACAACTGCTGTTTCCCTACCTCGTTCCCTTTAACTACCCCGTGGGGACCTGACACCTGACTGCTCGTGCGTGTCCAGGTGGCAGCCTCCACATTCCTGCCTCTCCCACCTCTGACTCTGGGCAGGGCAGCAGGAGGGCCTCACCGCACTGTAGTGTTTCTGCGCTAACACCTGTTAACAAGGTCAGCAGCTTCTGCTCTGCTTCATGGACCAGGGTCAAGCTGTGTCTCCTTCACTAGGGGGCGGCCCTGATCCTTCTCCTCAGGTGGTAGCAGAGCTTCCTTCCAGGAGACAATGCTTCCTGGTTTCTGGGGTCCATGGCTTATCCCCCCAGTATCTAGTTCTCCTCCACCTCCAGGTGCGTAGAGGTTCCCTGCACACTTGAACATAGTGTAGCCCTGTGACTAGGTATTTTAACTAAATGTGGTTGGAAATAACACGGATGGTTTCTGGACAGAGAATTTAACAGCCGGGCCAAGGTGCTCCATATTGTCTTCCTCTGCTTAGTTATCAGGGAAATAGATTTTAGGATGGAGGCTCCATCACCGGGAGTCTTTGAGCTGAGCCCCACTGCCATCCTTCTTTGACCATGTAACATGAAGAAGAAGAACTTTGGTTCTTTGAAAGCCAGTGAGATTTGGGGATTGTTTGTTACTGCAGTATAGACCAGCCTATTGGACGAGTAACATCCAGGAATGCCGCCCACTTCAGCCCTGGGCCGTTTTGATGGGCTTGTGTTCCTACTGGGTACAGGAGCAAGTCTGAACATCCTTTTTTTTTCCCTCACAGAGACTGATCCTAAATCCTTGTCAGACAGTTCTTCCTCTTCTCATGTTTGGTCTGACTTTTCCCTAGAGGATTTAATAACTGGTAGCAGTCTTATGTTTCCAGGGCAAATTTTCACGGATCCATCCTGGATGGTCTCTGAATTTACATATGGTTAAGAAAAACAGCTTTATTATTATTTTTTCTGAACATAATGTAGGTCATAGAAGCAAGGGCAAAAGCCAAAAGCTTCAGTGGGCATTATAATGCCAATGTTCTTAGAACATTTTTATTTGTATTGAAACATGGCCAAACTTCTTATGATTTGGCTGGAGAGAAGTGATAACTCTACATAATAACTGAAAGAAACTGAGGTACCTAATTGCCAACACTAAAAGTTATTCATGTTTTCAAGAAGATGTAAATTATTTCTCCTGGCCAGAATTTTGTAGAATTGTTTCTCAAACATGGAACCGTTTGTGGTAACATAGGGCTCTCTATTTAGTTGAACATGGAGCTTCCTGTAAATATTTCTCTATGGTGTTTTATAGCATACTTTTGGGGATCATGTCTCCTAAACTTTTCCCATGCAACCCATGTCCCTGGGGTCCCTAAGAAAGTAACATAAAGAATCAGTTGGAAATTCATTCATTTATCACTTTGTTTTCTTACCCAATTTAAAGAGAGCAATTTCTTCTATGCCCTCCTGGAAGTTGATCTTAGACTTATCATTTAAGAGAAAAATTCAAAACACTGTCCTTCAACACCATGACAATACTGTGGTATTATCTAGACCCTGCGATGGGTTTGTGGTCATGTAGCCACACGCTGAGCCTTGGCCACACACAGGCCTGTGTGACTGACCAGGTTGTGTCTATAAAAGGGAAAGACCTGCCAAGAGAACCAAATTTGCAATGGTGGCCTTTTTACCCCCTTTCCCTGCCAGACTGAATGAGATCACACATCACCCCGGAGCCAAGGAGAAAAGCCATAGGATGACAAGCTCCCAGCTCAATGTCATCAAAGCTCTTGGGAAAGCCACAGGGTCCTACATCAACTGACAGAACTCCACTCCCCAGGGATGAGACCAAGAATCTATAATTTAGAAAGATTCCAGGTGGTTTTCTTGGAGACAGACTGGCCCCCATCCACAGAGAGTGGACATTTGGAAATAGCACCAGACTTGGAGGCAAACGGGTTTCCAATTCTGGTTTCCTCACTTAGGCACTAAGTGTTTTGGGGAAGTTATTCAAATTCTCTGAATAACTTTCCCTGAGATAGCGTTGTCTATTTTTTCAGTTGTGAGAAGAAAAATGTCAAAATAAACCATATGTGACTGCAAATAGCATGGTGCTTTGCACACTATAGTTGCACAGTAATATAAATCTGAGTCTTTATTCACTTGTTCATTCATTCAACAATTTTATTGAATATTACCAATAATAACATCCTCATCCTCACCGTCATCATCGGGGTAATCGTTCTAGGAATAGCACTAGCAGTAGTAATTACTCCGTACTACATATTGCTCTAAATGCTATAGGTATATTAGCTTACTCAATTTTTGTTCTATTCCAGTGAGGTTACACACAATTACTCTTACTGTATAGATGTGGAAACTGAGGCATGGATATGATAAAAATCTTGCTGAGTTTCCACAGACAGTAAGTGCTAGAGCTAAGATCTGGCTCTTCAGTGAGACCCCACTGATTTCCGCTGTGCTCAGTGCTGGGTGTGCCGTGCCATAACATGTACCAGTGTAGGAGGCAGATGGGAAATGATACACCAATAAGTAACCACAAAGAAGACAAAGCTAAGAAGGAAATGAACAGGAAGTTGAAATGTGGAGTGATGAAGGGGGAATGATACTGATTTAGAGAGACAGGAAGAAGTGATCCATGCAGAAGTGATATTTATGTTGGGACCTGAAGATGGAGAGGGAGGGGCCGTGCTGCAAATGTTGGGAGGAGCATTTCAGGCCAAGAGTATAATGGTACACGTACGCCTTAGGACTGGCCAGAATTGGGTGTGTTTGGGGACCAGTGTGGCTGCACCTTAGTACCCAAGGGGGAGGATGGCATAAACTGAGATTGCAAAGGTGAGCAGAGGTCAGGACATTTGTGGCCTCGCAAGCCAAGTCAGGGGGTGAAAATGCAGTGAGGAGCTGAATAGTTTTAAACCAATTTATGTCTTTCTCATAAATGATCTCAGATCATTCCCACTGCGGTTTGAAGAATAGATTAGGTGAAAATGGGGCAAAAGAGGAAGCAGACAAAGCAATTATGATATTATAGCAGTGATCAGATGAAAGGTAATGGTGATTTATTCTAGGTGAGATAAAATTAGAAGTTAATTTTGAACATATAAAATATATGGTGATTATTACAAATTTTAGAAGGGATAGCAAGTGGATGTCTAAAAATAAATCTCCAAGAAGAGAATAAATGTAGAAGTCAAGAACAGGGAGCTGATCTTCAAAGCCAGGGAGTATGAATGCATCCTCCTAGAGAACAGGTCGGGAGAGAGACCAAAAAGGTCTACTAGAACTAAGATCTGAAAAGATGAGTTTCCCCAACATTTGAAGATTAGGCAACATTAAAGGGTCCAGTAAAAAAAAAGACAGAGGTATCAGCCCTAGAGGTCTGAGGAAAATTGGGACAAGGCCCAGAAACCAGGAGAAGACCCATAGAAGCCACAGGGAGTGGTCGTTAATGTGGAATCATGCTGGGAGGTGAAGGATGATGGGAACAGGAAAATGTACATTTAATACGGAGAGCCCACTGATCTTTAAAATAGCAGCTTCGATATAGTCATGAGCAAAAGAACAGAGCTGTTGGAAGAATGAATGGAAGGAGGCAGAAAGATAAGGTTCTAAGAATTTGGGCTATGAAAGTAAGCAGAGAAACAGGGCAATTACTGAAGCAATTATGTGGAGATGCAAGATATTTTTCCTTTTTCTTTCTTTCCCTTTATTGTTGCTAAGATGGGAAACACTACAGCCTATTTGGATCCAGTAGAGAGATTACAGTATAAGAAAAAAGTGGGAGGCACTAAAGAAGCAAAGGATGTATTAGGGTAACAGGGTAGGAACTCCAGATCCCATGTGTGAGAGGGGAAAGGGCTCTTGCTCTCTAGAAACTGTGGAGAGGGAGAAACGACATGCAGATATAATAGATCTCTAGATCCACTCGTTTTGTAATGAAGAAGCGCTCTTTAAAGACTTCAAGTTTTTTCAGTGAAAGAAGAGGTACATTTTGCAAGCTAAAAATACAGTCGGGAGGGGAAGGTTGGGAGGTTTGAAGAGAAAGATGAGAAATAGCCACAGATATATGAGCGAGAGGCAGACCACTGAGAACCGAGTAGGACGCTTAGTTAGGAAAGAGAGTTCATTTGGAGCTAATAGTCACCCATGTGTAGAGACGGCAGCCTGCCCGGGTGTGTGAGTCTTGCCAGTAATGCTGGCCTCTTGGGTACAAGCTCAACAGTGGCAGTGTTTTTAAGGTCACCAGAGTTTGGGATTTGGAAAGGCAAGTATGATGGGGGAGAATGAGCAGGGAGCTCACAGTAGTGTAATCTAAACTGGTTATGGAGAAAAATGAAGAAAGAATGTTGGGTTGAAGACAGTGGTGTTTAGCATGGACAAGGGTTATTGCCTTCATACTTTATAACAGGTCCTTCCCTATAAACATTCAGGGCATATGTCCTCATTCATGGGTGTGTGCTTGTTTAATACTTATATGTACTTAACCATGTTCCAGTACTGAGCTAAGTGCATTACAAATATTAACTCACCCAAGCTTCATAACCATCATAATACCTCCATGAAGCAGAAACAATGACTATACAACTTTACAAATAAGAAAACCAGGGAAAGAGTAGTTAGTTAATGTCCTCAAGGCCACATATTTAGTAAAGGCCACAGGGTTTGAATGCCCAGAGTCTTGCAGCAGAATTCATGCTCTTACTTATGTGCATAAAACTATTCTAATGAATTATTTTACTAGTATATAAAGTATTAGGTTGGTGCAAAAGTGATTGCAGTTTAAAAGGTTAAAAATAGTTGCAAAAAGCGCAATTACTTTTGCACCAATTTAATACATGATAAAAACATATGCCAAAAAAATGGGTTGAAAATAAATGGAGGTTCCACTATATGTCCCTGCAGGCCAGTGAATTTCCTGAGGTGCGGGCACTGTGGAGCCCGAAATTCAGGATGTGGTGTAGACTGTGTGTTTGCAGTTTAAACAACTGAACCAGAAGGCTACAAGGTTGTGGTCAGACAGTAAGGTTAGGTCATTGTGTTTTCAGAGATGGCTTAGTTTATACTGATGACAGGTCCAAGATGTGCCCTTGGAATTGTGTGGTTAAAATGAAGTAATGGAGAGTTCTTTGTGTTCAGGAGGTAAAGAATTAAAAAGACAGTGGATTAGCTGAGGCATCCACACAGACCCTGAAAATGAAAGCAGGAGTTGGGATGGAAGACGAGACTGTACCCAATCACTTAATATCTCTACAATAGAAGGGGGATAACCAGGAAATCGACGATGACAGCAATGAGATGAGCGATGGTGGAAGAAGTTTCTACACGGATGCAGACCCAGTTGTGGAAATATGAACAATGGTTCGACCTGCAGGCAATTTTAGGATGTCAGAGGATGGAGGGTTGCAGTGTTGACTCTAAAGGAAAGGTGACTTTAGTAGGCAGAAACTTGGGAATACTCAAGGTTGTAATGAAAAGAAGCCTGGGCAGGAGCAGATCCCACATTTGCCTGCAGCATCAAGGAAGGATTCACAGACAAGCTAATACTTGACTTGATTTTGGATTTTGCAATAAAGAGAATATGTCAGCAATAGATATGGTGAAGGAAGGCATTAAAGATGGAAGACACAGCATGGGTAGACATTGAGGCAAGAGAGAATATGATATCAATTCAGTATTGCTTGAGTGGAGATTATTAGGGGGTAGGGGTGAAGGGGAAATGGGGAGTGATAATACTGAGGAAGGAAGGAGAGGCCAGATCAGGAAGTGAATTGCATGCCATTTTTGAAAAGCTGAGATTTATCCTGGAAATCATAGGGACCCATGGAAATATTCTGAGCTGTGGTGGGTCATAGTCAAATTTAAACCTGGAGGCAATGTTGAAGTCTGATTGGATTGGAGTTAGGCTGGAAGAAAGGAGATCAGTTAGGAAGCTCTGAAATAGTCCTGGCAAGACATGATGGAGGCTCAAAGTAGAGAAAGTAAGGTGCAGACAAAAAAGAGGGGGGAAAAAGTGAAAAATTATAGGAATATTTAAAAGGGAAAAATGGTAGGACATTGTTTGAATAGTATGGGACCATAAAGAGGGGGGAGCTTGTGATGCTAAGGTTCCAGGTGCGGGGAGGGGTGGGGAGGAGGCATGGTCTGAGTGCTGGTCACACAAGCAGGAAAGACAGGAGGAGAAGCAAGCCTAGAGGCTGGTGGCATTTGCTGTACAGGAGTTGACTTTGAAGTATCTGGAGGTTATCCTAGAGGGTGGGGAGTCCAGAGAAAGAGGGCCCATCTTTCCCATCGGCTCTTCTAGAAGAGGAAGAAAGTTTATATCTTTCATCATAGCCTCTAGTAAGTATCTTCCCATGTTTTATTTACCTGAATTGTCTTGTTGACCTGGATTGGACCACCTGCAGTTTCCAGGAGCAAACATGGTGCCTGGATATGGGAACACTTAGTTTTTAAGATAAACGGGCCATCTCTGGAGCTGAGAGTGGATAAGTCTTTCCCAGACTATATGGATGACCCTGAGAAAATAGCAATGTTTCAAAGGAGACTCATCATCAAATATTCACTACATGGAAACTCCACTATTGTCAGGCACAGGATAGTAAATAAATCTTTGCCCCAGATCTGAAGATTCACACAGACCATTGGAGCACAGAGAAGGGATGTCTAAGTATCTCTGGGAGTACTGAGAAAGAGTTGATAGGACGTGACATTTGAGCTTGGTTCTTCAATATTGTGGAGAAGTTTGCCAAGTACAGAAAGTGCATGGACAGGGGAAAAGGTATTCTGACAGAGAAAAAAAAAATGCTCAAAAGCCAGAGGCCCAGGCAAAAAGGCCTTATTGGGCTCGTCTGGGGAATTTCCCTTGTCTGTGATTCAGAAACCATTGTGTTTTGGCAACAAGTTATCTTGTTTCTGTGTAGAGAATTATATAACATTGTCTTAATCCATTTTATATAATTTTTTATTATAATGTTTTTTTTCATTTCATCTAATTTAGACAGTGGAAAAGAGAAGAGCTGTGTTTGTTGCATGGTGAATATAGCTGTTGTCATCATAGGTTTTGCCCTGACTCATTTTTGGACACAAATGGGTTAGATGACAGCTGTTTGATACTAGCTTTGAGAGCCTGAGAAACTTATTTTCTCAAGTTCAATTTTCTCTTTCAGGAAATGAGAGATAATAACACCTTCTCTGCAGGCTCATTGCTAGATTTAAATAGTGTAACACATGTAAAGTGCCTTGTAGATTGTATCTCCCTACACAAATCAGAAAAAAAAAAAACTATTATCATTGTAATTATTATTAGTGAGGGCTACTGGAAAGTCAATCAAGAAGAGCAGTTTAAGACCTTTTTTGGAAGAAAAGTTCTAGTGACCAGATTTCAGGCAGATGAAACAGCAGGCAGCAGACTTCTAAGCAGGCTGAGGACATGCCTCTCAGTTTTTTTATTATAAAGAAGGTAGCCCATCAACTGATTCCATCAGGGACAAAAATGCCATGGCAACAAAGGACAGGCATCAGAGAATGTCCTTCATCAGTAGCACAAACTGCATTTGGTGTGTAGAAGTAACAATAACTGAGCTCCTACTACCATGTTTCCCCGAAAATAAGACCTAGCTGGATCATCATCTCTAATGTGACTTTTGGAGCAAAAATTAATATAAGACCTGGTCTTATTCTACTATAAGACCAGGTATGTAATATAATATAATATAATATAATATAATATAATATAATATAATATAATATAATATAATATAACGTAATGCAATATAATGTAATGTAATGTAACGTAATATAATATCAGGTCTTATATTAATTTTTGCTCCAAACGACGCATTAGGTCTTATTTTCGGGGAAACACGGTATATGCAGAACACTCACGCTAGGCGTGTTCACACATTATCTCATTTAAGCCTCAAAACAATCCTGTGAGGTTTAGTCCTGTTTATAGATAAGGGAAGTAGGGCCCCAAATGCCCAGAGTCCCAACAGTAGCAAGTGGCAGAAATGGGATCGAATGTCTGAGGACTGCAAACCAGGCTCTGTCTATTCCAGCACCGCGCCTCTTCTGCTGCGCTTCTCCAGGGGGCTCCCCAGAGCTGCAACAGCAGTGTCACCTGGGAACTTGTTAGAAATGCAATTCGGGGTGTTACCCTAGATCTACTGAGCAAGAAGCTAGGGGAGGAGCCCAGCAATCTGTGTATTAATAAGCCTCCTGGAAATGGGATCTGATAAAGGTGGAATCAGACTACAGTGGAAGCAGAGAAAAGGGTGAAGGATGAATGAGTAGGAAAAGTGGCTTCTGAAGTAGCTGGGCAGGGTTTTGATGGGGAAAGAAGATGGAAGGGAGGGGTTTCAAACTGAGACAAGTGTGAGCAGAAGTAAAGAGGCAGGAACTACGGGATGCATTTGGGAAGTGGCAAGACGTACAGAGAGGAAGACGCCATGAGGAAGGGGTGGGAGTGTGGATTAGTGAAGACGACCTGTGCGTGAGAAGTTTCTCTTTTATTCTGCAGCCACTGGAAATGGTTAAGGGTATTATATTTGTGCTGATGAATCTAGGGCACTGGCAGAACTAAGTATGCCCCAGGAGCACAAAGGACACCTGCAAGGAAAGGTTTCGTCTAGAGCACCTATGAGGTTGCCACAGCCTTAGGTGTCATCCTTCTGTGAGTGGCGTCTTACTCAGCATAGCTTCTGGGGGTGGAGGAGTTGGTCCTCATGGCACAGAAGGAGAAAGTGAGGCTCAAGAAGCACGTATACTGTGTGCCTTGCTACCACACGATGTTACACATTCTGAATTGTCAGGACTGGTTGTGCCTGTTTCCATCCATCTATCCTGTCATCCACCATCTGTTCATGAAGAATTTGAGGAGCATAATTGTGACTCTGCATACTTTTTGAAGCTTACCTCTGCTTGTGATACTGCAATCAGCCCTATTTGTCAGTCCCTAAAGTGTATCAGGAACACTAATCTGCCTTAGAATCAGCCATTCCAGGGGCAGCCTGTCCTTCTCCCTTCCTTTCTCTACCTGTTTCTCACTCCTTGGCTTCCTACCACTTTCCCCTTGATATTTGCCTACCCTTCCCATCACTGTCTCTGATCTCTTGGCTCCATGATCCTCTCCTGGATCCTTGCTTGGGTCCCCTGGGATTGTTTCTGCCATCTGCTGTCGTTCGTAATTAGACCTTAGTGTATTCTTAAAACATTGCTTTAGCTCTCTGAGGAATGCTGTTCTGGTGTTTTCTGCTCTATCTTTTGTCCTAAGTCCTAGCATGTACATCTGCCCGAAGTCACCTGACCAGCTGCCAGCAGGGCCAGCAAAGTTTGAGTGACAACCCCGCTGGTTTGAGTCTCAGAGTTGCTGATGGCGAGCTGCTGATCTCACTGCCCTTCTTACTCTCCCCTACATTCTATTTTGCTACTGTGTCTCCAGTGTTAGGTCTGACCCGTCTTTTTTTTGCCATGATGGGATCATGTCATGCGTCCTATTTGGGAGACCACCTCAGGGATACTGTGGATACCTGATCATGGCATTGTACATCAGAAGCTAAACATTAATGAATGCCAACTATAATTTTATATATATAATGTGATGGTTCAGTGTGAGGTCGGAGGGATAGTGGATGGGGGGAGGGGGGTTCACAGTATGAAGGATATAAATGATGAACGTCTAAGTATTACCTTGTTTTGTACACCTGAAACTAATAAATAAATTAATTAATAAATAAAAAAAAAAAAAAAAAAAAAAAAAAAAAAAGGACGTAGAAGTCCTTGTGGATGAGCTCTCACTGGTTGAATCGGGGACAATTTGAATATCAAAACAATGATGATAATAAAGAGCTATTACCCATTTAATAATAATAATAAATAGAAAACTATGAATCCATATAGACATAAATATGCAAATAGAGTCAAATTTTGATGAAGAATGGGTATATCTATAATTTCAAAGTGTCTTCCCCCAGAAATACTTACTAATTACAAAAGGGGAAAGGAACTGCATTACCATGGAGAAGTTTGTCAGACACAACATAAAACAAGTGATGAACGTGAATGTAATTAGTAATGGGCCAAATGGAAATCATTTGCTGCCTGGTAGAATGCATTGAGAAGAACACAGCATTACTCCAGTGATAGTCCTTCCAATGTTACAAAGCTTGAATGTAACCATGAGGAAACACCAGTAACACTTAAATTGAGGGAACCTACAAAACAACTGGCTTGTAAACTTCAAGTGTCAGTATCAAAAAAAAAAAAAAATCTAGGTAAGACTGAGGAACTTTTCCAGCTTGAAGGAGACAAGAGACATGTGTGATTCTGAACTGGATTGTTCCTCTATGAAAATATTGGTTCAATTGGCTAAACACAAATGGGGCCTAAGGTTCAGATGATAGTAGTGTGTCAATGCTAATTTCATGATTTTTACAGTTATTTTGTAGCATGTTTAAAAAGTCCTTGTTTGTATGAAATATAAGCTTTATTTCAGGGGTGATGAGGTTTCAGGTTGGCAACTAACACTCAAATAGGTCAGGGAAAAAAGTTATTTGTAGTATACTTCTCACTTTTCTCTAAGTGTATTACTGTTTCGAAATAAAGAAAAATTAAAAAGAAAGATAAATAATTTAGATTGAGTAAATTGCCCTGTGCTTTGACTTCATTGTTACCAGTGATGGATATTATTGTAAAGGTTTTTTTTTTTAGATACATAAACACAATACAGTTAATTTTCAGGTCGAAGAGATCACATGACAAATTAAAAACAGTTTCCTAAGTTTTAAAATATGAGTGCTTGTGGCTTGGGAAACATGTTACAGTGGAACCACTATACTCAAACGAAAGCTCAAAATGAGACATATCATAAATAAATGGAGATGAAGTAATGGGTTCTAGAAAACTATTAGATAGATGACTGAGAAAGTGGTTCTAATGTGGATAAAGCCCGGGTGTTGGAAAGGCATGTGAAAAGTTTGAACAAAATCATCTCAGGAAGTGTAAGAGTAAAAAAAAAAACAACACTTTTTTTCTAAATTAATGACATGATTTTCTACAGTAACTTAAATATATAATACATGTATATACATGCATAACTGCCTAAAAATAATGATACAATTAACTATTTAATCTATATTCCAAAAGTTTATGTACATAAAAAACCAGAAAACAAAACCTCTTTGCAGGAAACTTTCTATCAGAAAAAAATTGGAAGTCACCTTATGTCTGTGAATATGTGGTAATTTAGAGTATTGTTTAGAGTGTTAATAAGATGAAACTTGTTTTCATTGGTTAGACTAAGTTCATGACAATGTAATACTTGTAATTACAACACAAAATGACAGGAGCTGTTAGTGAAAATACAGATTCTGGAGTCAGATAGACCTGCATTTTAATCTCCTCTCAGTCTATTACTAATTCTTTTGTACTGAGCAAATTGCCTCTCTAACCCTCAGTTTCCTCATCTGCAAAATGGAGCTAATAAAAGGACCTATATATTATTCGTGGTAACGCAATTAAATGAGAAAGTACAAGTAAGCTCTAAGCAGAATCTTGGCACATCATGAGCCCTAAGTAAATATCAGTGATTACTACAATTATTTTAAAGTCGTGGGGCAGCTTATTCTTGTTTTATCCCTTTCTACAGGCTACCATTTATAGTGCAGTAGAAAAGTCCCATTTCTAGGAATAAAACGGCAGCAAATCAGAGTTTGGGGACCTAATGGAATTGTCTGTCATCATACAGCCAACAACCTTCAGGCTTGCAGGCAAAGAGATTTAGATTCATATCAGAAATGGTAGTTATGTGAATATTCACACAAACATCTTTTTACCTTTCTTAATTTCTGTAAGAGACATATGGCAGTTTAGAGTAGAATTATTGCATTGTGTGGTAGAATTTACGACATATTTAGATGAAATCTATATGACAACAGTAGCACAAAGAACGTGGGCATAAATGTAACTCTACTGATTGAGAGAGACACGGAGTGGAGGTGGAGAGAGAAGGAGAGAGAGAGAGAGAGAGAGAGAGAGAGAGAGAGAGAGAGAGAGAGAGAGAGAGAGATTCAAACCCTGGAGTCACAACTTCGCAGCTTTGTAACCTTCGAAAAATGATTTCACTGTTTTGAGCAACCTTTTTCCTTGTCGGTACAGAGAGAATAGCTGCTATACCAACCTACAGGCCTCTAAAGAACACTGAATGTATTTGGCAGTGCCTAATGATGCTGGAAGAAAGTGCTCAATGCATCTGTATCTTTTAAATGCGACCTTGATTATAAGCAGGAAGCTTTCTTTTTTTTGACACCCTATGAAAGATGAGCTATTTCAGAGTAGCTTTAAATTAAAGAATCTGAGACAGTCTATGGTAATTCCCTCTATCCCAGCCATCCATATAGAATGAATTATAATCTTTTAATATCAGGAACATTTTAAAAAAGAAGTGTGGCCTATTAATGGATATAATTAAGATACAAGTGACAGCAGCCATCAATAGTCGTAGCCACGCTCATCGTCATAATAGCTAACACTAACTGAGCACTTTCTATATGCATATTTCTTTACTTGTAATAACTCAGTGAAGCCCCACATGAACCTTCTTAAAAGAGTCTGAAGCTTTGCTGGGAATGGGGAGCACAGCGTGCATGTGGGGCTTACTGGGGACGGCTGGCCGGCCATACAGAAAGGTCCTTTACTGTTTCCAAAGTAACTGGTGTTGAGGACCTGGCCCTCAGCCACACAGGCTCATAAAAACACTCATATATATTCCTGAGTTAATTGGATTTGGAAATGCTGATTCAGGCTTCAAGAAAAAAAAAAAAAAAACTTCCAAAAGACTGATGAGTAAATCAGAAATACAGTTTATCCATTTGCATTAAGAAATAGCTGTCAAACAAAATAGACATTTGTGTCAGTCTGACCCGTACATTTCCTCCCTGTAGGCAACTCTACAGAAAAAAAAGCCAAATGGTAATGAGGCAGAATCTTGGTGAGCCAGTGGCGTTTGTCATCTGATCATGTCAGTCTAACACATTGTTTTCCAGATGGGGCCAGTCCTTCCAGATGGGCTTAGGGTCAGGTAGGCATTGATAGGATTAATTCTGCCAAAATTTGCTTTTGTGCCTTTCTATTTGCTTCGGATTATTTAGACATATAGCCGTCAGTTAATTCTAGCTCCGCGACCTGGGATGTTTCTCTCATGACTTTTCCTGGTACTGTTCTAACGCAGGCATTGGCACGTGATGGCCCACACCACAGTCTTCAGCCTGCTGTCTGATTTTGTACTGCCCAAGAATGATGAATACTTTTTATGTCCTTAAGTGGTTAGGAAAAAAAAAGTCAAAAGAATAGTATTATTCTTTTGAGAAAATTACATGAAATTCAAATTTCAGTGTCCACACACCAAGTTTTATTGGGACACAGCCACACTTACTCATGTGTGTATCATGCCTTGCTGTTTTCAAGCTTCAACGGCAGAACTGAGTAGCTTTGACACTGAGCATGGGGCCCACGAGGCCTAAAATATTTGCTATCTGGTGCTTTCTAGAAACAATTTACTGACCTCTGCTCTAATTTACTATTTTAATGTTGGTAATTAAACTCTCAAAGGGTGATCTTATTTCTCTTACAATCTGGAGGGGGCTACATCGTGTAGTCCATTTCCACTTCAGGTTACCTGATGTTGTCACTATAGAATCTTGACAAACCTAGAATGTAAAATCGTTTGATCCCAATTGATAACACGTCATTTGTTGAGCAGGTATTATAGGCAAGGTGTAAAGCCTTTTTATGTAAAGCTCTTATTTAATCCTTAGAACCCCTCCCTGTGAGAACTTTCATTGTACCTAGTTTTAGGGATGAAGACACTATGGCTACAATGTGGCTTTCCTCACGTGACCACTGGCAGAGCAGCAACGTGAACCGAAGCTCCCTGACTCTAACATGTTTTTCTCTTCCCCGTCACCTTGTCATCTCACATTAATAAACCCAAAAGAAATTGGGATGGTAACAACCCATTTTCTAGCATAAATACATTAAAAACTAAGATTGCACCTTCAGTACAATCCCAACAAGTTCATGGCTAAACATTTTCTGTATCAAAGATGACAGGATCTAGTTGCAGCAGAGATGAGCCGATAACGCAAGTAGGTGAAACGGATCACATGTCAGAAAAATTGTGTGATCCTCTTTGTTTAATTTTTAATTGTTTAGTTTCCCATTTTTATACAGACAAGGATATAGAGGCGATTGTTTTAAACATAAGCAATAACGCACGCACTAGGCCTGTGGTGAAGTGGAGACTTCACATCCTGTCCAAAGGGAAGAGATGCTTCTCAGAACCTGCCAGCTGCTGCTACGAGGGAATTTAGGACCAGCGTTCTCACATCTCGTTTTTTCAGGGGAAGTCACAGACACACGTTTTTCTCCCTACCTCATCAGGTGAATTTTAAACACTGTACAGGCCAAAAGATACCTATCTTCAGGTCAAATATAGCACGTGGGCTGCCAGGCTGTAACCTTTGGGCTATAATTGGTAGCCAACACCATTCCCCCTCAAAGCTCATTGCTCTCAGCGGGTGAAGGCACTGCTCCATCCACGCAGACAGGGTCCTTTGTTCTCGCCATTGAAGGCATCTAAGGATAGAGGCAATGAAAGCCACATATGAGGCTTTAATTATCCAAATGGCCCTTTGAGCTTTAAGTTCCATCTTAACAGTGGGAGCTAACACGCTTTTGATCCCCCTCAGGGCACTGCCTCCTGATTAAAAATCTTTTCTGCCTTTTAAAATTCCTCATCCAGTTTTGACGGTCCATGCCAGCTAATTTGGCTGGCTTTCTCCACTTCCCTCTCCAGCCTATTGGGAGTGCAAGCCCGAGAAACATTGTGTTTGCGCCCATTTGTGTTCTGCCTTTTCTAGATGTCTGCATTCCCATCCAGGGCTTGGGGCAACCTGTCCTACAAACAAGAACCCACCCACGGGCTCCCTGCCTTGTCTGAAAGCCTCATAATACATCCAAGTGTTCATTTCCTCCCCTTACTGGCTTACATTTTTTAAATAAAAATAGTAAACCAATTTGAGTAGCAACACATCTATTTCTGTAGCTATTGAATCAGCATTCAAAACATGTTTTGAACTGAACCTAACCAAAATTTCATTCTATTTGGGACTCTGATACAAACAAATTTTGAGAAGGGACCTTAAATAGAGGGGCTCCAGCATGGCAATCTAGAAGTCTCTGGTTCTGGAAGTGCCTTTGTCTGATACTCTCATTCAGTTCCCACACAAGAACTCAATTCCCTTTAGGTTATCACTGAGACACCTGGAGCAGTCACGACACATTGGTCATGTCACCTTCATGAGACCACATGATTCTCCCTGAGGTTTGTGGACACAACTTAATCAGCTTTGTGGCCTTGGTACTAGTTACAGAGTAGGTACCCCGTGAATGTTTATGGAATAAACTGTGGATGAATTCCAAGAAAACGTTCTCGAAAGTCATGGTCCCAGTGTTTATTGCACTGAAGCTCCCCTATCTGTATCTTGAGGTCAGATCATAGAAGATCTGAATTCCTCTAAAAAAAAAAACAGAGAATCATATTTGTGAAAGTAACTAGGCTTTTCCAGAAAATGAGGCAAATCTCCTGAACTCACTAGTCATTTCTTCTTAATAACCTGCATTTGTAAAACATGAAAACGTTTTTCTAAACACATGGAGACCTACCAGAAGGGAAAATTAAGTTCAATTTAAACCTCAAAATGTTTCTTAAACTCAACTTTTGCTGCATATAGAAAAAGTACAGAAACAGTTCCAGAAAAACAGAAAGCATTGTGCTTGGGTTCTTGGATCTGCGACATTGTCACATACTACCAGAGGCCAGGAGCAGTAGCCAGGGCATAGCAAATGTTGCAACATATATGTGATGGGCTAGGTATAAAAGGGGAGATACGGAAAAATGTTAAGACCCAAGGTGCATATGGGGGGGTTGATGTTTCCAGAACTAGCCTGGCTCTGGAGTCCCCAGCACAAAGTGCTAAGACGACCATGGCTTACAAAACCTAGTTGATCTTATTAAACTTATGTTTCAAAGTGAAAACAGGACTTAAAACTGGTAGACTTGAGCTCAAAAGACTTGGATGGACCAACATCTCAAGCCCAGAGCCCTTTCCCGGTATGCCTTGCTTACTCTACATCACTCACACCCCCATTTTCACAGGAGCCTAAATGTCAGGATGACCATTGAAGGCCTTTGTATATGCTTGAAGCATTTCCACTCCACTCTTACCCAGTTAATTCTTCCTCACTCTCCAGAACGAAGTTCCAATATGAATTCCTCAAGCAAGTTTGCCCCAGCCCTGCGTTGGGCCCCAGTTATGTGATTCACGTTACCCTTTGTTTCACCACATCCCTACTCAGCCTTCTGGTCTCCATTGGTAAAGTGGAAATCATAGTAAAGCTCATCTGTTATGAGTAAATGAAGACAACACTTGTGAAGGCTTAGCGAGTGACTGACTCATGGTTAAGCCCTAGATGAATGAGCTGTTGATGTATGAAGCATTACTATTGTTAGGAATAGCAGTGGTTGTTGGAAGTGGGTAGGTTTGTGCAGGAGCTGAACGAGACCAGATTGCCTGGGTTTGAATCCTAGCTTTGGATTCTACCAGCCATATGAATTCACAAGTGACTTCACTTCTCAAGTGCCTCTGTTTCCATACCTATAGAATGGGAACGATATGTCACTATATCATGGAATTCTCAGGATTCAGTGAGTGAGTGCATGCAAAGTACTTAGAGCAGCGCCCAGCATGCATAATGTTTATATTGCTCCCAGGGAGACTTACTTCTCAGGACAAGGCAGGGCTCCCCAAACACTGGAAACTGGTTTGGGAAACTCAGAGGACTCAGTTTTTATAGATTCCTCAGAGATTTAACATGAAACATTTGTTGAAATATGACAGATCTGTGATTGCATGGCACTAGGAGCCGCTAGGTTCTTGGAGGGGGTGCAGCAAAGATTTATCACCAACATTGTATGGAACTGGGTGCTAGATCACTTCTACTTCTCCCTTAAACTAAATGAATCCCACTACACCCAGGTTAAAAAGCGAAATGAAACCCCCTCCGATGGAAGGTGAAGTCTAACTCAAAGTATCACTCCCGGATGATTTTCCTTGGTTCCTGGTTGAGGTTAACTAACAGGATCCTCATGGATATCTCCCCTGTGAACAGCATGTCGGTTGAATTCCCTATCCCAGGGTATGATCCTCAGATTTTAGCCCCTCACCTAGTGTACTACCCGACTAAGAGAGCATACCTTCCTGTAGTGGATTTATTTTGAACAGATAAACCTCAAGCAAAAATATAAATTGGATTATGTCAGGTCATTACATTACATGGAAACTGGTTTGGGAACCTTTGTTTTTTTCAGGGCCCCCTCTTATCAGCATTAATACTAACAATAATGAAATTAGTTGTTACATATTGAACACTTACTGTGTTCGAGGTGTTTCCTATGGATAGTCTAATTTAATCTCCAATAACCCCATGAGGTGCACACTTTACCTTCATAGAAAATGAAGACAAAGCTATAATAGTTTAAATAATGCCCCAGAGGGCACAATACCATCAAGATTCTTTCAGCTGCAAATGACAGGAACTCAAGATAGACATGCTTAGAAAAAGGGGAACTGGGAGGATGGGGTGGGGTAGACTCATCAACCTGAGAAAAATCCGGAAGCTGTTTGCAAGGAAATCCCGCAGGCCACAGGCCCTCACGGACAGGAACCAGGGCCTGTCCGTGCCACCAGAGGTCACTGTCTCATACTCTCGGCTCCCCATTCCTCCCTGTTTGCTCCTTTTGGTCCCTCTCTATCGAATAGGCTCTCACGAGTGATGAGGAAGACAGCTGCCAGTGCCCCCACCTCTGATTTGGAAACTTCCAGGGGAGGGCTCTGATGCACGTGGTGCGGACCACTTGTCCTTGCGCTTGTCCAGGAGGATGTCGTACATTGGGGAGTAAGGAAGAGGGTCACCTAAGAAGGGGCACACCCTGTTACCAGGCAAATGGGGACGAGGAAAATGAGTGTAGTCAACAAAGCCAGCAGTGTTAGTGTCCATTCTATTGGCAGAGAAATAAGACAATATGGGTACAAATTCATCTGTTTTTGGTCACAAGCCTGCTGCTTTGTCCACTATAATTCTCTGTCTCCACATAAAGTTAAAACTTCAAAAGCTTACTGGACAGGAGGGTGGGAGCCTGCAGTGGTTGCAGGAAGAAATTTAAACTATGGGGAAGCCACACATGACTTGGTGGCTTGTCCCCTCAGCTCTGACCCCCTGTTCTTAATTGAGCTGTATGTTTATCACTGACCAAGAAAACAGCAGTAGTAATAAAAGACACAGCAACAAAATCCAACCAACTGTGCGATCCAGGACGAGTTAAGGAATCTACCTGAGCCTCAGTTTCACTGTCTAGGGTAACGTCTTTGCCAATAAGGTGGTGATGGAGGATTGAGCCTAATAATGTGTTTGAAGCACTCAGTGGGTGTCAGCCTCCCAGGAAAGATATGACCAGCACACAAAGACAGACCAGACTGGCTCTGGACTGTGTGTGTTTAACGGTTTTGAAATGCTGCCTCTGTCAACACATTTTCTACTTGGTTTGGGAAGCTTCTGTGGCCTAATAATTCCAAAAAAGCTTTCACAGTCATCGTGATTGGGACTCACTTGATAGTTCCTCTCTTAATCAAATAGTTGATTAAATTCAGTACAATTTTAAAAGTGGTTAACATTTCATTTGAAATAAATGTACCTTTGTCCATACGCCAGTGAGTCCTTGAAGCCAGAGCAGAGGCCTTTTCTTTGAGTAGAGATATAGTGATTGGTTTTCCACTTCACCTTTCATGAAAGATTGCATCCACGATGACTTCCTTACCATGTCCCGTTTTAATGTCCTTAAAATAGAGTGAGACTCTAAGGACACATTGTATAGCAGTATAATGCAGCATCCTTCCAGATTTTCATTTTTGGATTTTTTTTTCTCCTTTGACAGCATTTTTTTAACCTACTCCCCCTGTCTTTCCAGAGCATTCAACAAGTATTTATAGAAACAAAGGTCTTTCTTTGCTGCTACTTCATCAGTTCCACAATATTTAACGATATTATGAAATGATGGTAGCAACTACAACTGCCATTGACAGGTTTGGAAATGAACACAACTGAATGTCGCATGCCAGTGTGCAGAGTGTGGCTCACCTGCCCCAAGCACTCAGGGTGCTGGGGACATTGGTCAGTGTCCTATCTACAGAGGGAATGAAGGTATCAGTTAAGAGGAAGTCAATAGCACGTGTAAGAAAGACCCCCAAACTATCTATTTACCTTTCACAAGTCCTCTGTCCTGTCCACATACCTAATTCTCCCTGTTTGGCATCTTATCTTACACTGTTAAACTCTGAGGAAAGTCAGATTATGAAACCCAATTGGTTGAAACTTCTGATTCCCTGTTGTGTTTTATAGCTCTCGATTTGTGAATTCTGCCCAAAGTGAAGGGTTGAGATTCTGAGGTTGAATTTGAAGCTTCGAGTCATAATACCTACTTTTTACTCCTCACAAGCAGGCTTTCTTTCCTGTGACTGCTATCTACTTTTTCCATCATCAGAACTTCAAGTACCATTATAAAGATGAATATCTGAACAGCCCTTCATGCTCAGCTCTTAGATTTTTCTGCTAATGTGTTTTTCCCAAGGGAATGAAAATATCCACAAAAAGAGAGACAGCAAATTCTCTGTTGACTCACTCCTTGTCCCAGGAGGCCCTTTGATTAAATATTATTCACTGTCGAACTTGACTTGAAGAGAAGCTAAAAAAAAAAGTCCTTCACGGAAGCCACTTACAATATGACTCGTACTTTGACTATGTGGAATTAAAACTCTCAGCAATCACCTAATGACATCCCTGGGCCAAAACTGCTGCTAATCTTCTTGGCACGCTGTGTCTTTAGAGATGACTTGGATAAGTGGCTTTTTTGTACACAGGTGAGCAATCAATAAATACTGGGCCAATTTGGAAGAACTGCCTGGAGACTCTGAAGTACTGAGTTTCGTTAAAAAGAAAAGGATATGTGCAGACTGATCTGTTGTGTGAATACATTTTAAACCAAACTTTTTTGCTGATTAACTTACTCATAAGGACAAATCCAGCTGAAATTTGCCTCTGCACTGAGCTTCTGTCCTCAGTCCCTGAGGTTTGATGTTTATGTCAGTATGCAGCTTGCTGACCATGACTCTACAATGAAGGGAAACTTCAGAAAAGGCAAATCAGTTTAGAAAGTAAATACAAATGCTAGCATGTTTCACATGCTAGGTGACTTTATCATCTCAAAGAAAACCTTAGGTTTTTGACATCGGCAACTCATTGTTTATTCCATGATAGAACACCGAAGAAAGACAAAGGCTACCCAGTATCCTCTTGACACCCGGGAAATGATGAGTGTTTTCATTCAGCTGCTGCTTCGGTAATACCATTTCACCCCTTAATTTTTGTCATCAAGTATCATATCAAATCTGCATGTCCTTAGTCGGTGAATGAGGCAAATGTAATGTCATTTATTGACTGTGTAAGCTTGACAAATAACTTAGACTCTCCAAGCTGCCATTTCCTCATCTATAAAACAGGATAATAATAATGAGCTCGTAGAGTTGTTGGTGAGGAGTAGGTGAGATTCAGTGTTTACAGGCACTTGGCTTATAGTACACATCTAATAAATGCTAGCTATTATTAATGTTAGTATTCTAGTATGAAAGTTCAAAGAAACAAACTGTGACCCGAATGAAAAAATATGTGAGGATGTATAGTAAGTCCTTGCATAACATCATCGATCATTTCTGCAACTTGAAGTAAAACGACGTATCACAAAACCAATTTTACCCGAGGCTGCTTGGAAACTGCACATGAGAGCAGTTTCCATGACATTGCATCAATGTTATAATATAATGACATTGAACAATGTGACGTTATTTGAGGACCTGCTGTACATGGTACTATTAAATACCATTGTGATTTTATAAATGCAAGGTCTCACACTGAAAGGTTTTATATGAGTCACCAACAGACAGTAAATTCAGTGAACTGGTATTTGCAAAGGGCATAACGTTATGCCTGGTCCATTATTCTTATTAGGAAATTTTACCCCCTTACATTTTCATGCATTTCTATCTTTTTTTTTTTTTAATTGGGGAATGTTGGGAAACTGTGTTTTTCCAGGACCCATCAATTCCATGTCAAATCATTTTTTTTTCAATCTAGTTGTAGGGTGTGCAGCTCAGCTCCAAGTCTAGTCATTTTTCAATCTAGTTGTGGAGGGCGCAGCTCACTGGCCCATGTGGGAATCGAACCGGCGACCTTAGTGTTATGAGCACTGCGTTCTAATCACTGAGCCAACCGGCCGCCCCACATTTCCATCTTTAATGCTGTCGTTTCATGTGAGCACTCACATACACACCTTGCACTCACCTGGCCAGGTGAGCACATTGAGGGGCCAGCCTGCCTGGGCTTAGACAAACATAAGGTTGCAAAGTGTGCTCTGATCTGGAGTGATCCAAATCATGTCCTTTATATCTCAAAATGTCTTTTTTCTCTTCTTACCAAGTCCAGGAAACTCAAGCACATTTTTCTGTTTATCCCCCTTCACCCCCCTTTTTTAAAACTATTGATATCTGGCAGAATAGTGAATAATGCTGGGGAGGTGAAGACTCATCTAATCAATAAGTGTTCCCATAGCTCCAGTGTCCCCATGACCTAGTTGGAGGAAATGTATCATCCTAGTCACTCTTCAGCCAGGTTTTGCTTCGGGAAATTGTATACACATGAAAGTTATGTTTCTAGGCACCCTCTTTGTAAACCTCCTTTGTTCTTTCCTTTCCTTTCCTTCACTATTAATCTATTAGCATGGTTGGTTTAATGCAGGCCCTCCCAAGGGCAGGAATGTTGGACTGTTTGTTTACTGTGGCAGCTCATGCCCAAATTGTGTTTCCTACAGTAAACATACCGTGCTTCCCCCAAAATAAGATCTAGCCAGACCATCAGCTCTAATGCGTCTTTTGGAGCAAAAGTTAATATAGTAAAATAAGTAAAATATTATGTAGTAAAATAAGACCGGGTCTTTATAATATAATATGATATGATATGATATGATATGATATGATATGATATGATATGATATGATATAACATATATAATATAATACTGGGTTTTATATTAATTTTTGTTCCAAAAGATACATTAGAGCTGATGATCCGGCTAGGTCTTATTTTCGGGGAAACACGATATATTCGACGAGTGAAGGTTTTCTCTAGATTTTTGTGTAACCCAGATGGCAGCCTCTGGATATCCCAAGTTCTTTGCTTTCTGGGATCACATTACCCATGAAGATTTAAATAAAATTGTCTTAAACTACCACAATAATATAATGAGAAACAAAGCACCCTTTCACTGTCTCATAGAGGGAAAACTGGGGGAGGGGAACATAGTTTTCTCCAGTCCCCTCTGACTCTAACTTCCTACTTCTACTGAGAGCTTTCTGATTCGCCTTCCTTATATAAGATTTTTCTATACCCCTTGCTCAACCTCCCCAACCCTGAAACTGAATAGCCTCTTATTTTTTATCTCGTCAAAGTACCTTTTACTCAAGGTTATGTTTAGTAAATTTTACTAAAGTTTTGCGGTAATGGAGATGGGCTACATACCGAAAGAGCACAACAAATTCCTTGAAATTGTGTATCAGACATCCCTGAGCTTGAAAGAGACCTTTCAAGTTCATTTTTGTCACCAGGATATTTTCTCTTGTTCTCTCTTCTACCAGTGTTCAGGCCTCCAGCCATTATTCTGGGCCTTTCCCTCTCTCTGAATCTTCCTCCTTTTTCTAGCTCACTCACCTTTATGCTCACATCCTGAGGCTTCATCTTTATTACCCAGTCCTGCTATTTCCCCCCACGAAAGCCAGGGCATCCTTGATAAGAATTCCGTGATTGGCCTTTAAAGGAACCACCTTTTCCTTTTTTTAAACACGAGTAAAATATTTCTTGTCAGACTGGCAGTTGCTATGAGATAGAATTTTTCTTATGTTTTTGCAATCTGCTTTATTTATTTACTTATTTATTTTTAAGGAAATTTATTTGTTTATTTAGGTTTATTGATTGATTGATTTTTATTGGGGTCCTTGCAATCTGTTTTAAGATTCGTTGGACATGGCTTACATTCTGGTTACTGAGTTGATCGTCATCTGTTTCCACAGAGGAGAGATGGCTTTAATCGTCATCCTATTCTACTTCTATACGTAGTCTAGTTGGATGATAGCTCACACTCCCTGATCAGTGAGGAAATCTTACCTGTTCTGAATTTTCCTCTAGGAAAAGGCTCTCCCAGACTGTCTGCTGCAGGAGTTACAGTGGGTGTCCCATCCTTCTGGATTCCTTCCTTGAATATCTAACCAAGGTCAAGTCTGGTTAGTGCCTTTTCCAGCCTTTTCTAAACTGGCTCCATCCTTCCTCTTGCTAACTCCCAGTTCTTTCTAACTTTTTTTGGTTCTTTTCCATGATACCATTATTTTTTCTCCCACATATTGGTTCATTATTATCCACATTGGTTCATTATTGTCTGTCCCTCTATTATATGGCTTCTTCTTAGATTATCCAAACTGGTAGCTCTTGTCAATAGACAAAAGAAATGTAATTATAATACAAGAACAACAAGAATGGGGTTGTGTAATAATTCGTTTAACAATTATGTAAATTACAGTGTGAAAAACATTATGTTAAGCACTGTGTGAAATTTATAACATAAACTCTGCCTTCAGTAATTTTATAGTTCAGTAGAATAAGTATACGTGGAGAGAAAATTATAACTAAATTAGACATTGGTGAAAGTGTTAGAATCGCACAGACAATGTACTAGAGAAAAAACTAAAAGTTCATGAATTTTCTAAATTACTTCCCCTCATTGTGGATGTTCACCCAGAACTTAATTTTCAGATGAGTCATTTCTTGCTAGCATGTCTGTAACTAACAATGCAATCAGGAAAAGGGGTACCTCTCATTGATGAATCTGAATGCCTCCATTTTCTTGACTATAAAATAAACAACGTCTTTTCCAGAGATTGCATTAGCATGCAAGATGGAAAAAATATTTGCCTTGTCTTAAAAACATACCTGAGTGCAATTTCTGGGTTTGCAAGTAGATAGAATCGTGACTAATACAGCCACTTGCTAATTTTCTGACTTCAGTCTTCTGAAAGCCATCTGGATGATGAGGATAATAGCAGAGATGTTATGATCAAACAAATGCAGTGAGAATGCTTCAAAATGTATAAAGCCCTGGGAATTAGGTGTATTATTAATGGAACTAAATGAAAAATCTGTAAATGCGAAAATAAAATTCCAGCCTTAATCAAAGAACTGCAAAAATGTGGGTGAGAGAGTCATCATTCTGCCCCATTTTGAATGGCTTCATTTAGATATCCTTGCACCTATCATCAGGGACAATTTTGTGTTCCACATATGATTTTTCTTTCTTTGCCAGAGCTACATACATTTACCCTTCCGAGAATACTCAGGGCACATAGTGATTCGCCCATTTTTAAGCTATCCACAAAGGCTCATGTGTTTCAGAAGTAGAGTTGCTTTTATGAAAAGTACAGGATACAGTGGTTAGAGACCAAAATAATAGTCAGCAGATAATATAAGCAGTGATAACAGTAAGGCTTTCTCTCTCTCTCTCTCTATTTTTTTTCTCTTAAAACCCGTATTCTGGCTACACAATACTTTCTTTTGATCCTGAGTAACTAAATAATTCTAATACATTATGTGGTTTTTATAGTGATCAGTTGAGAAAGGGTAGGAAATAATTATAATGACTAGTACTTTGTGTACATAGTAATAGTTATAATTAATTACTACTATCCAAAATCTTATCTCAATTTATTGCCTAATATAACTTTTACACATGGAATAGTATCAAGTATTTTTCAAGTTTTTCTTAATTTAATTTCAATCCTTCAAGTCCCAAAGTTACTTTTTTCTATTCTTAATTTGCTAAAGGAAAAAAGAGTTGTAACTTCTCCCTTTAGCCTGTTCAAATATTTAACAAAGAAATTTTCTCATTCTTAATTTTACTTTTGGGCATTTTATTTTTTATTAGAATCATAACTGAAGATAAAGACAAACGGATTATAATTATCCTTAAAAGAACATGTAATCCATCCACAGATAACTGGGTTATTCATTGTTTTTGTTCTTCATATTCTTCTTTACTCTTCTCCCAAGTTCAAGATAAAACTCACTCTTGCTATGATTTATCCTTCTCTACTCTTTCCCCTGACTAGGTATAATAGAAAACCTGTGATCATGTACTGGAAACACCCAAATCCATTTCTTCCCTAGCCTCAGCCGCACTCCTTTTAAACCCTACATAGACTGGATAATGGCACTTAATGTCATTTTGGTGTATGTTGGTGTGTGTATGTGTGTGTGTGTGTGTGTGTGTGTGTGTGTGTGTGTACAACCCTTTCCCACCTCACAAAAATGAACTAATTGTGCTATTTCTGGTAGTGGTAGCATGGAGTAGGGGGAAGGGAGCAGCAGAGGAACATTCTCCCCATCCCTCCAGAAAACAAGAATAAACAGGATAAATTTATTAAAAATATAAATCTCAGGGCACAGGAAATTGACCAAAGGCAAACAACAACTTCAAAGGATTTACTCAGCAATAACTGATGCTTCATTGGTAATGGTGAGTGTGTTGCCTTCTTACAATGTGGCCACTTCTACCTCTCACACTTAGGTAGCCAAAGCCTAGTGCTTTACCAGATGGAGAGGACAGGCTTCATGTAGAGTAGGTTGCAGAGCAGCTAAGAATATAACAGGAAGATTTTGGTAACAAGAGCCAAGGGATTTGTAGAAGAACAGATGATAAATGTGCCATGCATGCCTGTCTTCCGATAGACTACATATGTGTATGTAACTCCCCAGGGAAGCCAGCAAGCTTGGCGAGACATGCAAACACGCTTTGCCTTTGAATGTGTTTCTCACATTTAGGATAGCTAGAACTAAAAAGACTGAGGATATCAAGTGCTGGTCAGTTGTGGAGCAACAAAAAGATAAGATAAGATAAGACAATATAAGATAAGATAAGATAAGATAGTGGGTCATATTAATTTTTGCTCCAAAAGACGCAATAGAGCTCATTGTCCTGCTAGGTGTTATTTTTGGGGAAACACGGTACTTGTATGACTATATACATTTACCAGTCTTCAAGCTGTGTGCTTAAAATGGGTGAATTTTGATATATGAAAAGTATACCTCTATATAGCTAAAAACATGGATTAAAAATTCTTTTATTTCCTAATAATTTCTATAAATGAAGGCAGATGTCTAGAAGCCTCTAATTTTGGGTTTTAAAGTTCCTCTTTACAATTTCTGTATTGCTATTCTATCAGTTCTTTTCAGATTCTTATGCGTCTCAAAATCTCCGTTGTAGTCTCTGCGCAAACCATAACAATGCATGTCCAGCACCAGATTAATACCTGCATCCCAGACATTTTATTTTATTAATATCACATTACAAATTTAATTTATAAAATAAAATGCTGCTGATGTAATCTGCTTATGATCTGCTATGATCTCTTTTTTTTTAAATTAAAGTTTATTGGGGTGACAGTTGTTAGTAAAGTTACATAGATTTCAGGTGTACAATTTTGTAATACATTATCTATATCTCACACATCACCATATATTAGACCCTGTTTACCCTCTTCTAGAACTCAATAATTGTCTATGTCTATGAATTTTTGTTCCTTCATTTGTTTGTCTTGACCTTTTGTTGTTTTCAGTTTTATATACCACGTATCAGTGAAACTATATGGTTCTCTACTTTTTCTGACTATTTCATTTAGCATTATAATCTCAAGATCCATCCATGTTGTCACAAATGGTCCTATTTCATCTTTTCTTACCGCCGAATAGTATTCCATTGTGTATATATGCCACAACTTCTTTATCCATTCATCTATTGAAGGACATTTTGGTTGTTTCCATGTCTTGGCCACCGTAAACAAAGCTGCAATGAACATTGGAGTACACGTGTCTTTATGAATAAATGTTTTTAGATTTTTTGTGTAGATACCCATGAAAGGGATTGTTGGGTCATATGGTAATTCTATTCTTAATTTTTTGAGGAACCTCCACACCGCCTTCCATAACAGCTGCACTAGTCTGCATTCCCACCAACAGTGTATGAGGGTTCCTTTTTCTCCACAGCCTCTCCAACACTTGTTACTGTTTGTCTTGTTGATGATAGCCATTTTAATTGTGGTGAGGTGGTATCTCATTGTGGTTTTTTATTTGCATTTCTGTGATGATTAGTGATGTTGAGCATTTTTTCATATGTCTATTTGCCATTTGTAAGTCCTCTTTGGAGAAATGTCTCTTCAGGTCCTCTGCCCATTTTTCAATTGGGTTGTTTGTTTTTTTGTTGTTGAGTTCAAGGAGTTCCTTGTATATTTTGGATATTAGCCCCTTATCAGAGGTGTTTTTTGCAAAAATCTTCTCCCATTCATTTTGTTTTGCCTCTTTACTTTGTCGATGGTTTCTGCTATGATCTCTTAAACATTTTCTTGTGTGTTTTGCAAGCATTCTCTACCTTAGATGAAATATGTGCAAAGAGAATCCTATATTTCTGTCTTCATACTTTTTTATTCTTATTTTATGACATTCGGCTAGCTTTCTTTAACTCAGTTTTGCCCAATTCCCAGTAGAATACCTACGGGAACTCAGGAAATGATTATAATTTGTAACTACATCCAAAACTAAGGCTGACAGTCAACATATTGCCAGGCCATAGGGAGCAATTTTTGTTAATTAAAAACATATGAAGCAGAAATGAGAATTAGAATATGACAGAGACATTGGCATATGGTTTTCACCTAAGGGAAGGAAAACGTTCTTGCCTGAAGTATAAAGAATATAAAATTTCTCACCTGAAATCTTAGCTTGCGGATCAGTAACGCAAACTCTATCAGCTAAAACAGGACATTTATTTCTATGCTAGAGTAAGTTATTATTTTGAATTCATGAGACATGGCTCCCCACTGTGCACCAAACTTCCTCTTAGTCAGGTAGCTTCAGAAATTGCAACTCCCAGAAAACAATGAGTCCACCAGTAACACGCGGGCATGGTGAGGCTTTGCTGTATTGTGCTCTGGAAGTAAACGCCACCATACATCTTGGACATTAAAGATTTTTGTACGTCCTGATTGTTTATGTTTTCCAAGAAAGAAAAAGAAGTAAATTTTTTTTTTTTAATTACAACTAATTAGGTAAAAGGAAAGCCCTGCCACAAAACCTGTCGGCAAACTCTAGATCTAGATAATCCTTTTCTCATCATTTTGAAGACTTGGAGGAAATCATATCACATACAAAAAATAATTTTATGAGTAAACCAAGCTTTAAAAAGCAGGGGCATGAAGCCATTAGAAAAGAGATGAAATGAAAACAGAACTTCACAGGGAAATGAACACTGTAAGGAAACTAGACAAACATATCCAACACCTGAATTAAAAACCTCAATTAGAAGACAGAATTAGAAATTCAAAATCTTTAACAAGAGATATAAAGGTCAAATTTAAGAAACGGTCTAAGGATGTAGGGGAAGACGACAAAAACAATGAAAATGTATGTTATTATTATAGCAACGAAAAGATAATGATTGGAAATCCAACTTAAGAATTATGAATTTTTGGAGAAATAAATCACAATAATTAGAACAGGACAACAATCAAAAGATACATTTGAAGAACACTTACTTTCCACTGAAAATACAATTGAGTCTGCAGATGTTAAGAAAGAAAGTACTAAATTCCATAAGAATAATTAATAGAAAAAATTGAATTATTAAAAAACAAATATCCTCAGTGCACCTAAAAATAAATTAAGGAAATAATAAAATACCACTACACATCCATTAGAATAGTTAAAATGCATAAAAACTGACCATAGTAAAGTTGGATCATCAGATCAATGTTTACAGAGACATTCCATGTTCCTGTCTGTTTGTGGCCTTTATAATTAAAAGATAATTTTGCTGAATATAAAAATTCTGGTTCATACTTTCCTTTCCCTGAATTCCTTAAACATGTTGCTTCATCATTTTCTAAACTAAAAAAAAAAAAAAAAAAAACAAAGGCTGTCAAGATATGAACCAAATCTGATTGTCTTTTCCTCTTAAATAATGTGGCTCTTTGCTTAGATTCTCAGATTTTTTTCTTAACGTCCTTTGGTCTTAATAGGGCACGTGTTCCTGTTGAATGTTCTGGGCTGTTTTCAAGGTACATGAAGATGTGCCCTTTGAATATGATAATTCAAGTCTTTTAGGAAATGTTTCTCGAATTATGGCTTTTAAAATATTTATTCTGCTCCACTGCTTCGTCAGTCTTGAATTATCAGAATATTTAATCTCCTTCCCTTGATTTTTATATGTATCACTTTCCCTCAAATCCATCTTATTTCTTTTAAAAAATTTATCTTTGATTTTTTTCACCTTTGTCCCTTACTTCCCATTTTTCCCATGTTATATTTTCTGTGGTGTCTATTCTTTCTTGAGTACCTTCTCATTTGGTCTTCATTTCAGAATTTTTAAAAGTCTTCTACTGTGTTATGTTAGTTCTCATTTCGTACTGTTTTGTTGCCTAATCACAGTATTTCCAAGTTCATCTAGTTCTGATCTGTGTCATTCCTTAAAGCTCCAGTCATTTTAAAAAAATATTTTAACTCTGTTTGAAATATGGTTACAATTTTTGTCTGCCGAAAGTTCTGCAGTCATCACTGTGTTGGGTGAAGCTCATCTGCTAGTAGAGCCCCCCAAGAAGGTCTGATGGTCTCCCTGGTTCCCAAGTTCTTGTAGGTTACAAGCTGTTCCTGTATCTGTTGATGTGTGAAGGACAGCTTGGCTGGGCATGAAATCTCTAGTCCACATTTTCTTCCACTAAATTTTCTAAAAGTGCTGCTCCATTGTTGCCTTGCTTTTTTTGAAGATAATTAGTCTAATTCCTTTGCCTCGGTAAATATTTTATCTTTTTGCCTGGAGATCTAATTTATGTTTGTCTTTGAAATCATTTTACTAATATATGTCTCAGAGTTCATCATTCTGGTTTAATCTTCCCAGGCATTCAGGGAGCTATTCACTGTGTAGATTCAGATGTTTCTCTATTTCTGGAAAGGTCCTGTGAATTATATTTTTAATTATTAACTCTCTTCCATTACTTTTCTTCTTTATGTGTTCCAATAATATGAATAGAATTGCTTCTCTGCCAGTCTTTCATTTCTATTACTTTCTCTTTGACTTTTATTTTTTTTACTTCACTCTTTATGTCATTTTTATTTCCTTGGTTGTTTTCCTACATTTCTTCAAAGCCTCTTATTACATTTTCATGTGACTCTATTCTCTCTTGGGCACTTGCAATTTATTTCTTCATTCCTAAAAAAAATTTATTCTTTTTCTTCTACCTCTTTCCTGAGTTCAATCACCTCTTTTATGTTATTTTCCTATTTGAGGACCATTCTCGGTTAGGTTTAGAATTTTTGATTCAAGGTGATTTTTCATTTCCTCAAATATTTGAGTGTATTTAATTCTCTTTGGACTAAAATTTAAAGTTCTATTATGCTCCATAGTTGGTTTTTTGGGAGTGTGTTCCTTACTTTACCTATGTGACATTTCATTTCCTTATTTTCTGCAATAGTTCTCTATGTGCTTTCCTCCCCTTTTACTAATTTTTGTATATGGTATCCTACAAGATTCCTAGTTTACTGGCATCCACTTCTTCCAGCCTAGTCAAGCCCTGGTGCTCTAAAGACCTGCTTTGTGTTTTGTTTGTTTGTTTGTTGATGGAGGAGGGGTTTCAAGACTTCTGATTTTGTAGTTCTCTTTTGTCTCAGGGGACCCTATATTTCCCCCCATTTTCTTATTCTCCCTTTCATTACCAAATTGTCAAAGGACATTTTTTGCCTTTGTTTATCTCAGACTGTACTCCAATAAAACTTTATTTACAAAAAGACAGGTGGCAGATTGTTTTTGGCCTGTGAGCTGGAGTTTGCTAACACTCAGAAATTGTTATGTACTAATGGAAGATTGGGGCTTCCTTCCAGCCAGATCCTACCCACTAGAGACCCAATAAAGCAGAGAAGCCAACTGCAGATCAAAGCATCATCATTCATGAAAATCTAATCACTCCTAAATCATAGAGTTCTTTGGGTAACGTTCAAATGGAGAACACCCAGGAACATAAAAGATAGTTCCTACAGCTCCTCTCAAATTTAGACCAAATATAGCACTTGGCACAACCGTGCAGAGAGAGTTGGGTCTGAACAGACTCAGTCACTTATCCAGTTAGTTATGCTGAGTATCACAGTCTGTCCTAACATCTCAGGCACCATCAGAATGGAGAGGGCCAGAGAAAGATGTCTCTCTGTTGTCTTTTAGTCTCATGGACGCATGGCCAAATGGATATCAGGGTCTCATTCATTTCACCCATTAGAAAAGTCATTCTTACCCCAGAGAAGAGTAAAAAAGTGGTTGCTCGAAATTTTAGAAACATCATCTTTAACATTTTCCAGGTTAAGTTGAGAAGGTAGAAAAATATCCCTCTTATAAAGAAACATGAAAAAGAAGGGACAAGTATTTCTCACTGATACGTTCCTCTAGTTAGTATCATGAACATAAATATGGACACTGAGTGCTCAGAACCACGCATGCACATTAGGGCTTCTTGGAATAAACTGATTGCAGAACGACATCACAGCAAACTCCAAGCCACCAGCAAACAAAGGGGTGAAAAATAAGTCAAAGGTCAGCTCTGCCCTTGAGACTTCATGGACTACTGGAGAAATGGAAGAAAACTTTACTTCCTGCGGATGATCCAAGACCGCTTATTTCTTTTTCTAAATTGTGACTCTTAAGGGAGTAGGGATCGTCTCCCATCACTCACAGCCTTACTTGAAATGCAACTATGCCACGATCCATCTTAACCAGATGGAACTGAACACTTTAAACATTTGAATATTTAAAGACTGCATTGCCCCACATTAGGAGCAGTGGTATGTTACTGATTCGCTGACTTTCAATTCCAGTGAAGCTACCTTTCCAATGAAAAGATTGAAGGTCACTGCTGGACTGCTGGGTACTGATCGATAGTTCTGATTCCTGTGTCTTTGCTCACATTATACCTTTCTCATGGACCACAAGTAGCTGGAGAAGTGGATCAAAGGCTCTCCTGACCTGAGACTAAGTGGACTACAGCCGGTTCTGTGCTGGATTCCTCCTCTCAGCGCCACCCAGGCAAAATAAATTAATGAATTAAATAAGTTGTCATGACAACTAGATTTGGAGGGATCTGAAGTGGTGACCAGAAGGCTAAAACATGACAAACAAAGAATAAGATCTGTCCCCAAGAACAGAGTGATTCCAGAGACGATCGCCTGGGGCCACAAATGAAATCTGATTTAAGTCTAAGTGAATTTCCATCTTGATTTTATCCTGACTATTTTACCCTGTCCCCAGATATCCTTTAACAGCATTAAGACTCTGATAAGCTAAGGAAATTGGTCTTGATTCCTGCTTGTTAACCTTTGTGCTGGGGACCAATAATTCTTAGTTGCTTAGTTGTAAAACACCTGACTCCCTTAGCAAACAAGTTATGAAATTTGGAACCAGACTGACCCTTGCTGGCTTTTTTAAGACACCTATGTTTCTACTTGTACAGAAAAAAAAAAAAGCAGAGGATTTGATTCTGAAGTATGAGCTCTTAAGCTGTATGCATACCAAAACATTTCAGACTGGGAAAGTATAAGTAGTGACTATACTAACTAATCTGATTTTAAAAAATGTTTTATGAAGAATAAAGAACTTATTAATTTAAAACACTGATAATGGTAGCTCTTTCTGCAGTTCTGCTTGCTAACTGACTGGTTAATTAGTAGATACAGCCAGCCATCCACTGCATGGTAAACCTTTCTGCTTTGAATACCATACATTTATATTTATGTATCTCCATCCCTTTTCCTTTGGAATGAAAAGTTCATTGACACCAGGGACTACTGGACAGGTATCAACAATAAGTCTAGAATTTAATTACTAAATGAATATTTGCTGGTGACTTGCTATGCATAAGACTGTCCTTATATAAGCAGATGGGGATAAAGAAATGAGTAAATCAAGACTTTGCTGTCTGACAGATGGATCTCCTTTATCATGTAAATTTTCCTATATGTCATTCTTTTCACTGAAAGATTCTGCAAAAATTGTACAACAGCAACTCTGTCCTCCATCACTGCAACATTTGTCCCAGAGTTTAGGGAATGAGAAAAGAACAGGTGAGACCCTAGGCTGAAGAAAGACTACTTTCCTTATGCTCAGTTGATACACTGAAAGAATTTGCCCCTTGTTTCTTTTTCCTTCTTTTCTATCTTGGAAAATGAAATGTCCTATGAAATTTTAAGCCTTCAATTAGCACTAAAGTTCTTTGGAGTGAACAATAGAAAATTCTGACAAATTCAATGAGAACAAAATGTCTTTTTTTTTTTTTCCCTTCAAATTTTTTATCAAAGTCTCTGCCCCAGTCTTGGTCAGTGTAAGCTGGAAATACTGTCATGTGAAATGAGCTTTAGTTCTGAAACTAAGCCATTCTAATAAAAGAAAGGTAATTAATCAGGACCCAGGGAAGTTAATATGGGAAAGTGAGATGAATCTTTAAACTAATTTCCTGTCTTTATATATGATTTACCTGTGGGGCAAAGCAGTGAGATTCTTTACGTTTTTGCTCAAGTTATCTTGATAGTTTCTTTTGGCAAGAAATTTGTAAGCATTAGAAAATTGTAAAATTGTATGTTAACGTGTCGAAGAAAAGAATCAGCCAAGCCTCAAACACAGGTATATGAAAGCGCCTGAGCCATAACCCTGAGAACATATAGAACCTTATGCAGCTCACCTTTGAGACCTGTCCCTATGATTTCATGATGCTAACAGAGTAGTGCAAAGCCATCTCAATGGTGACTCAAGTGTCTCCTTGACCAACTTGAATGATGCTTTTCAGAATCCTACCTCATTTGAGCAAAACTTTTGTTTTCCCTGAGTTTAACTCTTCCGCTATTAGTCACAGACTCATTGAACTTATTATTGAGTGGCACGGTCTCTCCATTTCCAGGTGTTATGTGCTGAATTGTGCTCACCCACCCCCACCCACGATCATATGTTGAAGTCTCGAACACTCAGCACAGTAGTCCCCCTTATCTGTGGGGGATGCATTCCAAGGTCCTCAGTGGATGCCTAAAACTTCAGATAGCACCAAACCTGATATATGCATACCGTGTTTTTTCCTTATACATACATAACTATGATAAAGTTTCATTTATAAATTAGGCACAGTAAGAGACTAACAACAATAGCTTAATATTAGAAAAATTATAATAATATGCTGTAGTAAAAGTTACAGGAATGACTTAGGGGCCATTATTAAGTAAAATAAGCATCACTTGAACACAAGCACTGCAATATTGCCACAGTCCATCTAGTAACCATGATGACTAATGGGTGGGTAGTATATAGAGTGTGGGAACCTTGGAGAGAGAAGTGATTCATATCCCAAGCAAGACAGCGGGACAGAGTGAGATTACATCACACAATTCAAAGCAGCACAGAATTTAAAACTTATGAATGACTTATTTCTGGAATTTTCCATTTAATATTTTTGGGCTACATTTGACCTAGGTAAGTGAATTCTCAAAAAGTGGAACTGTAGATAAGGAGGTAATACTGTATCTCAGAATGTGACCCTATTTGGACAGATCTTTAAAGAGTGAAGCACAGAGGGGCATTGAGTAGTTGAGAAAGCAGTATGTAACTGCATCACCTTGCCATTATAATTTTTAAAAATTTTCAGTGTCCTGAAATGTGAAATAATGCCATTTAAATTCCAGTGTGCAATTTTCACCTCTCTATAGAATATCCTTAGACAGTAATTAGGTGGGAGCAAAGTCACAATCATTATTTCCTCTAAGTAATGGATAGTGTATAATACATATCATCCTTCTAAGATGTCAGAGCATTTTATTTTTACTTTGATCAGTGCAGAGTGCACTTAGATAATCTGTCAAAATTATTTCATTGACTATGGTTATTTTGTGGAGAAGTCAAATTATTGAGGCATTTGGAAGGAAAAAACGAGGGGTATAAAGTGCTGGGTAGTTGTTTGTAAAGCTTAGAAGGGCCAGTGCATTTAAATGTTTTAAATCCTGCATTCACACTAGGAACTCTAGTTCAACCAACAGTTTTGTGCATTAATTCTTTGAAAAACAAAGAGGTGTACTTAAAACTAACAACTGACTTTCGAAGTTGCATTTCTTCTCTGTGAAAGACACTGCCAAGAGAATGAAAAAACAAGCCACAGACTAGGAGAAAATATTTGCAAAGGACATATCTGATAAGGCACTGTTATCCAAAATAAAACGAAGAACTTTTAAAACTCAGCAATAAGAAAACAAACAACCCAATTAAAATATGCATCAAAGACCTTAACAAAGAAGATATACAGATGGAAAACGAGCACATGAAAAGATGCTCCACATCTTATGTCATCAGGGAAATGCAAGTTAAAACAACGATGAGATACCACTACACACCTATTAGAATGGCCTAAATCGGGAACACTGACCACACCAAATGCTGGTGAAATTGAGGGGCAAGGGAACTCTCATTCATTGATAGTGCAAATGCAAAGTGGTACGGACACTTTGGAAGATAGTTTGGCCGTTTCTTACAAAACTAAACATACTCTTTACTATTTCATTCAGCAATTATGCTCCTTGACATTTACCCAAAGGTGTTGAAAACTTATGTCCACACTAAAATGTGCACATGAATTTTTACAATAGTTTTAATCATAATTGCCCAAACTTAGAAACAACCAATACGTTCTTCAGTAGGTAAATGGATAAATAAACCGTGGTACATCCAGACAATCAAATATTATTTAGTCACAGAAAAGAAAATCCTGCCATTTGTGACAACAGGCACATTATGTTAAATACCATATGATCTCACTTATATATGGAATCTAAAAGGAAAAAACAAGATGAACTCATAGAAACAGAGATCAGATTGGTCGTTTCCAGAAGTGGGGGCGTGGGAGATGGAGACAATAGGTGAAGTTGTTCAGAAAGTACAAACTTCCAGTTATAAGATAAATAAATTATAAAGGTGTAATTACAGTATAATGACTATAGTTAACAATACTGTATTTTATATTTGAGAGTTGCTAAGAGAGTAGATCTTAAAAGTTGTCATCACACACACAAAAATTATAACTGTGAGGTGATGGATGTTAATTAATCTATGGTGGTGATCATTTCATAATATATACATATATCAAATCATTATGTTGTATATCTAAACGACTACAATGGCATTTGACAATTATATCTCAATAAACAGGGGAAAAAGAGAAAAACAAACAAATGTGCTGGACACTGAAATTAAAAATGTAATACTATGTACCATTACATTGGCTCAGAAAAAAAAAAGAAGTGCTTAGGTGTAAATGTAATAGAGCATGCACAGAACATATATGCTAAAAACTACAAAATGTTGATGAAAGAAATGTTTTAAATCTAAATAAATGGAGAGATGTAAATGTCTGTGGATTGGAAGACTCGACAGGTACAGATGTCAATTATCCTCAAGCTGATATACAGGTTTAAGGCCATTTCAACCAAAGTCCAGCAAGACTTTTTCATAATGTTGTAGTAGGTGACAATATTATTCTAAAATGTGTATAGAAATACCAAAGAAATAGAAAGCAAAAATAATTTTGAAAAAGAAGAATAATGCAGGAGGAATTCATTTACCCAATTTCAGACTTGTTATCCAACTAGAATAATCAAGACTGTGTGGTACTGACAAAAATATAAAGACATACATCAACAGAAGAGAAGAGAAGACTCAGAGATAGACCCACACAACCATTTCCAGTAGGTTCTTGACAAAGCTGCAAAAGCAATTTAATGGAAGGAGGATCATTTCTTACACAAGTGCGCTTGAGCTACTGGACGCCACAGGTGAGAAATTCAGCTTCTAGCTACACCTCACACCTAACAAAGAATAACGCAAAATGGGTTGCTGATTTAAATGTAAAACCATAAAACTTTTATTAAAAAAACAGGATAAAAATTTTCATGATCTAATGCTAGGCAACAAGCTCTTAGACTTGACAATAAAAGCATGATCCATAAGGGAAAAATGGATAAATTCGACTTCATCAACGTTAACGACTTTTGCTCTGTGAAAGACCCTGTCAGGAAGAGAAAAGGATAAGCCCCAGAATGGAAGTAAATATTTGCAAACTATATATATGAGAAAGCACTAGTATCTAGAATTTTTTTAAAAAAAAAAAAAACCTACAAAAACAGTCTGAATAGGAAATGAGCAAACATGAAAAGGATATACAGATGGCAAATAAGCACATAAAAAGATATTCAACATCATTAGCCATTAGGGAAATTCAAATTAAAACCACAATGAGATATCATTAAACATCTATCGGAATGGAGCAAATGAAAAATAATGACAACATCAAATGCTGGTAAGTATGTACAGAAATTAGATCACTCATTAAATCCTACATTGCTGATGAGCCATTAATGAAGATACAGCTTCTCTGGAAAATAGTTTGTCAGTTTCTTAATAAACTAAACATACAATGACCATCTGACTAGTGATTACATTACTGGGCATTTATCCCAGAAAAATGAGATGTTCACACAAAAACCTGTGCAGAAATGTTCATAACAGCTTTATTCTTAATAGGCAAAAACTGGAAACAACCCAGAAGTTCTTCAATGAGTGAATAGTTAACAAACTATGGTACTTCCATACCATGGAGTACTTCTCAGCAATAAAAAGGAACGGATAATTCATAAGCATACCAACTTGGGTTAATCTCTAGAGAATTATGCTTGAGTTTTAAAAAAAATGCCAATGCTAAGAAGTTACACACCCATTAATATAACATTCTCGAAATGACACAATTATAGAAACACAGAGCAAATTAGTGATTTTCAGAGGTTAGGGAGGGAGCAGGGTTGTGAGGAAAGTGGGTGTGGCTTCACAAGGGCAACATGAGAGATCCTCGTGGGGACAAAACTGTTCTATTTCTTGACTTCATCAATGACCATACCTGGTTGTGACCTTATGTTATAGTTTTGCAATGTGTTACCATTGAGGAAAACTGGGTAAAGAGGTACTTGGGATTTCTCGCTATTATTTCTTACAGATGCATGTGAATCTATAATTATCTCAAACTACAAAGTTTTAGTAAAAAAACGATTTACTGGACTTACCTATCCTCAACCTAGAAATTCTGCTCCCAGGAATATACACAAGAGAAATGAGAGACAAAATGCAACATGAGATGTGTACAAGAGTGTTCATAGTAAATGTTTTCATAAGAGCACCTTTGGAAACAACACAAATGCCTGTCAACAGAAGAGATAAATTGTGATATAGTTATATAAAATATTATATAGCAACAAAAAAGAACAAACTATTTCTATATGCTCCAACATGAATGAATCTCCCAGACATGATGATAAGTTAAAGGAACCTGTGTACATCCTGTATGTCTCCAAGTTCATGAAGTTCAAGAACAGGCAAACTAACTGACAATGAAAATAGTTGGAACAAAAGTTACCACTAGAGAGAGAGGTACGGATTAGGAAGAGGCAGTAGTGAAACAGATGGACATAAATGTCAAAATCTGAAAAGGTGTGCCCTTAAGATCTTAATCTTTGTATATAACATACCACAATATAAACAAAAAACAAACTTGAAAGGTACCAAATATTTAAAAATAGAGCAAACCAAAAATACTTTGCTAGTCCAATAACATACCTTTGTAAACTGTGGTCCAACTGTTTATAACATATGGTCTAGAAGAATTTTCCATCTCAGTTTAGGAATATTAAAAAATACAAAAGATAGCTGGATGTCATAAATTAGACTAGAAACTGTGCCCTCAATCTTTGATTTAGCTGTGGAACTCAGGGGAGTGTGCAACTAACCTAAGGAAACAGATGTTGGGGATAAGAACAATTACCCTCTCTGTAATAAGCTCTGAGATGGGATAAGCCTCATTTATAAGAGTGTGTAAATCAACAACAAATAAAATGGAACCAAAAAAAAGCAGTAAGAAGAAAAGTATAATTCATTATAATGATTTAAGGGAAAATGCCTGAATATGATTCCTTATTGGAACCAAAATGTGAGTGGGGAGAAGTTTCACTTAAAGAATCTCGTCAGGCATTGTTAAAGAGATATTTGCGCAAGAGAACCCATGTGGTAACTTCCATGAAAACCCTTGTGCCCGTGTGGGCACTGTGTATACTGCTAGGACATAAGATTATTTGAATCCACTTTTTTTTTTTTAATTAGTTTATTAGGGTGACAATGGTTAGTAAAGTTACATAGGTTTCAAGTGTACAATTCTGTAATACCTCATCTATCACATTGTGTGTTCACCACTCAGAGTCAGCTCTCCTTCCATCACCATATATTTGATCCCATTTACCCTCATCTACCACTACCACTCCTCCTCCCCCGTAACCCTAAACTATTGTCTATGTCTATGAGTTTTTGTTTCTTTGTTTATTTGTCTTGTTCCTTTGTTGTTTTCAGTTTTATATCCCACATATCAGTGAAATCATATGGTTCTCTACTTTTTCTGTCTGACTTATTTTGCTTAGCATAAGAATCTCAAGATCCACACATGTTGTCGCAAATGGCACTATTTCATCTTTTTATCCACTTTTAAGCGGGAACTTGTACTATATATCAAAAGTCCTAAAATGTGCAAATTTTTTGAGCCAACTATTGCACATGCAGGAGATTGAGGAAACTGGAGTTGATTTTAGGAAAAAATGGGTAAATGTGTCTTTAGATGTATTTATAAGCATGTTTCACATAGCTCACCTGTCTCTGCCAGGAGCTTGTATAATCTCTTCCTCTTGAACATGGGCTGGACTCATTGGCTTGCTTCTAGAATACAGCAGAGGACACAGGTTTTCATCTTTAAGATAAAGTTATAAAAAGGCTATGACTTCTCCCTTGGCCAGTCTCTCTTGGATCACTTGCCCTGAGGGAAACCAGCTGCCACATCCTAGAATAGCCCTGTGGAGAGACCGTCATGGCATGGTATCAGGAACTGACCACAACTATGTGAGTGAAGCAGCTCTTTTATCCCCAGTCAAGTCTTCAAATGAAGCTTAAGTCCTGGCTGTTAGCTTGACTGCAGTCTCAAGAGAGATTGAGCCAGAGACAAATACCTAAGCTGTGCCTCAATTCCTGACCCAAAGAAACAGTGAGGTAATAGAAGTTTGTTGTTTTAAACTTCCAAGTTTTAGGACAACTTATTATGCAAGCAGTGGGAAACTAAGACACCCTGTGATTTGCCAACATACTCTTTATACCTTTGTAAAGAGTCCTTTCATCGTCTTTTTCAAATTATTCTAGTTTGACAATGCCGGCTGTTTCCTGATGGGATCATCAAGAAAACACTATTTCCAGGCATATAAGTAACATTAATACTCTCCTCAGGTTCATTTCCCATAAGACATGAAAGGAATAGGTCATGATGGAATACAGAAATTTCCCTGAGTCTCTGAGGACCCTAGGTCCCTTGAAAGGATTCAGAATTATTTTCTAAGAGTGATAGGTGGGAAGATTTGTGTTTTTAAGGATTTGAAAGAAAAGTAGCTCCTTAGCTTTAAGATGAGCAATGGAGGGTGCAGGTTTTATTCCAAGAACATCCTGAGGCACTTGAGTGTAGCACGTCCAGAGTGACAAACTTTATGCTAAATGGCTAGCGGGTGGGTGGGTTCTTCAAGGACTGGGCACTCACTGCCCCATGCTGGGAACCTAGACAAGACGAGACAGAATCCCCTTCATGAAGCCCACCTTCCTTTGTGGGACCTCACAAACCAAGATATCAGTAGAGCTGGGACAGCTTAGAGACAGTGGAAAGTCAAAGAGGAACGATGGCTTTACATGGTAGTGACACCAACAGCAATGGTGTGTGAGGCAGGTTACCAACCCCATCCCCCTCCCCTCAGCTTCCTCCACAGATACCACAGATATTATATAAAACCACAGTGTCACAGTAAATATACTTATATTTATATAAGTATATGTTAAGTATATATACATATATATTTATATGCACACATGCGTTTCATAATAGTAGCGACTCAAAGTTATGAAGAGAATATTCTCTTCTATAGGTATTTCATATGTGTTTAGGTTGATAATCCAATGGCTTGAGAAGTCTGAGAGTGGAGTAAGGCTGCACAAATGAGGGAAGTCTTTAATGTAATGGTCTCAGCTGAGAAAGTCCGACACTGTTTTCTTCCCCCCACAACAGTGGCCCTTACCAATGGATTCAGAATACAGCCAAGCCTCCCTCTTGGGGGAGGCTGCTTGAATGGTCACTGCTCACATGTGCTCCATGCTTCCCCCTTTTCTATATTTCCAGGTTTAAGTTCTACCCCTTCCAATTCAAAATTTCTCCTTTTAGAGATATTCAGGTGCACAATCCATTATCCACAATTTTGACATCCCCAAAGCTCTGAAAACCAAAATTGTGGTAAGTTTAAGGAAAATCTGACCTGAAATAACATGCAGCTGTTCCTGATTTTCACTTATGCTTCTTAGTGTGGGATTTGTGCTTTCATCACACAAATATTGATGATTTTCATGACACATTTTGCTAAGGGTGTTATATAACATATGGTATAAGCATTGCATTATAAAAACTATCTGAGTTCCAAAGCTAATCTTGACCCAAGAGCTTCTGATATATTATAACCCATAATCTTCCAAACTTGGAAACTATCCTATCTCTTTAAGATGACTGTGTACTTCTCTGCTTTGATCCTTTATTTGTTGTTTTAAGATTTGACTCTTGGAGCATCATTTTACTTCCCTTGTTTGCCAGTTTAAAAGAACTCTTCACTGTAATCCCTGTACATTGAAAATTGTGGGTGAATAGTAAATCTGTGCAGAAGGGAAGAAAGTCTTCCCGGGGTAGTTGAACTTTCAAGGATGGAGAAAGCTCTTCCTTGGAAAATGTGGTACCAGGCAGAGACAATCACACGGAGGCATGAAGCAGCACAGGGTGTCTGGACAACTGAAAGTGGCCGACTTATTGTTGGGGTTGGGATGACATGATATGAAATGAGGGCTGTATGAGAGTATAGAGGGGAGTGATTCAAGGGTTTCCCGTAGAAGGGAGAATTAGAAACTCGAAAGCCAAGCAGTCACCAGTGCAAAGAGAATAGTTTGGAAGGAGATAAGGAAGAGGCAGGGAGCCCAGGAAAGGTTTTTGCACAGGCTTGAGAGATAGTCTCAGAGCTAAGGCAGCGGGATGGCGAATGAAAGGAAACAGTCAACAAAGTTTAGAACAGAGACTCAAAAGACCTTGGTGGAAGTTGAATATGATGGGAAGAGGGTGGTGTTAAATCTACGTAGTTGATTGTTGTTGGTAGAGCAAAGTTCACTAAATGGAAGGTCAAATTTTAGCAGTCTTAAGAGCTAATTGCTCCTTATGTTGCAATTAAAACAATCTTATTTTGCCCTGGTGAGAGTGCCATAACCAACACACTATGGTGGGCAGGGCATGGAATTTGGAGTTGGCTGACCTCAGTTTTTTATTGTAACCTGAGGCAAAACAGTTGTCTCCTCTAAACTTTAGTTTCTTTATATTAAAAGTAGGGACAACATCATCACCATAGCAAGATTGGTGGGAGGATGTACATAGTAAGTATGTGAGGTTAAGTATGTAAAAATTTCTGCTGCTTATAAAGTGTATACACGAATGCTAGTTACATCTGAATGAAGATACTTGGAGCAGAGAGGTTAAGGATATCCTCAAGGTTGCAGAGCAATGACAGATCTCCACTCCGTCTCCAACACCTCTTCAAAGCAGGCGTCATGTGGCCTTACCCTGATATTATATTGCAGGGAACAGAGACTATATGGAGAGCCTATCCATACCGCCCTGTTTTCCAGCATGTAATTTACCATTATTAGAAAATCAGATGTTCATCTTGTATTATTGTCAATCTGAATCATTAGTATAGAATTGACCATGATAATTTAAATGTCAAGGAGGTTAGGTAGAGGGACACACCACAGTTAAAAGTCTACAGGATGAACAGACACAATTCTCTTGAGGGTGTTTTGTCTCATTTGCCTTAGGTAGTTAACTTGCTATAAACACTGGGAGGCCATTACTTGATGTAATAGATGGTTACCACTCTAACTTGTGGATGGCTATGCATATGATTTGTTTATGTTTAAGTTGGCCAGAACATCCTAATCTATGTTTCTAATTGGTATCAGCTGTTTCCTCTGCCCTGTCAAACTTGTGGCTCTGAAATATTTTTCCAGACTCAAAAATTACTGACACCAAGTCACTACAAAAGACCTCATATTGTCGTTGACCAGCTAGATTTGAAAGGCCAACTGTGTATTCAGCAAGTTGGTGTTTACTCTTTCACACACACAAGGAGAGACAATTTGCTGATGTGAATATTGGACAGACAAGGTTTACAATTCTGCTTTAGCTTCTTATTTCCTTTATGATCTTTTAAAGATTGCTAATTTAACTTCTGGAATGTTAGAGATTTTACTTTGGAAATGTAAAATGGAAATGATGATACGTTTCTTGTAAAGAGGTTGGCAAATGGGTACATAATCGGTGCTCAGTTAATCTGATATTTCTTCCCTAAGAGAGAAAGAATGTGAGTCTTGGTCCATATCCTTGGCTTATAGTTTTGGTGTAACGATTAAGTAGGGTTATGAGGCTATGAGTTCCCTGAGTTAGAGACATTGGCTCTAACGTCTCTAACTCTTCCCTGAGTTAGAGATGTTGGCTACCTGTCTTTGTACATCCAGTCTTAGCACAGGACTCAGCGCAATAGGTGTACAGAGAATGTTTCTGATTTGTCTTATCTAAAGGTTTCCCTATCCTCTGGCCACATGGCTGCAAATGTGTTCACTCATCCAGAGTCACTTGTTTTGATTTTAACATTTCTTGGATTTTTACTTTAACGACTCTGTTCTGTTCAATAGCTCCCTAGTCTGATTCAGCAATTCTCAAATGGCATACTAAATGCTCTCTCAAATACATTAAAAGTTTATCTCTGAATAAAAGTTAGGATAAACCTAGTATTTAAAAAACAAACAAAAGACATGCAATTTAAAATGTTTGCTCAGCTTACACTGCAGATTGCTTATTGGTAGGAAATGACCCAAGAAAAATCATTCTGTCCTTTCTCCTTTTCCCTCCCCTTTATACAATTTTGAAAGTCATGTGTAAGAATAATAATAATTGCTAACATTTATTAGCTATGAATAGCTAAGATACTAGAGCTCCTACTATGTACCAGGCCCCAACCTAGTGTTTTTCATGTTTAACTCATTTGTTCCCATAATAATCTTATGAGATGGGTGCCATTATTGTTTCCATTTTACTGGTGAGGAAATGGGAGCACAGAAAGGTTATACAACTTGCCCAAGGTCACACACCTAGTGTGTTGTATAGATGGGATTTAAATAGAAGAGGTCAGATTCTGGGTCGAAACACCAGAAAGAGTGAATGTTGAATATCTTTCCCAAAGAATAAAAGAAGCTAACATCCACTGGAAAGGCACACTTTGTCATGTATTCCTTTGAAGAAGGTTAGCCATACATTTCAAGGTCAAATGGTTAATTCCCTTCAAATGAAGCCAAAATGAGAGCAACTGTACTTCTTAGGCAACACAAAGTTATAGATAAGGAAAATATTGAAAATCTCTATTATCATTATCAAATATATATATTTAACATGTGCATATCTATTTGAATTACATACTTACAAATTGTATTTGTATATGTACGTGTGCACATGTATGTATGTGTGTACCTATGAATATATATTGTTAAATACATAGGATTGTGTGGATATACAGAACATGTATTAGACATCTATATATTCATCATAGATACTACAGATATATGGGTAATATCAACCAACCTAATTTAAATACGTCATGAAAAGATTCTGTGTTAAATACCTCTCGTTTGCCTCTTCACTCTTGGCCTTGCCTCTTATTGCAGTTACCTCCACAGGGGCAAGTTCTGCACAGGCTTTCACAAGTTTCTTGCAACCGAATATTTTCTTGTTTTAGGCCCCTCTCGCTTCCTATCCCTGGGCATCTCTGGAACAATTAGCACTCACAAATGAAACCTGGAGAAGCAGACACTCTGTATAACAACCCTGACTGAGGAGACTGGCAGTTAGCAGGCAAATGTTTTCCCCTTACTTACCCAGAGTGATAATTCTGAGACACATTTCATAAAGTTTCCCAAAGCCTCACTGGAGGAAGTAACAAGTTGTCCATTGGATGGCCAAATTATGGTGCTGACTTGTGTTGGGTTCCCCTCTTTCCTTTTTCATTCATTCCCCCATCCCTAGTTTCTCCTCTCTATAATCACATTCTCAGATAAACTACTCATCATAAACCTTCACCTCAGATTCTGCTTTTCGGGACACCAGGCTAAGATAGGCATTATTTAACTTATATTTTTTCTATTCAATTATTTATTTTATAGCTAAAATATAGTAAAAATTATAACTCCAACAAGTAATATTGTAAGTTTCATTACCTGTCAAGGGTTATTGTTTTAGCTGATAGCTTTTAAAAATAAGAATTTTTCACTGCAAAATGTTTACAGCCTAGGATACATTTGTTGCAGGCCAGCAATGGTCTGGTGATCAAAGTCAGTGAAATAATGATTTATGCCCCATATGTCTGGAAAACAAATTGAAGTCATTCTCGAAGCCAGATCCCAGTTTCAAGAAAAATTATATGGTATTATATATAAGTCTTGGTGGGGACATTATGACTTTTAAAGGACACACAATTTGTTAAATGTATAATGCGCCTATGTAAAATATTAGTGGTGGTGATGCTGACTTATTCCACATGTACAAAAAAGAATGAGGAAGATGATAGATGGCTGTGGAGTGACATACGGTGATTCCACGGTCAAGCGGCAGTTTCTTTTGCTGAATCAAGTTGAAAATCCAAATACTTCTCTGCCTAGCAAGCCAATGTCGTCCTTTCTAAGTGGCTATTAATAATTTGGGCTGTGGAGAAGCAGAAGAGTAGGTCAAAATGGCATCTTGTGGCATCTGGTCATCCACCACTCAGGCTTCTCTAGCGCAGGGCTTCTCAGCGTCAGCACTACTGATCATCTTGGCCGGTACGTTTTGATTGTGAGGAGTTATCCTGTGCATTAGAAGGTACTTAGCAGCATCCCCGGTCTTAGCTGATTGGGTACCAGTAGTATCACCCAAACCCAAGTCATGACAACCAAAAATGTCTGTGGACAATGTTTCCTGTGGAACAAAATAACCCCCTGGCGAGAACTACTGCCTTATGGCAATGAAACTGCTGATTGGCTGTGATGGGATGCCTTACACCACAGAATAGAGGGGTTCATGGTCTTGGAATGAGGCTCTTCTGAGAGGGTCTAGGAAGACAAAATGGTCAAGGTAAACACCCAGCCTATGTCAAGTTGGCAAAGATCAGTGCCAAAAGCAGTGGTTCTCGAGCCGTGGTGGTACATGCGTCACCTAGGGAGCTTGATGAAACAAATTCCTGGGTCCCACCCCCAGGGAACCTTATTCAGTAGGTCTGATGTGCTGATGAATCTGATTCAGTCAGTCTAACCATTTACATTTCTGACAGCCTCCCAGGTGGTGCTGATGGTGCAGCTTTGTGAGCCACCCTTTAAGTAGCCCTGGGCTAGAAGTCAGAAGACCCTGACTTTAGGCAATGCATTTGAACTCTATTGGTTTCAGTTTCGAGTAGAATGGGATAGACACATGTATGCACATAAATAAGCAATAAAGGAGGAGGGGCCAGGACAGAAATATGTAAAGAACGCACTTGGACAACTGAGCAGGTCAAGGTTTTGTGTTGATGGTGCAGCTGTGTAGAATCCCCCATTAGATGTGAACTTCATGTCTTATTCATCTCTAATATGTTATTTGGCACACAATGGGTGCTTAATTCAGATATTTCAGTAATAATGTCTGCACCTAACAACGCTTTCCAGCTAACACATCCCACCTATGTCCCCTGCTGAATGCACAGTCCATTCTGAATATGAGATCTTCTCCACATCTGCTACAGCTGTCCAGACTAAAAGTGGTGCACTTGGCCCTGAGCAGCCAATCCATTAGATGGCCCCCACACTGTGAGGAGAGGCCAATCAGGTTATCTCCTTTAGGCATATGAACTTTAAAAAAATGAACCCAGTGAGAGCCTTCGGTGGTGGGAGCTAAATCTAATGTTCATGAGAAAACTGAGAGAGTCCAGACAACATATGAGAAAAAGACATGAGACAGTAGAAACTATCAGTAATCAACTTATATACATATACTCATATATTCACAGAAATAGAGATATACAATTGTCAAAGATTACATATTTCCAAGGGAAGCTTTTTCCTGCCTTTCCTATCATGGCTCAAACACCATCTCAGGAAGCAGTCCCTGACCACTTAAATCTGAGGGGTCCCAACCCTCACTGGCCATGCTCCATCGTATTCTTTGTTTTTTTTCCATAAGACTTGTCACTATTGTGATGGTTAATTTTATGTGTCATCTTGACTAGGATAAGGGATGCCCAAATAGCTAGTAAAATACTATTTTGGGGTGCATCTGTGAGGGTGTTTCCAAAAGAGATTGTCTGTTGAATTGGTAGACTGAGTAAAGAAGACGGCCTTCACCAATGCAAGTGAGTGTCATCCAGTCCATTGAGGGCCTGAATAGCACAAAAATGTGGTGAAAGGGCAAATTCGCTCTTTTTGCTTGAGCTGGAATACCCATCTTCTGTCTTAGGACATTAGTGCATCTAGTTCCCAGGGCTTCAGACACAGACTGAATCATATCACTGGCTTTCCTGGTTCTCCAGCTTGTGGACTTGGGAATTCTTGACCTCCATGATCATGTGAGCCAATTTCTATAATAAATCTCCTTTTATATCTGTATATCAGTGTATCCATATCTATATATCTACAGATATCTATATCTATATATGTTATCTATATCTATCTTTATATCATCTCCTATTGGCTCTGTTTCTTTGGAGAACACTGACTAATACTAATATGACAACCACGAGAACTTACTTAGGCATGTATGTATTTGCTCATTCTTTCACCTGTCTTCCCCTCCTTACACTAAATGCAGACTCAGTGAAAGCAGGATCTTATCTGCCTTGTTCACCCCCACTGTATTTCCAGATCTAGAATAATCTCTGTCATACAGCAGTATTCAAAAATATATCTTTTGAAAAAATTAATAATGTGGGATGGAAAAGAGAGCATGAATCACCAACACTGGAAATTACAGCAGTGTTTAATTTTGTTGATTATGAATGTGTTACCTAGTAATTATAAATACCTCGTGTTATGAATGTATTTGTTTTTTCTCCTGTATATTTCATTAATCCTTGGAGACCATGAGAAACAAAGTATTGTTCAAAAGGCAAGACAAAAATTTTTTTAAAATGTTGCATTGCTATTACAAGTTGAGTAAAACAGCCATTCCCCTATTCTTACTTCCCATCATGTCTTACTGCCAAGGCTGAGTTCATGAACTGACAAGGAAAGAGTTCCAGACCGTCTTCTGCACCAGCTTCTAGGCCATCTCATGTACCCATGGATAGACCAGCGAGGTGGTTTATGAGTTTATAGATGTTCATATCTATACTAATATCATTTTTATTAATTGAGTCCCTGTCTGTGACTGTATGGGTAGGCAAATAATTTAAACTATTCCAATCATAGTACCCGATTCCCCTATGACCCCATTAATTGGACCAATGGGTGAACGTGTGCGATGATTAGTTTTATGTGTAAACTTGGCTAGCTTATGGGACTCAGTTATTTAACGAAACACCCTCTATAAAGTGCTGTGAAGGTATTTTGTGGATGTGATTAATATCTAAAATCAGATGGTTTTAAGTAAAGATTACCCTTGATACTGTGGGTGGGCCTCATTCAATCGGTTGAAGGCCTTAAGAGCAAAATCTGAGATTTCCCAAAGAAATCCTGTCCCAGACTGCAGCGTTAACTTCTGCTTAAGTTTCCAGCCTGCCAGCCTTCCCTAAAAATTTCAGAGTTGCCAGTCCCCACAATTGGGTGTCAATTTCCTAAAATAAAACTCATAATATATACACATACTGGAGGTGCCAAAAAATATATACAGTGGACACTTTGGTCAGCATTGCTCAAGCAGTTGTTCGCCATAATCAGAAGTGTCCGGACGCTGATGGTAACCATTCTGAGCACCTCTTGTCATTGCAGAAGTCCAACGTGACTTGTATCCATCTTTTGTTTTCAGCATATATTGACTATTAGAATTTTAATAGTTTTTTTTTCCTTTCTTAAAATGCATATACATTTTTTTTGGCATGCTCTGTATATGTCTCATACTTGATCTGCGTCTCTGACTGATATAGCATGTGACTAAGCTAAGTCAATCAGAATCCTTCCCCAGGGTTTTAAAAATTCCCTTTCATCTCTGATGGAGAACCTTCAAAGGTGTGGTAGGGCCCCGAGCAAATGGCCCAGGTAAGGTCAGCTGGTTTGAGAGTCATGAAGCTGCCTGCAGAGATGCAGAGGCCAGAGATGAAGACAGAGAGCACCCAAACCCTGTTCTAGAAGTTTCTGATGTCAGCTATAACCCCTTTCTTCCTGTAATTGGTTTATGTGTGCATCAAACCTTCTTCTGGCTTAATTGCAGTGAGGTTCTGTCACTTTCAGACAAGTTACTGGGAATGACAAGAAGTAAGCCCTGGGGTACCAGTTCTGTGTTTTGCTGAGTGAGTCTCTTGAGACCACTTGGAAAGAGGATATTAAGTCCTTGAAGGTCATGGTGATGACTATAGCTGTCCTGGTTTCCCATGGAGAAAAAATACAGGGGCCCAAGCAAACATAGTTTTCTTGCTTAAATAAGTACTAAAACTAAAGTCATACTTCAGTCATACCCTGCTGTTATATGCTTTGCCACCTTCATCCCTTCTCCCTCTATATCTCATGTTTATATTTTATAACCGCTACTGCTGTCACAGCTGACTGGAGCAAGGCTAGACATCTTACCCAAAGGGAGGTCAGTACAGGCTGACCAGTGACCAATCATTGTGAGGTCTGGCTCAGAAAAATGGGCTGCGCTGCTCAAGCTCCATTCTTGGGAATTTGGATCTAGGCTCTTATGAACCTGAGTTAGAATTAGGGCTCAGTGGTAAATGAAACACATGAGATTGAGTTGAGCACATGATGATTTAAAAATGTATGTGTATAACATAAAGGAAAGAAGCTCAAGGGAAGGAGATGCCAGTTGGTAGAGAGAGAAACATTTAACGGATGTGTAGTGAGAAGCAGGTGTCATGACAGGGAGACTGTGCAGCTGAGGGTGTTCTAGACCTGCTCTCATGAGGTGCAAGGATGCTGAACTCCCTGCCAAGTAAAATAAAGCTTCCTTTACTCGAGTTATTCTGAGGTTAGCCTCCATCCTGTACAACCAGCAAGACTGCCTGGAACGTGTTCAGTGTGATGGAAAGTGCTTCTCATGGGCAGAGCCCCAGGCTGCAACATTTTAACTGAAAACAGAACACGAAATGCTTTTCAGATGGCAAAGCTTCTTAGTAAGGAACACTGACTTTCAAAATGTAAATTCCAAGTCATCTGTTAACGTTTACAGAGAACAAACAACTCTCAGAGACGCTATTTCTTAATTAAATGACTTTTTTCCTCTGTGAATACAGAACTGGTGCTTTGGATAAATGTAATATCTATGTATGTTATTAGATAATACATAAATCTCATTTTTTGTGTGTGTCAGGAGAAAACTTTGGGAGGTAATAAGCATGTGTATGACCTTGATGGTAGTGATGGTTTTGTGAGTGCATACTGACCCCCAATTCATGAAGTTTTATGCATTAAATAATGTATGGCTTTCTATATGTCAATTGTACATCAGCAAAGTGGTTTAAAAATCTTGATTTTGCTATTGTAGATTTTTTAAAAGGAAAAAAAAGACATTCAAATGATTCCATTTTTTTAAGGACAATAAAATTCAGGGCACAAATAGAGATTGATACTCAACTATAGCCAGATTTTTTAAAAGAAGAAAAACCAATGTGGTAAAAGAGGAAGAAATGTTCCTGGTCTTAGAGGAAAGTGAGAAGGATGTTGAAATAAACTGGGAAAGTTTAAAAAAAAAATAGGCTAATTCGGTAACAGTTTGTGTTGTCATTTTTCCCTTAAATGGGGAAAGCAAATTATAATGTCAGTGCAGAGACATAATCTGGGACTAATCAGAGAACAGCATTCACTTGCACAGCTTGGGAATGGCCTTCTGAACAGTCGCTTAGTGTCTGACTGTCCATTTGTACAAGATGGATGAGTGCAGGTGCCATAATAAGGCCACGGCATTGGCTTATGATAATGACCCTTGACAACCAAAGCAACCCATAAATTGTAATTGAACTGCAATTGAGAGCAGGTGGCATGTGACACAATTCATCCTAGTCACCTCTTTCTAAATTCAAGTCTCGAATTATCAATGCAGAAGCCAAAAGACAGGGGCGAGAATTCTAGAAGGAATCCTGCCTGTATCTTCTGATCGGGAGGTGTTGAGAGCAAAGCTGGATGACAATGGTCCTTCCAGTGGGCAGATTTTCCCAGAATTCTAAAAGCAGCCGTCAAATGTAGTAGTAGTAAAAAGTGCCTACTCATTTATTCATTTATTTGTTTATTCCCTCAACATTCTGTTGTGACCTACAGTTTGTTGGGAATTGCTACACAAAAGCTCACAGTCTCATGAAGGAGGCAGTCACATATAGATAACCTAGGACCATGTACATTACTATTAGCACTATGCTCACAGGGCTCTGTGGAAATTCTTAGAAAGGATGGTCTAACACTGGCTTGGTCAAGAACGGCTTCCTAAATTTCTGGTGATACCTAAGCCACATCTTAAGGATGAGCAGGAGTTAGCCAGGGAAAGGAGGCGGGAGGGAGACACTCCAAGTTCAGAGACTGAACAAGCCAAGTGACAGAGGTGACAGGTAGCAGGTGGGAACAGAAATAATTCACACAGCCTCTCAACAGGCATGACAGTGCTGGCTTAACTTAACCTCCTCAGTGACAATTGCCATCACAAAAACTGAGCGCCTGCTATGCACTTAGGCACTTACAAACTGTAGGGTTACAAAATTGGATAAGGCATGAAGCCTTCCGTCCATGAATTAAGAAGCTTATAAATATAACTCTCTTAAGAAGCATTATTGTACAGATATGAACAAAGGGCTGTGGAAGACCCAAGGAAGATGTGGAAACTCAGATTAGTAATGGTTTTATAAAGGAGATGACTTTTAAGCCAGGTATTGGCAAATGAAGAATTTCTCAGGTGAAGTAGTCATGGATTCTAGGCAGATTGAAACTGGAGAAGTAAGTTCTCACTTAACATTGTTATACGTTCCTGGAAACTGCAACTTGAAGCAAAATGACATACAAAGAAACTAATTTTGCCATAGGCTAATGGATGTAAACAAGAGTAAACTTCCTATGGCATATTTTTGGTCACAAGAACATCACCAAACTTCTAAATAAAGACCCAAAACACTTGTAATATGTTTACATATGTACATTTAAGAAACATGAATAAAGACAAGTAAGATCACTATTTTCCGACCCTCTTATTCCTGTTCAGGGTGGGTGTCAGAAGCCAATCCTAGCAGCTGATGGTGCCGGGTGGGACTTAATCTTGGACAGGATACCCTTCCATCACAGGGCCACTCATAACCACACCCACAGTCACTCAGACGGGAACAATGCAGACGCCCAATTAACCCAACGTGCACATCTGTGGGATGTGGGAAGAAACCAGAACCAGAGAAAACCCACACGGATGTGAGGAGAACTTGCAAACTCCACACAGACAGTGGCCTGGCTAGGAAGCAATTATTTTTCTCATCAATGTTGTGACGAAAGACTCTATTCAAGGACCTGTTGTACTCCTTTTCTTGAAGAAGGAAAAAAGGATTGGAGCAGTGGCTTCTCCAGGAGAGGCTTGGGGAGCTTTGTAGAAGAACCACAAACTGACTATTCAGAAGAAACCATGAAATTTGTCTTGAAGTTATATTTTTATAACTACTACACTACTTTTATAACTACAGCACTACTTTTATGTAGATTTTATGGGTGTTTTTGTTGTTTTGTTGTTGTTTATTTGTCTGCTTTTTTTTTTTTTTGGAATGGATTGCATAGAGGTGTAAATGGGGATTACATGGGGAGTAAATTCTGCCATCAGCCCAGCTCCAGCGTTAATGGGGAAATGAGAAACAGAGAAATCAGAGGCAGCGAAGATAAAGCAAATCAAACAATATCTCCAAATATGATGCAGTCATACAAATCCCCAAAGTAGGCGGTTCACGGTGGGTTTTCCCACTCTGCAGACATGCAGAGTGGGCACGATGGTGATTTCCCAAGACCCTGCACATAATCTTCATTAGCTCATCCCCAAAAGTGGGTTACAATGCCCAGACCTTCTGTCTGTGCAAATGACACACATAAACCTGTTGCCCCTAGCCCATGTTTACATTCCAGGGCTGGACCCCTCTAAGGGGCCAAGAGGGTACACACAACCGCTCAGTTAACGAACGCGGTGCACGGTGCCCCACTGCCTTTCTCTGGCAGGTTGCTGCCCGTTAGGGGCCCCTGCTGGGAAAATCCAGCTCTTTATACCAGCTGATTCCCTGTGTTTATGGGTGAGTGAGCCTTGTAACAGCATAACTTGGAAGATGAAGACAGTGTTCCTAACTTTAGAAACATAGCTATTTGGCATCTGCCCTTTACCCAGAGCTGATTGAGAGATGTGTTTGCATGAAAGGGCGGGACTGCTCTTGGTGTGAAAAGATAACAGACGCTGGTGCTCTTGTTATCTGAGTGTGTAAACATGCCTGCAAAGCCTGGGAGAGTTTCCCGGAAAGAGAGAGGCGCTCGCGCACACACACACACACACACACACACACACACACACACACACAGCCTCAACCACATACACATCAGCACATGCAGTGTCACTAGATTAGTGGAAGTCTAGGTCAGGCTTGACCTTACAAAGTCTTGTTCAAATATTTAAAAGTACATTTTTCTGGCTTTCCTCGTGGTACCACACTTTCTACTTTTCAGGGCTCTTTTCTCCTTTGCCTTATGTTATTGGCTTGCCAAAGAGGGCAGCCCCACTAAAAAGCAAGCTGTTGCATTTTCATCGTAATTGAGTAAACCCATCTGGTTGTCTGGTTTCTTAGAAAACTTAGGCATCTTTTTCTCCCAGCGTCAACCCCAGAGCCTGGCCAGAGTAGGTGCCTAAAGCCAGAAGGTGCTTTTACCAAAATCATTATCTGCATTTAGAACTTCTAGTCTTGGAAACACCTCCTATTAGTCCAGTATTACTGCTAGTCTCCATGTTAAAATTGTGTTTATTTCATGCCTGCTGTGGGCTGATTCTTTGCCTAAAGTGTCTTACGTCCCTCCCCAGGAAGTTGCAAACTTGAAATTGCTTTGCCCCCGGGAGGTTGAGTGACCTGCCCAGGTCACTCAGCTTGGTAGCCTTCAAGTACAGATCTTCCTGATGCCAGAGGTGGCATTCCACCAGTCTCCCCCAAAACTGAAGTGTTGGATTCACAAACTTGAGAGCTAGAAGGTGCTTAAAGAACATCCAGCCTCTTCAACTTTTAGATGAAGACGCTGAGGACCAAAAATGTGAAGTGACCAACAGTGACAGGGCAAGCTTGGGTCCCAGTCCTGTAGCTGTGACAAAGAGTTACGGATCCCTGCAGAGGTCAAAAAGCTGTGTCACACAATATGGTGCATACAACATGGTGCATACAACATGACTCTTGGATAGTCATTACCTGTAGAAAAATAAAAGACCAACAGCAATGAAGTGCTGTCCCCAGTCAGAATGCTTCAGGAGTGGGCGGGAGGAGGGAGACCTTATGGAAGATGTTAATTTCCAGCTAAGGCTGATGCGTAGGAGAAAGCCAGTCACTGAGGACTTTGCCTCCATCTTGGTTCAGGAATCACTTCTCCCTCCTGTCATGGCACAGGCTCACCTGACCTCTCCTTGGCCATCAAGTCACTGTTGGAGGAGTCTCGGAGTCCTCATTCAGAGATGAGGATCAGAGATTCCCGCGGAGGGGTCCAAAAGTGGGTGAAATATCAGCTCTCTCCGCCGATGAAGGGAAAAGGTTGTTAGGAGGACTACGTGCTAGGCAGATACTTTGAAATATTTCTCTTGAAAGGAGGTGGCTTCGTTTGATCAAATTTCATTCTGGAATTGGCTCAAGTAAAAGGGTTACGCAGAAGGAATTTTCCTTTGGTTTAAGTTAAATTGTGTAAACAGTGACATGCCTGATACCTGATATCTTATTTTAAACTACAAATACATATCTGGCCAACACACACATCCTCATCGCATGATTGATCAGATAACCACCACGTGTTACCTACTTCTATGGGGGACCGTATTCCACATAAGAGGTATCAAGTTACCATCCTGCTTGAAACTTCAGACTTCCCATCATCTTCAGAGTAATGTTCCAAGACCTAGGAAAGGTTCAGGAGTCTGTGGACGAACACCCCGCCCCGCCACTTTCACTCCTAGACCCTGTCCCCAAATCTCTCTTACCCCTCTGCGTTACTGGATTGACAGACATTCTACCCCAAAACATCAAAATACCAGCCAGGAAGTGGACATTGGTCATAGCTTAAAATATACTGCTTTGCTCATTTTAATAAATAAGGTGTACTGTATGTTTGATGAGCTTTTTAATTTTTAGGAAAACTTCTGTAACTTTAGAGCAATTCTTAGTGTTGCTGAAGAACACACACATTTGGAAGATTTTTAAGTATTCATTTTTAGAATTCATTTTAAGTATTCATTTTAAGTATTCATTTTTAGAAAGGGAAAATCCTGAATTGTTCTGTTCAATACTGATGCTAGTTAAGTGTATACTACCCAGTGATCCCACTCTATTCTCGATGCTATGCTAGTGGGCTTGAGCCAGAGACTAGCTACGTGCTACCAGCCCCATTTCCTTTTTCTGGATACACAGAAGAACTTCTGGAGGCCAGCCTCTCTTTTTAGAGTTAAAGAAAATCTAAACTCACTGACGTTATGCTATAAGGAAGGGGAGAGGATTCAGGATTCCCAATACGTGGAAGAGAATGAAAGCAGTGGTCACCCCAAACCCTGGAGCCTGAGGTTCAGACCCTGGTAGCTAGAAGGGCAGGGGCTGGTGTGGTGCCCGAGGAAGACTTAAAGGCCGGAATGGGGACTCTTGGGGGTGGGGAGAGTGCATAGCAATAAGGGTTGGTACTGTTTGTACCGATAGCCTGGCGTCTTGGAAGTACAAAGTCAGATGTTATTTATTGCGAAGACAATGGTGTAATGTTTCTTATGTAAGAGAGTTTGTGGTTGAGAATTCACCCTTAATACACAAATCCTCAAACTAAGCTAGAATGAATTTTGAAGGTGAGAATATTTCTTTACCTCCCTGACTGTCTTTCTTTGCATCCCAGCTAGAGTGTTCAGAGATGAGTAACACTTCTTCAAAGCTTTGAAACCCGCCCGCTCCCTTCACTCCTTTTGTTCTCCTAGCAAAACATTTTTCTCATATAAAATGCCCTTCTCCACATCCGGCCTATGTACTGGCCGCTGGAGGACACATCTGCATGCTTGGCAGTTTACTTACAGCCTTAGATACAAGATAGTTAACGCTTTATTCCCTTGCAGCTTGATAAAATGTATGGGATTTAGGGGTTTTGATGGGTGAGTGTTGTTTTTGGATGAAGAAGACTAGTAGATTTGCAGCGTTTTAACAAAGAACCAGCTGTCTTGGGAAGCCTCTATGGCATCTGGTGTTTCCACCGTCTAATTAGTGATATTGTATCTACATGTGTCAACAACACTTGAGAAAATAATGGGAACTCTCACTGCTTATGGGACACGAGTGCCTAGGACGCAGGAGAATGAATTAGTTAGAATTACAGACATTTCTACATTATGGAAAGCCAAACCTACTGAAATGTGGGATACTTCATTTCTTTAAGAGGTGCCTATAAATTCACCCCCACAATGCCATGATAATCAAGGGGTCGCGAGGTAAATAAAATGGGATCTCCCAAGATTCTACGATGAAATTGAGCTTTGGCCTCCCTGTGTGGGCTGGATTGGCCATATTCTCCTCCAGAGTCATTTTCCATCTTTGTCTGCCTGCTTTGCCACGAACCTGAGCTCTAAGGACTAAAACATGGGCCTCCTTGCCCTCTGGTTTCTAATTAGGAGGACATACTAGCAGGAAATTGGGGGGACACAGGGACTGAAGGGTTTATTCCTTCACCTCCCTCCTGGGTCAGAAGTTAGCAGTAATTATGTCTCTCCTCAGAAAGCCACAGCTCCTGCTGGTGACTTTGTCTTTCCTCCACCTGTAGCCACAGCTCCCTGCAGTTTAACAACCACTTCCATCCCCTTGCCTGGTCAGCTCCCAACTGTCAAGAGCCCTGGAGCCCTCACCACCTCCTATTGGTTTCCTCTAACCCTATTGCATTTGACTGGACCAACATTTTGATGATATAACACAATATCCTTAGAGCCTTAGACTGTAAAACGTAGGTGGCAATGAAAAGGTAGGACCAGTAACTGTAACAGAGTCTTCCTTAGAAAATCCTAGTTTTATATAATATCATGTGACATTATAATATTATACTTATATTACTTATATTAACCAACATTAATCTTACAACAGCATTTGTCTGTCTTTATTTTCCAAGGGTATGTTTCTTTAAAACTTACCCTTGGTTAAGTGTTTCTTTAAAACTTAAGTTTCCTCTGGATTTTGATGATGTTCCAGGTTACTATTCACCCTGATTCAACCAACTCTGTTACTCACCAGGTAGCTTCCTCACCTCGAATGCCTTTTCTATCCGTCTCCATCTCCATCTCTTCACACTCAATTCTTTCTTGTACATCTAACACCTTTCCTATTAATATATCAATCCAGTAAGGTTTGAGTGCCTGCTCAGCTCTGAATGTCTGCCAAATGCTAGACCCCTACATAAAAAGATGTATAAGAGCCTTTCCTAAAAATCCACCCTCTTCTCTCCCAGGCTCCAGAACCCCTGGGCTTGTTCTGGTATGATCATGTGCTACTTTGTACTCTGAGTGTTGCCTTCATGTGTGTGATTGCCACTAGATTGTGAGCTTCTTGGGGATAGAAAATCCATTTCGATCTTTGCCATCTCCTCCTCAGAACCACATACACTGTTGAATGTACATATGCTGAATGGACTTCGTTCATGTCTGAGGAAGTAAAACAAATCACCAAGACAGCCGACACCCCGCCAGCAAGAGTCCCGAGCAACTGGTCAAAACTGGAAGCCTGGTTTGACCAGTTAAACTCTTTGTGAGATATTCCAGAATTGAGAACCCAGGGGTTCTGGTCAATTTGAACCACTTGTATTTAAGACAGTGATATTATCAACCTCCGAGGGAGGACATTTCCGAGAGAGCTAGAAAACAGAAGTTGCCCAATCTGAGCTGTCCCAGCCACAAAATAAGTTTAATACCCCCACCCTTCTCAACCCTGCTCCTACCCGTAGCCTTAATTAACTACCCAGGACAGCTCTAGTCACTCTGAAAATTTTATGTGACATTGGATAATGTCTAGCCCAAACAACCCTTTCACATTATGCTGACACATATTTGCCTAAAATATGCCAGACCAGAGAGGCAGAAATAATGACTCTTACTGGCTTTTAACTGTCCCTCTCCTCTGCTCAGTTTCTCTTAGTGCTAGGGGGGCAGGTTCCAATTTTGGACAAAAAAAATATCAATCAATCAATCAATCAATCAATCAATAAAGTATGCCTGCTAATTCCCATCCTGGAATAGCTGAAGAAAGAAAATGTATGTGATTATTTTAAAGGCACGTGTATGTATATTGAAGTGTCATTCACAAGCCCCCCCCCACCCGACACACACACACTTCACACTCTGCCATCCCTCTGATCACAATGGAATTGTTTTAACCTAATTGCACCTTGGAGTAATTCCATGGCCCCATATTACATGAAATAATAGTAAACATCACTGCAAGAAGGAGATTAAGAATAACATGCTCCTTACAGAAACTTTCAGAAATCCCTTTCTGCTTTGCTACGGGGAATAGCTGTGAATTGACAAAGTAATTGATTTGACTTAACTTCTTGCAAAAGGTGTCTATAGTGGATTTGAGACAGGTTACAGGCCACGTTTGCACCCCATTTACAGGAACGGGGGTCTCTGGAAGGCAAGGTGTTGTTTAACCCCAACTTCAGGTGCTATTTCATATTCTGGCCACTGTGGCCCTTTCTTTGTCTTCTGCTTTTATCTTGTTTTTGCAGGCTGCTTAGATACTTTAAGGAAAAGGAAAGGGCATATGGAAAATTTAACAATCACTTTGTTTGAACTCATCTGCCTCCCTCAAGGCAGGCAAGTCAAATCGTTCAAAGTTGACAGTAATTATTCTGACAGTGAGGGCCAAGATCTAGGAACACATATCTTGCCTCCTCATATGGAGAGACCAGATGGAAAAGGGAGACTCAATCTACAAACAGTCCTCACACGCCTTCACACCCACCTCCACCCTCCAAAATTATATCGCCTCTATTTTCTCCCAAGCATGACTGGTGTCCAGAAGGAATTGATGTTCTTGACCTACTTTTTTGTAGAAATTAAGGGTGAGAACACAGGGCCACATATGAGTCTGTGCAGGCTCTTAGATATTTATGTTGATCCATGCTATTACCTTAATTTATAACTGAAAAATGGAATCCACTGATTCTGTCTTGGTGCCTTACCACTTAGAGCTAAGGTGTGCTACTCACCCTTCCTTCTATCTTATGAGAATAATTTGAAAAATCTAGGATCGTAGAATGCTAGTGCTGGAAAAGACCTTTGCCATCATCTCTTCCAAGCATAAACACATATATATGTGGGTATCTGTCTTTTTTTTAAAACTTAGTTGCAAATTTAACTTATGCTTGATATAAGAATATCAAATTGCCCGAAAGTGTAAGAGGTAGAATATAAGTCCTCTCACCCTTATACACACTTCCTGGAATAAGCACCATTAATAGCTTTCATTCATTCATTCATTTAAACAATGTTTACTGAACACCAATTATGCATTAAACTCTGTGGATTAAAACAGGAAGAAAGAAAGGAAAGAAAGAAAGAAAGAAAGAAAAAAGAAAGAAAGAAAGAAAGAAAGAAAGAAAGAAAGAAAGAAAGAAAGAAAGAAAGAAAGAAAGAAAGAAGGAAAGAAAGAAAGAAAGAAAAAAGAAAGAAAGAAAGAAAGAAGGAAAGAAAGAAAGAAAGAGGGAGGGAGGGAGGGAGGGAGGGAGGGAGGGAGGGAGGGAGGGAAGGAGGGAGGGAGGAAGGGAAGGAAGGAAGGAAAGAAAGAAAATAACATCCGGTAATGATAAGTGCTACACAAAAAATAAAGCACAGTGATAAGGTAGAAAGTGACAAGTGAGGTCATTTTAGATAGAATGTGGCTACCTGACAAAGGGACCCGCAAATGCAGGCCCTGCCAGCAGAGTGTGCTGGGTGCATATGGCAGAAGGACCAATGTAGCTGAAAGGTTCAGAGGAAGAGAGAGGGTACAAGATGAGATCAGAACCATCAACAGTAAGCAGATTTTACAGGTCCTTGAGGCATTGTAAGGGGATTTGTTTCTTTTCAAATGCCAGGAGTAACAATTGGATGGTTTTTAAATGGGAGCTAGCACCTTTAGCAGCCAAAAGTCTTTGGTGTGAAAAATAATGATCTACTGGGATGGCTGAAGGGTAATCGTCAAAGAGGCACCATCCAGAGAGAAGAACTACTGCGCATGATTGTTTCTGTAGTGTTCATGCTTATAGTGATTTCCCGTTGCATTAAATCCTACAAGAGTACTAATAGCAATAAAAACTGATGAGCTGGCTTAATAAGGTCTAGTTCACAGGTCATGCCAACACCCCAGTTCAGAGGCAGAACATCCACACGAAGCAGAGGGACAATGGGCATTTGGCCGGGGATCAGCAGACTCCCCTGTCTGCCCCATGAAGAGAGCACATGCCTATTCCTCTAGGCAATCACTAATATCTACACATTTTCTTTACAACATTTTAATGTTGAAATAGTTTCAGATTCACAAGAAGTTTCAAAAAGCGTCCCCGTGTACCCTTCACCCAGCGTCTCCCAATAATATCTTACGTAACCATAGCACATGTCAAAACTAGGGCATGGACGTCGGTGTAAGATGTCAACCTAGGCACAGACCTTACAAGGACTTCACCCATTTTTACGTGCTCTCTTTTTAAATTATTTATTTTCGGGTATTGTATGTATAGTACCATGAAATTTTATCCCATGTGTAGCTTCAAGTAACCATCACCGTTATCAGACTAGCTCATTGCCACAGTGAGACACCCTCCTGTTAGCCCTTCATTATGTGCTTTGTCGTGTTTGTCTTATAAATATACCAAACCTGGCCATTGAAAATACTTCCACTTGGGCTTCTCTGTTTACCATTCAGTTTACTAAAATCCAAAAATCTGCCTAATACCTTTAAAACTAAACCTTTAAAACATGACAAACACATAAACATTTATACATTTTATGAATTCTCTTAAATGTTTAAACATTGATTTAAGAGGTAATTAACCAAATTCTCCAAAACATTTCAAGAAAATCGAGTCTAATCTGTCAACACTTTGATTGATTCATTACCTTGAAAACAGATGACATTCACAAAGTATCAGGATGATTTCAACATTTATTTATATACTTTTCACTCATCCTCATGCAAAAGTCGTAACACTATGATTTTTGACCCATTTCTTTACTTTTTTCTACACTTATGCTACATGTGCCCAGGGTTATAGTAAGCTTGCCCGACTCAAAGGAAAAATGCTACCATCTCAGGCAAGTCCGCTATGACGATGAGTTCTGGGATATTAAATAACTGTTCTTTGTCATGGAGTGAAATCTGGTGATATTTCAAACCTAGGTGAGTGCTGAGAGGGCCTTCTTTTTACAACCAAGCCTCACTTGCCGATGGAACGTTCCAAGCTCATACCTTCAAACAAAACAAAAGCCCCCCAAAGGAGAAGTTCGGCTTTTTTGCACCCTAGGCTGCATTGCAAAACCCATTATCTTCTCACATGTAGTCATCATGTTTATAGTCTGCTAGCATCTTTGGAAAATTAGGTATGCTTGATTCACATCTTATTACGATTAGAAGGCTTATCCTGGATTTTGTAATTCAAGAGATGAGAGTATAGTCGGTGCGCTCCACTTCCCCCTTGAACCCTCTGGCTGGTCCATCATCTTCGCACAGTCTCGAGTTTTCTCTCTACCTGGCTATTGTGTCTGAGCACCAGTTCCTTCAGTCCTTCCTATTCTTAATAAAATGCTTTCTTTTCCCAGAGATATTTTGTTTGTTCACAATTCCACAAATGCATTTGTTCCTGCCTACACAGATAAAAATTCGAAGTATGCTTCATAGAAACAACACTCACCCACCTGTATCAACTATCCCATATGTATTACGGTGAACACATACAGGCATATACTATCATACTCATCATTTTTATTTTACAGCAATCTTTTAATATATTTCATTGAATTACACCTGTTTTTAGTTTTTTTGTTTGTTTTTTGATGATTAAGTTGCCACAACTTGGTGAATGCCTGTCCCTGTAAGCAACACTCAGGGATTTGCGGATAGCGTCTCTGTGTTCTAGCAAAAACAAGATGTTTTACTCCCAAGTTGATTCTTTTCAAGCCCCAAGACATGGAGTTAGCCACTCTCCTAGGATTCCTATTTCCTTTCAATAGCAAATAACATTAAAGACCAAATCTAGGCCCAGAACCTTGCACATGAATACTGGGGACAGGATGGTACCTACTTCTAGGCTACTTTCGCTCTAGAACTGAAAAAGGCATTTGTTTTCAGGCGTGCAATTTCTCATTAGCAGTGCTGCCCGGCCCCTCATGTCATTAGTCATGGTCTGTGTGAGGAGAACCCCCCGACCTGGTCAATCCACACCAGGGTAACTGTGCAACCGCTCTGCAAACTGATATTTCTAATTAAAATATAAAAATTACTACATTTTGTTTGTTTTCGATCGAAAATATTTGTAATTTGTTTCTCATCAAAATAGGTGCCTCAATGTTTAACCCTCACGTGGAATGGTATTGCAACATCTTTTGCAGTTAGCTTTTGACTATTGCTTAAGACTTTCCAATGTACTGTTAGTATTGGATACACCTCTTTCTAGACTATTCGTGGGCATCTGCAGTTCAGATGCATGCAGAGTGTGATTTTGATTATTTGTTGTTTTCTTAAAATAGAATCCTGTGCTACAAATTGTGCAAATTACTATATATATTTTTACTTAATAATATACTATAGGTTTCGTGCTGTATCAGAACATGTAGATTTAAATCGTTCTCTTAATTTTTAAATAATGCTAACTTTTAATAACATGATTATCGAAACAAATTTTAAAATGTAAAATGTAGCAATTACATGCAAACTTTAAAGACTTAGAAAAACCTGTCAGTAATCATCTCTGTCTTTCTGCAGATATGCAAATTAAACCATAAATTATAATTTTAAGAAAATGAGATGTTAAGGAAAAAAAAATTTAAGTGATTCAAATAAAGGATTAAGTTTCTATTAGTTCATGCACATCAGGGAGACCCTGAAAACCAGGCAACTCCCCAGACCAAAACAGGATTGGAGTCTTACAGGAAAAAGAGAAGAGAAGACTACGTTTCCTTGTGGTCTGGCCTGGATTGCGTTTTGTTTTTAAATCTCTAACTGCTGCAAAACTTGTGGTTGCAAGAGGTAGAGAATGTTCTGGTTTCTCAGGCTTCTTGCTCAAGATCTTTGGTAAAATCACATTTGAGCAACTGTCAGAACAATTCTTTCAAGAGCTATTTTTGCAAGCTTCATAGTTTGTGAAGGTTACAGGGAAGGAGAGGAGAGAGAAATAGCAGAAGAGAAACAAAGGAAATGAAGCAAGGGTCAAAACAAGGAAAACAGGGGTCTGTTGTCATTCCTTTACGATGACAGACGTCATCCTAAGTTAGTCAATTATTATATTTAATTTTACCTGAATTTAAAAGAAGAAAAAGGAATGAGGAAACTTAAACAATTAATAAACTTTATATCAATATTTCTTCACAACAGAAATATTTTCCAAAATATTTCTCCTAAGGCTAAGGGAATCCATACTTTTAACAAAACTGTAACAGTTCATAAAACCAAATTTTTTGATTGGTATTCATTTTAGATAATTGATTGCCTTCCTGCTAAAGATGAGAAAATTAACATTTTCACATTTCCTTCCACAACCTTCCCATCCACATTCTTATTCCTGTTAGATATATCATTAAATCTCACAATAATTTACCCCAGGCCTATGTACAAGTGGATTTTTTTAAGTCTCACTATCAGTGTTTTTACTATGAGTACTCTGTTTTTGAATTTTTTCTTTTTATTAATCCAGTAATAAATTAACATTGAGCTTTCTTAAAAATAAAGATTCATGAGTATTTATTTATTTATTTATTTATGCTTTTGTCTAAAATGCCATGCTTAATCATCATATTATCTGGGCATAATTATATTCTAGCACCACAAAAGGCAAAACAAAATGACTTCTAGAACATATTTGACCAACAGAATCTTCTGCAGTGATGGAAATGTTCTATATCTGTGGCTATTGAGCCTTTAAAAACATGGCTAGCATGAAAATGGAGCTGAACTTTTCATTTTATTTAATTTCTATCCATTTAACTCTAAGTGGCCACACATAGTTAGGTTTTACTATAACAGACAGTTCAATTCTAAAAGATAACATAGAAGACTATTTTCAAGACTTGGGGCAGGAAAAAGAATTAAACAGGATACAAAAAGCATGAAGCATAAAGGAAAATATTGATAACTTTATTATATTAAAATTAAGACATCTTTTTATGTAAAGATACCATGAAAAGAGTAGAAAAGAAACCACAAAATGAGAGAAGATATTTGCAACACCTTTAAGACAAAGGGCTTATATGCAGAATATATAAAGAACTATAAAACTAAGTAAGAAATACACAGACAAGACAAAATGGGCAAGGTACTTGAACTATATAGGTGCTTGACTATAAGGGTTATTAAAATAGTTAATAAACATATAAAAAAGGGCTGAACTTTATTAGTCACCAGGAAAATGAAAATCACACCTATACACATACCGGAATGGTTATGTTAAAAAGACTGACATGAAGTGTGGGCAAGGATGTGGAAAAATTTGAACCCATATACATTTCTGGTAGAAACGTAAATTGGTACAACTTTGGGAAACATTCTGGCATTATCTGTTAAGATTGAATAGACACATCCCCTATGAGTAAGCATTTTCAATCCTAGGTATAAACTGCATAGAAAAGTTTGAACACATACACAAAAAGACATACAAAAATGTCCACAAAGTCATTATTCAGAATGGCCAAAAACAAGAAACAGCTTGAATGTCCAGAGTAGAATGGTAAATTCTGTATGTTTATATAGTGAAATTTTAGTCAACATTTAACATATTAGACTTATAATTACATGTCATAACAAAGGTAAATCTCACAACCATAACATTGATCAAGACAAGGTAGACATAAGAGAACGATTCCACTTAAGTAGCGTTCAAAGATGGGTAAAACTAAACTACGGTATTAGAAATAAGAATACTAGTTACCTCAGGCTAAGAGGGTGGGTAGTAACAGGGTGGGCAGGAAATGGGGTTTTGAGATTCTTCTTGACCTGATGCTGATCACGCAGTTCTTTGCTTCATGATACTTTATTAGAAAGTTACATTTACATGTTGAATACTTTCACTGTTATTCTTTAATAAAAAATATTTTTAAGAAAGAGATCTTGAACCCCAGAGACAGAGTGACCATTTCCTAAAGCAAATGTTCTTATTCTTTAAATTGCATGCTGACATTGGCATAAATAAATAAATAACAGCTCATTTTTTGTTTGCGTTTTCAGTTAGTAATGGTTTTACTAGGTATTTTTCCTCATCTTTGAAATCCTTATTCATAGCCTTTTCTCATTTTTTATGGGATACTCTTCATTTTCATAATGATTTATGAGAACATTATACAGTAAAGACATTATCCATCTATGTTATATAGTAAAGATATTATCCATCTACGTTATATAGTAATGATATCGATCCATCTGTCAACCGGGTTGCAAATATTTTCCTCAGTTTGTTATTTAACTTTGTTTAGAGTATAATTTTACCATGTCAAAGTTTTCATTTTAACTTTTATTTAGCCAATTTCATCGTGTCATTTCATTTACGGTTTCTGAGCTTTTTATTTGCTTATAATAGCTGTCCCATTCCAAGAGTATAAAAAGTATTTGCCTATGTTTTCCTCTAATATTTTCAGAGTTCTATTTTTTAACATGTAAATTTTTTATCTATCTGGAATTTAGTTTTATGTATGATGGGCACAATCCAGTCTGTTTTCTTTTCCCTTTTGTTTACCTGATTCCAATTGTCCAAGCAATATTCTGCTTTTCTGTAGCAATTTGACTTTCATTTACATACATATGTATGCATTTACATATATATGCATATATATGCCTTAAATTCCCTTAGATCCTTGGGTTTGGGTCTGGGTTCTCTATTAAGTTCCTCTTACTTATACATCCAGTCTTATACCTATGTCTTGATGATTTAATTACTGGGGCTGATTAGCCTCCAGTGCACTCACTGAAATTTCACACGGGCAGTTTTTGCCTAATGTTTTGGCTTCTTCACTTCCAGGCCTGGTGCTCTTCCATGTTCATCTCTCCCCGTGACATCTCACCTCCAGGTCCTCTTCTGGTGGTTTCTCTCTCCGGAAGGGTAGTCAGATGACTTACATGTTGGATGTCTTACATGTTGGATGGCTTCCAAGCACATGAAAGTGTGTGCCGTTGGGTCTCTTTGAGGCATAGCCTTCTCACTGGCACCACACTCCTTCTGCTGTGTTCTATTTGCCAAGCCAGTCACAGGCTGGTCAGATTCAATGTGGGAGTGGCTGCGCAAGAGCCTGAGTACCAGGAGCTGTGTCACTGGATGGTGTCTTTGCAGACTGGCTACCTCAGTGGTCACCCTTCTGTTGGTCCCGTCTCTAATAGGGATGTTTCAGGTCCTTTATTGATATTGGTTGTTGGTTTCTAACTTTTATCAAGATCAGGAGGGATCTACCATGCGCTGAGGTTTGTTTTATTTTGTTTATCAGAATAGATGCTGAATAGTGTGAAGCATAATTTGGAATTTAGAAAGATGATCCTATGGCTTTTTTCCTTTAAAATATTTGTATAATGAATTCCATTAATAGAATTTTTACCCTTGAATCCTTCTTCCACATTTGAAGTAAACCCTTTGTCTTAATCTGTTTCGGCAACTATAACAAAATACTAGATACCAGGTAGCTTTTTAGACAGAAATTAATTTCTCACAGTTCTGGAGGCTGGAAAGTCCAAGATGAAGGTGCTGGCAGATTAGATGTCTAGTGAAGGCCTGCTTTTTGGTTAATGGATGGTATATTCTCGCTGTGTCCTCACATGATGGAAGAGGCTGCGGAAGTCTGTGGGGTCTCTTACAAGGGCACTAATCCCATTCATGAAGGCTCCACCCTCATGATCTAAGCACCTCCAAAGGTCCCCCACCTTCTTATTCCATCACATTTGGGAGTAAGGATTTCGACACATGAATATTGGGGGAACACAAACATTCGTGCTATAGCACCCTCAATGGCCAAGGTGGATTATTCTTTAATATACTGCTATAATCCAATTTGTTAGCATTTATTAAAGAATTTTTCATTCGTGGTCATACATGAGACTGACATATAATTTCTTTCATCATGTGGCACGTTTTCTAACCCCTTTAAAAAAAGGAATATGAGGCCAAAGAAGTGAGATGAGTGTCTCAAATTAGTGAAAGAACTTATATTAGAAATAATGCCTTCTGACTCCAAATCAGTGAATTTTCTACTACATGTTGCTGCCAGTTTCTCAAAATATTGTAGGGTTGTTTATTTGTTTAGGTATTAGGACAATTCCAAACCTTTTAGAATTATGAAACTTGATAAACGTGTCCAATATAGTCCAGCTAACATTTATTAACTGTAAGTTATTTGAATAGTGTTTACATGTAACTCATCTTCTGCCAGATCCCATTAGCTTCTGTGTTTAAATGAATATAATTTAACTTCTTTAATAATAGCTATTATAGGAGCTTCAGTAACTCCTTTTCTCCTGGTTATTAGCTCGCAGGGATTCCCAGGGCCTTGAGCCCCCTATAGGTCTCATCCAGTTAAACTAGAGAGTCCTTAGATTGGTCTCACCTGAGGATTTTAGGGGGTGTTCTCTCCTACCATGTGGCATATGTCGTGTTCTTTCCCCCACCTCCTCTCATTTATCTAAGTTGCACCCAAGGACAGTTAAAGATGGCGCCACATGTAAGCCTCACCGGAATGCTTATGTCTATGTCAAGGCCACTATTCCTAGAATTACTCCAGAGCAGCAGTGTTCAAGATCCAAAGCCATCTGTCATTGTACCAGTATTGCTTGGGCCACATATTGCGTACTTTTTGAAACTTTTCTGCTACATACTCTCCAAAATCAGGGAAAGACTCCAGGCTATCTGTGCCTTCTTCAGCTCTGCTCACCACCACCCCTATCTCCCAACCCTCCCAAAACCCCTCTCTCCTAGAATCTTCATGCAAGTCAGTGACTAGGGGCCCACCTCATTTGTTGATCAGGTACTTTGGGGGCATATCTGAACCTGAACTTTGGCTCTTATGTATGTGTTTATTTTATTTTTTGTGTATATTTTCTTCTGAGCTTTAGGAGCAAGAAGAGATAGAAATATGTGGAACTAAACTTATGTAAACCTAAGATTGAGCAGAAAATAAAGAGGCCTAACTATCTTCAAATGCTTGCAAGAATGCCTCCATTTGTAAAGTAGAGTAGAGAGGTCGGCAATTATCTGGTGATTTTACTCAGTAGATCAAATTACATAGTTTGGGAGGTTCAGACTAAACCCCATGCTTTGAAAGAAAACAGATATTTTGAAATCATTTAGGAGATTATGAAAGTACGTGTATTTAGGCTTGCATGAAGAAACAAACCTAAACTAAGCAAAACACCAGCTATAACAGAAACAAAATATTTTCAAACAATCTGTAGGATTTCGCTTCAAGCCTTTTGTGCAAGATTTTTAACTAAAGCCAAAGGCAGAGAGAATGTAATGAAATCAATACTTAATTGAGCTAAAAATTTGAAGCAATTTTGTCTTAAAGTGTTTTAAATATCAAAAATATTTTTGACATTTTAAAATATCGAGAGAGAGAGCGCTAATTTCCTTTAAGGAAATGTGAGAATTAGAACAATTTGGAAAAGAATTGCTTCTAAAGAAACTCTGAGGTTAGATTAGCTTTTTAGGTATTTGAAACGATTAAAAACCAATAATACTTTCAGAAGTGTGGTCCTGGCCCTCCCATAAGGCAATTAATCTTTGAAATTGCGAGGAAAAACTACAAGGAGACCAAACAGCACAATAAAATTACTATATGATAAAGCTAGCTTTTTAGTATAACTCTGTAATTGAGGAGAAAGGACTATTTAATGAGCAATTTTAGAACAATTCAATAGCAGTTTGAAAAAAAGAAAATAGTCATACCTTATACAAGACCAAAATAATTTCAGACCTTTGCCCAAACTGTTCCATCCACGGGGGTGGGGGGCGTCAGGGGGATGCCCTCCTCCAGCTCTGTGTGCGAAGTGAATTCCCACATACCCTCCACAAACACCTCAACATTTCTTTGTGGTTCCTTCCTGATTTCCTTTAAATTCACAGATATGTCTTATGCTCTGCTCCCATTTCATGTGGGTCATTATCTGTGGGAAACACAGTATTGCATTATAATAATTTGTACTCCCCTAAACATTGTTTTCTCAGTTATTTTAGTTTTTTGCAATCCTATCACCTAAACCAGCATTCGCCACAGAGTTGGTCTTCAGAGTCTTTGATGAAGGAATGCCACATCAATAGATGGAATAAACACACACATTAAAATTCCAAGCATGATTTAACAAAAGGTTGGTGAGGAGTAAGTTTTTTAAAACATAGATTGCAAAGGCATATGTACAATTAGATTACAGCAGTAAAAGAAGTATGGTTCTATAGACTCAAAAATAAAAGCATAAAAGTATATGTTTATGTTGGGGCAATTAAAATATTTTTCATTGTTTTGTTATCTTTACAAAAAAAATTGTTTTCTAGTAGCATGTCTGCTCTGGGCTTATCATAACTCTCACAGGATGTTATGAGACTCTTCCTGTAATTAGTTTCCACTGAAGCACCAATAAATATCAGATTGCAATGACAGAGAGACAAAGCTATCCACAACTGTCAAATGCACAATTTATAATTAATAGAAATTCCTAAGATTTTAGATATTGCCATGAGATCAAAGGCATATGAAGCGTCAGAGAGAAGCTTTGGGGAGGAGTTTGGTGAAGAGATTTTTTATCCCCCCTGGATAGACCTGTTGTCGTTTTCTGCATCCCTATCTTCCCCTTTCTGGGAGTGTGGAGGCATCAGAGGGTAAAAATGGGCCATCTGCCTGGAGGCCTCCAAGGCAGTGGCCCTTGGTGTAGGATGTGGGTGGCCTCCAAGTTGTCCATTCAGAAGGTGCTGAAATTCTGTTCCCTGACTTTAGGACACACAGAAGCCTGGTCTCTGATTTACAGCTGAGAAAATAAAGTCAATTGTGGAATATAGTCTGAGCCGGCCCCATACATCTTTTTTTTTAAATTAGTTTCAGGTGCACAAAACAATGTAATAGACATTTATCATTTATATCCCTCACACAGTGACAACCCCCCTACCCCAATCCGCTATCCCTCTGACATCGCACACAGCCATTACATTTCCACTGTCTCTGTTCCTAATGCTGTACTCCACTTCTTGTAACCATATGTATATATATAAACTTGTAGTTGACATTCATTATTGTTCAGCTTCAGCTTCAGGTGTACAGTGCAGTGATCAGGTATCTACATCATCCCTGAGGTGGTCTCCCTAATGGGACAAGTGTCCATCAGATACTCTACAAAATCTTTACAACGTTATTGATTACATTCCCCAAATTGACTTTGGAATCCCAGTGGCAATCTTGTGGTTACTGACTGTGCTTTCTAATCCCCTCACCTTCCCTTTTATCCCCCTGCCCCCATCTAGCAACCCTCAGTTTTTCCTCTATGTCTCTGAGACTGTTTCTGATTAGTTCATTCATTTATTCTTTTCTTTAGGTTCCACATATAAGTGAGATCATATGGTATTTGTCTTTCTCTGTCTGACTTATTTCACTTAACATAATGTTCTCTAGGTCCATCCATGTTGTTGCAAGTGGTAAGATTTCATTCTTCTTTATGGCTGTGTAATACTCCATTGTATAAATGTACCACAATTTCTTAGTCCAGTCGTCTGCTGAAGGACATTTTGGTTGTTTCCATGTCTTGGCTATTGTGTATAGTGCTGCAGTAAACATAGGGGTGCATAATTTTTTTTGAATTAGAGTTTTGGATTTCTCCAGATAGATACCTAGGAGTGGAACTGCTGGATCATAGGGTAGTTCCATTTTCAGTTTTTGAGATACCTCCATACTGTTTTCCATAATGGCTGCATCAATCTGCAATCCCACCAACAGCACATGAGAGGTCCCTTTTCTCAACATCCTCTCCAGGAGTTGTTGTTTGTTGATTTATTGATGATAGCCATTCTGACTGGGGTGAGGTGGTATCTCATTGTGTTTTTTTTTCTTTTTTGCATTTCTCTAATGATTAGTGAGGTTGAGCATTTTTTCATATGTCTGTTTGCCATCTGTATGTCCACTTTAGAAAAATGTCTCTTCATGTCCTCTGCCTATTTTTTAATTGGGTTGTTTGTTTATTTGGAGTTGAGTTGAGTGACTTTTTAATAAATTTTGGATAGTAACCCATTATCAGATATATCATTGGCAAATATCTTCTCCCATACATCTTAAGGAAAAGAAGAGGCCTAAATAATTGCTGTGTTGAGATTAGACTGGCCTCCCAGGGTTTGTAGGTCAAGGGATATAGGGGTTTCCCCATAGTGAGAAAGAAGGGTGGACATTAAGCTGGAGTGGTATGTCCATAGGGTAAGGAGACGTCAGCAGAGAGAAGCTGGAAGAGAGGCTGTTGAGGACATAACACCAAGTGACCAAGGTCTGAGAAATGAGGCTTGCTTGTCAACTCAAATTAAATGTTTCTGCTTGAGTTGAGGAACCTGCAAGAGAGAGAGTCCCAACAAGAAAACCCCAAGGGGTCCTCAAAAGCACTTTATGGGAGAAACTGGAAACAGTCTGCTTACACCTCCTGTGGGATCATAAAGCACAAAGCCCCCAGACCTAGAGAGAAATGTACTCTTCTGACTCTCCTAGGCTTTCTCCACTAGGACCTCAGGAGAGTAAATACAAGTGGAAGAGGATGTCACCAGGACTGTGCTCCCTGTTCTGAGCAGCAGGTCCAAGTCCCAAGTCTGTGGAGAAAAGAAAACATTTACACACTAATATTGGCATTTTATTTATTTATTTATTAGTTTCAGGTGTACAAGACAAGGTAGTACTTAGACGTTCATCATTTATATCCCTTACACTGTGGACCCCCCTCCCCCCATCCACTATCCCTCCGACCTCGCACCGAGCCATCACATTATATATATAAAATTATAGTTGGCATTCATTATTGTTTAGCTTCTGGTGTACAATGCCATGATCAGGCATCTACAGTATCCCTGAGGTGGTCTCCCAAATAGGACACGTGTCCATCGGATACCCTAAAAAATCTTTACAACATTATTGATTACATTCCCCAAACTAAAGAAAAGAATAAGTGAATGAACTAATCAGAAACAGTTTTGGTGACAAAGAGGAAAAACTGAGAGATGTTAGATGGGTGGGGGGGTGGGGATAAGGGGGAAGGTGAAGGGATTAGGAAACAGTTGGTAACCACAAGATGGCCTCAGGGTTTTTGAAAACTAATATTGGCATTTTGATGAGTATAAGGAGCTGGGCTTCATATGTTCTGAATTGAGAGTGTATGCTACTTAAAGCAAATGTTGCACTGTATGCTAAAAGTGAAGAGAAATTCATAGCTGGCAGGAAAAAATTACCACCAAGTGATAACATTTAAAAGATGGTGGGAGATAAAAACTAAATCATGTTTTGATTATAATCCACACATTGAGCTTTTTCAATATGTCAATTGCATAAGGAAAATTGGTCATTCACCTTTTTTAATGCTCCAGCCATAAAAAGAAGTTGTCCAGGTCAAAAAGTTTGTTCAGTTTTGATGTTTATTTTAAATGTTATTTAAGCCCTCCTGAACCAAGAACAGCCTACAATATTTCATATGTCTTTGGATGAGAAAACTTGGACCATCAAACATAAGGTGTGGAAGGAAACTCATAGGTCATTGTATCTTACCCCCTGGTTTTACACATAAGGAAACCTGTGGCAGAGAGAGTTGAAATAACTTCCCCCAACACCACTGCTGGTTCATAGCAAAACAACTGACATGCCTCACTTTCTTTTCTGATGCACTTCAAAATTTCCACAGCCTGCTCTAGCTACACCCCCAGTCTGAAGAGTCTGGGAATAGAAGAGAAGTGGGCAGTTTTCCTGACAATGCTACTTAGAAATTACAGTCTTCTCTAAGTGAGCGTTACAGAGGTTCTCATCAAGCAAGCTTTCAGGGAGTGTAGGAAGTTAATTATCTTCCTCTATAATTCATTAGTCACCATCCTCGTAACCCGAGGCTGTTCGAAATACAACTTGTATTTAGTAGCATGGATTCAGAGGACTTTAGACATTAATATGTCCGAGAGAGCCTTTTTCATCTAGTTTATTATGTTTTCCTTTGACAGGCTTAAATGACTTTTAGAAGCTATCTTGGTGTTTAGTTAGGAACAGCAAAACAGGTAGGATTACAGAGAAGAATGTTTGGATTGGAATTAATGATTACCTAATATGTCTCCTTCAAATGAACATGAAAATGGAGCTTGTATATTTAAGTGGATTCCTGGATGGTTGCTTTCAAATACAGGATGGAAAAAAGGATTGTCTGTCTCAAAATAACTCTTAGCAATCTGCTACAGCGCCATTACAGGCACCCATTGCTTTAGGGTAAAACGTTATGTCATCTGAGGATTCTGGGAAAATGCAAACATTACCAAGAAATGAGACATCAGCATTTCCCAGTATTCCTTCAGGAGATGGCATACTGGAGAGAAATGGCAACGAAGACAGAACGTCTGGCTGAGGTTCAGCAGGGGTGACTGAGATGAGAATATTCTGGGTAGAACAGACTGTCTCAGGACAGACTGATAGAGTACCCAGAGAAGCAACCAGAGGGAAAGAAGGAAGAAAGTTGAGGGAGAGAGGGAGGGTACCAATCACATTTCCACAGGCTAATGAGAAGCAAAATAAATTTGTCTTTGGTGTCTTTCCTTCTCTGAGCTCCTTCTAAACTTTTCACTGAATTCTAAGGAAAATTCTCATACAACTGACCGAGAAAGACAAATACTATATGATCTCACTTATATGTGGAATCTAAAGAACAAAATAAATGAGCAAACAAAACAGAAACAGACTTATAGATACAGAGAACAAACTGATGATTGCCAGATGTGAGGGGAGTTGGACAGCTGGGTGAAAATGATGAAGGGATTAAGACTACAAATTGGCAATTACAAAATAGTCATGGGGATATAAAGCACAGCATAGGGAATATAGTCAATAATATGATAAAAACTATGTATAGTGCCAGGTGGGTAATAGATTAATCGGGGGGGGGGGGGTCACTTTGTAAATTATGAAAATATCTAACCATTATGCTGTTCACTTGAAATTAATATAAAGTAAAATTGAAGGTCAACTGTGATTTAAAAATAAAAAAGAATGATGTATAAAAAAGATACATATAAAGTCTTACATTTAGTTTTTAATAAACCAGTCTGAGTATTTCTTTATACTAGGCACTGTTCTAGATGTTGGGATTATAATAGTAAAAGAAACAAAAGGTAACAATAGTAAAAGATAGTAACTAGTAAATAGTAAAACAATAGTAAAAGAAACTTAGAGCATAAGAAAGAATACGGACCAGTAAGCAGGGATTGTAATTACTTGAGAATGTACTCCTCAACAGTTTCATATTTTATATTTATTGTCTGTCTGCCCATCTGCCTCACAGCTTAACAAAGAGGAATGAACTTCTAACAGTAAAAAAAGAGCCATTTTTCAAAATTCCAAATGGTACAAAATTGGTCTCAGACACACTAATTTGCAAAAGTGGTTCAGTCCACCATTTTGAAACAAATACAGCTCAAACATTTCACAAATCTCTGAACTACGAATTACAAGAAAATGTGATTGCTGGAGTGAGATTAGTTGTGGGGCAATGGAACAATGGGTAGCGGAAGTTTCCGTGTGGGCATCACCTGTACCTGCCCAGGTAGGTAGGAGTGTTGGCCATGGTGGACCACCTGGAAGCCTATCTGCAAATGGGCACCACAGGTATCCTGGGGGAAACAGGAAAGGGAATCAGAAAAGAGATGGGCAGCCCCAGCAAAAGGGAAGGACAAGATTGTTTCTGTTACCAAATCTGCCACCTTAAAGATCTGGTTAAGATACTGCAGAAGCCCAGATGTGGGATGCTAGCTGTGCCCAGAAGTATGAGACAGGAATGGGTGCCCTGAGAAGAGTCGTGTTTCTGGGTCACGTTTGCATTTAAAAAAGGTTTTCTGGGAGTAATGCCTCAGAATCCAACTCAGAGGAGTGACTTTAAAGGTTGACATTGGCTACGGGTAATAGTTGTCTACTTACTACATAGCTGGTGGGACCCAATTCATTTACAGTTGAGGGCAGCAGTAAAAGCAGGTGATAGAGAAGAATCCTTGTTGGGAATTGGAGGCCGTGAGAGAAAGCAGGTGAAAGGGAGCCCGTGTACACAGGCAGTGGAGCAGACTGTAGTCAGAGGAGCTGGCCTTCCCCTTACTACAGAACTGGACAAGGAGCACATCTAGCATTATGGATCAAGGAGTCGTTAGACTTCAACACGTAATAAGGAAATGAATCCCTTTTGACAGAATGATAAAGTACACCACTAAAAGCCAAAATCCTTTTTAAACCTAAAGCTTCTGCTGTAGATCCTTTTGAACTTGCACTTAAGCTGAAAGTTAGTTTTCTCACCAGAAGGGAGCACACAATGCATCTCACCACTGTGGGAGGGCAGAGCCAGTGGCTACAGTCTGACACCATGTAAAACAGAAGCCAAGATGCATTTTCCGGTGCTCAGTAATGGCAGCAGGTACTCAGTTAACAAACATGAGTCTGTGTCTCTTATACACCAGGCCTACACTATGATATACCACGCTCATGGGTCCTTCCCTCAAGGAACTGACATTCATTGAAGGAGCTTAGTTGGCATTTCATTTGTGAGCTCTCAGCAACTTCATATACAGAGGCTGATCATTTTCTGTTTTAAAATGCACAGGCACAGATAAATGATCAGTGAAACAGTGTAGGATACACGGAAGAGACTCTGAACTTGATCAATGGGAGAGGAAAGCTACGCTTTGCCATGAAGGAGACGATTCTCATAGCTTCTCCTGGCTAAGTGTTTACCAATTCTCAGTAATGAATGAAAAATAATGAATGAGCTAAACGACATGTGGTGTGTTTTTTTTTAATTTTTTTTAAGACTTTATTGGAGAAGGGTAACAGGACTTTATTGGGGAACAGTGTATACTTCCAGGCCTTTCTTTTTTCCCAAGTCAAGTTGTTGTCCTTTCCATCTTAATTGTGGAGGGTGCCATTCAGCTTCAAGTTGTTGTCCTTTCAGTCTTAGTTGTGGGGGGCGCTGCTCAGCTCCAGGTCCAGTTGCCGTTTTTTTTCCTAGTTGCAGGGGGCAACTAGGAATGCAGAGGTCTCATAGTTTCCATGCAGGTAATAACCCTACTGATACTTCTGTATCCCAATACTTTGGTCAACTATAGATCTTTCTCTGTGAGCCACGCATCTATAATTCTTGATTCACGGTTTAGTGAAACTAGTACAAGTCGGCATAAGGTTATGTAATTTTCCATGGGAATAAATAAGATGTTAAAAAACAAAAAAAGAAGAAGAGTAAAGGTCCCAGAGCAAACCCTGGATCATTCTAAGATTTAGAAGATTAAAGAAGATGCCAGTGAGGCAATAAGGTAGGAGGAAAATTGGAGAGTATTGGGTTCCACAAACAAGGGAAATAAGTGTTTCAAGGAGGAAGAGATCATCTATATAAAATTTAACCAAGAGATTGAGTAGAATGGAGATTGAAAACTGACTTTTGAGATTGGCCACTGATGGGCATTAATGACCTTGATAAGAGATGTCATTTAGTAAAATGGTGGGGGGAAAAGCTTGACTGAAGTGATTACAGAATAAATTAGAAGGAAAAAAGTAGAGACAGTGAGAACAGACAATTCTTCCAAGTAGTTGTAATGGAAAGAGGAGAATAGATATGGGGCCATACCTTGTGGAGGAGGTGGTGTGAAAGGATTTAAATTTTAGGATGGGAGATAAGCATTGGGTTTATGTGATATAAAAATAATACAGTGCTCAGAATGGCAGTGTAAGGATCTCTAAATTTCTACTCATAAAGGCAATGAGAACACTTGCAGAAATCAAAATCAACTTTTTCAGAATTCTGGAAATTAACCAAAGGATTACAGAAATATGAGGAACACTTACTCAAGAAAAATAGATGAATATCTTCATAAGAACAGGGAGCTTTGTGATGTTTTAACTTGCTTATTCTCATCTCCATTCCCCAGTCCCATGGAAGCCATGAAAACAAGCATCTTAGCAGCCACTGGAGGTAGGTAGAACAAGTTAGGAGCCACGGGGGGGGGGGGGGGGGGGAGGGGAGGGATGGGAGAGGGGGGAGAGAAGCCTCATGGTTTCCAGGGACTGGAGGAGAGAGGAATGAGGTAACAGGTAAAGTGTTTCTTGGGAGTGATGAAAATATTCTGGAATTAGACAGTAGTAATGTTTGCATAATTTTGTGAATATACTAAAAACTGTTGAACTGTAGACTTTAAAAGGGTGCATTTTATGGTATGTGAATTGAAACTCAATTTTAAAAATGTTACGGTTTGATGATGTAGAGCAGAGAGGGAATGGCTGCAGAAACAACTTCCATGTGGTGCTGAGAGATAATGAGTGTCAAGGGCGAGGGGACTTCCTTAGAGTTCAACCATTTTAACAGGAAGAAGGCACGCAGTGGTTCAGAGGCAGGTCTGTGGAAATCCTTTAAATTATTCAATTTTTCAATAGCCTAAATCAAAGTCATCATCTAAGATTAAGGTGGAAGAAGAAACTTGGGGAGATTTGAGAAGCGTGAATAGTATAGTATCCTTGGGAGACTAAGAGCGTGATTTGATAAGAACTTACCTGAAGTTTGTAGTCATAAATGTAAAGTGAAATGAGGCATCTTGATTTCATGTTTTTCTCCACCCACATTCAGCCCACTAATGCAACTGCAGAGTAGGTAAAGATTTAACCAGGGTTGGCATTTTCCAAGTGAGTGTAATGTTCTCTTGAAAGCATGTATAAAAGTATGATGAGCTGTAGAATCTGAGTGGAATAACTAGGGATGTGAGGCTACAAGCAGATTAATAGAGAAAATGTGTTAAGGTTAATGGATTGAATGTTTCTAGGGGGTTGAAAATGATTAGTGTGGGGGTAGTAGAGGAAGGGGGCTGGAAACTTAGGAAGCAGAGATGATCAGAAATTGAAATGATGGAAATTGAGATTTTTACATTTCTTATTAAGGTAAATGTCTAAGGTTTATCTCTGGATATGAGTGGAAGAAATAGGTTGAGGACAAGATCGTTACAACAGGGAATGAACAAAAGATAATTTAAAGTATTGCTGAACCAGTAAGTGCCTCAACTTAGACAATGTGTGCTTGGAGTGGAAGGAGCTACAGACGAATGAGTCTTTCTCCAGCCCTGAAGACAGATGTCAATTGAGGGATACAGGTCTGGGGATGAGCAAGGCACTGAAGGTTGGAAGGCAAGAGATTCCAGAATGGTAGTAAGACAGTGCTGGTGACAATGCCCACTGGAACTTCAGCTGTGTGAAGAGGTATTAAATAGGCTGAGCAAAATGGAGGTCGGCCAGGCTGAAGAGGCATAGATTTAGGTGTGTATGTGGAATAACTTAAGTGTGTATGCAAAGTCCTTATTCTCTCTAGGAATCAGATTCTATGTTTTCCTTCCTTCTACCCAGATACCACATGTCATCAGTGTGAAATGGAATTTCACGTTGTTCTTATTTATTCTCATAGTTGGAATTAACACACTGGTGCAACTGGAGTGTTTTGAGCTTTAAAGAATTAAATTGGATAACAAAAGTTGTCGAATTTAGGCTAAGGTGGAACTGGTAGACCTCGATGTCCCACAGCTAGCACAGCTATGAGGACCCCAGCCACCAGTTCAGGAACAATAAGGGAAGCCAAGAGGTCTCTTCTTTCTTTCAGCAAATACAATGGAGTACTTCACAGCATTCAAAGTCTGATACTCAAAAGGACAAAGAAGAAGATATAGAAAACAAGGAAGCATTCTGAAACATTCTTAAAGTGCTCAATCATCAGAAAGCAATGAATCACAACTATGTTTAAATCAAAGTTTTCCCAATGTCTAGCTGTGTGACCATGGGCCATTTTCTTCACCACTTGGGACTTCAGTTTCCTTTCAAAACTTAACTCAAAACATTGTTGTTGGAGTCCACAAGACAATGTATTAGTGGTTATACAATTAAAGGTTTTATTATACACAATTCCACTTTTTAAAAATCAGGTAGAAAAAAAAGAATTGTCCATTGTTTTGCAAGATCAATGTAGTACATTATTGCTTTCTTTGCAAATTGAATAATCTACATCCAAAATATAATTAAGCTCCCCAAATGCTGGCTTGGTAGACCTTTATGTCATTAGCTACCTGATGTTATATTCTGCATTGCTAACTTTTAGACTCTTTCACTCCAGCACTGGAACAACTATAGGAGTAGATAGGGATGGCTCAAGGGGGGTCGTATGTCAACAGACTTCTTTTGTTTGGAGATTTGGGGCAAACATTGGCAAGGCTGTAGTGGGTTCAGGCTGCATAAAGACAGAGAATAAAACTAGATAATATTTCCAGGCTCCTTGTTTTGATTTTGAATAATGAACAAGAATTCCTATTATACATTCATTCTAGAAGCTGCCCTTTCTGCTGGTGTCTGGCATCTCCTTAGAGCCTTTCTGTTGATTTATTGCACACATCCCATAGTGACACTCAATTTGCCACCATTCTGAACTCACAAGGCCAATGTCTTCGATGAGGTCTTCATTGTTGCTCTGTCAAACATAGCAACATGGGTGGTGATAAAATTGTGTGCTCAGCCAAATGGACCATTATCTAGTCAAGTAGGACTGACTCGAACGATTAGTCCAAGTGATGTTCGTTTTCTCAGTTGGCTAAATATGGCAACCAGGCCCTCAACAGAAAACTGCCTTCATTGGTCCACAGCCGTTCTTGGAAGAAGCTTGTTGATAAGTATCCATTTATGCGCCAGTTAATACGCATTGTTCCCCCAAATGGTGCCTTGTCACTCGGCTTGTTTACTAATCTAGAAAAAGTAGTACCTGCATTATTAGCAAATGGGCCAATTTCTCCTACCAATGCTCGGTATTTAGACAACACCTTCCTTTGAAGAATTGAACAGTGTTTTCCAAGCTCTTGAATTGGCAGTCCCTTTATGAGACAAACGATCCAAGACCACCAAAGATCCCCATGCAAATCAATAAAAGTAAGCTTCACAGAATGTAGTTTATGATAATAGCTTTACTTATCCTTTCTCTACCTCTCCACCCCGCCATTCTTTTCACAGAGGTATCCAGCTCCTTAGGGGCTTCCTTATATTAGGAATTGGGAGAGAGCTGAGGGCAAAAAGACTTTCAAGTCATTGTTTTACCTGAATTTGTGAAAGACAAAGTCCTTTGAGAAGATAACGTTAAGTGTCCCAGAAGGAGAGGGTAGTGATTGAAAGTTTTTTGACGGCAAGGAAAGATTGCCCACAGCTGAGGAGGAAAAGGGTACCTCGCTCCCTTAAGCCTGGGCTCTCTTTCTTGCAGGAGCCCCTTTGCAAGAATGGCTACATAGTTCATCTGGAGAGACAGCACCTCACCCAGTATGGCAGAGAAGGTGTTGGGCGTGAAGGAATCACATGGCATCTCCATAGTAACCAGTGGGGTCTGTGGTACCAAAGCAATGTTGTGGTGCTATGGAAAATCCCAAGCCTCTTGACTAATTATTAGAGTAGGAGGACGTGGCGATTGAATAAGGTTGGAACTTAAATTTTCAACCCTTTCAGAGATGGGTAGCGGCTCAGATTCGGAATTAAAATGATGTAAAGGAAAACTATGAAACAATTTTTCTTACACATCTATGTTTGTGGACTATGATTCATTTCTGCTATACTAACATTGCATATAGCTTTGTAATTTTCAAAATTATTTCCCTACCTTAATTAATTGATGCCTTAGAATACGTATATGGATAAACATGATTATCTCCCTTACTGTACAGATCGGGGAACTGAGATTCAGAAAAATTGAACAAATTTGCCAAAGAGTATACAGCCAACTAGTGGCTGAGTCAGGAATCAAGATCAGATCCACCTGCCCCTAAATCGTATATTCTTTTCAATATGTCATGCTGCCTTTCCAATAGGAAAAATGATACCATTCATTAGGTACTATTGAGGAGACGGCTGGACTTTTAAAAATATAACTAAATTACTAATTCAGGCCATAGTTACCATGAACAAAATCTGTCCTTGATCACAGGTTCTCAGGGTCCCTCCGGGAGGTTTACTCGGTTTTCTACCCAACTACTTCCAGATCCAGGCTCCTTGTCAGGCCTTGAGCATTCCTCTCTTCTCCAAGGAAGCTGCCCCCTCCCGGTCTATCACTGAGGGTTGTACCACTGCTATGCATAGGACATTCTCCCCAAGTTTTCCCTTCCTTGCTGCCCCAGATACAAACACAGGGCTCTGTTCTTCTCCAAGCGTTTGACTAATCAACAGGAACAAGTCAGCTCATGATAGCTTATAATAGGGAGAGGTCCTCGCTCTCTTACAATGGCAGTGTGACCTCTCAACCTGAAATCTTCAGCTTTAATTTTACTTCCCAGGATGAAGATACTATCCAGGTAGAATATTAAGTGCCATCACTTTCTCACTACACCCCTTTCCCTGTCCCTTGGTTTCATTTCAAGTCACATTGTTTATTTTATTTCAAATCACAATCTAGAATCCATGGCATGTTATTTAAACCTTATCTCCTTCCCTCATTTTTCTTCTTACTTATCTACTAATATACCAACGCCACTTGAGCCCTACACCCTCCCTTACACAGAACAGCTGAAGAAAACAGCTGGGGGGAAAAACCCAAAATAGAAACAGCTGCACAAAATCTCATGGCCCAGACGACTGGTTTCACTGCAAATTCATGACCCATATCTCACATGAGCACTCGATATTGCTGATCAAAACCCTATTTCTTCAGTCTTTCAATTTCCTAAAAAATGACTTCTTACCTTCTCCTCTCTCCTGAGGCATTTCCAGCTCCCTTCTCCCCTCCCTTCTCAGATAACGCCATGCCTTTTAACTCATCCCTTAGAGCTACACCAAAAGCACACGCATGCGTTTCTCCTTCTTTCTTCCAGTCCTAGTGGACAAAATGTCTCTCTTCTACCAAAGGCCCATGCCCCAAGTCTGTCCTCTCTGCCTTCACCAGGGTATCAATCACCCTCTTACTCTTCTGGACCATCATTTTTGACTGGAAGGAGTCATTCTTTTCACGTGTAATTATGCTTGAATACCTCCCATCTTGATAAACTCCATATTCTCCTTCCCAACTCCTTCTGCCCTCAGAGCATGTCCTATTGCTCCTCTCAACACCACAGTAGAACTTCCAACGGAGTTGTTCATACACCCAATATTGCCACTTCCCTACCTGTCATTCTCCCTGAAATGCCACCCACTGCCCTTCCATCAAAATTTGCCAAAGTCAGCAATTACTTCCATGTTACCAAAATCAGTGCACTGTTGCTTCTCCTTATTTCCTCTGCTCCTTCCGCAGAATTCAACCCCACAGATGACACCCTCATTCCTGAAGCACTACTCTCCTGACATCCTTCCCATTACCTTCTCCTGGGTGTTTTTTTTATCTCACTGCCCTTGGTGTTCTTGGTTTCCTCTTTTCTTCTTTAGATGAATGAAGTGTTGCCTTTCCTTAATATTCTGTCTGGGGCCCTTTTCTCTTCCCTGAGACGTTCTTCTGAGGTAATCTTACAAATTCCCATAATTTTAAATATTAGTGGTTACTGAATATATTTGAATCCAAAAATAGAAGTTCAGCTTTGTTGAGCCCCAGACACTGATACTGAACCAATCTTTCCCATTTAATCAAATGTCAAAACCCTTTACGACATCATTCAAGGCAGAAATCTGCAAATCAGTCTGTTTTATCCCTCACATCAATCTGATAATAGGACTTCCATGTATCTCTATCTTCTTATCTGTATCTGTCCTCTTATCTCATTGTCACTGTCATCTTTCACCTGGACTTTTGCAACTGTACTAACTGCTCTTAACCCTCCTAATCCTCTTTCACTGCAAACACCATCTCATAGCAGCACAATGAATTATTAAAAAAAATAAATCAGATCATCTGACCCCTGAGTTTTGAACCCTCCAAAGGTTGCCCCTCTCACTAAAGGAAACCCAAACTCCTTATCACGGCCCACGAGCTGCTAATGACCCTATAGTCCTCTGAGCCTGTCCCATGTCCCTCTCTCATTCGCTTAACTGTAATTCCAGTTACACTGCACCTCCATCAGGCTCTTTACAAAGTTAGTAACTTTGTCCCACAAACTCATCCACTGCCTGTCTTTTTGCAAAAGTCTCAGAGAGGACTTCCTTGCCACCCATCTAGACTATCCCGAACCCGCGCTTCTTGTTTGCTTCCTTCTTTGGACTTATCCCAGTCCATGATTTTTTCATGGTCTCTATTACTTGATTGACCTCATTTCCACAAAGAATGCATGTTCCCTGAATAGAGGGGCCAGGACAGCCTTGTTTGTCCTTGTACCCACAGTGCTGAGTGCTGAGGGCAGGGGGTGAGGCACACAGAAACTGCTAGATGAATGTGTGTTGACTGAGAAAGGAGGACATGCAGCCCAACACTCAGCAGATCAACAATGGAAAATAGGTCAGCTTTGATATTGAGCAGATAGGACACTCAACTCTTGCTCCTGAATCCATCACCTGTCTGAAAAATACAAATATGCCCTACTCCTACTTCATGACAGGGAGCGAGTTTAGTCATAGCAGACTGAGGGTTCATTAAATACAAAAAGGCTGGCCCAAATGGACCACACTAGACTGTGGACTTCCCTTGAGTTCTTGAGCACAGATTCTAGGGAGTTCTGTTATGTCAGATCATGTGGATGAAGGTCACACTTCCTATGCAGAGTGATTGACACCGATGCAGTAACACGTAGGTCTCTAATTTCTGACCATCTGTCATGTCTGATCGTCAGTATTAGGCCTTTTAGCATCTTCACGACCAGTTCAGGAATCCAACCCTTCTCCGATCTGATATTTTTTGTGGCTTAATCATTTATTATTATTGTGGCTTATTTTTGTGGCTTTAATCATTATGACAATCAGAGTCACCTGAGTCTGTCCTGAAATATTATAATTTGCTGTGCCATATGGCCAATAAGAAGATTATGATGATTAATGAATGCCAACTATAATTTTATATATATAATGTGATGGCTCAGTGTGAGGTCGGAGGGATAGTGGATGGGGGAGGGGGTTCACAGTGTGAGGGATATAAATGATGAACGTCTAAGTATTTATTACCTTGTCTTGTACACCTGAAACTAATAAATAAATAAATAAATAAATAAGAAGATTATGATGACTGGTGCTTTTAAAATCCACCTTGGCTTGACTCTATGTGGCTAATGAAATCATTCGTTTTGTTCAAGGACAAATTTACCTGTGCAGGAAAGCGGGGAGTAAGCTTCATAACTGATTTCTCTTTGGGTTATGTCTTTCTAGTCTTTTTTAATTCAATGTTCAAATTTAGCCTATAAATTTTCAAATGTCTGTAATGTGCTTGATTTAGAGAACAAACCTTACTTAGAATCGTGGCACTTCCATACAAGGGAGAATTCTCAACAATAAAAATAAGCAAACAACATGGGTGAGTCTCATACGCTTCATACTCATAAGAAAACAGAGCCAGATTTAAAAGTTCACATATTTGTGTGATTCCATTTGAATGAAATTCTGGAAAAGACACAACTGTAGGACAGAAAACACATCAGGGGTTGACAGGGCTGGGGCAGGGAAGATTGACCACAGAAAGAGAATTCTCTGGAAAGATGGAAGTACTCTATATCTTTATTATGGTAGTAGTTACACAGCTGTATGCCTGCTGTGGTTTTATGTGTCTACTTGGCTAGGCTATAGGACCCAGGTATTCAATGAAACACTAATCTAGGTGTGTTGTGAAGGTATTTTATAGATGTGATTTACACAATCAGCTGTGGGTAGGGCTCATCCAATCAGTTGAGGGGCCTTAAGAGCAAAACAAGTTTCCCTGAGGAGGAAGAAACTGCAACAACACTGCAATATCCACTCCTGCCCAGGAACGTCTAGGCTACTGGCCTTTCCCTGTGGATTAGGATTTATCAGCCCCCAGTCATGTGAGCCAAAATCTAAGTATAAATCTCATATATATATAACATATATGAAACATTATAACATATATGAAACATGTATATATATATAACATATATGAAACATTTTATATATTATATATGTATGTACACACATACATACACACATACACACACACATATATACATATCTCCTACCGGTTCTGTTTTTCTGAAGAACCTAACTCATACAATGTGTATCACAATTTATAGAAATATACAGCTAAAAATAATACATTTTACTATATGTAAATTATACAACAATAAACCTGCTTTTCAACAAGACTGATTCAGAATGCCAATCAGAATTGTTTTGAGATGTCAAGAGAAAGAGTGTGTGTGTACAAATGAACATGTGTGTGCGTCGGTGTACATATGCCTCTACGCCATGCCTTTTTGTATGTGTGTTTTTGCAAAAGGTGTAGGGAAGATGGTGAGTTAAAAAACAAATCCTTAATCATGAAAGTGGAATGATAGAAAGAAGCCAGCTAGCTGTTCGGAGCCTGGGCTCATTAGGAAGTTGTTCTACAACTCAGGAGGCCCTAGGGCCACAGGACACTGATCAGGTTTTGCCAGTGAACTGAGTCCTAACACTTGGGGCAGCGAAATTAAATTAAAAGTGAACAATTTTTTTGTCGAATACTCCCTATGGACAAGGTGCTACGGCAGGCAATTCAATGTAACCAAAGTGAATAAAACATGGCTACTCTCCTGTATGTGCTTCTCGTCTGGTGGGGGCACATAAGGAACCAGAACACTGGGACACAGAAGGTTAAATGAAATTAGTCAGATACAGAAAATTCCGTGGAATGCAAAAGAGAAGGTATCAAACTTGAGTGGGAAGCTCAAAGAAGGCTTCAGAAAGTTGCAATTAAGCTGGACCGAGAGAAGAGGAATAAGATTTTGAGAAACAGAAAAGGAAGATCAGAGAGAGATTATTTGGGGAGGAAAAAACGGTACCAACATTTTTTTTTAAAAGTCCAGATTCAGGAAAACCTGGACGGCAGGAACTGGTGGCTTGAGCGAGGCCAAAGAGACAGTGAATAAGATGAATTCAATAAATACTTGTGGAGGGTTTCCTATGGGCCAGTTTGGCTAGAACAGAAGGTATATGTAATAGAGTGAAAGACAAAACTAAAAGAAGGGAAGGCTAGGGTGAAACACTAGAAAGACAATTTTTTAATTAGGAACAGCTTTAAAAACTTCCACTTCCATTTGAGAAATGAATGAACCCAGATGTGAAATGGGTCACCCGTCCCCTTAAGATCTAGTTAAAATTTACACAAGCCATCATTCCACACCCCATTAAATGTCTAATATTCTCCTCGAGAGGTTTGCTCATTCCTGGGGTGCTTTGTCATCCTCACTTCTGGCTTTGATTTTCTATCGCCCTTGTGTCTTCATTTTCACATAGGGTCTTGCTGCTATTTCATTATGTCTCTTTCAGTTCTCCAGCCGTCTCTTCTCATCTCCTCAAGAACTGGGCTCCTATAACTTTCCACTCATTCTTGGTCTTACTTCTTTATAAATGAAATCTTTCCTTCTCCTATAGGGTGTGTTTGGGGAGACTAGAATTGTCATCTGGCCATGGGGAACAGGGAAAGGAACCTGGGCGTGGAGCTGAACTGCTTTATGTACAGAATTTCAGGCAAGCCTCATGCCTGAGGGTGGAGACACACAGAGATTGTGACTAAGAAGCTGCTGTCTAAGGAGCTGCTCTCTACTGTTATTTAGAACTCAGGGCTGAAGTCTGTGCAAAATACAGGGAAGACAGGCTTTCTCCCTTCCCACTACCTTCCAAACTCTTGCTTGCCTCCCAGTGGCAGAATCTTCCTTTTGTTTCTCTAGTCCTCCCAGTAACTATTATATAATAAACATCCGGTACTACGGTTCCTTTTTTTGAGCAGCCTGGAGTGGTTCCCATTTTCCTGATTGGATGTTGACATACTCCCCCACTACCCCCAGTTACTCTGTCAGGGCACCACTGGGTCAGTCTTCCCACAACTCAGTGCTCTCTGAGATGATCCTGTTTTACTGCTGTTCACTTGTTTAGAGTCTCGCTTCCCTCACCAAAGGCAAAGGTTAAATGGCTACTCCTCTTGTTCATCTACTGCCTTGCTCACCTCTGCAGCACCAGCACCTATGATAAAACCTGCTTCATAGCAGACGTCCAGTAAATATTTGCTCAGAGAATGAACACACACAAAAATGAGACTTAGGCACTTCTTTTGGTTTTCATTAATATACATACATATATATATATATATATATATATATATATATATATATATATATATATATATATATATAAAATCAGAATTCCTTTGGGCTGTGCAGGCTTTATGGATAGTTTGGGGGAGATGGAGGCAGTTTATGTCTTAGAATCACTATCGACTTTACGTCTTTCAGACACTCCACTATTCACCCTCCATTCTGTCCTCTTCCAAGTCCCTCTGTGCCACCTCCCTTTGGAGCACACCTACCCAAATTCATCCTGTGGAAGAACAGTGTCCTCTGTCTCTAGCTCCTACACCCAAACTCAGCGCAGAGCTTACCTTTGTATATCACACACTTATCAATGTTCCCCCTTCTATACAGAGTGTGTCCTCCCAGCCCCCACTCCCCACATGTCTGCTAGGGGAACAGAGCAGCTGACGGGGTTTATTTCCCCCATACTTCTCCTCTTAGGAGGCAAAATTACTTACAATTTGTTTTGGTTTAATACATCTTCAATGACATTATAGTTTATTCCTTTGGGGAAGATATTAAATTAGGAATGTGTCCTCAGATATGGCGAATAGTGACGTGTAAGGATAATCTTCCCTCTTCTGAATCAAATATTACATTTTCAGTGTAATAAAAAGAATAGAGATATATCGCTCGGCTCACTGGCTTTCTCTAAGTGCATATGCCTACTACAAATTCGAATTAAAGGCAGAGTAAGAACAGTGGGGACATTGTGTGACATTCATGTCCTCCATCTCCTGGTGCCTCAAAGAAAGCTCTTCCAATTCAAACGATTTCTGAAGTTAGAAAACAAAATTCAAAACAGTATGTGTGCATATGTGTGTATTGCAAATCTTGATAGAAAAGATGCAATTTCTGACAAAATTGAATGCACGTTGCTCAGCAAATGCACAAACTTGGGGAGTAACCTTCAGACAAGGTCGGAGTCAGTAGCTCCTTCAACACAGAGAACCAGTCTCAGGACTGGCAATTGCTACAGGCTGCTCAGAGGTCTGAGGCACAAGTTGGTAGAGATGAAACAGAGGGACGGAAGCCGGGCCAAGTAGAGGAAAGAAAATAGAAAAGATAATAAGGATATTTGAGTAGCATCAGCAGCAATCGCCTCAGGTGCATTTTGCTGTTTTGGCTGCTGTGTGAGTCAGCCTCGCCATGAACAATCTATAAATTGTAGAGCTGGCTGCAGAGCGCATATTTTGGGTCCATGTCGGAGCCTGTGATTCTGCAGCTGCGCTTTCCTTCTCACAAGGCTGCTGCTGGCCACTCACCTCCGAGGTCACTGGGAAAAATGGGGAAAAGTCACTGCCATATTAGCATAATAGTCATTACTGCGGTCTTAGGTTACCCCCCTGTCCTCATCGCTTCCTAAAATAAGAGTTGAACATTGAAGTGGAGAATTTTATTAATCTAAAATGCCATGCTTAGCAAAAGAAACCGGATCAATGAGCGGCTGTAGTAATCAAGTTCCAGCTTTTATCTAAAGCGAGGGGAAGGCCACCTGAAGTCTAGGTTATAAAATGGGGGCAAGTCTCCCCCTAGTGGACAAATGGCCTCACCTTTCACTCATAAAGACTGCCTGGTCTGCGTGAAACAAAAAATTCTAAGGGTTGTTTTGTTTTGTTTTGTTTGCTTGTTTATTTTTTTTTTCAGTGGAAAAGCAAAACTGTGTTGAAGGTTTTACACTCATCTGAGAATTTTTACCCTTCAAGTGTTTGTAATTAACCAGGTGAATGTGACTCCATGTTTCACTCTAAAGAAGAGTAAGCAGATAAAAACATACTTTTCTAGGACTGGTTTGGAAAGGCCTAAAGTCACTTCCGAGGGACACTGTATTTGGGGGGAAAAACAAGAAAGTCTGTGGCAAATAAAGAGGGATTGGAGAAAGATGATCCTGTTTTCATGGACAAAATTGAGTCCTGATATCCTTGCGTCTTGAACAGAGGCATGTCAGCCACCTCACCAGGCTGACAGTCCTTTATGTAGTACCATCCTTGGCCGTCTCCACCCCCTTTCAAACCAGCAGCCACACCCTCTAGTCTTCTGAAAGATAGACACGGCAAGTCACGTTAGGCCCTCGACTAACATAGTCCTTCACAGCCTTCTCCACTTATTCTTGGCTTCCAGAAGGAGCACTTGAACTGAAATCTATGGAATAGACCTCAGAAGTTTCTGGGATTCTGAAATGTATAGAAAATGTATCTGTATGTGCACATGTGTGTGTGTGTGTGTATGTGTGTGTGTGCACGAGCTTACGAACTAGGTATTCATCAAATTTTCAAAGTATGTGTCACCTCAGAAATATTATAAACCACTGATAAAAAATCTTACTCCATTAGAAAAATAAGCCACAGCAGTGATGGGGTACCTGGGCTGTGGAGTCAGAAAGCTTAAATTGAAATCCAACTGGGATTCCTTCAGAAAGTAACTGAATCTCTCTGAGCCTTGACTTCTTCATCTGTAAAATGAGAATAATAACAGTAGTGCTTAATCCACTGAATTAATGCAAGGATGAAAGGATATAATGTATGCCATGCACTTAGCAATGTGCTTGATACATATTAATTGCTTAGTAAAGGCCGGCCTTCATTATTATAAGGAACTCCTTCAAACATGTGTGAAATGTTAGGTTCTTTAAAATCCCAGTGTGGACCTCATGCATGTTCCAATAATTTTACAATTTCAGGAATGAGATAGAAGGGTGATGTTTGTCTTTTGGTGGGAAAATATGTAATTTCTGTGAAACAACCTAAGTATGGCTTTATCTAGGGTGAGGGAGTAGATGACAGAATTATATAATTTTAAAGCAGGTGGAGACCTGAATTATTATCCAGTTGTGTTTCCTTCGATGATATTTTATAGATAAAATAATCAAGATGCATCATGAAAACATGACATGTCCGGGTCACTCCAGTGTTGTGGCTGCAATCCAGGGCCTTAACTTTTAATTTTGAGCTGGTTTTACCAGTTGTCAAAGACCTTTTAGCTATTTTCCCTTCTGTTTTATCAGATTCTCAAAGGTCTATAACAGAAATTGAGAATGACTGTCCTGCCGGGGGCATCGCCACCCATCAGGACCCTGCTCAAATCCCTGGCTTCTTGGACCCTTTGGCTCAAAGCTGTTTTAGTTATTTTTTTCCCCCAGAAGTTCATGTATCACTGTTTATCTTAGTCTTATGATGCATGTCACATTCTAATTCTCTTTTTGTCCCATTACAGTATAAACTTCTTGAAGACAGGAGATAGGACTTTCATCTAATAGAATCTGACAAAATAGTGTTTCATGAAGGGAAAGATAGAAAGATAGAGGGATGGGAAGGGCATCTATTTCATTGATGAACTTGAACCTGAAAAACTCTAGAGGATCTACCTTGTTTGCTAGAAAATAAGACCTAACTGGAAAATAGCCCTAGCATGATTTTTCAGGATGATATCCCCTGATGCATCTTTTGGAGCAAACCTTAATATAAGACCTGGTCTTATTTTGGGGGAAACATGGTAAGAAAAGTCCATTGCTCATTGCTGACACTTTCTCTGGAATCACCTAGAAGCAATATGGACTGTAATCAGGGCCAACAGCACAGAAAAGCTGGAGATGGGCTGTAAAAAGAAAAAAAATCCAAGACCATCCCAATCTTGGGGACAGGACTCTAAAACTTCAAAAGGGCAAAAGATGAGATTCAAGCCTAAAAATAGAATATATGTCAGGGATTTGTTCATAAGAGCATGGCAAAAGCTTGGTTCTTTGACGCTGTTCCTAGATCTAGCCCTAGGTCTACATCTACCATGTTTCCCCAAAGATAAGACCTAGCCGGACAATCAGTTTTAATGCGTCTTTCAGAGCAAAAATTAATATAAGACCTGGTCTTATTTTACTATAATATAAGACCGGGTAATATAATATAATATAATATAATATAATATAATATAATATAATATAATATAATATAATATAAAATACCCAGTCTTATTTTACTATAAGACCAGGTCTCATGTAACATAAGACCAAATCTTATATTAATTTTTGCTCCGAAAGAAGCCTTAGAGCTGATTGTCTGGCTAGGTCTTATTTTCGGGGAAACAGGGTAGACTCCAAGTGAGATAGCAGAGCAGACAAGTGCTGGGCTTGGTCCACACATCTGACATTGAACAAGAACTGAAGGAGGGAGTGAAATTCCCTAGTTTTGAAGGTTAGAAGCCTTGAGGACAGGCTCAGGTGGGACCCCAGTCTCCTCAGCGTTTCTTCTGCTGTTCTTCCGCCATTGCTCCTTACTGCACCTCAAATTATCCCCTGACAGGAGAAACATGGCCATACTTTTGTCAGTGTAGCGATTGTCTAAATGAAACTATGGCTTTTAATCTGAGCTTAAGTGGCCCTTTGACCCCCCTCAGAGAATACACAGAAAAGGGGGCCCTAAAGCATTTGTCTGTCTGGATAGAGGATTCGTAGGTTTCATGAGATTCTCTGAGGGTCTGTGACCAAAAAGAGGTGATGTGGTGTTTTGCTAGAGCCTCTCAAGTGTTCACAGCTCCCCAAACTCTCCTACAGGAACCCTATTCTTTTCAGAGTTCTCTCTATGAATTAAGATGCTTTTGAATCCATTCCCTGGACAGCTTTCCATGTGTCATAGTCCCGGGGCTGCAGATTTCCCCTTGGGGGATCCCCTGAAGTTTCTCCAAGTTCAATGCTGTCAGAAGAAGATGCTGGACTTCTGAAGGGCCAGACTTACCTGAGAATCCTAAAGGAGCCTAAATAATTCACTAACCCAAGAGAAACTCACGAAGCACAATGCAGACTTATTGACTCCAAAGTGTTCCAGAGACACAGTAGTTAAAGTTTGGTGTAATGTGTTGACTGATAATCATTAAGACAGAACGGTGATTCATTCCTTTTCAAAACAGGCTTTGATCTTGACAGAGGGCAGAAGCAACTTGCCTCATTTTATCTTTTAAATTATCTGGAGACCTGCTTTTCAGTAGTTGGAGAAAACAAGTGAGGAGTTTGTCTTTCTGACCAAAGAAACGCACATCCCAGAACAAAAGAACATTATCAAGATGCTGCTGCTCAGAGAATTTACAGAGTGTTGTTTGAGGTTCCAGGGTTAATTAAATACTAAATGTTATCTGAGAATAGTAGCAAGTGAGGGAACAATTTATTTTCTATTGGCTTTATCTCTATTCTAGCCTACAGTGAATTGTGAATGTTACTGCAGTGTCCAGGTCGCAAGAGTAATGATGGAAGGGACTGGCCCACACACCACTGAGGTTTTCTTACCCAAATGAGCAGCTTTTGAAATGGGCATTTGAGTCCCCTCTTGTGGTAGGTGCCCCAATCAGCTATATCACCCTTCCATCCACCCAGTCTCTTGCATAAAGTCCATTATAATCTTGGACCCCTATGTCTCAACAGAGAAGGAAATGTTGGAAATAAAGAGCATTACCTGGGTACTTGAGGAGAAACATGTCTCGGTACTTCTCTTCCTGTTGAAGTGGCCAAATGCCTGATAGCCATTGTCCTCAGACTGGGTCTAGCCGAAGGTGTTCCTTGTTAAAGTGTCAGGACAGAGCTGCCACCCCATAAACACACACACACACACACACACACACACACACACACCAGTACTGCAGCAAGGAGGGGTGTCCTGCTCCAGGCTAGTCACTGCCTCTCTTGGACTGGGTTACCTCCCTGCCTGCCTCTTCCTAGAAAGCATGGCCAAACTTCTGTTCTGCCATCTCCACTGGGAGCCGGTGAAACAAAATGGTTAAGACCATGGGCTTAGGGACTCATAAAATTGGATTCAGGTCCCAACGTGCTGCTTTTTAGCTAAGTGACCATGACAAAGATCCTTAACCTTTCTGAGCCTCAGGTTACCTCATCTTTAAAATGGGATGAAGGATTGTTCATTAAGGATTACACCGGATGATATATATTAAGTACTTAGTACTAGGGCAGACAAATCCTAAGTGCCTGGTTAATTGGTACTTCTAATTATGGATGTCTTCCTTTCCTGGTTATTCAAAGATTGGCAAACCAAAGAAGTTCTTTCTTCATCTGTTTTCAGCTAGTGGCCTCTCTGCTGTATTTCCTGGGTGTGTTTTCTTTGTTGTTGTTGTTTTTTGTTTTGTTTTGTTTTTTCCTGCTAAGATTTGAAAAAAAAAGTTTGTTGCTCTCTGATTCTTTCTTCAGTGGGGACTAGTCCCTCCCAGCAGGGTGTGTCCTGAGGCTCCTTCTGTTCCCTCCTTAGTAACACTTTCTCCTGGTCCAGCGTCATCCCAGGATACAACACAGCATGTGATGTTTATACATTTTTTTTTTTTTGAAAAAGGTAACCTCTGGAATATGGAGGCTTGTTTCCCTCAAGTTAGGCTAGTGTTGCTCTCAGGGACAAAGTGGGGTGGTCTTACCACGCGATGGAGGAGAAGGTCAGGCAAACAGAGAAATCACTGGCACCAGACACATGACAGTGAATCCTCTAAGAAAAGACAAAGCATGGGATTCAGACCAGAAAAGGCAACTATGTAGAGGGGTCACTTAAGGTGAACTTTGAAAGATAGGTAGGAGTTTAACATGCAACAAAAGGATCCGGAAGGCAGTCCAGGCAGAAGGTGAAGCAAGATTACAATGTCAGAGGTGGGAAATCTTGGAGCATACTCAGTTTGATTCAATCAAGAGCTTTGATAAATTTCTGGCTTATCAAAGCAAAGTTTTGCTTTGGTTGTTAATGTCTGGCTGGGCCTTTGTCCTTTATATGTCTTATTCAGTATAACTGAAGACCAGGGAAAGACTCTTCTGGGAAAACGTAGGAAAGTTGAAAAGAGGTTGAAAAATCAGCCTTGTGAGCTAGAATCATGGGAACTGGCTGGATTTTTCTCAAAGGAGACTGTTGTGTCCTGGTAAATTAGAACACTATAATGTGTCAACATGATTCCATTTTGATATATACGCATGATCCTATGTCTCTATCTATCTGTCTGTCTATCTATCTATCTATCTATCTATGGTATGTGTGTTTGTATGAATATATATACACACACACATATATACACATATACATATATATGTGTGTATATACATATATATGTGTATGTATGTGTGTGTATATATGTATATATTTATATATGTATATATGTGTGTGTGTATATATATATATATATATATATATATATATATATATATTTGTACCTGCATATATCTATGTATTTATCTCTAGTTGGTAAAATTATAGGAAATCTATTTTTTTTATATTTTCTAAGACTTCTGCACCAAATAAGTTTCTTTTTATGACAAGGAAAATGACAACTAAAATTTTCAATAAAAAGGAAAATTAAGGATTCATATCTCTCAACTTTTTTTCTTTTCTCTTTTCTTATAATACTTAGCAAATAATCAGTGAAGTGGTCTTGTTTGGACAAGAAGCTCAAGTATGGAATGAATTGAGCATTAGAAAACAATTATAAAATGGCACCTTGTTCATTTTAATGGTTGGCTTGAAAATGTCAGGGAACTTATGGAAATAGAAAGTAACCTTAGCTAAATAAGATCCTACCTATGGCAGAAAGGTTATATTAATGAGTCCCCTCCAGGCTGCATTTTCAGAGCAGACGCATGAAATCTTTAAAACCTGACTTTAAGAATTCCACTGAGATTTCCTGCTGTACCAGAGGAGCAAGTTGAGAATAGCACTTGAAATCTTTGAGGGCTCTGTTGTTCTTCCTCCATCTCTGACTCTTTAGTGACAGAGGGGAAGAACTGAGTGTGCTGCCATCCTAGTCATCTAACATTCTTACTCATCTCTTGCTTGAGACACCTGAAGCACACTGCACCTACAGCTTGAAACTTCACCCAAATTATCAGAGCAGTTTTGCATAGAATGCTATTAATTGTTCATATAGAAACAGAATTAGTGAGTTAAAGTAATGAGTCCAGAAATATAGAACGGAACCATACCACACATAGCCTTGAAAGTACTAGTTTAGTTTTAAGTGTGGAAAATAAAGATTAGAGATTTAAAGCAAAACAGTGACATGATCTGGTTAAGAAGATCACTCACTTTGCTTTAATTGCAGTGACACAGAGTGGATGCAAGAGGACCAGTTTAGTGACAACAGCCTAGGAAAGAAAATGTGTCATGCTCTTGCACATACATGTATCAATATACACATATGGCTGTATATGTACACATAGAAATGTGTATTTATACATGTGTTTAAACAAAATGGCCACCCTTAGGTAATTGTTCTCTTGTAACATTTTTCTCATCTATTCTTCTGAAAAATCACTTTTGACGTGTGCATAGTATTTCATTGAAGGGATATGTCCCAGTTTATTGAACTAATTTTTGGTGTTAGTCTTCTCTTTCCAGTGTTTATTGTTAAAGATGTTTTCAATACCATCTTTGCCAAGAGATTGTTGAGCATATTTGATTATTTCCTTAAGGCTTATTATTTGAAGTAGGACTGGCTCAAAGGTTTTCTTTTTAAAGGTTGTGATACAGAATGCCAAATTGCCCCCCCATAATGGTTGTCCTAATTTATACCTGTATCGGAAGTATATGATGGTGCCCATTTCCTCAAACTCTTCCCTTATAAATACATACATGTGTGTACACACACGTATACATAAATACATGTGCCAAGTTAATGGATAGAAATATTACAGTTATTTAAAATTTTTTTGATTATTAATAAGGCTAAATATATACAGTGCCTCTTTTATTTATTTCTCTATGCATTGTGTTTAAAGTAGAGCTGAGATTTAAGGAGCATGAAGGATCCTTAACCTTATGGGCATAAGAATGTAAATTATATAGAAAAACATGCCCCTGTCAGTGAATTCTCTGTGGTTTCTCAAGTTATTTCTTAGATCTCTATGAAATCTTCCTTGCTGCATGCTACCGTGTTTCCCCAAAAACAAGACCTAGCTGGACAATCAGTTCTAATGAGTGTTTTGGAACAAAAATTAATATAAGGCCCAGTATTATATTATATTATATTATATTATATTATATTATATTATATTATATTATATTATATTATATATTATATTACATTACATTATACCTGGTCCTATAGTAAAATAAGACCGGGTCTTATAGTAATTTTTGCTCCAAAAGAGGCATTAGAGCTGATTGTCCAGCTAGGTCTTACTTTCGGGGGAAACACGGCATCTAACTTGCTGAACAATGAAGGTAGATAAAAGTAAACGCTCTGAAAGTTGGGTCTCGTTGTTATCTGGTATGTGAGGCGCAGCACTTAACAAATGATCCTGGAACTTTTGCGAATTCCATGCTGGTCTTGCTGTAAAATTAATTGAACAATCAGGGTTTGTGGCTCTCTAGTGAAAGAAGGCAACTCAAATTGTCAGGCCAGCCACGCGAGTGAGAAAGCAGTGTCTCCAAGAGACAGGTTCTAGAAAACAACTCTCAAAGGCCATTCTTCACCAGGTTCGATTGAGTTCAGCCATGGAACTGTGTCGTCTGAACCCCCACTTAAAAGTAACCGTGGCTTGCTACCTGCAGGAAGAAAGGAATCATGCTCACTTTTTATTGGCAAAATGTTAAAACTGTAAGACTTTAGTCAGGGCTTATCAGTAAGTAGATATAAAAGCTGAGAGGCTGGTAGGAAATAAGTGAAAAAATTTGTGGTTTTCATTTCCCAAGTTTATTCTTGAGCTTTCGTTGAGTCAGAAGCAAAGAGGTAAATCTTTCAATGAAGCTCTAACTCGGAGCCTGAATAGCTTTTAACTTTAATCCTGCACTTGGTACACTGAGGCAGCAATGGGGTCGGTAGAAGTGTGTTTCTTTTAATGAATATGAAAAAGGTGAGAATCCCTTTTCTCATCTGTTTTTCTATCCTAAATTCTGTGACCTTAGGGGGGGAAAAAACCCAGCTGAAATTACTTCATTTTTATTCCTTTAAACACTAGGAAACCATGGGTCTCGGGACCCTACCACAGGTCTGGCTTAGACGTCAGGATCAAGTTTCAGCTGTTGACACTTCACACCAAATCACTGTGCCCCCCAAGGACACCCTTTAAACACTGTTACTCATCAAGCCACGTCACGGGAAAATACACTGTAGTTGGATTTCTGATCTGGTTCATCCCAAGGGGAATGTAATAAAGTCTTAGAAGGATGGAGACTGAGCAAAAGAAAAAAAAGAAATAATATATTTTAAGTACCTTCGTACCAGGCCCTCTCTTAGTGTTTCACAAGATTTACTGCAACTCATTCTCATAACAATCCTCTGAGATAGACACGATATCCCCATTTTCCTAATGAAGAAATCGGAGCTCAGAAAAATTAAGGAGCAGGTCCAAGGCCCCTGAGCCAGAAGAAAATTGAGATCTGTGTGATTTGAAAGACGGTGAACTTTCCACCGCCTGTCAACATTATGGATTTCAGAATCTAGGGAAAACTCCCCCTTAACTCAGGGAGGAAGAGGGGGGGAACAGGAGAGAGCCATCTGTCCAAGAGCAGCCCGAATGGCCTTGACACCCAATCTAGCCCCACTCCTCTCATGTGCAGGTGAGGACATGGAGACCCAGGGACTTACACCGAGTTCCCTAGAAGGGCCTGAGATGGGAATTTGTGTCAGGGAGTGAGCACACATCGAGGGAGGGGAAGAAGGTAAGCCTAGACGTAGTTTGGGGCTCCCCCGACTTATAGCACCAGCTGCCAGGCATGTGAGCGAGGTCACTGTGGATGTCCCAGCTACAGGTAAGCCTCCCTAGCTGTTGCCATGTGGAGGAAAGAAAGCCATCCCCACTGAGCCCCGCCCTAATCCTGATCCAAAGACTCATGGGCCAGGTCATCATGGCTTTTGTCTTCAGCCAGCCACTAAGTTTTCGGGTGGCTTTTTGGCAGTCATAGATGACTACAGCATCTCCCAATCCTGTATCCGATGGGGGAAGGACATTCCCTAAAGCAGAATCTGATCACTGTTTCTTGTAAAAGTTTGTGTATCCTAAGGAAGAAAAAACATGTTAGAATTATTGGGAGACAAGACTTGGACCTGGTCCTTAAAATCTGCAGCCTTGACCTCCTGGGAGCATATCCCGTTCGCTTTGTATTCTCTCAGTCATTTTCCCTGCAATTCAACTTCTAAGAAGAGAGCATTGGCCAAGCCTATCCAGGACTGGAAGTCCATCCTTGCCCAGGAATGAGTATCAGATAATCAAATGCTTGGTCCTTGGAAGTTGAACCTCAAATGGTGTGACATGGAGCTGCATGTATTGTCAGGCATCTGGAAGGGGTGGGCTATTGTATTCTGCTTCTCTGAACCTCCACCCTTCCTAGGCCTTCACCTTTCTGGAACCTGGTTATGTGACTTCTTTTTAGATTCCAATTCTACCTTTCAATGAATTGCTTTGGTGCTTACACCCAAAGAGCCTTAACTAATACATACCTCCGGAAAGAAAGTAGCCTCAGAATATAGTTCTAAATTAGCAGAGGAGGAAACTGAGGCCTCAAGAAGTTTAATTTCATTGCTCCTGGCCTATAGCCAGAATCAGAGCCCAGGCTTTCGGACTTTCAGTCCAATGCCTTTCCTCTGTTCCAGAGGAGAAGCAAGTCTTGGGACAGAATTTTCATTTTTCAGATGGAGTTAAGGAAGCCAAAGTCCCCAGAGGGGGTGTGTTACCATTTTCAGGAATAACCAAAAGCCCCAGACCCAAGAGTGGGCAAACCTCAAAGCTGAAGCTATTCAATATTCAGTCTTCTCTAAGGAGATTCTGTATCTGTGACCAAAAAAATCTAAACTACTGACTGAATTAAGTGGTTAACTTATGTTTTGAATCAATAACAAAGAAATACACTTGCGTCTCCCAATTCACTTCTAAGAATTAATGAAAGTCTATCTTATAATAAATATTAATTAGGAAAGTTATTCACCGTACTTAATAAGAGATCTCAGCAGTGAGACAAAGGCCTTGGAGTCCATTCGTGAGATGCTTTTAAAACATAATAAAATAATTTACATTTTAAAACTATGACTTTAAAACTGTGAATCTATTATTCATGAATTTGCTTAAATTAATCAAGCAGTTTCTGCTCTCTCTCTCTCTCTCTCATCCCTAGGTCCCTATGTTACAGATGTTTTTCCTCTATTTTCTCTGTAGAAAGACATTTATTCCTTTATTTCTCCTTTCTATATTTTTAAAGAAGAGATGACCTTCAAACTGAAGACACAGTCCTATTGTCTCCAGTATACATTGGTGTTTATTCCATACACACTCCTCGTATTTTTATAGACTCTAGCTATATTCGCTTTTCATTTCTGAACTTTTATAGCTCTCTCATTCTGGCAATTAAATATAGTTTCTTACATTGTTACTTTCCACCTGTGCTTTCAGCTACAGATTATGTTTTCACTGATGGCAGTAAATCTTTTTTCCTTTTTTTGTATGCCTGATAATTTACACAGGGTTGTAAGACAGAAGATGCTTTTTTACTCATTCATTTCTTCAATAAATATTTATGACGAACATTCTATGTACTAGAACCAGTATTCAGAACTATCCAGATGAATATAATGCCATTCTTGGTTTCAAGACATAAATGAATCAATGAATAATACCCCTCTTTATCTACCCAAATGTTCCATCACTGAAAAGGAGAATTAAACCACTTAGGACATTATGGAGCCTGAGGCACAGCCAAGTGACACATTCTAAGAAGAAAATTCACAGAATGTGAACAAAACAACTGAAAATACTCAATCTTTTTAAACATCATAGAGGTTGAAATACCTGAGCTGGGAATCTGAAGACAAGAACTTTGGTTCCAGTTCTGCTAAAACCAGTTTTGTGACCACAGACAATCCAATTCAATCATCCTTAACTTTGGTGCCTGAAAAATTGGGAAGAGGGATTAGATGTTCTCTTAGTTTCCCTCCAGTTCTAAAATTCTATAAACAAAGAGCGAGGTAATATTCTTCCAGTTTCTAACCAGAAATAACTGGATGAAATTAGGAAAGTTAAAATTAATGGTAGTTGTGAAATATAGTTCCCCTTATGAAGAGTTTAATGGAATATGGAATTTTTGTCAAAAGGGAGAAATTAAAGCCTCCTTGGTTAAAGAAATTTAAAAATAAATCCTGATAAATTTCACGGCATATATTGTCAGCATCCTAACAAAGTCTTTGAAAACAACTAAAGAAAGTAAAGGAAGAAAACGGAAATAAATAGTGTTTTTATGTTTTTTTCTGGAATATCTATCATTATATAAAAGAATTTTACTAGTCCCCAGAAATATACCATTCTTTGCTTCTTCGACAGAATCAAAAGAAATGAAATGATAGTAGAATAGATTTGCAAAGTGTTCAATTAGAGTGACAAATTTACAAATAAACTTTTTTCCCCCCCACACAGGATTGCCACATTAAGACATCAAATGGGTTTTCTCTTTTGTGCAGCACATCAAAATGTGAAGTTAACGAGACACGGGAGTGAATAATATGTCAACATAACGATAAGCTTGAATGACAAAGTAATCGAATATGAGGAAAACATTTTTGGAGCAAAGTGGTAACAGCTGCAATAAGGCAAGAGATAAATTGTGCAGGATCCATTTAGCTCAGGCGACCCAAGTGAAAAAACAAAACAAAACAAAACAAAAAAAGCAGCAACAAAAGTTGAACGTGAGCTTACTTTGTATCAAAGTCCAAAGACTGAGGAGGAAACCTCTCTAGACAGGAGAGGAAACATACTGGGGAACCCAACACAACTGAAGAAAGCAAGGCCTATTTGAAGGCATGTAGGTGATTTCGGTCATTGAGATATCACACAGAGAATTAATGGGTCAGAACAGAGTTGGAACATAAGATTTCCGTAATGTTGTTTTACTCCCTTTTCAAAATTCAGTGTTCTTCCTTGGAAATATGTATTTTGTCCCCCAAATGAGCCCTCATGTAGCTTTAGAGGAGAACTTGAATTGGTTCCAAAGAGGCAGAAGGCAGAAAAATTAAAAGTAGATGTCCAAAAAACATGGCCTCAAGTGTAGACAGCTGTGAAATAAAGCAGAGGTCCAAAAGCCCCGACTGTGAGAAAATATCTTCTCGAATATACAAAATTCTGTTAACATATAAGCGAGACAACAGGGATTAATGGAATTCAATTCAAGTTTAAGCCAATATCAAGGCGGTGAGGTTTTTTTAAGTAAAGTCGGAAAATTCAAAGAGATGACTCCCCCGGTAACAATATCTTAGACACCTTACCCGTGTGTTGTATTTCATGTCTGCTGGCTATGTGAACTTTTAGACTTTTCTATTGGTAAAATGGCCAGCTCTGAATTGGAGTGAGACTTCACTAAACCTTAAGAATGATGTATAAATCACATTGGGATCTGTGGATGAGTTAAAAGAGTATACAAAAAATAAAGTCTTACGGAATGATAGGGTGTTCTCCCCGTGCTCTGCTCAGAGGGGATGTTTTAAAGTGCCATACGTTGAAACCAAAGCATTCTTGACATAAGCCAAGAAAGACAATGTGAATCCAGGGGCATGGATGGATGGTCCGGCTGAAGCACTGCCCTTGTATATAAAACACAGCTGCTCGGCGGGTCTGGGAAAGATGCATGTGGCACAAGACACCTGGAAGCACAGAAAAACTGGACAATCAGAAAAAAAAAAAGATAAATAAAAACAGTATCCCGGAAGCTTACTGAAATACCTTATATTTGTGCTAGGTTTTGCGTTTCACACCGTTTTCTGTGGAACTCATTACCAACATTTTCCATACAAGTAAACGGGGCTTTGAAGAGATTTCTAATTTAACCAACACTGCTCCAGCTGGAACCCAGGCTTTCTGAGGCAGGACTCGTGCATGTCCATGCGATTGCCTCCTTCTGTCTTGATCCAACGACGGCTGCGGTGGAGGAGGATTGGGACTTTATTCAAGGCAGTTAATTACTAAAGTCACCGAAGTGACTTCCTGCAGAGTTTATATATTCATAATCGCCGAACTTTCAGGCCATACGTCCCCAAATGGATGGAAGCAAGCAGGGGTACAAGAAAGTGTTCTGTGTTCTTTACGTAGAGGACACCATGTGGGCAGGGAAGGAAAGGAGGAAAACTAACATTTACTGAGCACCAACTAGGTGCCAGACACAGAGCTAACTAAGGGCTTCTTGTGTTATTTGTTTTCATCCCAGCCACACAAACAGGTCTTCTAGGTCCCTTATATCAATAGTTGGACCGCAGCCTGGGGGGAGGGGGTGGGGGCAGTCACTTTACTGTCTTCCTTTAACTAGGGATAAGAGGAAAATGTCGTCTGGAGAGGACAAGGCTCTGGTGCCTTCGGAAACCAGGATGTGAGTCCCAATGGGGAAGAGAGAAGCAGGTTGTGTCATCTAACAGATTTCACCTGCTGCATTGATCTTCCTTCCTGACATGCTCCCTGTATAAGCAGCACCTGCCGTACACAAATTTCAGAGTTTATTATAAACAGCAGGCTGGATCCTGTAGTGAAAAGAGAACATTCCTTAATGTAGGAGGTAGCATTCTCTCTTCAGACCATGAGGGCTGCTGCACTGAGCCAATCACACAAGAATATTTCAGAAGGTGAAATGTTCACCAGTGCACAAGTGGAGATGGCTATCTCCTGGGGTGGGTAGGCTGTTGGGAAATAATCACAGTGAGATTTATGGCCCGGTATGGAAATGCTAATTTAGTAAATCTCTTGAACAAGCACAGAGAAAAGCTGCTCTTCCCTTCTCATTTCCCCATCCACATCCCCATATCACCTACCCACACATTGTATTGTCCCCATGAATAAAACAAAATGAAAAAATGAGTGATCTGTACAGTGATCTGTATAGATCAGATAAACAAATTTATGTTTTCCTAAAGTATTCAGCTAAGTAATACTACCTGTTCTTACAATCTCAAAATCTCAGTGGCCTAACACAATAAAAACTTCTCATTTAAGTCAGAGTCAAATGAAGACCAGATAACACAGAAACAAAGGGGGGACTCCCTTCCTCCACCAGTCTGGTATCAGAGGAGGCACCCTGAAACAGAAGATTTAATAATTTAAGTAAGATCCAGTCTCATAACATGATACACAGGATACCCAAGATATAATCAGAAATTACTTGTCACAATAAGAACAAGAAAAATCTCAATTTGAGGGAGAAAAGACAATCAACAGATGACAACACCAAGATTGCACAGATGTTAGAATTATCTCACAAGGGTTGTCAAGCAGCCGTTATAAAAAATGCTCTAGTGAGTGATCACAAATACACTTGGAACAAATGAAAATGATAAAAAGTCTCAGTAAATAAATGAAAGATATAAATAAAAACAAAATGGAAAATTTAGAACTGAATAATACAATAACCAAAATAAAAAAACTCAATGGATGGATTCAATAGTAGAGTAAAAGGACAGAAAAATCAGTGAATTGAAAGATTGAATGATAGAAATTACTTATTTGAATAGCAGAGAGAAAGTGGACCAAAATAAAATGAATAGTCTTTGGATATAACAAAGATCTAATAGGTATGTCATCAGAGTCTCAAAAAGAGGAGAAAAAAGGTGGATTGAAAAAAATATTCAAAGAAATCATGAGTAAAAATTTCCCAAATTTTATAAACTTAGATTCAAGAAAATTACTGAACCCCAATGAAGATAAACTCAAAGACATGTATACTAAGACCCATTATAGTCAAACTTTTAATGACTAAAGACAAAAAAAATCTTTAAAACGGTGAGAGAGAAGTGACGCATTACCTATAGGGGAAAAACAATTCAAATGACAGCAGACTTCTATCAAAAATAACCAGAAGGAAGTGGCTTCAAACTACCATAATTTGTAAGTGCTGAAAAGAAAGAGCTATAAGCCCAAACTCTATATTCAGGAAAAATATCTTTCAGACATGAATAAAACATCAAGATGTTCTCAGATGAGGTAAAACTAAGAAAGTGTGTAACTTGCAGACCTACCCTAAAAGAAATGGCTGAAGAAAGTTTTTGAAACAAAGAAAATGGAACAGAAGGAATCTTAGGAACATCAAGAAGGAATAAAGAACAATGGAAAGAATAAATGTCAGTAAGTACCATACACTTTCCTTCTTCTCCTGAGTTTTCTAAATTGTGTGTCATGTTTGAAGCAAAATTATAGCATTGCTTGATATGATTATCAATATATGTAGAAAAATATTTAAGGCATTATAGTATAAATGAAAAAAGGGAAGGAACTTAAAGTGAGCTAAGGCTTCCACAGTTTACATGAACTGGGAAAATGTCAACATCAGGATACTGTAAAGTTAGGTAAGTATATATAATATAACACTTAGAGATGTCACTTAAAACTTTATATAAAGAGACGTATTAAAATGCACTATCGATAAATTAAAACAGATTTCTAAGAAAAGGTTCAAGTAACCAACAGGAAGACAGGGAAAAAAAAGAGAAATAAAATGGCAGACCAAAGAATAAGCTGTCTGTAAGACTTTCACTTCATATATAAAATCTGACCCTCCTTTGCCTGCTAAAATAGACTTTCTGTTTTGGGGGGCTTCCCTTACCTTAGTAAGTTACTAAATAGGAGAAAATCAATTCCTCTCATACCTCAATCCATACGTAGCTTTCACTGTCCCCAAGTTATAAGTAAAGTAATAACTTAACATGCTCCTGGAGGTCATTACAAATTTAAAGTCAAAAAAAGAAAACATACACGTAAAAGACTTATATTCTATATCTAAATACTGGGCTGGGTTACACGGGTACATGTATTTCTGAACTATTTAGGAGGAAGTGTATCAAGTCTGCAATATACTTTGAAATGCATGGAAGAAAAATAAAGAAAGACAGAGGGATAAGAAATAGATATGTGATGAAACACATATGATAAATGTTAATGACAGAATCTAGGTAATAGGTATGCATGTGTTCACCGTCCAATTCTTTCATTGTTTCTTTGTATTTGAAAATTTCCATAATGAACTGCTGAAAATTTGAATGACTGATAAAAGATTTGGGTATTGTTACTGGTACATGAGGTTTACTGAAGCAAATAGATCAGAAGCCTACACATTTTTTGAGGGACTTGTGTTGTCAAAGAAACCATGATCCCGGGCTTAAAAACATCAACAGTTTAAGGCTTAAAACAGTCCTTGGGAAACCAACTTTACACAGCAAAAAAATGGGTTATGAAAGGGCTGCATCCCCCAAGGAAGGTGTACACTCCGATGCCCACTTCAGAAGTAGAGGAGGAAAATATCTAAGAAAGAACCGCTCTGAAGGTGGAACCAGGTCCTGTGGAATTCCTTCCATAGAGCAGGATCAGGGTTGATGTTAATTTTTAAAATAACCCTCCGTACTAGGTAGGAGGCCTTCACAAGGCCTGCCCAGCTGGGTTCCATCATCATTATGGAACAGTAGAAGACAAGTGTCTTCGTTTTCTGAATGGGAGATTTGCTGCTATCCTTTCTGAGCTCCATTGCTGCCTGTGGAATGTGTTAGGCACAAATGATTTACTCATATGTAACATTCTCTGGGTCATCTAGAAATAAGGGAAAGGACTGTGCATCACACAGAGACCAGTATTGGATGCGGTGACTGTGTGGGACTTTCGTTTTCTCCCTTGGTAAGAGGTTGAGTGTATTTTCTGTGTGGGTAGGAACAGCGGGACATACTGTATTTAGTGAACAGAAGGATAGACGACAGCAGAGACCGGCTAACTGTTCACTAACCTGTAATACATTTCCTCTTCTTCTTAAACACACAGCTAGTCTACCTTCCAAGCTCTCTTGCTGTCAAATGGATACAGGTGACTGAATTCTAGCCTATGAAATATGAACAGAAGGGACAGATTCCTTTCAAGCCCACCCCCCAGAAATGACCCATCCATCATCCTTGATGCTTTTGTATGTTAGCTGGGTTCTTGTAAATGAGTACAGTAAATTCTGAAGCAGCGAGAGTGAGCCTGGGTTGCTGATTACAGCTTGTCAATTAGATACAAACATGCAATTTGTACCCTATATGAGTAAGAAATAGACTTCTCCCATCATTTTTCATTGGGCCGTTTTGCGTTTTGCCATTTGTTTATTACCACAGTTGGACTAAACCTCACTAGAAAATCTCCTCAGCATTAAATGTAAAAAATTAAATCTAACACATCATAAATATATGGATAATAACTCCACCAAAGAGATTTATTTCCTTTACCAATATGTAGGAATCAGAGGGTACTGAATTTAGGCAGATTTTATTCTCAACTTTTACACTTTCTATTTTGGCTACAGATAGCCAAAATAGAAAGTATAAATATATATATTTATATTTGCAGAGCTAGTCCCAGTAATTGACAGGACATTAGACTCAAGCAGTATTTTTATGTCCAATCTAGGGTTCCCTTCAGGCAGACAGACGCTATGGAGAACCACACCAATCACTGGTGTAATGGCTCAAGACCCCAGAGTTTCCACGTATTGCCCCATTCCCTCCCTGGAAATTTTTCTGGGTGCAAGTTACACATGTTGATCTAGCAGACAATGGAATCTACTTCCTCACCAAGACAGAGTAACTATCACAAGAGGCAACTTTCTCCCCACAAGGCAGAGCCACGTTGGCTTGGGATAGAACAGCCTGGACATTCTTCCTGCATAGGGAATGCATATTCCCAAAGCAGTGGGGTGCTGGTGAGGGCAGGGACTCTGTCCAACTTGGTTCATACTTAGGAGCAGGAAAGAACCGGTAGTCAAGGCCACACTGTGTATGGCCTGAGCCTTATAAGGAGATGGGTGTACGAAGGATGTGAGGGGCTTCCTTGTCTTTGCGGGGACTGCTTGACCTCCAACCAGTACGCATGCACTGTCCTGAAGGAACTGAGGAATAAAATTCCTCACTGAGGAATAAAGCTACCCACTGAAAGAGATTTGAATTCTGAGCTGGAAAACCCACGCTGTCTTGCTCCTGCTTCGGCTTTTATGTATCTTGATCAAGAGCAGTTCTGCTGATCTGTCAATGCCACCACAGGCTCCAGAGGCATTAAATGCTGTCTCCTCTTTGCTCACACCTTCTTCCCTGCATCACTCCACACAGAATCCATGATATCGTGTTCTAAGTCTCGTTTTCTCTGCAGTCACTATAAGATGTTGGGCTCCTCAAGGGCAGAGGTTGAGTCATACCCATTGAGGTTGAGTCATACCCATACCATTCCGTACTTAGCTCAGGGCCTAGTATGTCCTAAAAGACTCAAAAGAAGGAAACGATTTGGTGTCCGTCTGGATAACTGAAGCGTCTCAGATTTCTTTTATAAATCCCTCTGTTCTTGTTTTAGGGTCCAGATAGATGATGGCTGAACAATTTAAAAGATTAGATTTTTCATCTAAATAACAAAGGGTAATATTATGAACGTTCTCAGGCAAGTGGCATTCCCATGGACAGTCTCATGCCTTCTTTCCATTGTCTCAACTGTTCCCCTGTTGGGACCACCTTCATCTCTCACCAAACCATGGATTTTGGAGCTGCCCCCTCTCCCGTCCCTCCATATCCTGCAACTAGAATGAATCACCCAAAGCACCCATCTAACTCAAAAGCATTTTTTTTGCTTTTCAGTTGGCTATAGATTAAAGCACAGACTCTAAATGTAATATATTTTCAAGGCCTTTCGCGGTCACCAACTTCCCAATATTTTCTAAAAGGCACATTCTCCCGTCTCTGAAATCAATTCATTTCTTAAAATCTCTGGTAGCCATATGGTGGTAGTGACATAGTTGCCATCGCCATGGCACGTATCAGAAGGCAGAATGGGTGTCAGCAGCTTGGAGGGAACCCCAGAAACACACATCAGAAGGCAGAATGGGTGTCAGCAGCTTGGAGGGAACCCCAGAAACACAATAGAGCACTCCTTTAAGAAACACCGCCTCCTTAGAGCTGTTGGTTGTACAGAATATTATGCTAAATGCACAAGTGACCCAGGATCATGCAAGGGACAACGCTTTAGGCATTCTTGAACCAACTTACTTTGCTTTTATTTTGTTTCCTACTTATGCACAAGAATGATATATGATGTCCAGTGAATTTTTAAAAAGCTCTTTCAGTAAAATAACTATTTCGTGTCATTGTTATTTGGTTGGGAATTTTTCTTTCTGAATGGAGCATAAAATAACAGTGATTACAAGGTGGTGTTTTTAGACTTGATTGAAATGGAATATATCAATCTAAATCATCCCGTTAATTCCTCATCTGTCCCTCTGTTAACCTTTTATACCCAGCTAATCCTCACCACTAGTGATTCCTGAATCAGAGCTACACTTTTCTGCCTTTATTTAATCCATTTACTTTACTGGAATTTGATTATCACTAATTTCTGCTTGTTGAAATTCTACCCATTCTTTAAATGCCAGCTTAAATGTAACCTACTCCATGAACTTTTTCCCACACCACTCATTATCTATGACCTCCTCTTGTCCTTATAACCCTGTGTTGCTTGTTACACTTCAATACTATCAGGTCGTTTGCAATCTTCCTATGGCCTGTGCACCAAGGTGGGCATTTTAGTGACCCTTCTCCCAGTGAATCATCACAATAATGACCTTTTGAGGCAGAAATTAGCCTCCACTCTTCAGATGAGTTTAACTGACATTTCAAGAGAGCCGTTGACTTATATACTTTCATACATTTAGTACGAGGTAAACAGGGGCCATTTGGCCTAAATTTGGTCTTATCCTTGAATATCAACTTCCTTTTCTCCACATCTGCCCTCTCCATCTACATATTGAATACATTGCATTGAATTTAACGGAACGTGAAATGCATTCAAAACCAAATTTCATTAATAACAAAGCCCCAAATTTCTGTGGAAAACAAACTATTCTAAAATTCTCTTCTTCATTATTAGGCTGATACCCTTTGTTAAATCTCATTTGTTTAAGAAAAATTAAAATTGTGTTTCATTGTAAGAAAAGAAGCATTTAAGCTCAGCTTCAGAAATGCCATGATTAGTTTTCTTGTTTCTTCTGTTATTTTCTTAAATAATAATGCGAAACTCCTGAAAATTTTACCACAACAGTCAGTTTACATTCAAAGTATTAAAATATAAGAGGCAGCATTCTCCTTTCTGCTCATGAGAATAGTCAGCTATGGAAAACATGAAAAGCATTTTCTTGCAAAGAGGAGAAGACTTGTCTTTTTCTAAATGCCATACAAGAAGCAAGAGCAGCCAGCTAAATCTTGAAATCAAGCAGACCTGAGCCACAGTTCAGACACTCCCTAATTTTGTGCTCTTGGACAAATTACTTAACCTTGTTGAACATCCATATCCTCACTCACAGAATAAGGACCTATAAAAACTACATCATAGTGTTGTTTTAGGACCAACTGATAACAGCACATAAATTACAGGCATCATTATTATTATTATTGAAGCTATTTCTTGATGGAACATTTGGCCATCTCCAGGAAGAGACCTGTGATATCATTTGATCTCTGTTTAAAACAAACAAATGAAAACCTCTTGTTGCTCTGTAGAGAACAGATTAGGAAGGGTTAAGAGTTGGGTAACCAGAAAAAAATGGCAGCAGTTTTCCCAATAAGAGATTACATGTAGCCTGTACTTGGATCACCACAGTGAAGACATTTCAAGTGTCAATAGTTGAGATGACTTTAGGAGATAGACTCTATATGATACAGTATTCAGTTGGTTGTGAGAGGATGTGGGGATCAGAAATCAAGAATAACCTAAAAAAAAAAAGAAGAAGAAGAAGAAGAAGAACCGCTAGGTCTATGTCTTAAGCATCTGATAGTTCCATTAACTGAGTTGGAGAGGATGAAGGGGAAATAGGGAGGAAGTCCGGTTGAGGAGGGGAGGTGGGAGGAAAACAAAAATTTAATTATAGAACAAAAGTCCACTTTTAGAAATTAGTGCAGTTTTCAAAACCAGAATTCACATTTTTATCTTAACTTTAGTGATATAATCTCTGGCTACAGCCAAAGTATTTATCTAAAATGCTGATTCAAGTAAAGAAATGTTTTCTCCTCCTCCTCCTTTGCCACATAGGTGACAGGAAAAATCACAGAGATTGTTTTATGAGCTTGATTCCTTTACAGAATTTTTCTCTCTCTTGCAACCATGATTAACTTAGCAGTTAAGTCAGCCATCGTGACTATATCTTGAAATTCTGCCTACAGCTTTCCCTGCAGGAGTAACAGTCTGATCCAGGAACTTAGGGCCTCATAGTGGGTTGGCTCCTTTGTCCTTGGAGGCAAAGACTCCTTTTAGGGCCTGGAAAGTTTGATTGTATCCCCTCTCATGCCAAAGCACTTCCCAACCCATATCATCCTTTGTACCCTCTTAGAATCACTTTCTCAACAAACCCACATTGTTTTGTTTGACAAACTCTTTCCTGATTGATTTATGAACGTAAATTCAATTGTTACCTTATGTCACCATAATCATAGTTACAATTTCTATTATACCTTGCATTTAGAGTAATCACCATTACAAACCTGCATCTGAATGTCTTAAGCTTCCCCTCCCTGAAATTGTCCGAGCTGAGTCAGTCTCAATGACTATGATGGATGAGAGGTGGAATGGGATGACCTCTCAGTATACTTTCTTCTCTCAAAGTCTGTGTATTTCACATTTAATATTTTGCAGAAAACCAGAAGTGTTTGCTGCTCCCATGACTGTTCTAATTTACTGAAATTTTATGATACCACCCACATTTTAGCTGATCTTATTCGGCTGAGAAGCTGGATAAGCAGAAATAGTCTCAGATATAGTAGGAAAGAAGTTATTGCTGCCATCTTTCAGTGAAAAAGAGTGCCCTCTGCAGTTGTCTGACCTGTATAGGGAGTGGCTTATTTTAAATGAACATCTGTTAAGGAGGTAGAAATTCTGCAGTGGAAAAGGCTACAGTCTTGGGTTTTTGCCATCATTCCAGTATTAACTGAATTTAAACAGGGCACCTCACATCTGTGAGTCTTAAACTCTTCATATGCAAGATAAAAGGGTTTAATTAGATCAGGGTTTCTCAACCTCTTCTGTTGACATTTGAGGCTGGATAATTCTTTGTTGTGGGGGACCATCCTATGCATTGCAGTATCCTTGCCAGTGCTCACTAGATGCCATTAGCACCCCTCTTCCCGGGTTTTGACAACCACAAATGTGGACATTGGTGTGAAGATACAGATAAAATAAAGTGGCTTTTAAGCTTTTAATTGTTGAAACTGAGTGATGGACACATGTAAGTTCATTATACTATTCTCTCTAATTTTGTTTATATTTGACATTTTCTAAAACTTTCTATAATTAAAATAATTTTTAAAAAGGTAGATGTGTCAAATGAACTACCAAAATGTCTGAAAACGTTACAGAAAAGCACACAAATGTATGTGTGTGAAGTCTGGTAAACACGTAAACCAGGCTGAGGCTGAAGGAAATAAGATCCTAGAAAGATGGGACGTACATTGGAGTAAGCAGCTGGTTTTTATTTTGTTTAGGGGTGTATGTTTTAATTTTTGTTTTATTATCTTTTGGTGCATTTGCCAATTCATGTTACTGGGCATAGAAGCTGAACAAAAATCAGTGGACTAAAAGCTTCAGCCATCCTGGGGTAAAAAGTTAAAAAAAAAAAAAAAAGAGTTCAAGGGTACGAGGAATTCTGAAGAAATGAAAGCCACAGAGAAGTGAGCCCAAAATGCCAAAATGTATGCTATTTTCTCTTAAGGCATCGGTCATTCTTAAGTGGTGCATGGGGGTAGGTGGTGCTAGAGGCCAAGAAACCAAGTAAAAAGCATCTGCTAAGAGGCTTTAAAGCTAAACAGAAATTTGGGCAGTCTCATGGTACTGGAGAGATTAAAATTGGAGTTGGGCCTGCTAAGGAAGTGAGGCCATTACAAATGTCCCAGGATTTTACTTGCAACCCACCCCCCAAAGAGCTACTCCCTAGGGGTAAGGACAAACAGAAAATACATGTGCCTCACAAAGCCTGAAAGCATGACAATTACTGCTTGCATTAAAGTGATCTGCCTATATTCTATCTGCCTGCCAGAAAAATATTAAATCCACTCTGGAGGAAGATAAAATCTTCCAAAGCCCCATATTGTTTTTCATGGATAATGTCTGGCATTCAAATTAATAAGCATGCCAGGAAACTGGACCAAATGACTAAAAGGCAAGAGAAAAGATAAAAGAAAACTTAAAGTGGAAACAGACCATAGGTGATCACAATATTGAAGTTGTCAGACGTGAATTTTAAAATACCTACATTGTTTAATAAAAAAGATGAAAAGATGGATAAATTCTCCAGTGAGATATATATATATATATATATATATATCATATATAATATATATATATTAGCATATAATATATATAATATATAATTAGCATATAATATATATATATATTAGCATCAACTGGAAATTCTAGGTACAAAAATAATTCAATACTAAAATTAAGAATAGATGAGTGTAACAGCAGATAAGAAAAACCGGAAGAGAGGATTATGCAGCTAGAAGGCAGTCAGTAGAAAATATCTAGATTAAAGCACATCACTAAGAGTAAAGGGTGAAATAAAAAAGGATAAGACAGTGATAAGATAGTGAAAATGTCTAAATTGTATAACCGGGAACTAAAAAGAAGTGAAGACAGGATGGCGCAGAAGAAATATGCAATCCTGGCCAAGGATTATCTAAAATTTGTGAAAAATATGAATCCACAGATTATAGAATCTCTTAAACACAAACAGGATAAACACAGAGAAAAGCACACATACGTACTAGGCTGCCAGGGGTAGGGGAAAATACGTGACCTTCTAAATAAGAAATACGTGACCTTCTAAATAAGCACCAATAAGACTGACACCTGAAATTTAATAGAAACAATGGAAGCCACCTGACAAGAAGATGACATGGGTATAGTGTAGAAAGAAAATATGTGTCAACTTGAAATTCTATACCTAGCAAAAGTATTTTTTAGAAATGAGGTAAGATAAAGAACAGAGGGAATTAATTTCAGAGCAGTCTACCAAAAAATATGCAAAAGGGAGTTTATTAGGTAGAAGAGAAATAATCTGAGATGATAACAAGCAAATGTAGGAAGAAATGGATAGCATTAAAATAGGAGAAGTGTGGGTAAATTAAATGAATATATTTAAAAATAATAATCATAGTCTTTTGATGGTTCAAATAAATGTAGAATTAAAGGAAATGGTAACAATAGCACAAAAGGTTAGACAGAATATAAATAGATCAAAGTGTTGTGAAGTCCTTGCATTATTTGAGAAGTAATAAAGGTATTAATTTAAGGTAGATTATGTTAAATCAAGGATACTTTATAGTTAGCCACTAAGAGAAGAATTAAAGAATATGTAAATAAAAAGCTAATAGAAATATAAATAAAATTTAAAAGTAATAGGCTGATGCAAAAGTAGGCAAGGAAAAAAAAACAAGAAACAGGACTAAGATAAAACAAACAGAAAACTAATTGTAAAACGGTATATTTAAATAGTCAGTAATTACATTAAATGCAGATAGACTAAATTAATCCAAATTTAAAAAACTGGAAAAAACATATATGTCTTATAAGAATATACCTTAAGTATGAGAACACGGAAATATTGATGGGAAAATACACGTCACGCGAACTATAATCAAAAAGAAGCTGGCATTGCTTTACTAAGATCAGACCACAAAATTTTTAAGGCAGCAAATATTACTAGGAATAAAGGAGACATTTACGACAGTAAAATTTTCAATTCAACAGGATATAAGACATAATACTTCAACAAGAACATATCATAAGATATAAATTTGTATGCATCTGTTACCATACACATATTACTCAATATTCCTGTGGAAAAAAGCAAACTGCTCCCACATGTAGCAACATGAATGAATCTCATAGACACCATGCTGACAAAAGAATCCAGGCACAAAAGAGTATATGCTGTGTAATCTCATCTAGAGAAACTTCAGAAGCAAGCAAAAGAGCTCTAATAGCAAGGCAAGTTTGATGGTAATTTCCTTTGTGGGCCTAGCAGGTACAAATTAGGAAGGGGTTCAAGGGAGATTTCTAGGATGCTGGCAATGGTCTATATCTTGATCCACATGATGTATGGGTGAGATAAGTTCTTAAATATCTATGGACATATAGACTTAGGATTTCCGTACTTTACTGTGTACATATCATGTGGGGTTTTTAAAATTTATTTAAAAAGAAAAAAATATCTCCTCAAGAAATTCTAATGTGCCCCAGGTTTGAGAACCACAAAACTCTGTGATACTTGACAGTTGGCTGGTATTTGCGCTTCAAACCAACCGCTGTGTGTGAACCCCGCCCCTCTTCCCCCCAACTGGTCTAATTGCAGCCTTGGCAACTCAGGGCATTTTGGACACTCCAAGTACCACTGGGAATAGCTATAGTGATGGAGAACCCTCACCTACACGTAGGTCCAGAATCCCACCCTTTCTCTGACCCATGGAGTTTTATAGCCTTCACTCCTCCTATAATATTCTTCCTCTAGAAAAATACTAGAATATACCAAACATATACCTCATGACATCAGTTTACCTTAACTAAGTCTCAGCCATTTCCTAACCTATATGTACTTGTGAACTTCTACAACCTTTATCTTGTCCAAAGCCTTACAGCTAAACATATCACTGTCTTCTCTCCCATCCACATCAACTCCTTTTCTTGTTCCTTACCACACCCCTATTTCTAATTATTCATATCACGTTGGGAATGAGCAGACACTGCCTGATCTTAACACAATGTAGTGGTAAGAGTTTCTACTTTTGCCCACAGATATTATAGGATTTGTCTGCAGAGCAAAGCATTCTGGTTATTATATATGGACTTCTGGAAAACGTGCCTCCTTGAGAATGATTTAACCACCAATGTGCTGTTTTTGTGAATGTGGGAAGCACTGCACACTTTACATGGCTTGGACCGGTGCAGTGGCTGGACAGATCTGGCCAATCTTCAAAGACACACTTTCCCTCTCAATTGTAAGCACCGAATTCCAGCAAAACTTGACCAGCATCCTACAGGGATGTGATTAATGCACTTACTGACGTATATATTTGCTGAAGGTGCCACAGGTTTCCTCTCCCTGTGCTTGAGAACAGGGAAGTTCTCCTGGAGAAAAATACGTTTTGTGTCTCCACTCAGGTTTGTTTATTTATTTTGTATTAAGATAAATTGCACTGTGTTTTTGGAAATTGAAATGGTACATGTTAAAAGAACAGTGTGCAAGAACACAATTTGGGAAGCAGCTGGAGCATCTGTAGATAAAAAGGGGGAAATGACAGAATTTTAAAAAGAATTAATTTCCTCTTCAGCATTTAAACAAACAACAATGCATCTTCTAGGATCCGTTAGGAGAGATGAATGTTGGATAACGCTCATGTTCAAAGCAGTTTGGTGTGATGGATAGGTATCCAGGCTCCACCAAAAAGGAGCATTGCAGTCCTGAGGAAATGATTTTGTCTTTCTGTGCTGCAGCTTTTCAAATTTGCAAAAACAGGGTGGTAAGCATAGAAATAACCCAAGTACAGGGCTTCTATGGGCCAATCAATGTTCTAAGCACTTTACATATGAGTACGTTACCTCATTCAATCATCATAAGGAGGTGAGTGCTATTATTATCATCTCTACTTTGCAGATGAGGAAACTGAGGCACAGAAGAGCTAACTGACATACCCACAGCCACCCAGCTAATAATACACAGAGATGGGATTCAAACCTAGGGTGTTTATGTCACTGCTCCTTAAACATTAAATTCTACTGCTCCTCTTTTAGGTTGGAGCATGTCACTTCACTTAAAGTGCCCCTCTGGGCCCCAATTGTCATCAGGATAAAGTCCCAACTCCACGACATGCAAGAGAGGACCTTTCACAGTAGAGGTGTTACCTCTACAATCTTCCCTCTCCTGACCTGGGGCCACCTCAGCATCTCACCCACTGGCCCCACAGGTGCCCTGGATGTCACTAGTACCCTCTTAAGCCTTGGGCTCTGCTCTTGCTCTTCCTTCTGCTGGCAGTGCTCTCCCTCCACTGATCCACCCCTTCTGATCTGCTTTATGGACTCCTCTGCTTCCTTCAAGGAGCTGGAAAACTATATTACCTCTTAGGACTTCCCTGGACACAGATAAGTCACCCACTTTCTATGTTTCCATCCAACTTAACGCACACTTCTCCTATAATGTTTGTCACTCAATATTATACTATTTGATGTATGAATCTGTCTGGATCAGAGACTGTTTTCTTCTCTACCAGTCTGAGGGATTAGTGACATTACCCACAGCACTGTGTTGAGAAGGATTCTGAGGTCATATTTGAGTTCAACAGGGGAATGTTAAGTGCAGACTTTATAAGGGCAAAGACCTTATCTGATATGTACACCCTGGTATCTCCAGTACCTGGCTCAGTCTGAGTATGCAATAGACACTCAATGAACATTTGTGTAAATGAATAATACATTAACAATGTCTTCTGTAGTGAGGGAGGTGAAAATGGTGACATTAATGCCAGATATTTTATATCCCTCTAGTAGTCACTGAACTCTTCAAGGGCACAAACCACGTCTTATTTATCTTATCTTTAGTGCCTTACTGCACTGAATAAAATATTTTTTCTATGTAAATACATGGTTGAGAGAAATACCTTCAATTTCAAAGAGTCTACACTGATGGAAGAGAAAAACCAAGCCGTGGGATTCTTTACCTCCTAATGAGTCACATGGAACATCTGTGGCCAAAGATGGGTTCATCCATGTGCGACTCTCCTGCCTCTGCCTGCAGTTCTGCCTGAGGGTTTGAACAAAGAGGAAGATGGCAGCTACTTGGCCACACTCTGCCTTTATTGTCTTCTCCAGCCCTCAGAAATATGACCTCCCTCACTTGTTTTCTGTTACACCTCCTCTCCTGGTGAATCCAGGGTTTGTCTCCCCAAAAAGGGTCCGCTCTAGATCCTCTGGGTTTGAAGAATCATTATTTAATTGTGTTTTTAAACTCCTTTCTCCAAATTGTTATATGACAAGGAGAGAAAGTTTTGTCTTAAAAAAGATTCTAAATTTTTAAATAATGAACCAAGGCGGGTGGGAAGAACCCTCTCAATATGCCAACCTGGCAGCTTGTGTGTCCTGTACAGGGTGTACTGTTTACCCACCAGCTGACCTTGGCTCCCACCCCTCAGCAGGAATTGACACATCAGAAAGTCTTAACAGAAAGGGCAGAAGACCCAGAGGGCGAGATGACGTAGGGGCTCTGGCAGACAAAGCAACACCTGAGCAGTACCAAGGGGCTAACTGCACGCTGCTGTGTCCAAACTGAGATGGCGATGTCACTGGTGGAACAAACCAGCCCTGTGCTCTCTGAACAGGTTCCGTTTTCAGACCTCTTCCTGTGAGAAGATATGCTCTTCACAGAAAATTCTTTGCTCCTCACACAAAAAAGAAATAGAGTGTGATATCTTTTTGTTGTTGTTTTAATTGACCTGAATTAGAATAAATTAACTTAGAAATGATGTGGTGCCATCCTTTAAGATGCTGGGGGAATGCTGGAAGGGTCATAAAACCAACAGTAGCTTGGGGAGGGTGCCTGTTTCCTCTTTTCTGGTCTCACTCTGGGCTTAAAATAAACTCACTGTGAGAGCGGAGCCTGACCGATAGAAGTTTTTGTAATGATGGCCCGGCTATACATTTGAACTATCAATTTGCCATATGTGGATACTGAGCATGTGAGATGTAGCTCGTGTGACTTTATTTTACTCTTCTCTTCAAAATGAGTTTCACAGTGTAACTGGGTAAATTTTCTTCTTTCCCTTTATCTTACACATACATCTACAACTTGAAGCCATTGTTCAAGTTCAGTCTGATATATAAATCCTTCAACCCTGCGGAAGTGGGTATCAGGAGCTATACCTGACCGAGAGATGCCGCAGAGCCCCACCTACTTTTAACCGTTTGCCTGGACCATCCTGAACCCCTGGCACCTCCTATGTACCTGTTCAAGGTTAAATAATCCTTGGGGGAGCTTTCCAAACCCTCATTAGCAGCATTGACCACACTTGTTTAACCCCTTTTATTTTGCTATGGTCACTATCCGTCCCCCACATGACCCCTTTTTCTCTTCTTAGGGTCCCTGAAACTATCCCAGGAAATAATCTTATTCAAGTTTCTCATTTAATAGAAGAGGATACTGAGATACAGAGAGGGTTATTTGCTTGTTTCTACTCTCAACGGGAATTGATACTCTTTATCGAAACCCTACCCTTTTATTCTTGCATTGTTTTATTACCCTTTTCTTAACAAGAACGTAGAAGTTAAGAAAATAGGAACGATTCCTTTAACTGTCTTTCCACACAGGGCTGTGTATTACAGTATGTGCTCAATAATACTGTTGAAAAAATGAAAATAAACAGAGCTTGTCCTGACTCTTAAGAGAATATCATGTACCCTAAATGAAAAAAGAGTAAGGTGTACATATCAATCCTCTGCTCAGATAAACTGTAGAAGTGAAACAGTTGCTTAATTTTCTTTGTGTTTAAATGGCCACTTTTGATAGACTATGCCCAAACACAGATTTAAAAATTGAAATGACTTCCAATAAATAAATCAGTCAATTCAATTTGGCAAGTATGTATTAAATTCAAAGACCTTATACTATAGTTAAAGGACAATACTTCCTCACATGAAGGAGAGTGAGATTAATATGACAGAATATAATTTAATTCAAGTGTTTATTGAATGCCCACCATGAGTCAAACAAAATGTGTAGAGCAGAGCTATTCAAGGTTGGTGGCAGCCAGAGTTACTAAGGGTCACTTTACAGATGTGGTGAGAATTAAAATAGGCTTTATACGATAGAAAAAACACAAACAAACAAACAAAAAAGCAAGGCTTATAGGAGAAAGAGGAAGAGGAGGATTTGCCAGGTCCAGGAATTAGCTATGCAATGGTGTTGATGTGGAAATGCATGGGCTCTGTGTCAACTTTGGCCAGAGTTGAGGTCAGAGTTGAGAAAAGGTGGGAATTTCATGATTTGAGAAGTAGGATCAACCAGCTTTGATGGGGGCATGAGACTGGACTCGACTGGAGTCAGACACTAAATTTCTGAACAGCACAGGGACATGTGGCGGTGTCAGTGACATACAGAGAAAGAACACACTAGTCTAAGAGTGAATTGATGTATGCTCGCATTATGGTGGTGTGGTGGCACCAAAGAACAAGAGATTAACCCATTTTAAGAATAATTGTGAGAATAATTTACGGATATGTTGTTTTACTGGTAGGAAGTCTTTTAGGGGAGAAATGAAAGATGCTTCCAAGTGTGGAGATTAGGAGAATAGAGAAGTTCCACTAATGACATAAGAATTAAGAGAGGAAATAAGGAGTTCGTGTGGTAAGAATAGGATATATTGAGTGTGACAGGATAACGGACTTTCAGATAGAGATGCTAAATAAATTTCAAAATAAGAAATTGGAATTAGAATTAGGGGTGAGGATGAAGGCAGTGGCTTACTTGTCAAGAGAAACGATATCCCTCTCTTCCCAACCACACATTCATCCTTTCTTATTAGAATAAATAATATGAAAGTCCAGGACAGGCCAATGTTAAAACATGTTTGAGCTGAGACCACTATCTCCAGGCATCTCCAAGATACCTTGCCCAAGGCTTCATGGGTGGTTCAAAGTCAAACTATTAATTAGTTGCTTTATGAATTGTCTGTGAACAGACGGTCTCAGTTTGATCTGAGAATTAGATGCTGGAAAAGAGTAAGAGCTTTTGTGTCGTGTACACATCAAAGTGTATAGAGCATGATTTATGAACACAAAATTGACTCAAATAATTTTGATAGTTATGTCAGTCACAAAGTGACAGTCATGCCAGAGCATCCTGTGAAAAGCGTACCACTGAATGCCCTAAGCAGATAACTCCAGATGCAGGGTGGAGTGTGACCATCTGGACAGCTTTATCGGACTGCAGGTGGGTGCACAGCACCCAGTCTTGAGTATAAAATCAGAGCTCTCTGATGGCTCATCGCTCAGGCCTCAACCGATGAGCTGACAGCCGCACCTGCACTCATCCCAGACAGAGCGATTAAAGCCTTGCCTCCTGACCGTCTCACCGGCCTGGCCTAATGCCCTACACTAAGCACCCTAGCACTATAGGGACTCTCGCTAAACACTGGACTCTTTCTCATCCTTCTTTCAGTCTCTCACTCTCATCCTTCTTTTTTAAGACTCTGTTCACCTTGCCTAACGCTATTGCTCATAAACCCATGTAACCCTTTTGTGTGAAACTGCTCTACCTCAATTGTTGGAGACTATCCTCTGGCCGGAGCCTTGGTTAATGCCCGTGGGAAACCGAGTCAGTAGGGCTAGATCCATGGCTTTATTCTAATAAAGTCTGACATTGTGGAAAGACACTAACCTGTGTGAGACTGCTACTGTGATAGCCACATCCCGCTCATGACACAAAGAGAAGACCAAGGGTTGGGAAGTGGGAGTAGGGGAGGGGGAACATTTACTTTCTTCATACCCCTGGCTTCCTCGTGTGAATTTTAATAAACTGGTCCATGTTTCCCAGTTCTTACACGTCTGAGACAAGAGAGCACATAGGTTACCAACAACAGTTTCCCTTGAACCGTCACCACCATAACTGCCAGAGTGCCACACCACAGTGCACGCTCCCACTGCCCACCACACATATGTACCTTCCCATCTCCTGCTGGAGTGTGAAGGTAACATGCTCCTTCCTCCCTGGCTGCCATTGAAGTCCTCCTTTAGCAGAAAAGGGATATCTCTTTGACTCTGCTTCAACCACAATGTTGTCACACCAAAATCAAGGCATGCGTCTCTGATGTTTTCCATGTTGGTGTCATTTTAGTTCTTTCTTGGTCCATAGAATTCCTTACAGGCAGACTGTTTGGATCACACAGTTCTGCATTGGTTCCAAGAGATGAAAGCTGACTGGGAAATGGTTGGTGCCACTTCCAACTTGTCACAGTCCCTTCTGCCCCTCCTCTTTCTGTCCACATTCTTCTAGGTAGCACAAAAGAAGGTCCTGCCAGCCTCCGTTTTATTGTTTATTTGAGACCTCCAAGCAAAGGCCATGCTATCTTAGGTCATCACTATTGTGTGTCTACTCCTTCATTTGAGTCACCTTTTCAGAGTCTAACAACAAACCTAGGACAAAATCTCATATAAATGAAAGAAAAACATCTGTGGTATCATTCTGTGTTACATTCAAGGTCTTTCCTCTCCTACCATTGCCCCTGGACAGAGCTCCAAAACCAGGTCCTCTCTGAGCTTAGGGCAATTTCCCTGCTTAGCTAAGGGCACACTATATGGGGGAATATGTCTCTTGTCACAGTTCTCATCTGCAAGGCTTACTGTCAGACTGGACGTATACAGCCATCTTCTCTGCCCAAAGACTCAAGGATTCCATTTATGAATAAAGTCCCAGGAGGCATCTTCACCTGTTCTGTCATGCTAGCATTCTGTTGAAGACAGCCACCTTAGTTACACACACACACACACACACTCACACACGAACCCTCACTGTAATAATGGTAACAAGAGTAACAATAATCAGAGACTCTACTAAAGACAAATGCTTTCTTTCAGTAACAAGGACCATGTGTTTCAGGAGATGTAACCAGCCACTATACAGGATTATTTGACTGAAGCCAGTTGCCTCATCTCATGTAAAATATATTCTATATTCTTTGAAATCCCTGATATAAACTGGAAGTTAGTTTAGGATAATCAGTTTCAAAATAAAGATTAAATCATAATTCATTACCCTAGTCGAGTCCAAAAATTTCTTGGTCAGGACTTTCAGTCATTTCTAGTCATTTCTAAAGACCAAACATGGGTACTTTGATAACCCTGCTGATGATTTCAAGCTGGTCTTTATGAGCATGAACATTATACTGGTTCCAAAATAGTATCTGATAGCTCACGGGGTCCACTTTTTTTTTTACTGCCAGTAAAATAATAGTTTGGAACGGAGCAGAGGAAAAATAAATCCAAACTGTAAGTTATGAGAATAAGTTGGACCCCATCATCTCTCTGAGAGTATGACTGATTTAGTTAGTAATCTTTCAGGAAGTGCATCAAAAGGCAACAGGAGCGAATTCTGATCTTTTTTTCTGATGCAGTATAAATTATAAAAATAAAATAAAAAAAGGAAAAACACTGAGAGACAAAAAGCATAATTCACCTATTGGCATTTGATGCCAATCAGAAATAGAAAGTTCTCTCCTAAATTGTTAAAGCAATTTTTCATGCATGTCTAGGTTAAAAACAGCTGGCTTATGTTCAGATTTAAATCCTAACAAGACTTTTAAGTACTTATTTAAAAGGTCACAGCTTTAAATATTGTTCAGAGAACCTGAAGTGAGAGGTAGCATGAAAAGAAGAGCAGGGTAGAAAAAAAGGAGTCAAGCGGAAGGAAGATTCCAGCTATTCCCAAGAGAGGCCAGTGTGACCACCAAGACACGCGCTGGTGAAATTCAAACAACTATTTGTAGAGCAATCTTATTGTGAAAATTAAAGGCAGATGCTTTTGCTATTGTTGGTAGGAGATGGAGTGGAGAGTATTAGCTTTATTGCTGCTTTGAATCTGTGACATTTATAGTCTTGTAAAGATATTTTTATCCCTGAAGTCTCTGGAAGATTCTTTATGCACTCCACAGGAAATATATTTGATTCTGATCTTGTTACCCTTATGCAGAATATTGCGCACGTGCACAAGTCCACGCCTCCCTCCCATCCCCCACGCCTGACACAGCTTAGGAGATCACTCACCATCTGCTATTATTTTTCTCGCCTTCTCTTCTTTGGCTCCTCCTCCTCCCATTGGACACCCTCCACTTCAGCTGTGTTAATGTGTGTGTAAGTCCCCAAACAACCGATACCATTTCCCACGTGGGTGTGTTTCAAATAGGGTTCTCTCTGCCTGAAAATGCTCTCCACCCTACAGTCAGGACCCCAGTATAACACTGAATCCTCCAACAACTGTCAGGTTTCTCCCAGTAGAGTTTGCCAAGGTTTGCTTTGCATAGTTCAGCCAAGTAGAGCTGTTCTGTTGTGACGGACCAACCCCAACATTGCACATACGACTAGGCTCACAAAGTGATGCTCTCCCGAGTCAATACCTGGACTCCCGACCTGCAGGCCCTGGAGCTTTGCTGGACTCTATCATATGTGGGGAGTTACTATTAGGATGAGGCAAACGAGGATCATAATGATGACAGCCACAGTATCAACATCCTCTGGATGTACCGTCCTCCAAAGAGTGAAAAATCCATCCTATTAAAGGGCACAATGTGACCTATCAAAATTAACCCTTCCCCCCAAAGCTTAATATGTGTCCTTGATATCACACAATGTTACCTTAAATTCCAAAGCCACCTAACAGAAATGGCCACTGTTCAGTTGGATTCATTTTTGGATGGCTTATAAAATTATTCTCTACAATCTCCCAGACTTGTAGTCAATGTTTGAGAACAGCTGACAATCTGGCTCCTTGGACATTTTCAAGAGGGACCTAATTAAAAAGAATAAGGTGTCTTTTCCACCAAGATCACAGAATGCCTGGCCTAGATCTGAACAGTAGGCACAGCAAGAGGCAGAAGGCATGTGGAGTCCCCTGATGGGAGCTGAGGAACACCTCACCCGGGGCTGCTCTCTCCTGAGCAGTGGACTGGCAGGATGAAAACAGTGGGGAGTGTGAGTTATAGAGATGGAAGCTTTCTGTCCGCTCTGCCCTGCTACTAAGTCATGGAGATAACAGAACTAAAGCAGCTTTCTCAGGGCAATTTTTCAGGAATTGGGTAATTAGCTTTATTGACTATCACTGGATATAAATTCCCCTTTCTGAGCACTCCTGGAAATGTCTAAATTTTAAGACAAGCACCATTATCATAAAATTATATTAAGTTTAACTAACAGAACTCACTTTTTAACATAGGTCAAACATTAAGGGCCTCAGGGTTATGTAGAGATATAAAGATTTCCCAGCTGACGTTCACACTGAAATCTTCATTCACTGTCCGTTTTATGGATATTATATAGTTACTGTAAGTTAAAATAAAAGAGGCTGATAATCTACCCTGTTTCCCCAAAAATAAGACCCAGATGGACTATCAGCTCTAATGCATGTTTTGGAGCAAAAATTAATATACGACCTGGTCTTATATATTGTAATGTTATATATAATGTTATATAATAATGTTATATAAGACCCGGTCTTATATTATAGTAAAATAAGACCGGATCTTATATTAATTTTTGCTCCAAAACATGCATTAGAGCTGATGGTCCAGTTGGGTCTTATTTTGGGGGAAACACGGTATTCAGTGCTAGACCTTTCTTACACTTTATCTGATTTAAACCACACTAATTCTATGACACAGGCTCTATCATTTGCTGTATGTTGAAAGTAAAAATTTCTGTTGTGATTATACAGGTACACAGGTAGTAAAAGGCAGTGTGGAGATTCCTGATTGTAGAGGCCACACCATTAACCATATAGCAACCACCTCTCCAATCACAAAAGTAGCGGTGGGAAGGGGGACTGACCTACATGGCACCTTCCGGTTTCCCAGCTCTCCTGTCCCTGAATGCCTCTTCTAGAGCCTCTCTGAAGCTCACTACTTCCAGATTTCACTATGACTCGGCCCATGCTGAGACTTGGCATTAGGTGGAAAATGTTCTCTGATTCACTCCTCGCATAACTGCTATCTCTCAGCCACCTTCCAGAAAGCCATGGGCAAGCTGTCACTGTGGATTGCCTGGCCTCCTCTCTCAGCCCCCAATCCACTTTGCCTGTGGAATCCACAGTCCTGGTGGAATCACTGGGGAAGGGAACTCAGTTCTTTTTGTTACCCATTGCCCGTGTCTTTTCTTTGCATATCCCCAACTTCCTTTCTTTTAGTCCCACGAAAAGTGTCCTTCTCCTGCTCTTCTCAGAAAGTCCTTCAGGCCTCTCAAGTACTTCCCTGTATAATTCTGTGGTGTATAATCTAAATTGCTGGCCTGCAGTGTTTAAACAACAATGTGCTTTCTTAAGCAATTTTCCCATATAAATTCTGGACACTATTACTTATGGTAGAAAGACTCCTAAGAAACTGTCATTTATGAGGCACTATTTTCTGTCAGGAATTCTCCTAGACAATATACTTATCAAGATCACAGGGGAGATGAAATCAAACACTGTTTGCAGTTTCTATTATTTTCATTTCACTCATTAAGAAAGAGACAGTCAGAGAGGTGAAGCTGATACAGGAGAGTTAGCACGTCCCTAGGTAGACAGGGAGGTCCCTGGTGGAATAAACAAAAGACAATCATATCCTAAAACTTCAGGTTTTAAAATCATTCCTTCACTCCAGGACATCATGTAACAAGGTCTTGAGGTTAATCACAAAATTCCTTTTGGCCTGACAAATGGTGCAGATCTGATAGATGAGAGTGGGTTACTTTGCTAATTTCTTTAGGACGGGCAAGCAGAACAAACCTGCTAGACGGATTTCACTAGAAGGCACCAATTCCCTTCTTCAAACAAGTTCCCTTCTTCAAACAGCTCCTCTTCCCCAAGCAGGCAAGGGAAGGTATAAAAGTAAGAGCTTTTGCCTCAGTCATGGGGCACCCCCATTCGGGCCCCCTCCCACTTGGGAGCTGCAACCTCTTCTCCTGCCTCTAATAAACGATCCTCTTTTTAAAACTCTTTGCCTCTCCCTGGTCCGTGTTTCCATTCTTCGGCTTCACGAGACACGATCCCGGCCCACACTCAGAAACTGCCGGCAGATCCAACATCACCTGCATCAAAGCCACTAAAACAGTTCACACAGCTGACAAATTACGGCACAGAAAACGAAACCTATGTCAGCTTCCCTCTAAACCCATGTTCTTGTCATGGCCGCTGTGCTTCTGACACCTTACGAGCACCTGCATCATCTGGGGGTGGGGGGAGTCTTGTTAAAATGAAGGTCCTGATTCAAAAGTCTGGGATGGGGCCCAAGATTTGGCATTTGTGACGAGCTCCCAGGTAAAAAGAAGCTGTTGGTTTGCAGCCCACAGACTGAGTAGCAGCAAGATACTACCACGCTTAGCTACACTTTTCTTCACAGTGAAAGGGCCATCCTCAGGCCAATCTCTTCTAAATGCCACAAACCCCATGTCAGGAGTCAAAATGAACACACACCAACTTAAAAGGAAGACAGAAGTTTTCCCCTAAACTGAATGAATGGAATGATGATCAGGGAGGGTTATTGAGAAAGACCTGTAGACAAAGCAGCTGAATGACATCTCCCTGAGGGCGAAAAGAAAAAAGAAAAACAAGAAAAGCTTTTTCTCTGTGGTGTAAAAGTGGGGTTAAAACTGAAAGGGTGAGTCATAAAGTGTTAGAGTTAGAAGAGGGCCAACAGACTAGGAATTGACAGACAAATCACCTAAGGGATCTCAAGAAGGAGATTGTTCTTTGTTCCTCATAAGGAGGAGTCACAGCAGCTTTACTGCTTGGATAAAAACTCGATGGATATTAAATATTGAATTGATACACATTTTTGATGCTCTCTTGGCTGTGCCTATAGAGAAGAGGAATGAATGGAAATAAGCTCTTATTTGTAAAGCATTTTCACCATGTGTGTTAACACTCATGACATAATCTGCTCTCATACATTGCCTCAGAGGGTGTGTAAAGGCAAGAATGATTCACTCCCAGCTCAAGTGAGCACACGAGGCCCCAGGGATTGATAGTAACCCCAGGCCAAACCTTCAGCCTCCAACATCATGACCGTACTCAGTCCAAAATCTCCCAGAAGTGGCTGTGCATCAAAACCACTGAGAAGAACTCACTCTAGGCCCATGGAGTCAGATTCTTTGGGAGGGAGCTTGTTAGTCTGTATTTTTAAGAAGAATGCCACAGGTGAATATTGTGCAATCTACGAAACCATGTTTGGGAACCAGTCAACTAGATTATCTGACATGTAAAGAGCTTCCTATGACTCAAATGGTCACCTGGAAAGAGAAGAAACAAAGGTATGGGGGGGGGTCTTCTGGACCCCTCCTGAAGACCCAAATGGCATCAGGGACATTTTAGGGTCTTGTGTGCTTAGAATGTTGAGTTTAGAAGGTTCCATAACTGCTGGAGGTGAGAATCTGTAAGAGATTTTCTTTTAAAAAACTGGTCAAAAGAAAACAGCTCAGAACCTAGATGGTTCTACTAGCAAACCCTTCCAGGTTAAGGGACAAGTTTAAATTGCTGTAACTATAAGATATGGGAAAGTGGAGGAGGATACTCCAGCGTTGGATTTAGTATCAGCTCTGGGTTTAAGTCCTTAATAGTTGTGGGGCTTTGCCTAAGTCAACTAATCTCTGAGAAGTTCAGCCACCTACTCTCCAGAACATAAAAATGTGAGAAGAGAGGAGTGAAAGCACACAACACATAACAGGGGCTCTTTGTGTATTAGTTGGATTGAATCTGAGGTTCCTCAGGTGGGTAGGCTGGAGAAAGGAGACAGGAAGTAGGAGACTCCCTCTGGCTGCTGGCCAGGCCCAAATTACCTCAGACTCCACCATTCAGCCCTTCTGTCAGTGGGTCTCCCACATTGACAGAAGGGGCAGCAAACTAAGCAGTGTGATTGAGGCGTCTCCAGAAAGTTCCTCAGGGATGCAGTGTCTGAAATTTTTATCATTTTGTTATTTAGAGACTGCTCCTTGGAACTTCTCTTCTTGTGCTTTTCTTTGAAAAGTGAAAAAGTTCTAATGCGTCAACTTCTTTCTAAATTTTAATTGTTCATCTGACCAGGGAAATCACAAGAGCATGTGTGTGGGGAACATGGGTGGTGTGGGGGTGTTGTGGAGAAAGGATGCAGCAAGGGAGAAAGGCGTACAGGAAAGGGAGGTGAGGGGTGCTGAGACCAAGTGCCGCCGGCTTCACAAGACCCCAATGCAGGTTTAGCAACTTCATGTGAGGTGCCTACCAAAGACGAGAGTTTTGCTACCAGAAGAAATCTGTCCGAGCCCCCACTAATCTCAACATATACACAAAATTCAGGTTTTATTTCATGTTTCCATGCTCTTCTTTGACGTCCTATACAAATCATCAGTGTAAACAGGTGCGAGAAAGTAGACTATTCCAGCCAAATCCACAACCTTTGCCACTCCATGTTTTTTTCATGATCCTTGTTGCAAAAATGGAAATGAAAATCTATGTCAGAACTGAAACTGAGAATGGTGCCATCGAAATGCTAGGGACATAAATTAAGATTTAATGGAGGAAAGATTGGCTCGAGGAAGGGATTGGTGAAAACCAAGATGTACGTTTCACAAAGGGAGTGTGTGTGGAGAGGAAGTTATTAGTGCTTTCCACAGGACACATCCAAATACTCCCGACCTCAAAGCGACAGGGGCTGGAGGTGAAGGCAGCTTATTGCAGAGTTGGTGAAAAGCAAAAGATAATAGTCGCTGGGGGTGAGTTGCAAAGCTTGTGTGGGAAATAGCCAACTGCAGCTCAAACTCCCAGCTCATTCCCGGGGCAGACGGCATACTTAACAAAACACAACAGCCCCCACATGGTCATGCCAGATTGAGAAAAGGATATTGCCCACACTAATTTTGACTTGGAAGATAAATTCTTTAATATAGCAGGAATCTCACTGTGTTGTGCCTCTGAATCTAGTTCTCTTTTTATCCCCCCTGGACAAAGCTGTTGAAATAACATCTACAGTCAAATCTATTTAAAGGTCTACCTAAAGTTTCTCATCTCCTTTTGTCTGGCCCTCTATTATTTGTTAAGGACCCTCCACAATTTTCGAGTGCAATTCCCTCATCTCTCAGACTGGAACAAAGTGAGGCCTCACCTGATAAAGTTGAACAAAGGAAGAAAAATCATCCAACATACTAGTAAGACTTACTAGGTCAAAGAAAGCATAAAGCTGAAGGCTATGTGCCATTCACCCAGTGTACTGTTGGATGTCCTGTTGCGTGAGTATCATTGACTGACAGTCCAGGTGCTGCATCTCCACACCTACCATAGTAGTCACACTGAGATGCCTCTTCCCAGGGCTGCTCCAGCTAGCAGGGTTCCTTTAACAGAAGGACTCACTATCTGCCTCACCCAAACTTTCTGAGAACTGGGCTGTAGAACTCAGTTCTTCTTTCCTCCTTCCTGCACACGTGTCAGACGTCATGGTTGGAGGCATTTCCCACTTTCTCCTCCTCCCTGTCCTTTATCCTTCATGGGCATTTCCCCTAAAATCCTTTGGCATATCTACTCCCATTCTGGAGTGTCTTGAGCAGGAAATCTAAACTAATTCACACGTGAAATAAAAAATGTTAGAAAATCATCAACTTGTGAAGGAACGTGCCTCAGTATAAAAGGATTAACCCATGACCAGGCACAACTGCATCCAGATGTTATATGTAATTACTTTAAAATACTTCTAATGGAGACAAGAGAAATACGCCGAATAGTAGAACCTATCAATCTAATCAATTTCAAGGCTGGCTTGCTCTTGCAGAATTTGAGGGGAAAGGATGGATTTAAAATATATAGAGAATAGATCTAAGAGATGCACTATAAGAAACCTAGAGGAAGAAGATTGAAGAGATAAGGGAGAATTGATGATTAAAGAAATAAAAAGACATTTTCCCTGATTCCTTGAGATTAAATGTGTCACCTTTATGATCCACATTCTACAATTCAAGCAGCACAAAAAACAAGAGTAGCTACAAAATAGTCACGGGGATGTAATGTACAGCATAGAAAATATAGTCAATCATGTTACAACAACTATGTATAGTGCCAAGTGGATACCAGACTAATCAGGGGGATCACTGCATAAATTATATAAATGTCTAACTACTATGCTATACACCTGAAACGAATATAAAATAATATTGAATGTCAACTGTAACTGAAAAGAAAAAATGATAATTACAAAAAAAAAATAAAGCAAGAGCAACAAGAAGCCATGTTCTCAATTGCTTGAGGGCTGTAGAAAGAGGTGGTTCTAGAAAACCTTACCATGAACTACAACTTCTGCCAGTCATGTTGTCAGCTTAGGAGCAAAGAACTGGACTCTAAGAGCTAGATTAAGTTATACTTTTTGGTTGATTATCCTAAGAGGCTGGATACCAGCTATAATGTTGATAGGAAATATAGCTCTGAAATCATCTATTACCATGTTTCCCCAAAAATAAGACCCGGTCTTATATTAATTTTTGCTTCAAAAGACACATTAGGGCTTATGTTCATGCTGAAAAATCATGCTAGGGCTTATTTTCTGCTTAGGTCTTGTTTTTGGGGAAACACGGTAAGTCACATAGTGTGATCATCAGGTGCAGGCTGCCAAATCACAAGGACACAGGTAATCTCAATGTGATGCGCTATTAATCTAAAACAGTCTGGTAAGTTGGATGCTGTCATTTTATACAGATTCTTTTTTTAAAAACAAAAACAAAAAAAGGTTATTTTTTTAAGCTTAATATAAAAATTCAAAGATATCGTTTAGCTACCCCTCTGAGAATTTGTCAATGGGACTAGAATATGTGACTGACTACTTAGAGATAAGGCAGAGTATTTGGTAGTAAAAACGTTACCCCTGGATTTGACTCAGCTCTACCCAATCACGTGACATGTCTCCACAGCTATGGTGTCATCAGGGTAACATCTCAATCTGAGCGAAAGCAGCAGCCCACTATGGCATTTTTTAAAAAAACACACAGTGAGATATGATATAGTCAGTATCTTTTGTTTCCAGAAGAGAGAGATCTAGTTGTTAATCATCAGTGTCTTCCTTGCTTGTCTTCTTCCACTCGTGTGAAACTGTATGTCTATGATGGGATGATGGGCAGGAGAAACAGGAGTTAGCTAACAGACTGCAATTTCAGGCTGTCATGCTCTAGCTATTACCAATACTGAGAATGCAAAAATCATATTAAAACGTGTATGTCTCATTTCACACACCATCGTACCCATGATCATTATGTTAAAGGCCCTGGATTCTGATTTTAATAAATTCATTTAACCACTCTCTCTTTATAGAGTACATTAAAATCCCGTAGTGTTTGGTTTGCGATATATGCGATTGTTTTCTAATGAATCAAATATCCTAATTAATAAAGAGCTATCACCATGTAGACACACTATTCAGGTATTATTAATTTTCAAAGAATTAGAACAAAATCAATGCAACACTAAAAGAATCCTGAAAAAAGTGAATACCTTAGATTCGCATACATTGTTCTGGCATAAATTTTTTGAGACCTGATTTATTTAATTTTAATAAATCTCTTAAAATAACTTTTGTTTTATTAATTTGTACTTTATCAAAATTGTATTAAATTTGAATATTTAAGAAGGAAGAGAGTTGAAGGAAGTTGTTTATGATTTATTGAAGCATGAGCACTAGCTACTCCTTTTCATGTGTGTAGAAAAAAAATGGGAAGTAAAAAAGAATAGTGAAATTTCAGAGTATAAGAAAATTCTCAGTGATTACTAGCCCAGCCCATAAGATTTCAAAAAACAAAAATGGTCCTCTGGACAAGGAAAAAATCAGGCTCTCCCCTGATGGTATACGTTAGCAGAGGTGCCATCATTGCTAGAGGAGTGATCAGAAGGATGGTTTGATTAGGGTAAGCCCCATGAAGCGAATAGTAGACATATTCCAGCTATCACCCTGTCCAACTGCTCAGTGCCTGGATTGTACCAGTTATGAAATACAGGTTGAATATCACACCTGTGTTTGAAGAGAGTTGAGGCCATGGGCAAAACGAGGCAAAAACAGCCTTTTCACTGCATCAAAGTTGTGTTAATGAGATGCTTTAAGCTGCAAATAACAGCCAACTTGAACTGGCTGAAATTATAATCTAGAGGAAGGCAAGCTCCAATGCCCTTTGCCTGTTTTCCCCTTTCCTCTGGCCTCTTTCCTGTGCTAGCTTCCTTTAGGTTATCAACAAGATAGCTGCAGAATCACCTACCAGGAGAAGAACCATTTATTCCTGAGGCCCTGTCTAAAACTTTCCTCAAGTACTCGAATAACCTTCCACTAGAATCTCTTTAACCTGCACTGGGGTCCCCTATACATTCCTAAAGCAATCCTATGGCCAATAATTGGCTTCAGCCTGGGTTTCTGAACCAATTCCCAGCAAAGACAATGGGGTTAGACCAAGGGTTCTCACGCTCGTGTGTGTCCTAGAATCTCCTGAAGGGCTGGGCTCCCAAAGTTTGTGATTCTATAAATATGGGTTGGGAACAGAGAATTTACATTTCCAAAACTAGAGTTTTAGAAGGAAAAAAAAACTTAGTCTTTCTTTTGCAGCTGATGCTAATACTTCTGGCTCCCAGACCATCATTTGAGAACCACTGGATTAGACCAATCAGGAATGCCAATTATGGTTTGGGAAGGGATTCTGCACTTCTAACAGGCCCCAGGCTGCTGCTGCTGCTGGTCCCCAGGCCACTCATGGCGTAGGACGGCCGAGAACGCCTCCTCACACTCTCCCTGGTCATGTTTAGTCCCCTTTCCGGAGCACACTGTCCACCTCCAACCCTACGCCCAGAATGCTTTTGGAGGACATTTCCTCCTCCAAAGAATAAAGAGAGCAGCATTTTCAGTATATCTGGGAGTAAACAACAAAAGGAGAACCCACATCAGTCAGCCCTGAGACCCGTGTTTGTTTCACAGGTATATCCCTCTCTGAGGTGAGCTCCGGGCTCAGGTGAGAGGAGGCAAAGATGCATTAAATAGGACCGGGGTCCAGGCATGTTGGACTGAGGCAACGTCCGCCTGACTGAATGTTTGGTTAACCAGCAAGACCTTCTATCAAACGGTCAGTATAATTGTAAGTGAACTGAGGGAGGAATTTTTCACTGCAGTAGCATCCTTCATAAAAAAAAGGCTTCAATCACACTACAGTGAACGTTGCAATTTATTACAAAAAGATCATGATATGAGTGATCTCTTTACTCCTAATGCACTGGTCCTGCTCTGGGAGGGGGACATGACAGCCAGAACTGATATAGGAATTCATCACTGTCCTCTGGCTTCCTTTTTGTCTATTCTTTGCTTAAAATATTTTATTCAGAAGCTACAGGAGACACTGGACATGAATCACCTCCAAGCTCGCAATGTTGGCGATGAATTATATTCATGAGAAAACAAACAGCTAAGGCAGGCTGGAGGGCCAGTACAGGTAATCACGGTGCACTTACAGCATTGGCCCCAGTAGCACTGGGCCAGGCCAGCTGACGGATGACTTTTCTGAAGGAGAACAGTATAGAGCACTTGGCAGCAATGGCTAAGGCTTCCTTCCGATCTTCAAACATCACATTGGATTTTCTCAAGAATGAGGCAAAGCACTTCTGTGAGGCCATGTGGCTAAAGCAATCACTTACTAAATGGTGGGGGTCAAAGAAAGAAAAATAACCTCGAGAAAGCATGGTTACTGTACCCTTTGGACTGCCTCCAGCAGTTCAAGAAACCCCCTGAGCAAGGGGAAATGGAAATCAAGAAAATGGATGTTGGCTGATAACACATGTTGAGGGAAAAAATGGCGTTAAACATCTTTGCCCAGTACCTGCTACTGAAGAGTAAGTAGAGAGGTCAGATATCTGGGTCTAGGGATTACAATCCCAACAAAGTGGGAAAGGCTGCAAAGTTGGCTGTGTAAATGGAATAAAAGGAGAGAGGAAGGAGAAGGGAAAGAATGTGAGAGGAGTATGTGTGGATGTTGATAACCAATATGGAAGCTTGGGTGGACCAGTCTCTAAGGGCTGTACTGCTTAATAGTTTAGTGGCGGTTAGTGGGGGTAGAGGGTGCATTTTACATATTTAATGACTGTCATCAATTCTGTGTTCAAAAAACTTAATCGCAGTGGAAAACTGCGGTCTTATGAATGACCCTATTGAATATGAAAGATAAGGCTACGGCATAATCTGAGAGAAGCAGGTTAAGGCAAAGCAAAGATTACATTGCTCTGCTTAATAGTGAAATGGGAATCTTGGATATTTAATAGAAGATGAAGGCCTGAGAATTGAGAGAAGAGAGAGAAAAGAGCTCTCATGAGGGAAGACAGGTGTGTTAGCATCATGGGTGGGAGGCAGGTCCTATTAGGAGAGACATATTGAAAGTTTTCTGTGGGTTAGAGGATGGGAGATCAAGTATTAGGAGTAGTAACTCCTGACAGCCCCACTAGAAGTTGCTTCCTGTTCTGTGCTATAAGCTCTCTGACGTCCCCAAACCTTTTCAGTGAAAGTCAATTAGACATAACCTACTGTATATTAACGATGGTTTGGGGGAATAATGAAAAATGTGCTGTATTCATGTTTGGGTGAAATTAGTGTATCTTTTACCTCAGCTGCAGGTGTATGAACTTGTGGATTACCGAAGGGGAACAGGAAATCTCCGATGGAGGTGGAGGATTGATAAATATTTCCAAATTATTAGATATATACAGCTCATCAGAGGCTTAAAGGGTCTTTTTATCAGTATTGTTTTGTTTTTTAAGTGAACAAGATTTGCATTGTCCATGCAAGGTATGAATAGCCTGTATAAATTTAATAGTTACATGGTTAAGCAGCCTGTGTCAGTTAAGAGAAACTGTTTATGGGTATTTCACTGAAGTGACACACTGTGTTTACATAAAATAATGAGAAGGAGAAAATAATTTTCAACTAGGTCCCAGTCAGGAAGATACTCTTTTGCTAAATCTTATAAAACCCTTCTTTGTCTAAGTGTCCATCAACAGATGAATGGATGAAGAAAATGTAGTACATACCTATACTATGAAATATTACTCAACAGTGAAAAAGAATAAAATCTTGCCTTTTGTGACAACATGGATGGACTTAGAGGGTACTATGCTAAGTGAAATAATTCAGACAGAGAAAGACAAATGCCATACAATTTCCCTTGCATGTGGAATCTAAAAAAAACACAAAACAAACAAAACAAAACAGAAACAGACTCATAGATACAGAAAAAAAACTGATGGTTGCCAGAGAGAACGGGGTGGGGAGATGAGTTAAGATGGTGAAGGAGATTAAAAGGTACAAACTTCCAGTTATGTAATAAATAAGTCACTGAGATGTAATATATAGCATAGGGGATATGGTCAATACTATTGTGATAACTTTGTATGGTGACAGATAATTACTAGACTTGTGATGATTGTTACATAAAAGATGTAAATGTTGAATCACTATGTTGTACACTTGAAACTATAATAATATAATACTGTATTTTAACTATATTTCAATTGGAAAAAAAAAACAAACAAACAACCCAGGGTCACAGCATGCGTGGAAAGTGAAGCAGTGTTGCTGAAGAACAAGATGGCAGCCTGTGTCCTTGAAGAGGAAGAAAGCTTCAGGATGAGGGAGTGATGGCTACCAATAAGTAGGACAGTTCTGCAAAGAGTATCAGTGGAAGCAATCATCCTTAACCGCTCCAGTTCAAGAATGAATGAAAGAAGAACAACTTAGGCAACTCTGGAGATGAGAGCATGCAGTGACTAGAAGAAAGGAACTTGATAAAAAAAAAGAGACCCACTGGCATGAGTTGAAAGAGACCAATGAGGCGATATGGAAACCGAGGAGATCTGAAGAGACAGGAGATTTCCGGAAGAACTGAGCCAAGCAGAGGTGTTTGTCATTCTTGGAGACTCAGAAATTCATATTAGAAGCTACTGTGTATTATTTATATTTTGTTATGTGTAATTTTATTTAAATTGTCTGTCTTGAATTCAATTGTATTAAAGTAAACTGTATTGAATTGTCTGTAGTGAATTATGTATACAGTTCTTATTCTCATACCAAAATATAGGTTCTGTTCTTTTCAACAGATTGCTTGGGCTACTATCATAAATGCTTGGGTTGCAGAAGCCCTCTAGGTATTCATATAAACAGATACCTTCCAGACACCGTGGTTTTTACCTGCCCCCCCCCACCTATCCATATACACAAACACATGAATATAGAAGATTCTGAGCCTCAAATTGAGCATAAAACTTAAATAGTATATTTATTTTTGAGCCCAAACCAAAAGTACAAGATTATCAACACACATACTTTTGAAGAGAGAGAGAGTGAGTGAGGGAGAGAGAGTTTCCATATTTAAAATTTGAGGGATAAATTGCTAGTTTTAAAAAATCAAATATACTTTGTAGAAATTTTAGTGCAATAGTTTTTTCTTCTTAAAATTATTGCCTGCCTTTCTTAAGTGATGACAGACTGCATTGGGGAAATCATATTTTAAGAGACTCTGAATATCCACATCCTAAAATAAGGTAAAGCAAGTATTGCTAAGTACACTTTCTCAGAAAAAAATAGACAAAAGAAAAATATTCTGGAAAAAAATAAATACAAGGAAATAAATAGACAAAACAAATCATAGACAAAATACAAACGGCTAGGACACATAGGAAATAAATGTTTAAGCTCACCACTAAATAAGAAATGCAAATGGATAAATATCATTTTTTGACATCTCACATTGACGAAGGTTAGAGGATCAAAATGCCTATTCTGGCAAAAGCATGGAGAAACTGTGTCAGGAGCAGGACACGGACAGTCTTTTGTAGGAGTGCTGGCCTGTGTATCAAGAACCATAAAATGCCCACACTCTTTGGCCACATAATTCTACTTCTGGGAATGCTTCCCGAGAAAACAATCAGATGAGTAAGTAAAAAGTGTTCATTGCATCATTATATAAGATGACTGATTTTTGTTAATTTCCAACAGTGAAAATTATTTCAATATATTGTGTGGTATATCAATATAATGGGATACAATTGAACCACTTAAAATAAAGATGTGCTTAAATAGGTTTTATTGACATAACAAGATGTTCACAATATGCCAACGAGCAGGTTACAAAAGAGTATGTTATGATACCACTTAGAAAAATGGTAAAAACTATAAAGTTTTGTACACACACACACACACATACACACACACACACACACGAGAAAGAAACAAAGAAAGAATTTACACCACAATGTTATCAAAGGCTTATTATATCTGGGAGGTGAGATTGTGGGTGTTATTTTCCTTATGATTTATCTGTACTGTCTAAGTTTTCCACAAAGAAGATAAATTAGTTATGTAATATAATAAAAAAAGAAAAATAGTACATTCTTCCACTTTCCATGAAAGGGAGATTGCATCCTTTTGTAGCTAAATTAGTGTTGTTATTATTATTATTATTTGTAATTGTTTTTCCTAATAACAACAAACTAATATAATACCTTTTTATAGCCATATGTGGTCCGTATCAAAATGGGGTCTATTAAAGGTTAAACTCCTTTCATGTTCACCTTCACAATGAACCTGAAGCAAGACTGAGCACTGTTGTGTTCTAAATGGAGAAAATGAAGCCCAGTCAGTGAAATTTTCTTTTGAGTTAAAGGAAGAATTAGAAGCAGCTCTGAAGAAAAACAAAAATGCAAGGTCCCAGACTGTTGTTTTGAATAAAAGTTGATTTCCCCCTCGAACATCAATTTTATCATCAGTGTAATCTCAGCACCATGTGCCTTTGGCCACCAAAAAGAATTTTTCCCTCTGGTTTTGAAAGTGCCTTCCTTAGGCCGAGAACATCTATGTACGTGCATGACACCAAGGCTGGTGTGTACATTGTGTTTCACTTCCATGTTGCATGGATACCTGGGGCCACCCTCTGAACCTAGTCTGTCCTCCAGAAGAGGTAATTCTTCTACCAGAATGAAAACTTCCCCAGCAGGAAGTGAGAAAAAGAACACAGAATCAGACCTAACCGGTTTGAATTTTAACATCTCTGAGCCTTACTTTCTTCCACAGTGAAATGGAACTAAGTGAGGAAAGAGGGTAAATGGGTAGAGTGTGACAATCATGGTACCAAGCTCATGTGAGGGACTCAGCTAAGGTAGCTCTCTCCCCCCAGACTCCTACACCATCTGTGACCTGCCCATCCCACTACCTTCATGGGGGTCTGATCCACGTACCATCTGATCGTGCCCACAATTCCAGGCCCAAATGGGAGCTGAGCCAGGGAGGAGTTACCATGAAGTCATCAGGTTTAACCTCCAGGGCGCATCTTTGCAGGGGCCCATGAGAGAGCTGAGAGTTATAGAATGTTCTATGTGGAGATGAGAAGATGGGTTACAACCAGAAAACATTTCTGGATAAGTACCCGTGGTAAATTGTCTGAAAGATCTCAGGAAGAAGAAACGTGAATCTCCAACGCCCCAGGACTCTGTTGTTTCTTTTTTTACATTCTAAATCAGTATTTACTTTCATAGCTACTTGGGTGTTTGTATTTTTATAGTTTTTAATAGGTATCCCAGAATTGTATAAATTCTGGGCCCCACAAAACCTGGATCATCTCTGAGACCGTCTTTCACCTCTCTTACCGTCGGTACCCTGGCCTCTGCTTGGACACTGAGCAACAGTGAGATTTCTACCTCCCAAGTTGAAATGTAAGGTTTCCAACTTGAGTTAGAAAGTTGTAATTAGACCAAATACACCGACGGAGACACTGTGTCCCTACACTCCTGCTCATGGCTCACATTTCTGCTCACAGGAATCACACAGAACATGTACCGTCTCTGAGGTTACCTTCAGCCACATGCCCCCACGTCTAGCCTTCTCTCCTCTGATCACCTCCCCAGTTCCTCTTTGAACTCGTGCCTAGTGCTGAGCCCAGCACTGGAGGTGTGGACCCACTCACCAGAGGATGGCAGGCTTTTTGTTACCACCTCAGAAACCCTTGAAAAGGAGTGATCAGCCTAAAAGTAGCCAGGATGAAAGCAATTTTCCCATAAGATATAATGGTAACGAGTTTCCATGTGACATTTCCAGAGCCAAGACTGCTGCGGCCAATCTGCTGCCCATCAGTAGGAAAACAGCTGTAGTCCGCACACACCCAATTTTGTCTGTGGTGGGGAAGGTGAGGACTGATGCCAGGGCATAGTCATTGGGGGGGGGAAGGGGACCCAACCTGTGGGCGGGGCTAAGGCTTCAGAGGGAGGAGTCAGAATGGAGCCATCTTTTGACTATTTTCCTGGGATGCCTCACACCACCTTCTCTAGGTTCCTTTCATTATAGTCCTAACAACAGTCATGACAGGGCATTCTCTCAAGTTGCTGAAAGAACTCTAACTGCATTATGTGCTCAGAGTGAGAAGTTTCTTCCTGTGCTCTCGTCTACCCACAGTTTGCCCCATCCCCCAATCAATGAAGGAATGAAACCGCACTGCCTCCTAAAAGCAGTTCTGGAACTGAAAAGGCTTCTCTTGATATATTCTCCCCAGGATTTCCTCATAAACCAGGAGCTTCTGCTGATGTGATCTAACCTATGGTACTAAAAGCCAGTTTGTAGCAGGGATGGCATAACAGAACAGGCAGGACACCAGACATGGCTGCGTGGCAGTCAGGGTGCCAATGCCTCCAGGCACCAGTAATAGGCTCTCTGACTCATTCACATTCTCACACACACACACACTCCTATACTGCAGTACTAGCCCTATAGCAGATGTCCTCTCATGGCACAGGCCACCATGCTGCAAGCTGAGGCACAACGATGAGAGCTCACGGAGGCCAAGATAAAAGGGCTGTGCTATCTGAAACAAGTAGGTACAAGCAGCCACAAGTTAGAGTGTAGCCCAAGCCAACTGCCTCCCTGCATTCAGCTCTCAGTTACTCAGAGCCTGCGAATAGTAGTGAAATGGAATTATACCACTTGTGATCTACCATAACCGGTGAAAATTTAGATTAACTGGAAGCAGGATAGCAGCTAATAACAGTAAAAGGCTAAATTTCAGTTTTCAGAAACAAGCCAAAACTGATTAAATGGGCAGATGGGTTTTGACAGCTTATAGTCTGAGTGTCACGAAATAAACAACACTGGTTAATATGCTCTGTCACAGCAGACCAAGCAGATGATATTGCATGCTTTTTAGAATTGACTGAAGAAGATTATACAAGAGCACACTAGAACAACCATGAAAATAACCGCTGGCTTCTCAGAGCCTAACAAAGTCCAGGTGAACTGACCTTACTCTTCACTTTGTTTCATGCGTCCCTCCATCCATCCTGCTAGCCACCCTCCCCCACCCCATCCATCTAACCAACAGATATTTGTGTGTACTTGTCACTTGTCAGAAACTGAGATGCTGAGTCACATCAGCAGGAATTTGCTCTCTACAGCTTTTCTCCTCTCTTCTCCCTTGTGTTGGTCATCATACGGGCCCAGGCTATAAGTTGGCTGCCAGACTGATAGGAACCAAACCCTGGTAATCAAGGTGAGCTTCTCAGAACCATTCCTAGGAGTAGAAAGTTGGGTTGCATCATTTGCTGAAATGCCAAATCAGGGAAGCATGAAGCTAGAGGATGGTGTATACAGCACTGGAGTCGTGAGGGCAGCAGTGTCAGAAGCTGGATTTAGATCAGGAAGAAGCAACATGATGGGCCCAGGAAGAGGGTCACACTCAGATCCTAGATGCGAGACAGAGTCTAGAAGGAACAAACTAATCATGGAAATTTGTTTTTTTAATACAATGAATAATTCCTTGAGCCACGTTATGCCTATCTTGATGGCTCTCTGTCAATCCAAGGCGTTTTCATTTAATTTTGGTTAAAAAAAAAGAGAAGGTGAGAAAGATGAAAAACAGATATTAATACAATGGGTTGAGATGAAGGCAAATTTGTCAATCTTGGAGGACTTTCATATCAAAAAAAGTTTAAAACGATATGCAAAGAGCAAAGTGTATGCCAAGGAAGTTCAGTGCCAATTCTTAAACCTCGCTATCATTTGCTTTATATTATAACAAAGCCAAGTATCATTACTATTTCCTGATTGGATGCAGGCTCTTCAGGCTCTTTAATAGCTTAAATGGGAGCCAGACATATTGTATAGTAAACCTTGCATTAACTTGACATTAATTACCAAGGCTGAGGCCAAAACTAAGATGGTAAAGAACACCATCAGAGAAGTAGGGTGATTTCGTTTTAAGCATGTATGCAGCAGGAGTGTGTGTGTGTTGGGGGCGGGGGGTGAGAGGTTGGGTGCGCAGTCCATTTGGAATTCTCAAGCTGCTGTAGCTAAGTGATGAAACAGGTCTGGATTTTAGTCTTACCTAACTTGAATCTCTGCTACCTCACCTGTCAAATATGTGCAATAATATCTCCTTCTCCAAGCAGCTCCATCTTGTCTCCAAAAAGATGCTCAGAAGCCATAATACAGTTGCAGGGAAGAAGGAGGAAGTGGTGTTGAAGCTTCACTTACATCACACTCCTGTCACTTTGATTTTATGTTTGGAAGAATAATGGACTTCCTGGGGGAGACTACAGCCCATACAAGTCACTGCTTGTGTACCAGAGCAAACTTTTTTATGTAAAAGACCAGACAATAAATATTTTAGGCTTTATGAGCACACAGTCTCTCTAGCAACCACTCGGCACTGCCATGTAGTGCAAAAGCAGCCATAGACGGTATGTCAACAAATGAGTGTGGCCACGTTCCAATAAATATGTATTTACTACAACACATAGCAGACCACATCTCGCTCATAGTTTGCCCACTCAAATGAGATGCCATAGTTATTTTGTTGTTTTGATAATATAGTCACAGGAGAGAAGGAACCACCCATGTCAGACCAGGGGAAAGCATTCCACGCAGAGTACACAGTGCGAGTAAATGCCCTAGGGTAGGAATGAGCATTGCCTGTTCATGGAAAAGAAAGAACAACCATGTGGCTGAACTCAGGGACAAGCAAGAAGACGAGACAAGGCAGGTTAGAGTCAGGCAGCAATAAGATAATTTAGATCAGTGCCACAATGAGAGTCATTAAAATTCTCTGAAAATATATATTAATAATAGATTTTCCTTAACCCAGCATATCTAAAATATCATCATTTCAACAAGTAATTGGTATAAAAATTATTAGTAAGCTGTTATCTGGGGTTTTGTGTGTGTGTGTGTGTGTGTGTGTTTATATATATAGTCTTCAAAACCTGGTATGTATTTTACACTTAAAGCCCATCTCAATGTGGAACAGCCCCATTTCCAGTGCTCAGTAGCCACATGTGGCTTCCAAATTCGACAGTGTTGATTTAGAAGTTTGTAAGGTGGGATGAAGAGCTTAGATTGTTACTCCAAGCAATGAGAGGGTTTGAGCAGGAGGGCAATATGATCTGACTTACATTTTTAAAAGATCATTCTCTCTTTTGGAGTTGAGGTATGCAGAGGTTTTATGATTTTAACCGAGGGGACTATGAGCTCTTTGAGGGCCGAACCAATGTGTGTTGCTTTTGAAACTTATCTCTAGGGTTTAATAAAAGATGTTGGACATTAAATAAATAAATAAATAAATAAATAAATAAATAAATAAATAAATAAATAAATAAATAATAGATCATTCTTTGTGGAGAATGGACTATAGAGAGACTGTAAGAGAAGGAAAAATGGAGGTAAGAGGAGCAGTTGGGAAGTGTTTGGCCTGGTACAAGCTCCAAGGGACTGCAAATATGTCCCACCCCTGCCCCTTTTTTACTCACTTCCAAAAGAGGCAGCAGGAAGCAGATCGCCCAGCCTTTCACCCATCTCCCATCTCAGCTGCTGCCTTGTCCAGTCTCTTAGCCAATAAACCTCAAAGAAAGTCAAGGCTACATAGGCAGAAGGAAGAGGGGGCTGGTCCGAGATACCTCTGGGCAGTTGTGGGAGCATACAAGTGGGGAGGAAGCCAGAAGCCCAAGCAGGAGCCAAAATAAGAGCAAGGAACAGACCTAAAAAGTCCACAGAGCAAAAAGTGTTATAGAACACTTCACAATTTGCTATGTTTCTTCCTATATTTGCTCCATTTAATCTTAGGAAGACCCTTGAGGTAAGCATTTTTTGGAACATTTTCAGGAAAGGAAACTGAGCCTGACTCATTTATCTGAAATCACACACCCTGGAAGAAACGGAACCAGGGCTTCCAAATCAATCTCTCATTCTCATTACATCCAGGCCAAAACAGGCATGAGTCCCCGGGGCCTCAGTGGGGAACCAGCCATAGTCGCCGAGCTGTGAAATGTGCACAGAAGTCATACACACCACCAAGGCTCAGCCTTCCGTACTGAGCATGGACGTCATTTAGGTTACAGCCAGGGGACACGAGGCATCTTTTCATTACCTGTGTCCCTTCATATTTGAGTGTCAGACAATGCATTTCAATAAATGAAATGATGCTCTGGATCACGGATATCAGTAGCATCTGGGATCAGCCCTGGAGTGGGGAATCTAGCTGGGGCAGGATGAAAAATGTTTTCCATGGTAGTTTATTTAAATATTTCCAAGTGAAGTTGGCCAACCTTGAAATGCCTCATAAAGACAACCAAATGCCCTAAACTAAAAAAGCAGCTAAGGTACGTGAGCTATTTATTTATATGTTATGCCTAGATCCAAATAGGAAAAGATTTTTATACACACTCGTCCATCGCAGAGGTGCCAAATGAAAACAAATGAACATCAACCAATGTAGTGCTTACTATGTGGGAGGCACTAGTCAACATAGTTTATTTTTAATCCTGATAATAACTCCAAAGTAAGGCTTCTACAATTTTTCCCATTTTACTTGTGAGGAAGAGAAAGAGAATTAATAGGAGGAGGAGGAGGAGTAGCAGGAGGAAAAGGAAAATGAAGGTAGCTAGCATTTATTGAGCACGTACTATGGACCCACCATAGAGGGATATGTCTTATACACTCTGAGTTGTCTAGGGAATCTCCCCCAATGCCAGGGGTACTGCTACCTCCATTTCATATGTGAGTAAACTGACTCAGAGAAGTAAGTAACTTGCCAGAGTTCACAGTTATATGTGGCGAAAGCAGAATTCAAACCCAGGTCCTTCCAGTACATTCGGGCACTGCTGCAAAAGATCCTTGTGATTATGAGTCTCCTATAAAACAACTCTGCGCTGTGGAACTGAAGGACACAAATCCGTTTCGGTGCATGAACAATGCGAGTCTTTCCCCTCATTGCCTCTTCATTAATCTGCTCACTACTCTGTTCGTTGGATTCTTAATCGGCTAAATGCCAAGGGCACACAGATCGCATGCACATCATTATCTCCCTTCTGTCTCTTAAACTACCCCTTGGCTTGGTCATTCCCAGTGTGGGAGGCCACTGGGCGATGAGCCCAGGCCTGTACTGGCTTTGCACAGCTGAGGAGAGAAGGGGAACATTTACTGACCACAGCTTACACATCGGGCTCTGCTTGGCATTAGCTATTCTAATACTATCTAATACAACAATCCCGTGCAGTGGGCACTGGATATTCATCTTACAGAAGAGGAAGCTGAGATGCAGAGAGTTAATCTGACAGAGCTCTAAAGCATCAAATCTTAGTAAAATGATACATATGCTACTCCAAATTGGCTACCAAGTAAAAATTAACAACGACGACAAAAATTAAAGCTCTCAAGGTCAAAGCTACTTATGATGTATCCCCTCCTCCCACACACACACAAAGAAAGAAAGAAAGGAAAGAGGGAAGATCAGATTATTTATCAATTATTGATTCAAGATTAGGACAAGACAGGTTGGGCCAATTACTCAAATCATATTTCAAATATTTGGGCGTTAACCAACCTCACAAGATGCTCTGCTAAGCTTCTAAACTCTTGTTTTGTAGGACAACCAAGTGAAGTTGATGGGAAATAGGCTTCACAAGTGTCCTGTTCATTAGCTTAAAAATCACACAATATCTTTTTAAGAGCCATTGGCTATGCAAGAAGTCTTCTGAGGGCTCTCCAAGGATCCTCACCCCAGTATGAAACAGGAGAGAAATCTTTCTAAAGTTAATTTTCTTAATTAGGAAATCATATTGGTCAAATGCCATCATCCAGAGGTCCCAATGTGACTCTGAGCTTGGAAATTACATATAGCTTTTGAATGAGGTTGTAAAATGGAACATTTCCTAAACTAAAAAGGAAATGGAAAAGAAGGAAGAAGGGAGGGAAGAAGAAATCAATGGGTCAAACAGTACTGATTCTCCTTAGCATGGGCTTTCCTGAATCTCTAAGAAACAGATGGTGGCATTTGTCCTTCCCTCGGCCAGCACTGGGATAAGGGTGGAGAAACTGGAGAAGAAAGACCCCAGTGCATTTTGCTAATTCTGCTCTATGGAAAACCACTCCTGTCACTCCCTTCTTCCCTCCATTCCTGCCTTTGTTTTTTCTTTTTCCAACCCTAGCACAAATATATTTATTTCTCTCTTTGTGCCAAAATCCAATAGATGCTTTTCTCTAGCCCATCACATTCATTTATTCATCAAATATTTCCAACTCCTGATTCGTACCAGCCACTGGGCTGGGAGCTGGGGAGACTGGTGAACAGGACAGCGTTGTAACAGGGGGGTGGGGGAACCAGGACATCTTCCATTTACTCTGCCTTCATTTCCAAGAGCACAAGGTCAGGGTCAAGGGGGAGCTGCTGTTGTGTGTTTCAGGAATTGAACAGAATACAAATGCTCCTTTCATTCTCAGGACATTTTGCCTTCATATCTCCCCTGCAAAGCCATTTACTCTGACATTTATCCATGTATCCATTTATTCACTCAGCCAACATTAATTAAAATATCTTATGTGCCAAAGAGTATTCTAATGTAGTACGTAATACTGCCTGCTCTGGGCCCGGCTGACTAGGGTTCTCTCCTTATTAGCTGCAAGGTTCCATTTCCTCCCCGGTAACATGGGGCTTATAACAGGACCTCTCACCTGGACTCATTCGGAGGATTTAATACCATCATCGCACACAGAGCACCTAACACACTCAATTAAATGGTAGATATTATTACCACTATTACTGTTAGGTGCTAAGCACAGAATCAGAGGATCAGAAAATCAGACAAAATGTACTTAGGGACCTGGGTGGGACAAACGGTCCACCATGAGGGGGCGGGGGAGTACACAGTATCTGGCAAGTCTGCTGTCTCTCCTCCATTCAGCCATTATGAGCGAGTATAAGATACTAAAAAGTCGCACACATTTGAAAGGGAAACAGCTCCAGCAGCCCTGAACCACTTCAGCCCGCAGCCACCTCATGTTCTGCCTGAGTGAACATTATACATAATTGATCTGCAGAACCCATACCTGAGAAAGCTGTTAGGTCAATAATTTACCTTGTCTGCCTGCATAAAACGGATGTGACTCCCACAAGCTGACTTGAGCACCCGTCTGTCTTGAAATGCAGCGTCTTCATGTATCTATGGTTCTAAGAGGAGCACCCTGAGCATATCCCTGACCCGAGAAGTGGGTGAGGAGACCATCCCTCCACAAAGTGCTTTGGGAAAATAGGCCCACAATGAACTCCCAGGAAGGGCAGGTTTTAGGAGCTGGGAGTGAACTTCTCCGCCCATGGTGGGACATGTGTCCTTTTAGCTCATAAGGATAAACCTTAGCAAATGATATTGCTCAGAAAAAGAATTGTTCCCTAAAGGAAACTGAAAGAGAATTCCAGTCATCTAAGTGGGGTCAATTTACTCATTGAGATGGTAAATAATGTAAATGTAGATGAATGCAATTATACGCAGCTTTACACTCTAGCTTTGGGACAGATGGAATGGTAAGGGAGGCGGGGTGAGAGCTGATAGTAGCAAACAGGAAGTAATCATAGATGAATGACTTTGAGTATGGGAGCAGAGTCTAAAAAGCATGAGCCAGAATTTACTTGCCTCCCACCTGTTGTCAGTATTCATGGGCTTCTACAGTGGGTATTTTTGTAGAGGGTCATTCATTCATTCATCTAATCACTTATTTGTTGGCTATTTTAAAGAGAATTTCTCCATCTGACATCCCTGTGGCTGTATATAAATTGTGCAGTAGCCAAAAAGGACAAAAATTACCAGAGTAATGGGTATTCAATTGATGAAAGCTCTAAGCCTAAAACAAGGAATTGCAGGCACAGACTGAAAATTCCCTGTCAGTGGAAGTGACAGTGTGTTCCAATCTGAGACTTTAAGAGGCATGGCCAGTTTCCTGTGGAGTCTCATGTATTTCTCATTCACCATGACCTAAACATGACCCAGGTCCAGGTAGCCTTCGGTCTGTGTTAGAATAAGACCCCAAGGAGCCAACCTGAATGCAACCTACAGCCTAAAACCCAAGCCAGCTGAGCCCTAAAAAGCACCCCAGAGTCATGGCTGACTCATAAACCTATGAGTAAGAAATAAATATTTGTTACTATTTGATGAGGGGTGAGGGTAGTTGTTTGTCATACAACATCATTGCAGAAAAATTCTGACTGTCATGCGGGGTCTCTGGTCCCGCTCCCCTCACAAGAACACAGGGTATGGTGAGGCCAAAAAGGAACACCCATAGAGCCATAGGTAGAGGAGTCATATCTCTGGCGGCTGTGTTGGAGACACAGGAAGCAGGAGCCACACGATCCGCAATCTGCCATCCGCTTCTCTGCCAATCAACCAACGCCCAGCGTAGCCACGGCAGTTATGTCAGTGGCCAATGGCTAACGGGTTACAGCTGATGGCCAACTAGTCACAGCTGATAACCAACTACTACCTGAGCCAGCACCTTTCCATGTGAGGCCGAGAGCCTGGAAACTTCTCCTGGCTCTGTCCCCATACTGACTAATACAAGTCCCAAGTTAAAGATACTTCACGTAATACCTAAGAGAAGTTTAACTCGGTTGATAATTATAATTAAGTCCATAGGACCCAGAAGGGTGTGGGCCAGTAAAGAAACTTCCTTCACTCAGTGTTGTCTGAATATGGCCTATAACAGGCTGACGTGCCACTCATTATGTAAGTAGTTTGCTATAATCTAGGAAACCCTGGGTAACTATTTACTGGTGCTATTCATTTCTTTATTAATACTAATGCTACCATTTAGGGCTCACTGATAAGTCCTTATGTACATGGACACATATATCCCCATTATATAGAAACTAAAGCACAGAGAGGTTAAGAAAAGCATCCAAAACCACACAAGTATAAGCAGTGGAGCCAAGATTTAAATCCAGACAGTAGACCTGCCGAGTATATTAAATTGCTGCCTTAAGGGATCCATGGGGCTCAAAATACTTGGTTCACACCTCCCTCCTACCCATCCAGCCCTTTCCACAGATAGTCCTTCCTCCAGCCTTCTGCTCCTTGTCAGGCTCATTAACTTAGGACCGGACACAGTTTGAAGAGCCCCCATGCAAACAGATCCCATGTAGGGTCCTTATGTATATAAATCCTCCAATGACTCAGAGGTGGTCTGGTTTGAGGCCAGAACGTGGGTTTTAATTTGGGAACGTCTTGTGCGCCACCCAGCTGTAGGCAATTGGCTGGCTTCTTCCCTGCCTTGGTGAGTTCTCACAAAACCCACAGTTGTTTTTTACCATGAACTTCCCTTTCTCTTCCAGGAAGGGCTACATTTCTTTCTTTTTCTCTTTAGATACTCAATATCCCTTGCCCCCACTTTCCTCTTACCATTTTTAGAACTTTGTGTATTTTTCTTTGGTTTATAGCCTTTGCTTTTACTGCCCTCAAAATTCCTCAAGGGCTTCTAAAGGCTTTTTATGCTTCTTCCCTCTTCTCAGGATGTAAGGGAAGGCGAATTTCATTCAGGTGGATCCAGCATTGTAGTTGAAAAAGAAACAGTCCCTTCGGAGATTGTTTAACCAAAACAAGAAAGAAAAGTAAAATTTCTGGGTTGTAAAAGTAGTACATGTTCACTGTAGAAAAATTGGAAAATATAGGTAACTAAAATAAATGTAAAATCTACCCATAATTCTTACCCCCTGAGATTACTGCTTTTTGTTAATATGTTAATATTTTGATGTCTCCTGCCAATCTCTTAAATATGTTTTAAATAATTGTGATTTTACAATACATGACATTTAGAAGCTTGCTTTCTCACTTTATCTTATAATGTAACCAATTTTTCCAAATCTGCAAAAAAATTATTAGAAAAGTGTTTGCCAAAGCATGCCAAGGACCATTGGTCTCTAAAAGTATCCCACAAAAAATACGAGGGACCGTGGTCAAACACATTTGTGAGACAACGTATGTGACATGCCCCCACCCCCCAACCCGCCTTAGAGATGTATATTGGCTCATTTAAATATCTAAAAAGCTGAGCAGTTAAGAAATGTGTTTCGTTTTATTTACCCAGCATTTCCCAAAGACACCAACATGCATCCCATTTTTGGAGGAAAAACATGAAATTTTCATTAAACCCTGTAGAAAAATTTAGTTGAAGTTAAAAGAAGAGATGTAGGGCTACATGGTTTTCCAGATTCAATTCAAATTCCTTAAGAAGAAACAAATAAACTAACTTATGAACCCATTTCAGTTTGTATCTGACAGTCACACACTGTCTGGCCTCTGCTGGGTACCTTTTTATTCAGTTTCTCATTTCATTCTCATCACAATCCTGCTCAGCACCCATTGTTGTACCCATTTTACAGATAGGGAAACTGAAGCTGAGGGAGTGTGAGAGACTGATTCAAGGGCACAGGACTTTCTCTGAGACTACACTCTCCACAGCATTACAATTGGCTCCAGTCCTTCTCTCGTCCCTGTAGCCAGCAACGGGCATAATAGCTTTCGATGCAGAATTAAAATCAGTGGTCCAGAGCTAAAAGGGTTCATCCTAAAACCATTAGCCATCTTCAGTCATTTCATTATGCCCTAGCACGGGAGTAATCTTATTCATTCTTATCATCTAACAGCACCTTCATCTAAATGCATCGCACGTGCCTGCATATTTGGATTATAAGCGAAATCTCATTCTCATTCATTAAAATCACTTAGCTTAATGTATTGAATTTCAACCCTTTTATTTGGTACATTAGAAGATGTTAGGAATGCGAAACCAGAAATCCATTTTTAGATAGAATACTGAGAAGCAGATCGCAGACCACCTTTCCTTTGACAAAGAGGAGCTGGAACAGAGTTGGCATACTCTATGGGTTTCACTAGGGCAGGAGGAAATAAAGGAAAAAGCAGAATTCTTTGAAGTATCCCAAGTCAAATGCTTTATATCTGTTATCCTATTTAATCTTAAAGCCATGTCGGAAACAGTTATCATTATACCCATTACACAGCTGCGAAAACAGAGTCACCAAAGAAACTACTTATCCAGGTCCAAGCACTTAGAAATCCAAGACCTGCACATAGATCTTCCTGAACTTAAAGCCCTCTGGTAGCTGTCACATCCATCTACCGCTTCCAAGAGAAATGGCCCAAGATACAGCCCCTAGCCAAGGGAAGTTTGCGTGTATTGGCTGCCAACAGCAAGGTCAGGAGAAGATAACCGTTGCCTGTAATAGTCCTGGTTTATTCCTGTTATTCTGGCATAATTATTAATAGCACCCCTTTCATTCTCAATATTGTCTCAACTTGGAATCATAAATTATAAGGTGCTTCCAGGTTGAATGAACACGTCCACCCCTCAGGAGTAAAAACCCGTGACGAAAACCTGAAGGAGAGTGCAGCTACCATTCCAGAAAGAAAACATTAACGGTGACAGACAGCGTTATTTTAAAGCTTCATGGCTCATCCAAGACTCTTATCTATCCTCTTGAGCAAACAGCAACAACTCAGTTGAGAGGAAAATGGTAAGTGAGTTTGTTTTCAGGGATAGGAAAGCAAAGGAAAAGCTGGGGAGCAACATTTCACCGCCTGCCAGCTGCAGGGAGAGGGCTCAGCTAATACAGGATAGAAGGAGACATGCTGAAGGCTGGAGGGCGAGGGAGACTGACTTGGGCTTGAGAAGGAGCCCTAAGCTGAGCTGGAGAAAATCAGGACGGATCCCCAACCCCCAGCCCTGGAGCAACTCGACAGATGGGCACAGAAGCAAGGTGGGGATCCTGTCACAAGTCCTGGAACAAAGCTGTGGGCTGGGTTGGAGGAGCCAGGCAAGTGTCCAGGGAGGTCCAATGTCAGAGGAGGATCAGCAGACCTGACACCTGGGGTCTCTGGGGTCCCTCAGACTGGTCTGCAGGGGCCCAAGAGAAGCCAGCGAACCGGAAACAGAAGTGCCGGAGGCATGGGAAAAAATGTCGTCAAATATTAAAGTCCCAAACGTCAGGCCAGAGAATCCAGTAGTAATGGGATCACAGGGAGAAGGTCAGCAGGAACCAATAGCTAGCCATTAGCTATGTAGCTACATACGTAGTTGAGTCTTGGATTTCAAGAAAAGCTAAAGCTGAGGATTTTATTTATTTCGCTCGCTTTTGTAGTTATTTGTTTGATGCATTAATGATGAAAACATCTTTTAGCTATCTCACATATTACATTCCTATTTCTTTTACCTTAGTTCTTCCCCCACCCCTGCTTTGGCAGCTACTAATGAATCCAAAATACAGTCATTCGTGACAATAATTGAGATGCAATTTCATCATCTCCCTCATCTTTTATGTCAGAGAAAAGGTGTCCACATGGCACACCTTACGTAGTAAGGAAGGACACTACATAATTACATATTATATAATATGCGAATGATTACATAATAAATGATAATTTCGTACTATGGCTGGTCTTGTGGTCAGGGGTTGGCCTGATGATGACGGAGTTTGCTGTAGGAGAGGTCGCTGGATAAGTCTCAGGTTCCCCTCTCTGCTCCCAGGACACTGACAGCTTATCAAGGTCAATAAGTTCTAGAATACAACCTCCTCTCACCTACGAGACAAATGGACAGTAAGAAGAGGTGCAGTCATCAGCTCTGAAAAGGGACAAATTCCATCCTTACCAGAGTTCTGCTCCAGCACCTCACCTACCCCAATTACGGATCCTTACGCCCTGTTAGTGTGTCTGAGGCACACTGCAAGCTCTCTATCTGAGAGTACGTCCTAATCCTGTGCTGGCCAGCTTTAAATACTGGTTAATCTTGAGCATTTACAGGTGTGTTGGTTAGAGGGAGGGGAGATGCAATGCGGAGCCTAAGCTACAAAAGCCCATGGATGTGTTTTATTGTTGATGCTACAAGGAAACAGCGAGGAAAGCAAGAAGACAAAAAGGGGTCATCCTAAGACTCAATTCCAATGACTGGGAGCTGCAGTCTGATGCATGGAGTTGAGGAGGATTCTGAGACTCACCAGGAAAAAACTGCGCCACTAGCTATGGCCACCGGAAGTGCCAGAAGTGAGGGTGCTGCCATGGCATGAGTGTCACGAGACACCATTTGAACCAACGCATGAGCCCTCTGCTATTTATAGGTGTCTGGAATGCAATGCTGGTGGGACAAGCCGAGTGAAGATTTGTTCATGAGTGAGAAAGAGGAAGTTTGGGAAAAAGACACATCCTGGATGCTTTGAAAGTCACAGCCAATCTCCTTCCACAAAGACTCCCTACGTAGCAGGAGAACAAGAGGATGAAGTAATGTCCCAGTGGAGAATGGTGCTGAACTGATGGAAGGAGCCATGTGCAAACCACAGTGAGGAGCTGACCCCCAGGACAGACACGAGGGACGACGGGCCAAAGCCATGGCATTCAAATTGGCTTCCAGCCTGATTCTCCCCGGGCTGCCTGAGTCCTCAGAAGAGAGAGCTATAATGGAAAGAAACAAAGAAGAATTTGGACATGAAAGGACACAGGCAATGTGGCTTTGTGGTTCCAAAAGAGAGTATGACACTCATGGGGACACAGAGGTTCTCCCCACCTTCTCAGTATGGGGCCTGTTGTATTAGAAAGGAGAACCCACCGAATCTCCCAGAACAGAGAGGGGAGATGCAATCTCAACACCAGTAATGCGGGTACCCAAAGCTGTCAAGGTATTTGCATATGATCACCATGGCAACGGAGAGCCAGAAGGCCACCAGCAGGAAGATCCCAGTGAATGAGGTACCCCAGCATGTCTCTCCTCTGAGACAGAGAAATGGATTTGGAGAGGCTGGCCGACCAGGATCTTCCAGCAGGAGCGAGTCACGGAATTGGCAGCAGTGACTACCACTGGTGATTTTTTGTTGTGCCCCAGGGCCTATGGCCCCCAAATCCCTGCTTCCCTGCATCTTTACCACCACAGCCCTGGTGGGGCATTACTGTGCTTTGTCCTGCCTGCTGCTCTGAGGCCAAGCCTGTACTCAGCCCAGGCGTTTTCATTCTCCTCCATCAATTTCTAGAAGGGTCTCTCATAGTTTTCTATTTCACCCTTCCCCAGAAGCCCTGTCTGAAGTGCCTGACCAAGGGAGTCAGTGTGTCCCTCGCAAGCCAGTGAGAGGGAAAAAAATGCTTCACAGAGCCGACTAGGAGCAAAGCAAATGATTCTGTGGAAACATTTAATTCATTGTTGGCAAGCCAGGCCATGAGCCTGGAAAAACAGAGCTGCTGTGTGGTCACCCAGCAAAAAGGGTTATGCTTTGCTATTCTCCTCCGGAAGGCTATTCATTGGGCCATGGAAAAAAAGCAAAACAGAACTAAAGAAAGGTAAAGCTGACATTCTCTTCGGCAATCTGGAAGTAATGACAACAAGGCATGTGACTGCAATTGTTAGCAGCACTGGCACAGTAGAGAAAGCTGGCGCAAGACCAGTGGCCTGGGTGAGCAATCGGACTGACCATGCAGCATGGTGCCCTACCCCAGGGGCCGGAGGTTGGGCTGGCTCTGATTTGGTCTGGGGAAACTCTGAGAGCTGCCCTGTTTGGATCCAGCTCTGGGCCTCCCTCTCCCTACACATGAAAATGGAGGACTGGTAATGGTTAGACCTCTTTGCCTCCAACCTACCACTAAGGGAAAGTGGAATGGATTTATTCACCACTCATCATGTGTCATTTCACTCAGAACAGAATCGTCTGATGTTTGAAATATTTGTAATTGCCGTTACAGGTGGACCTGGCGGCCTGACTCCAGGAAGGATTCACAGAATCAGCAGATTCGCAGACTGAGGCCACATCTCCTTGCTTCTTTTGCGGACCCTGCAAAAGATCAGAATTCCCTTTCCTGTCAAGATCTGACAGACATAATCAACTCAGTCCTTTAGGTGGCCACTACCGCTGAAGGGAGTTGGCACATGACCTGAAACGTATACGCCCTCCCAGCCGTGGCCCCACATCAGCTTGTCACTGACCCTGCTGCTACAGCTGGATGACTGCATCTGGCAAGAATGAGTGACCGGCCCAGGTCAGGCAATCTGGGAGGGGCATTGCCCAGGTGCTCGCCGAATCCACACTAGTCTTCACTGAGACCAGCAGCCCTCCCCAGCTCGCTTTCCATCATCTAGCCTTCAGATTACTTCTGCTTCTGGTCCTCCTGGACTCCTGCCTTTAGCCTGGCCCCTGCTTCTGGGAATAGACACACAGGATAAAGTTGTTGCCTCGGTTCTGACAGTTGCCAACACAGAGGTGAGCCTAAAGAGGAATAGAGAGCTACCATGTGCACACCCCAAGGGCCAAACTACTGAAGATCAACACATATTGGGTGCCACCCTGTCATCAGTCATTTTAGGGGAGCGATGTCTCCCTCTCTGACTTACTCCTTTATTCTTTTACTGTACTCACAGCTTTGGGCCCCTATGGTACATGTCAAGATCTGTAAAGGACACGAGAATACAAAAAGGAGAAGAATTGGCCCTTTTCTAGAGGACTCTGTCTAGGAGAGACACACTGCCTAGCCCTACAAGGTCTAAGTTGTCCCCTTTCCTCTGTGTCACAGTCCCCAAGACTAGGCATTCCCCACCTCCTTCTCCATACTCTGGAGCAGCTACCATCCCATTGGTCCTTGGAGGTCCCCTCTGGATCCTGGCAAGGAACTGGGTGGCTTGGGCCAAGCCCCTCTGCAGCTACAAAGGCCAATGAATGGGTTTTATTGTTGATGCTATAAGGAAAGAGCTGGGAAGGAAAAGCAATGTCAAAATAGGGGTGAGGGATTAATTATCTGTCATATTCTCTGTCGTGGTCACTGGTTGGCATTTCCCACCTCCTCCTGTGACAGCACTGGATTTTTCCCCACCAAGTAGCTTTATTTCTGAACCTTCTTGCCTCCCCAACCCCCACCTCGTGAAGGCTACACATCCTGTCCTCAGTAGGCGGGAAAATCTGTGTTCTCAACCCACCCTGCCGACACCCAGGCCAGCTGATCCTTGCTGATAAGGAAATAAAGAGCACGGAAGGGTGAGGACAGAACAGAGGCTTCAACCAGCCACAGAGCAAATGGCAATGAGAAAATGAGAGAGAGGCAGAGAGAGGAAAAGACATGAGGGGAAGGCAGCCATGAAAGAAAAGAAAAGCCAGAGGCTCCCTAAGAAAGCATCACTAATTGGTGATTTTGCTGGGAGCCAATCCTGGCTACCTCATTGCTTCCTTTCAGTAAAAGGTGTGAAAAGCACTATCTTCCCTCTTTGATTTCCTGTGAGATTGAGCTAATAAAAATAGAGGAATGATAGGGGGAGCGGGAGGGGGAGGGAGAAAGCTGGGAAGACAGAGGCCCTTCATAATGAAGCCTAGAGGATAGGACCGGCCACAAATTAGTTTCTATCAAAACAGCTTTATGTGTGAAAGATAACGGTGTTTCCTCATTAGTGGTTTTTGTCTGCCGTAATTAAGCCTCCACATTGGATTCCAGATAACCATCCCTATCTTGACATCATCCATTCAGTTTACTGGAGATTGGAGAAGCGGGGAGGGCATGGAAGACAATTGAAGCAAAAACACTTTATTTTCTGCAGGTGGCCATGATGGTAATGGTAGGATTTCGCGAGGGCTACAATGGGTGGGAACACATTATATGCAGAGCCAGCTGCCTCCAAATCCTCCTGTTCTCTGGGGGACTTTAATCTCCCAATAAAAAAGCTGAAGCCCTAAGCACCAACGGGAGTTCAGTGACCCCCTTCATTCCACAACATAAACACAATCAAATCATAAAGATTTCAGAGAATTTCCCAGAGGGTTTTTGTTCACTCGGGGCCTGCTTGCTGTGAATTTGAGCTCTGACTAAACTCCCAACACCTCTTCACCCTCCGGACTCCTGTAATCAGCAGTTCTCACTCTGCTAGATTAGTCCCAAGGGCAGCCTTTCCCCTTCAGGTCACCTATGCTTGTGTATTCCACAGTTTCATGAAGGCTTGAAGATCACACAAAGGCTGCCACAGAGTTTTTCTCCCTGTTCATGTCCCACCTGAGGCACTATCTTTATGATTCCTCTTTTTAGGACTCATTTGACTCCCTTGAATGAAAGGCAAATGAGTTTTGCCTTTACCAGGGCAAAACTCACAAGTTTCTGTATTTTTTATGTGGAATAAATTATATCTCTTTCCCCCCCCCTAATTTCTCTCCCATTTAAACCAAACCAAGGGTTTATCGTTTCACCCTCAATGTCCTTTAAGGGGTTTTCCTGAATAAAAAAGACCATCTGAGAGTACAAAAGACAGCCATTTTCTCCCCTTTGTTATTACCCAGTTTTCCTCTCCATTAAGTATGCAATCTAGTTATGCAATCTTCTATGATTCTTTTAGTTGTTACCCCACAAACTACAACATGTATTCTTAAGGAAGCCTAACAGAATTTTTTACTTTTTTAGGGGGCGGGGAGGAGATTTAACAGTTTATTATGATTTGTAAGTGTCTTAAAAACATCGGTCCATTAAAGCATGTAGAAATAAGTAGGCAAAAAGTCTGCAAAACAAAACAAACTTTAAACATGTGTAGGTCGACAGATTATCTGAAATTCCAGGTTTTCCAGTCACTTCATTATTATGTGATGGCAGCCAAGCCATCTTTACCTTCAGTTGGAATTAGGTTCCTAAATCCAGCTTCATTGCAGATTCCAATTTCTATGTTACATTCTGTTATTCGTCCTTTTAAGCTTTCCTTCAGGGTTAATATGACTGTATAAATGACATCTTCAAGTTCTAGATCTCCGTTGTATCTTTTCTCAAGGAAAGTTTTCCCATTTACATAGTTCTTTCCCATTGCTGTGGCTTTCCAAATTTTTACTTTTTAAAGTTCCCTGAAATCCTTTAACTCCGTTTGCCTCTCCTCCCACCTTTTCTGTATTGCTGCTATGCATTTTTATTCTCTGTGTGTTTGTAAAATAAGATATTGTTATTATTGTTTCATAGAGTCAGCATTTACTTACCCACCATTTTATTTACCCTTACTATTGCTTTTCAATTCCTGACCGCATTTTCATGCTTCTCTCTAGGATCATTTTCCTCTGTCTGAAAACTCCCTTTCGTGCATGTTTTCTGGCAATAAACTCTCTCAGATTTTGTTTTTCTGAAAACATATTTTCAGAAACATAATTTGGTTTTACGTCTAAGGAAGTTTTTTGCTGCGTGTAGATTTCTAGATTGGCACTTATTTTCTCTGAGTGCTTTAAAGCACTAAAGTACTAAATGTACTAAAGTACTACAACCCATTGTCTTCTGGATTTCTTTGTTTCCGTGGAGAAGTCAGGGGTTAGTCTTACAGTTGTTTTTTTCAAAGTAATGTGTTTTCTTTTCTTTGTCTTTGATTTTTAGAAATTTGATAACAAAGTGCATAGGTATGTTCGCTGTTCAAAAACAAAAAAATCCTGTTAAGAGTTGACAATGCTTCGTAGATCTCTAAGTAATGTCTTTTACCAGTTTTAGAAACTCTCAACCCTTGTCTCTTCAAATATTGTTTCTACCTCATTGTCTCTTTACTCTCCTTCAGGTATATCAAGTCCATGCCCAAACCATGTCAGTGAACTTGAAAACAGATTTTTCCCTGGTTGGGCTTGACTGAAGCCCCAAGACTGATGCTTTGATTGTCGCTCCCGTGAGATGGTAAAAGCTGTTGTTTTAAGTCATTCAATTTTGTAGTAAATTGGTACACAGCAGTAGATAACTAATGCACTCCCAGAAGATCACCTTTGCCTCTGAATGAATGGTTCAGGTGAATGCTCTCTCAGTCTGTGCTGGACGACTCCAAGGACCCTGGACACGCAGCTGAGTGGCCGTGGCTACTGTGAGACCCATGTTTTCGTCCAGCCGTGGATGAATCCCATGCCACGGGCCCTCCTATCTGAGTCCTAGCCTCTTCTCTAGACCCAACGCCACGTCTCACAGCTGATGCACTTCTTCCTTTCTCTACTCCTCAAACTCTAGCTGGATTGTTGTCTCACTGTTACATTTTCTTTGAAAATTATTTCCACAACTTCCGCGAGTTGTGAGACATCACCTTCCGCTCCCCACTTCCAAATTCCTCCTGCTTCAGCACATAGAGCAACAAAGATTAACACGTTTAGAAATACTCCAGTTTTTTTCTTTTTTCATTTAACCTATTCTTCAGGTTCAATCATCTGCTTTGGAAAGGTGATTCTAAAAGGAGGGGTGGGTAGGGTCTTCACTTGGCCAAAAAAAAAAAAAAAAAAGGGAGGGGGCAGTATTTGTCTTCTCCTTTGAACCAAAACCATTTAAGGCAATCGTAGTGCTTTGTAACAAAGAGAAAATTTTAATGTTCTCTGAGGTACTATTTAAAATGTCACTTTGTTTTTAGTTCCGTGGTTTAAGTTGTCTATGCTTGCTGTTTCTTTCCTCCCGTGGGAAGAAAGCTTAAATGTAAAAAAAAAAGTCATCGTAACAAACATATTACATTACAAATAAGATGTTGAAGACATACCTCACTGAAGCATGTCTGTGTTCTTACTGATAGCGGTGAAGTAACAGGGCTTTGTTTATCTAATTTGGGCAGGTTGTAAACAACTCATAATCTTATGAGGAACGTTTTTCTGGCTCCTGAACACAGAAGGAAAGAAATATCAAGTGTAAATCAGTAAACTTAAATTATGATCCAAACTCAGTTCCTGTTTAGCAAGTGACCGTAGTAGGCAAGGTGACTCATTTTCTTGTTGGTATAATAAGAATATTATTGCACAGAGTTGTTGAGAGAACTAAATGAGATACTACACATAAAGCACTGGACACAGAACCTATGATACACATAAAAAAGGGTATTTTTTAACATAAAGAAGCTGTTTGAATGAAAATTATGTTAGACCTTAGGGACAGTGAAAATTCATTTTATAGTCTTAGACTCAGTTTCCTCACTTACACAAATAAGGGTCAGTCTTCAAACAAATGTACAAAACTCAGTGTATTGTGACTAACAGGCAATGAGATTTTTTATGGTTCTTCATAAGTTCTCTTGACATTTGTCAAAATAGTGGTTCAGCAAATCCGTAAACTAGAGTGGATTCCGTGTGGATTGAACATTAGAAAATTGAACTGTGAAAGTACTAGAAGAGCTGAACGTCATATGTAAGAAAGCTCAAAAACATGGAGTGAACGAGGTAGACTGGCAGGGTCTTTGCGGCCCAAGGCATGACGCAGTGGTGAGTCCCCTGAGCTTTCTTTTTTGCCTAACACATCCTAAATTAGGAGCTGGAGAAAGCAGCAACCCAGAAATGCCAACCAGAACAGACAAAAGAGCATTAAGAAATGCTTGCTCTCTCTAGCCTGGATCAAAAACGAGGCAACTCCACAAGACAGAAAATGTTTAAGCACCAACTACGCTATTCTAGCAAAAGAACATGAAAAAAACATGGCTTCCCTTGTACCCCCATCAACACAGGCCAGCTGGGAAGCACAGCCTTCCACACTCACCAGGCTGTAAGGACTTTCCCGGCTCCCCTGCTGGGATGGTGACAGGGAACACTGAGGAGGGAACTAGGACTTTCCTATGTACCAGGTGATAATAAAAAGGTCCCCTTATTACTCCCTTATTACAGAAGCCATGTGGGGAGCAACAACTGGGGCCTTCCTCCCTCAGCCAGGGTGGTGTCAGCAGAGGTCAGGTGGAAAGCCTTAATTTCCACTCCTGCCAGCACTAGTTTGCATGTCCTGTTGGTCCAGGACTTCTTACTTGTACTGCAGTACCACACTGTAAGGGCGTGGCTCGCCCACCTGTCTTCAGGCACCAGGGCAATGACTGCTGATGGCTTCATCCGCTTCACCTACCTCCTCCCTCAGGTGATAAGCAGGATGCTTGAACAAAACAGAATTCCCACTTCCTGTGGGTCATACTGTTCGGGCTTCAAGGTAACTGGCGAAATGATATGAGTCAAATGGACTTTTGAATTCCTGGCTTTGCCGTTTACTAGCTGCTTATATTTGAGCAAGTCAATTCACCTCTCTAACCCTCTTACCCATAAGGAATGAGGGCTCCATCAAATGGGTAAAGCACTTCACGTGGTCCCAAGAATGCTCACATCCTATCAGAGATTTCCAGATTACAGTCCTAGCTTCAAAGCTGAAAGTGTTCCCTGGCAAACAAAAACGAATTCATTCCTGTATCTGGAATTTTCAGTTGACTCTGATAGGGACTTTTGGCTTCTCTGTGATCCCCTTTCCAGAGAAAACACAATGGGGAGAAAGCCCAGGGCATCTGTGGATTCCTGGCTAGCTGCTCCCTAATTGAATCGTCTTTCATCTGACTCCATGTGAGGCTCTTGTCCTTCTATGCTCTACTTCTGCATTGAAATACAGTTCTGTTTTCAACGTCCTCAGACCTGTGGGAGCTTGTTCTAAAAGAAGTAAGCGATAAGCTCCCCCATAATGTGTGTGTGTGTATATATATATATATATATATATATATATATATATATATATATATATGTAAATCAGACACCCAGCCTGCCAGGATTCATCTCTTGGAAATAACAATAGGCTGCCCCAGACTTTAAAACATCTAATTTGTAAGTGATCTATTTTTATAAACACTTGGGGTGGGGGGGAGAGGTGTACAATCTCATTAAAATTCTCATGACAATTTAATGAGAATGGATTGTCTTCATTTTATAGTTGATGAAACGGGTTTGGAAAGATTAAGCAACTTTTTCAAGGTCACACTACCTGTTAATAGGGAACATAAAGCTAGCTTTCTCTAACAGTAAATCCCATGTTCTCGCTGCTGGCTGTAGGAGCCCCACTGATATCCCTGGCCAGGAATAGGAAAGGGTACTTTGAGTATGAGAAACAACAAGAACAACAAAAAAGCAAAAACTAAAAAAACACAAAGACTCTTTCAAATTTTAGATATAGAAAAGTATGGACATAGCTAAACAGCAACAAAAACATCATAAGAGACCAGACCCTGAGGACAGTCTTACAAGGAGGGGACGGGGGCTTCAGGTGGTCGGTCCCTCCCACCTTGACCACACCCCAATTTCAGTTTCCCCCCTGTTACATGTATGACTTGGAATCATTTGAAACTCTCCTCTTTTAAGCATGAAAAACATCCTAATGGGCGACTCTAAGCTCTCCCTCCATTTTCCCAGTCAGGGAAGGCTTACCTATGGAGCCATTGCTTCTTCCCAGGGCCTGAGGGGAAGCTGGGGACACACAGTAGACGTCTAGTCTGGGAGTTAGCTTCGATGATCCCTGAGAGAGGATTTTGGATTTCAGGATTTTCCCAGTTCTTACTTCATTTGACTGTCGCTATAACCCTGTGTAACTGACAGAGCACAGACTATTCTCCCACAGCATTTTAACTTATTTTTCTATTGTTTAACCAATTTGTATTGAATACCTTCTTCAGGCTAGGAACTTTTAAATGAACATACATTTGTGTAAATTAATGCAAATTACATCGTATAAAAGATTACAAAGCTGAGGGTCACTGAGGGTAGACCAGTTGCTCACATACATGCTAAGTTACAGAGCGGTGACCGGAATCTTTATTAATCAGGTTCCAGCCTATGGCTCTTCCCAGTAGGTCAGAGGTTGGCAAAATTCTTCTGTCAAGTTTCAGATAGTATACATTTTAGTCTTTGTGGGACATACAGTCTGTCACAAATAGTCTATTCTGTCTTTGTGACATGAAAGCAGTTCTAGATAATCTGTAAGGAATGAACATAGCTGTGTTCCAATAAAACATTATTTATAAAAAATGGCAGTGGACCAGATTTGGCCCATGGGCTGGATTTTGCTCCCCTGCCTTAGGCCACCACCTTGCTTCATATAGTATCAGCATCTTTCGCCAGGTCCTTACATTTGTTGCGGGAGGGGAAGACAAAAGCAGAATAAATCTATAACGTTTAGGTAAGGAGAAAAATGAGGGAAAGGAAATGGATAATTGGAGGAAAAGTTACTATTTTAGATAAGATGATTAGGAAGAAAACTTTGTGATGAGGTGGTATTTTGTGCAGAGACTTGACTGAATGAGGCGAGGAAGTGAAACACACATACCTGAAGGAATAGAGTTCAGTAGCAAGTGCAAAACCCGTGACGTGGGACCATGCCTGGCAATTTGGAGACAGCAAAGAGGCCAGTGGAGACCAGAGGTGTCCGGAACAGAGTGAGAGAGAGGGAGAGAATTATAAGATGAGATCAGAAAGGGAGCAAAAGACTAAAACATACAGACATTTGTAGATCTTAGAAAGAATTTGGGACTTATTCCAGCTGAGGTGAGTAGTCATGGGGTTTTGAAAGGGGGCAGGATACCTTATGATATGGTTTTTTAAAAAGGTTTACTCTAGCTGCTGCCTGCTGTGTGTGGCTTGTGTGGTGTGTGGTGGGGGAGAATGAAGGGAAGCAAGAGTGAGAGCTCCATCAGGAAACTATTACAATAGTCTAGGTCAGAGATGTTGATAGTTTTGACCAGGGACATGGCTGTAGGGATGGTGAGAGATCGCCAGATTTGGGATGTATTTTTAAGGTAGAGTCTACAGAAATTACTGATGAATGTAAAATGAGATGGAGAAAAAGTGTGGAGTCAAGGATGACGCCCAGGTATTGCGCCCTCTCATAATCTCTACACCCACCTTTCTGTTCCAGCAGTTGTTATGGCAATGAGCTGCCTCAGGTGTAGCCTGGCAGCACCTTGGCCTCCCTGCCTGCACTTGGCGTCCCTTGCCTTCTGCCCCAGGGCATTCGGGTACCTGTGGAAGTCTGGAAGATCCAGGAAGGTCACCCCACATGGGTAACTTTTGACCCTGAAGGATTGCATGCACGTCTCTTTAGAGTCCCGCTGGAGCCCTCAGCAGTAACCAGCTCAATCAAACTGCCTTGGATGGGATTTCCCTCTTTCCATTTTACCCTTCCCAGTCCCTCACTATTATTCCCTGGGTTTCCTTCTCAAAATAAACTTTCTCCAGCCCTTGCCGGAGGCTCTGCAACTAGAATCTTACTCCATTTACTGAAATGAGGAGAACTGAAGGAAGGGAGAATTTAGTGGAGAGGGCGGATAGAAAGAGTTTAGCTCAGGGAGGACAGATGAACGTTGGAGTTTCCTGTTAGACCTCCGAGAGGAGATGGTGAGGAGACAGTTGGATGACTTGAGTCTGGAATCCAGATCACAGAGTTCAGAAGAGACTCGGCTGTGTTGGGATGTGACAGGCGCCCCCACCTTCACAGACTCCACCAATACAGTGAGTCTCCTTATCCCACCGTCTCCTTGGTGGATGACTCCTTTCCTGGACCCAAAGACTAGGATGCAATGACCAGTGGAAGGAATAAACAGAGCCATGTCCTATATTGTAATGACAGCTCTTCCATGCTCTCCTCATTTCATTCTAGCTCCAGCAGATACTGTGTCCTCACAGTCATATTCGAGTGAAAGCTTCTCAGAGAAAGTCAGCATGGCCACCTCTGCACAGGGACATTGTCTGGTGGGAGCCTTTTCTGTCCATGAAGATGCCCCATGATGTTTCAGGATAGGAGAAAAGTGCAATGAGAGGCAGTTAGGAGATGCAGAAAGGATGAGCAGCTACCTCCCCAGGGACAACTCTGATAACCCCCACCCCTAACCTGAAGCTCCCTTACCAAGACCCTACAAAGACAGGACATGTCTTTTGTTTTCATTTCCTTTTAAGTTTCCCAAATGAACACTGCAATTACTGAACAGTTATGTATCTCCATGTGCTTCAGAGATACTGTTTTTTGGCACATTTGCTATCCTCATTTGGAAAATTCACCCATAAAATCATCAGACTCACCTGCATTATATGTGGACATCAGCAGTGTCATCCTTTGTGCAAAGCATAACAATTCTCCCCAGGGTACCAATGTCAATAAGGTTTAATTAGACCGATTTATAGTAAGCTGAAGTTTCCACTCTGCAATTTATGTTTGAGAATTTCTGTTTCTCAAAGAAACGGTCTAATGAAACACAAAATTCTATCCCAAAGACTCCTACACAGTGAATTTCCGTTGTCCTTTGTGTGTGCCTATGTGTGTGCATGGGCGTTGTGATTTTTCAGAATGTCCGTATTGATGATAAAAAGGTGATGTTGGGTAGCCAGGTCATCCATCCCATCAGTGAGTACAGGAGGGCAGGTAAAACTGGTCTCCTCTTGTGAAGACCTTGTTAGTAGCTCATGGCCCGCTTCCATGCAGAATCAGAGAAAGACTTCACTTGGAGTGGGCTTGACAGATAAGCCATCTTGCTTAGGGGTGGCAAATACATTTTATATATTATCATTGGATCAGAAAACTGTTTGAAGTATATTACTTTTAAGATAGGATTAGGTAATGAAGTTGATTTTACTGAGTTGCTCTTTGATGCCATAGTTCTGGAAATCCATCCAGGACCCTCTAAAGGGAAAGCCTTGCAACATTCACTCACGTTGTTTTCTAGGGATGTAGTTGACGCCACACTTCATGAGAAGGAGATTATGGGTCAGGACACAAGAGAGGAGAAAATTGAACAACACCTCTTTCTTCAATGACTTTTTGACCTTGGAAATTAAAGACATTCTACCCAAAGATGGAAAAAAATGTTCTACAACCAAAAAAAATGTTTCAAAAATGATTTCAAAGGGCGTGTGACAGAACTAGTCGTCTATGTAATCAGTGTTTACATTGCATCTACATTGCTGGGGACAACAGAACGCCCTCCTTTCCTCTAAACAGCTTCCCTTCTGATCAGATACAGGGCCTTAAATGCCTACATTAGAACTAGATTACTGGTTAAAAATGTTAAATGCCAGAAGACTCAAGATTAGAAAATGAAAATGTGGTACCTAAAGCTGATAATGAATAGATCTCAGAGCAGCTCAAATATATGTTTGATAAATTGATTCTTGAGGGAGTAGGAACCAGGTCAACTACAATTTTATAAAGTGCCTGGAAAAGAGCTGGAACATAAGATGCTACCAGGAGGGCAGGCCTGTTTGGAATGGAAATCAGGAAGATGGTAGAGAGAAATAGGGGACATCTCCATTTAGAGAGAAGAGGAGAGAAATAAAAGAAAGGGACAAAACTGACTGATGAAGGAAGGGAGCACACATAGAAGGGAGGGTGGCACAAATTAATAGCTGACTTGACAATTTGTTTTAATTCCTGGTGCAAAAGCTCGAGAAGCTACACTGGGATTTGTTCCTTCTAGTGGAAGAACTGTCGTTGGCCCTGCATGCACTAACTCAATGGCTGGGATCTTTGGCTAGAACTGCTGAGAACCTACGGTCTGTGAGGGAAGTCTTTCCCTGCTCTCCCAGAGAAGGAGCATGAGAAGAAAGAGTGAGGCCACTGCTACAGGCTCACCAGACATCTGGCAGGAACGCCTCCGCAGGCATGTACACACCCATGCCCATGACATACGGTGGCCTGTCTGAAACACCTACTCACACCCAGGATCTAAGCACCAAGTCAGACCAGGCCATGCAATCCCAGCATCCAGCCAGCTCATGCCATGAGAGAAGGTCAGTCCATCTGGAAGTTGGCCTTTATCCCCAACAGCCTAGACATCTGCATGACAGATCACAGTGTTGATGGAGTTTGGTGGCTGCTTTGAGACACGAGGAACCGTTCCTACGTGTCATAAAAGGCACATTCTTGAAGACAATGTGGGCCAGGCCATGTAGTTCAGAGGATGAGCCTCTCAGGACTGGATTTTATTTCCATCCGTTTACTTGAAGGCAGCATAGATAAAGCCACATCTGTATGACTCCTGCAGCCCCTGGTGGGTGGTGCTGAAAGAAGATACACAGGGTTGTATCTGCTGCGTCTTTGCTGTTTGCCTCACCACCTCTCCCTGTCTCCTACTGGACCTCATCTTTCATCATCAAAAGGATCCTGTGCTTACGCTTCTCGAGGAGCATAAACAAATGAAGTTGCATGCATTACTGATATAAAGATAATAAATGTTGTTACGTGAGAAAAATAATATGCATATGCATTATTTAGGCAAACATTTCCATGCACTTGCTGTCACAAAAATAGCCCAAATGGGTTAGCCATGTGAACAATAAATCATGGAACCAATTTCAGGGAAAACAAGTTTTACTTTGAAGATTGCATTCAAAACATACTCGTATGCACTTAAAATCAGCTAGATATGAAAACTTGAGCATTCAACAAATTAGATAGCACTTGAATTCAATGAAATATAAAATTCCCCAAATTTAAAACCAATTTTTATTTTACCCAAGTTTTTTTAAGACAAAAAATTAAAAGGTAGTTAACACCATACTGTTCCTTGATATTTCCCTCCCAAATAAAGCCAAAGAAAATAAATAACACATTCAGAAAGAATTCATATGAAAGAAACCTTCCTTAGCCCTTGGTGGCCTCTCCATTTTCAAACGAAAAGAAGCTGATGGATCAACTCAGACCCTCAGGCACAGTCAAGGTATGCCTCCCAGGTTTGCAAACACCTCCCAGCTCAGTTGGACATTCCAGTTCCTGTGAGATGCTCCTCTGGTCACCATCTTTATTTCCTTTAACCAAAGCAGCCCAATTATTCTGTGGTCTGAGCCAATGACAAAGCAAAGAAAGGGCAAGTCAATCATGCCATGAATTCCGGGTGTGTGTGTGAGGGGGGTTATCCACAGGCAAACCAAAAGTAGTTCGGATCTAAATTAATCTACGATGAATTTAGGGCCTTTGAGTAGGGTGGCCTAGCCTATTAAGAGACCATTGGCAGGATTATCCCCAATGCATGTCAGAGAATCACAGAATTAAGATAGCTGTGTGGATCCACCATAGAAATGAAATTGCTCAGGGAGAGCTGCTCTGACTATGAAAAGAGATATTCCCCAAATGTCATCCACATAAAACAGAGCGCAGAATGCTCTTCAGTGTGACCAAGCGGTCTGCCCCATGTCCCCCTGGACATTGTAGGAGTGGCAGGTCTCGTAGATGCTTTGGATAAACCTGGCTTTTCATCTTCTCTCTTCTTCCTTGCTTTAATTTTTGATCATAGCCAGTTAGCTCTGAGAACAAGTGACGTGAGCAAGCACGTTTCCGAAGACCAAGTCCCCCTGGTCCCACTGTCTTCAACAAGGCAATGGGAATCCACACGAAGTGGTCAGGATCCTTTGAATAGCCTTCTTCACGGAAGCCTGCAGGGGACCCAGCAGGCACACAACAGATCATACGTTCTCAGGCTCCCTGCTCAGTGTGGGACGGGCTCAGCCAGGCTTCCTGCTGTCTTCCTTCCCCTTCATGCCTGTCTAAGCACCCGAGCCAGAAGGAGCTGCTGGGGATCTGATTCTTTAAATTACATTCAAGAACATGGTGAAAATGACAATATAACTAATGGTATTTACATTTTCGGAGCCAGAGTGAAACTTTTTCATCGCCACAAACGTTTGCTAAAGCCCCGACTTTCAGTGCTGAAAGCACCCCTCAGAGGAATTACTTAGTAAGCCAAGTTCCAGTTGCAGGAAGCAGAGAAGTCGTTTATGTCCATTTTTAAGGCATAAGCTGGTTTATGACACCAAGTGGCTAAAACATGACAGAATTGCTCCAATCAGAAGTTGGGGTGAGCTCTGTTCTCAGGTCTTTTATCTGTAGGTGTGACCAGAGCTGCTGACACTAGTAGGTTCAACTGTTTGGACCAGAAGCATCCCCCAGCCCTGCCATCAGGCCACAGCCAGGTCAACAAAAGCAGTGATTAAATGTATTTACCTTGGACCAGTTTTGTTAAAGAAACCAATGTTTAGAGGGTCTGAAAGATGCCTCCTCATTGTACAGGACCACACTGGAGGTCAGATAGAACAGTCTCATTAGAAGCTTCTTCCTTTCCCCTTCCCTCCATAGGTTCTCAGAAGACACATCAAGGGATTCAAACTTACCCAAGTGCAAGAAGCCAAGAGAGCTGATAACAAAATGCCAAAGTTTTCCCAAACCCTGCTTGTGCCTTCCCCGCTAAAAACCAAGGGATGCTTGCAAAGATCTCTCAGGGCACGTGAGGTACATTGCTACAGCTCAGAAACGTTCTGTGAATTCATTATACTGCAGCAGTACAAAAACCTGTTTTCTCCACACCCCCATACTGTCTGCTTGTCTTTCTCCTTATACGCAGTGACTCGTGCCTTAAACTCCCAGCCTGCACCATTCCTGTGCGCGCGCGCGCACACACACACACACCCCTCTTTGCAAAGGTGGAGCCTATTAAGTCTAGTAAGGCTCATTTTGGGAGCCACCTTTCCTGACAAGCCTCCTTGACATGCCCCCAAATTGGACTTCCTGAGACACACAGATAGCTATGTGTGCTCCTCTGGTTTATAAATCATTCATCCCAGACTGTAATTGTCTAAAGAAGGACCACGTCTTAATGCTCATGCTCAGGATATCTGTTGAACTGAACCAAATATAGCCTAAAGGAAATACTTTGATTTCCAATAGAAATTTCTGAAAATCTGCTTCCCTGCCAGCATTCCTTATGTGACAGACTGGCACCACCACCACCCATCACTCCAGCCAAAATGTTGCCTATCCGCCACCCATACGTCACACAAAGTTCTCCCCTTTTAACCGCCTACCTCCTAGTTTAGGGACTCATCGTGTCTCACCTGGACTACCTGAGGGGCCTCCTGAAAATCCCATCAGCTCTCCACTCACTGAGACGATGCTCTGGTCACATGACCCCATTGCTTAACACCGACCCATAGTGACATCTGCCCTGGAGCAGATCTTCTCATCTAGTGCCACAGCCACTGGGACCTGTGTTGGAATGAGTAACAGGGATCTTGGCAGCCCTTCCACTCTTGGAGCAGTTGGGCGGAAACGAAGATGTCCCCAGATGTGCTAGCTTCAAGCAGCCCTGTCTATTTACCCGAGTCCTCAGACAAATGTTGTTTCTGAATGTACTATTTTTACATCAAACACTTTGGGAAGTACTGCCCTAAAACATAAAACCCAGGGTTCTTAGCATGACCACGAGGCCCTCCACGCCCCATGTTTTACCCTTTCCCTTCATGCCACATGGCTTACGGTACAGCCATAGGGACAGAGCCCTTGGCTGCCGTGGTGCTTTGTTCTCCCCTACCTGGAACACCCTACCTGGAACACCCTACCTGGAACACCTTACCCACCCTGTGTAGCCAGGCCCACTTGGAACTCTCCCTTGAGGCTCATCACTATATGCAGATTTCCCATCCTTCTGCCCCACATTAATCTTTTCAAGGCTGGCTTGCTCAAAATGAATCTGAAAGGGAACCACAGTGAAGACGGATTTCATGCAAGTGTTTGTCATCCAGTTGGGTTCATTAAATCTAATACAGCAACATGGCTCTAAAGCCCAAAAGGTCCCCTTAAAGGTCTAAATGTCTGGGATCTTAATTTAAGGTTGGCATAATTACCAGCACTGGTTTCTTGTCCCTGTTTATTCATTCTTGGCCATTTAAACAGTGTCATTTTTCAGAATGAAAATCCCGGGATCTGAAAATGCTTGTACGTCAGAATTTAGAATCGGAGATAATTTGTTCCTGAGGGTTATGTTTGGAGGACGTAGTTAATTGAAATATCTTGGCGCCTGTCCCCCCAGGCACTCTCCTTCTCCCACATCAAGAGATTTCCAGCGCATGCTGAACTATCTTCTCTATTTTTCTGCGAATCTATAAGAAATTTAGTATTAAAATTTTTTTTAATTAAGAAAAAGAGATTTCCAGTGCACATCCCTGATACTTGTCAGATGCAGATGAATGTGACTAAAAGCAGCAAAGAACAGAAACTCAACAAGGAAAAGCTACTTACACAGCTGTTGCAACCATGAGACTTGGTTTGATTTTATTTATGCAAGAAAAATATAAGGACTACTTATCTGGTTATTTTTCTTAATTAGGTGGATGTATTCGTGGGTGTTTACATAATTCTCTTTCCCTTTTTGTATGTCTGAAATATTTCAAAATAAGAAAGACTTTTTTTCCAGTCAACATAGTTTATCCATGTCCAACAAAAGGTGAGGAAAGAGGCCTTCTGGGTCCTTCTCATTTCATCGAGAGGTACCCCATCACAGGCTGATGGTCAGATGCTCAGGAACACTCAATAAATTAATAGGGGGAGAACTATCACCTGAAGAGTTAGTGAGACATGGGCTACCCTTTTAACAAGTAAGTGTTGTTGTCAATGTCAAAGATTTATTTTTCTTTCTAGTTCAGAACCTTCAAACATTCCTATTTTCACATGAAGAGAGGGAGGAACTTACTTTTCCTGAGCATCATGTGCAATGAGAATCATAATAGTGCTTGTTCTTCATCAACGATGTTTGTCCCTTATCAGATTCAATCTTCATAGTTAATAGCATAATCAAAGTAGGCATTCTATACATGTAGATAGAGCAATATTAACCCATTTTTAATATATACATATATATCAGAACCAACACAAGTTGCTAAACCAGGTTATGTACATTAATGAGAGAAATGGGACATTTTCATTTCAAGTCATCTAAGTCTGCAGGAGTTTGGCTTTGAGAACCCATTGAAAATATCTCATGTGAATAAAATGAGGTCACTATCACTGAAACACTTGATTAGTCTCCATTATGATCAAACATCAGACAAAAATCATTGCTCAACTATAGCCCATGGCCAAAAACAGAAAATGCAATCCAACTGTTCAGCTGATTTCCCCACTTTCTCTCATCCCTGTTTGGATTAGTAGGCCTGAATAACCCTCTGACCACTCTGCCTTCTATTGCTTCTAGGATTAAGAATGAAAAAAAATGTACAAAGAAAGGTTAAACTAAACCCTGGAGAAGATACATCACAAAAACTATAACCAAGCCACCCAAATTTATGGAATTGGTTCATGAAGAAGAGCCTTCATCATTCACCCTCCATGGTTATCCATGATTAAAAATGTTCAGACAGAGTCTGGTTAGCCTTATTGGGTGCAGCCATGACCAATAAATAACCACTCACAATTTCCCCTTTTGCATCGTTTCCCTTCTGCATCCATCCCTCTTTGATAAAAGTGAACTGAAAAGGAATTTAAAGATAATCTAAAGGAATCAAAAAGAAACGAACCAGGGAGCTTCTGGTTAAGAGGGTGGAGTATCAAAAGACTGTGCTTACCTTCTCTCAAAACCCCATCAAAATTATAACTAAACTACAAAACAACTGTCAATGAGAATCGCCTGAAGTCTTGCTAAACTGAAGCCCTACTACTAAAGACATACAGAAGAAGCCACTTTGAGACTGGTAGGAGGGGCAGAGATGTGGAACAGGCTGGTCCCACACCTGTGTGTGAACATTAAATTAGGCAGGCATATCTCAGCTGTGGAGGTCTCCCCTGTAGAAGCAAGGGATCTCAGTGCCACACCAGGCTGTCATCCCAGAGTTCCAGTGCCAGGGAGGGAAGTCCCCATAATTTGTTGTTGTGAAAACCAGCAGAGATTGTGGAGGAGGGCAGCTCCCCTTTGAGGGACGGCACACGGACTTACCGATGGAATCACTGGCTCTGAGCTCTAGCGCTGGAGCAGCAGCAACTCAAAAGGAAAAAAGAACATTCAGGGAGGAACTGAGTTGTCTGGCTGCAGGGTGAGTGCTGGAAGGGCAGTTTTCTCCCAGACAGAGGAGCTGGCAGAAGCCATTGTTTCTTTATTGAGCCCTCCCCTTTCCCAGCATGCAGACACAGGTGGGAGCCATATATGAATCTCTATCAACCTGGTTAATGACGTTCATTTGCCCTACCTGGTGATTCTGAGACCCCATCTGACCCAACTTTCAGGCACATACAAACCTCTTCCAGTGGCTTTTTCTACAAACTGCCTGCATTGGCTCATGCTGCAGACTTTCCTAAAGTCTACCAAAGGTTCACAAAACCCAGACAAGCAGCATCTGGCTTCAGTATGTCCTGTACCTCTGAGTGAGCAGCCCTAATCCCGACACTAGTGGCAGCTGGCCTTGGTTCGCGGCTTGGCCTCTCAAGGCACCTCCAAGCACAGTGTGGGCGGCAGCCATCTCCAGATTGTTTTGTGGCTCATGCCAGGTGTCTCCAGTTAGGTCACAGGCTCTGGCTGAAATTGCCCTGCAGTGAGTCCCCTCTCAGGTGGCCCTGGGGCTGGCTCACCCACTGGCCAGCTTTGAACTGAGTTGGAGCATCACCTAGCCACCTCCAAGGATGGCACACACAAAGGCCAGACTGGGCAGGCACCAGAGCTCTGCTAAAGTGAATCCTTTACCTCCATAGGGTCAGCCTATCCACAATAGCTTCATCACTATAGTAATGGCCAGTCCTCACAACCAACAAGCCCGACAGTCAATCCCTCTGATTGATGTGCAAACAGTAACCAAGGCTTAACTATAACATGAGGGCACACACAACCCAAACAAGAGACACAGCTGGAGTGTGCAGCTCAGGTGACAAGGGGATTGTGCCACTGGGACCGACAGGACACCTACTACATAAGGACACTCTACTAAGACAGGGAGGTATAGCAGCCCTACCTAATACGTAGAAACAAACACAGAGAGGCAGCCAAAATGATGAGACAAAGAAACATATCCCCTCAAAAGAGAATAGAACAAAGCTCCAAAAAAAGAACTAACATCATGGACACAAGCAATCTACCAGAAGCAGAGTTCAAAACGCTGATTATAAGGATACTCAATGATCTCAGGGAGAAATTCAACAAAGAGAATAGGAAACATAAAAATGGAGATAGAAAAAATAAAAGAGAACCAGTCAGAAATAAAAAATAAAATAACTGAAATGAATAATACATTAGAGGGAATCAACAGATTAGATGAAGCAGAGAACAGAATCAGCATTTCAGAAGATAAAGTAGCAGCAAACACCCAAACAGAATAGCAAAAAGAATAAAGAATCCAATAACGTGAGGATAGTTTAAAGGGCCTCTGGGACAACATCAAGCATGCCAACATTTACATCATAGGGGTACCAGAAGGAGAAGAGAAAGAGCAAGGAATTGAAAACCTATTTGAAGCAATAACGGCAGAAAACTTCCCTAACCTGGTGAAGGAAATGGACATACAAACCCAGGAAGCATTGAGAGTCCCGAACAAGATAGACCCAAAGAGGCCAACACCAAGACACATCGTAATTAAAATGTCAAAGGTTAAATACAAAGAGGAAATCTTAAAAGCAGCAAGAGAAATGCAGTTAGTTACCCATAAGACTATCAGCTGATTTTGCAACAGAAACTTTGCATCCCAGAACGGATTGTCAGGAAATATTCAAAGTGATGAAAAGCATGGACCTACAACCAAGATTAATCCACCAGTAAAGCTATGATTTAGAATTGAAGGACAGATAAAGAGCTTCCCAGACAACAAAAAACTAAAGGAGTTCATCACCACAAAACCAATATTACAAGTAATCTTAGAGGAACTTAACAACAACAACAACAACAACAACAAAATAAAAAAATATGAATAAGAAAATGGCAATAACTACATATGTATCAACAACTACATTAAATGTAAATGGATTAAATACTCCAATTCAAAGACAGGGTGGCTGAATGGATAAGAAAACAAGACCCTTACATATGCTGCCTGCAAATGAATCACTTCAGATCAAAAGACACAACACAGACTAAAAGCAAAGGGATGGAAAACACTTTTCCATGGAAATCTAACCAAAAAAAAAAAAGAAAGAAAAGAGTGGGGGCAGTGATACTTATATCAGACAAAACAGAGTGTAAAACAAAGGCTATAACAAGAGACAAAGAAGGTCCTAGTAATCCCACTTCTGGGTATTTATCTGAAGAAATCCAAACACTACTTCAAGGAGATGTGTGCACCTGTAACCTCATTGCAGTATTATTTACATTAGCCAAGATTTGAAGGCAACCTGAGTGTCCCTGAATGGATGAATGATAAAGAAGAGGTGCTACATGTGAGTATATACAACAGAATATTACTCAGCCATTAAAAAGAATAAAACTTTGCCACCTGTGACAACATGGATGGACCTAGAGGGTGTTGTGCTGAGTAGTAAGTCAGACAGTGAAAAACAAATGTCATATGATTTCACTTACAAGTTAAATCTGAAGAACAAAATAAACAAACAAAACAGAAACAGACTCTTAGATACAGAGAACATTTTGATGGTTGCCAGATGGTTGTGGGGTTGGGGTGTAGGTGAAAGAGGGGAAGGGATTAAGAAGTACAAATTGGTTGTTACACACTAGTCATGGGGGTAAAGGGTATAGCATAAGGAATATAGTCAATAATATAGTAATAACTATGTATAGTGTCAGATGGGCACTAAATCTATCAGAGTGATAGATGGGAGGGGGATTGGGGGCAGGGTGAAAAAGTGAAGGGATTAAAAAATACAAATTGGAAGTTACAAAATGGTCAATGGGATATAAAGTAGAGCATAGGGAATATAGTCAATAATATGGTAACAACCAGGTATAGTGCCAGGTGGGTATTAGACTAGTTAGGGGATCACTTCTTAAATTACATAAATGTCTAACTATTGTGCTGTACACCTGAAATTAATATAAAATAATATTAAATATCAAACAAGAAAAAAAAGAAGAAACCAATCAGGAAATGTCAACTGATTTGCCCTTTCAGTACAGTGCGGGGCATAAATGAGATTGCAAGTGTGAAAGTGTTTGCAAACTATGTCTCAGTATACTGTGCAAGTAATCTCACTAGCAGCAGGGTGTCTAGTCTTCTGATTCTTATTCTTGTCCATACACTACCCCTTTGTGTTACGGATAAGTAAAAGTGTGGCCCCAAATGCTTAAACAGTGTGAACAAGGCCACCAAGTACACCTGGGACCGTCTCCTAAATTAAAGCTTTTTTTCCAAGGGCAGCACTGAGGCAGTGACCTGGCTGCCTCGGGTCCCGGATACTGAGGTGTTTAAGACCTGAGCGCAGCAATAACCACCACACTCCCTGGTTTCCCAGCCAGTCACTATTACACTGTGCACCTATACAGTTCATTTACACAACTAGAGATGTCCCAGTAAAAAATGAAAATTCATCTTTTAGCTGTCATGAGTATATGTTAAAGGAACACAAATGCCTTAAAAAGCAATGACAATATGCTGACTGTCAAAAATTTGGGAGTCTGCTATTGTCTATTATTAATAATAAAACTCTTCATCAAAATAAAGTATTGTAGGGTATACAAAATATATCTAAATAGAGCTGTCAAAACTTGATGAGCCGGAAGTTGGCATAGCTTATTTATAAAGTACAATACAGCGCATCTTGAAATAGAAAATGCATTGTTTTAAATCGTAAGCTTTTTATTTACTACAATGCAGAACATTTTATTTTTAGACATCAGTGGGTTTTGTTTTGTTGACATTTTCACTTGTTCAGCTGAAAATAAAAGTCAAGAAAATCACATGGTGACTAATAGTAACCTATCAGGACATTAGAGCAAGTATATAGACCATTTGGACTGATGTTAAATTGACTGGTCAGTAAAGGCTTTCTTTCTAATAATTATGACAGAGTAACAGTCAAATAGCGTTGCACTAGGAATCCTCTAGAAATAATTAAAGGCTTTTGTTTTATACATGGAATAGTCACAGAATGTAAATGGCTCACATCATCTCATCAGATTTGCCCATCCTAAATTGCTCTGAGCTTCAGAGAAATGGATGTTTTTATATGTTGTGCAACAGTTTCTCCAAATATCTCCTCATGCTCAATAAAACTAACATGTCACTCAGACACTCCTTAATCTCAGTGTGTGGTGTGTAAGTAGACACATCCATCATAAACACATATATAATTAGGAAATTCAAGGAATATGCAAAGATGGCAAGAAATCATTTGATTCTTTGGTTATGCTCTAGGGACAAATATATATTTCTTGGCCACTAGCCAACCAGTTTTGGAAATAATATCAGACCCTGACCCAATAAAGTCCAACAACCTATGCCTTGTTTTACATGCTCATTAGGGTCTGTCACCAATCAGCAACCATCTCTCTCAAGCATACATTCCTTTCTTTGGAATCATGAAACACCCTAGATAAATTTGCCCTTCTCCAGAGAAACACATTTCTCACTCAACTGCAAATCCCAATTCAAAGCTAAAACTAACGCAGGCAGGCAATTTAGGTTCTTTAGAAAACTTCCTTAAAAAATGACAAATGTATGTGATGTTAAAGCCATCTGATATGTCTGCATGCTGCCTTATTAAATTAAAAACACCTGGTTTATTTATACAATCTATCCAATGGCTTACAGATTAGGATTCTACAAACAATACATGTCTTATAGCAAAAAATATACACATAATAATCCACCTATAGTTTATATAAATGATGAAATGTTTCTGAATATATCTATATATCTATATATGTACACATATATACTCTGTGTGTGTGTGTGTGTGTGTGTTTGCTGAATCAGCACACAACTACCGCAGTCCTTCATTGGCTCTTCCACTTCAGTGTCAGGGACACCAGGTTTCAAAGTCTTACGCTGCTAGACAAAGGTCACCGCTGAGGACAAAGGACTGGCTTGATGCACCTTCCCTTGTGGAGGACCAAGTTCGCTGGACAATGACAACCTGCAACACACGGCTTATTGCATGGACCAATCTCATTCCAGTTGTCACAGGTCTTGGTACATCCTGGACCACAGGTATCATACACAGCACCATGCTTACACTGGGTGGCTGGAAAGAAAGAAAAAAGGCGACACAGGTGAGATGGAAAGAAATGGCCTCAGGAATTCGCCCTCAGCCTGACGCCATTCCACAGGCTCTCATCACTCACTGCATAGGCTTTTCCCCAGCATGGGTTCACTTTTGCATTTTAACAAAGGAATCCCAAATACCCACCATTCCTCAAACATGCTGAGAATCGCCTGCACCTTAAAAAAAACATCAAAGGTCCATCTTCTGGGTCAATGAACTTCAAAAGAAAATCAAATGAAAAGCTTTTTATTCCCAGATAAGACAAACTGTAAATTAGTAAAGCTACAAGAAAATCTATCAGGGTATTTAGTTGTTTATAATAGTATGCAAAATTAACGCCAAAGAGTCCTTCAAGCCACTGAGCTGTGATGAATAGGAATATTTTGTGCAACCTTACCAATATTCAAATAGACAGAATTACACGTCCAGAAAAAAAAAATGCCTACCAAAGATATTGGAAACGTGTTACATATTTTAATGGCAGGGTTTCTGTGTTGAATTAATCAAATTGAGGCAAGTTAGGGCAAGAGTAAAGCCAAACAGACAAAATCAGATGTGTGACCGGGGAGAGGAAAATAGGTGGCTGGCTGAGCCAGAGAACCTAAAAATGATGATGTAGACAAATCAATTTGCTATATTTGTTAACTTCGAGCTAACCTGAGTTTGTCAATATTCTGAGAGTTCCTGAAAATGCATGAATAAATTTGTCTAAACAAATACAATGAATATTCTGGACGTTTTATGACACACAGACTTTCCCATCTAAGTTCTTTCCAGTGATAGTCAAACAGACCAACCCTCATTTTCATGAGCAAGAATGTTGTTGGCACTAGGAATTTAGAGGAGGGACTCTGCGAGAACACCGGTGACAATCCAAACTTCACCTGAAGTGCTCCAAACAAAATGAACGACAGTGGAAGATTATCAATTTAAATGGCTCTATTGTTGGTCATGCCATATGCAGAATAACACCTGGGGAAGAATCACGTAATTGTAAAATGGAAAAACAGAACTGGTTTTCAAGCAAGTGAGCCTTACTTTGAGAATTTTAAATAACATATTTACAATGACCACAGAGCATGTATGTTTGACCATGTCCAACGAACAGTAAGAACCATAAAAGTAAATTCTATGAAGGCTCCTCAAATACCCACTACGTTAGTTTAAAAACAACCGAGACCAGAGGTGCCCACTCCAGAGAGCAGTCAGTGATCTCTCACAAGTTCTCGCATGTTATTAGAAAACGAGCCATATAAAACATAGAGTTTTGAGAAATATCTAAGTGGAACCAACTTCATAATATTTGGCTCTCTGATGATCATTTTTCTGTATGGATTCAGTTCATTTCCAGGGCACTGGACTTTTCCTGGTTATTTCCCTACACCCTATTTGTCCCTTTTAAACTATGAAACATACCTATGTTAGTGAATTTGAGTGTGCCATTTGTTTCATGCCTTGATCCTGACTGATAGACTAAATAAGTCAAAAAGTTACTTACTACCCTTTAAGGTTGCATGCCCTAATGTTACCTCCACAATGGAACTTTATGAAGTTGTTTCAGCTTTTCATCAGTTAATTCTACCCCTTAGGCTACTAGGGACCTTGGGGACCTGTCTTCCTCAGTTAGCACTTTACTGGAGCAGTTCCCACCAAAATTTTCAACAATGACTATATCTGCTGACATACTGGCAATCCTCATTATTCCATGGTCTCTCCACAAAATACTTGGTCTTTTTGTCGTTTTATCTTATGACACTGAACTCTCCAGGTGCTTCCGCTAACACCTTGAGAACACCTCTCTTGAGCTTCTTTACCTACTCGCTGGCACTAAGTGTTCAAATTACCTCCAAGACTCTTCTCTCTTCCCTCTACATTGCTCTCTCTCTCTCTCTCTCTCTCTCTCTCTCTCTCTCTCTCTCTCTCTCTCTCACACACACACACACACACACACACACACACACACACACACACACAGCAGTTACCACAGTTTAATCTCCAATTTCCAGAGAGATCCGAAATATATTATCGTCAGTTCTGATTCTCTTTCCAGTCTCCTCATTTTCCAAGTCTTAATTCAAACTGACCTCCTTCAAGTAGCTTACTGGATCTCCCCTAGGATACCTTCCCTCATCTGCATTCCACAGCACTTTTAATATTATTGTTATTTGTTTATTTGTTTTAATCCCACAATTCGAGTGCAGCTGTAGTTCTTAATCAGAGATGCTCGTGAGCATCTCTGAGTGTCTTTTTAAAAAGATATGTATTCCTAAGCCTCATTCCCTAAAGACTTTCGCTCTGAGTCTGTAGTGGGGCCCAGGTAGCTGTAGATTTTAAAAACTCCAGGTGTCACTATGCAAGCACTCCTGGTTGAAGACAGTGAACCACCGAGACCTGGGCTCTTGGGGGCAAAATCCTTGTTTCTATGACCCAAGGTTCTGGCACAGGGCCAAGCACAGAGGAGAAGCTTCATAAATGTCTGTGTTTGTTGGATGATGATTTAATCTTAATGACATTCAATCCATCATCCCAGTTCCCAGTGTGGATTACATTTGGCTGGCCTTGAGTTCATTTTCCACTCTGCTGCTTCCAGAACATCTCTTTCAACTCGCTTTACCCTCCAGATATCTACTTTGCTCCCCTTCCAATTTGCAAAGATCCCGTTAGTATGAAAACTCTGCAGCATTTCCTCCTTCCCACCAGTGTTCTTTCCTTTCCCCTCATTTTCTTATAGATAAGAACTCCCTGGTGTCTTTTCCTCTCTCTGACCTCTCAATTCTTTTTTTCTCTCTCTACCACTTAACTTACTAATGCTCTTCTGTGACATCTTACCTTTGACTATCAAACACTGATATTTCCCTCAATCTATAGGTAGAAAGTAGAATGTAGAAAATTAAGAACTGCTAGGGGAAGAAAAGATCTTACATCGTATAATTACCATCTCCGTTTCAATTCAAATTAAATCAATAAACATCCACTAAGTATCTGCAGTGTAGACGACATCCTCTTAGGCCAAGGAATCAAATGTGAACCTGATGTCATTTCTGACCTCCAGTTAGAGGATCCTGGGCTTACAACCAGACAGGTGAAGATGACACATAAACAGATTCTTCATAAGATGTAAGATGTATCATATAAGATAAAGAAAGCAAAGTACCGTGGAAGAGTAAGAGAGTGACATCAACTCAACTTTTTGGGGGGAGGGATCAAGGAAGACTTCAGAGAACTGATCCCACTTAAGTCTTAAACGGCGAGTCAAAATTGTCAGACAGACAATGGCAGGAAGAGAGAACAAGCAGAGAGAAAAGTAAGAGCAAAGGCAGGCAGGCGTGGCGGCAACAACAAGCATCTGGTGTTCAACCAGGGAAGGGCGGGTCCTTTGCTTGATGGAAGGAAGTCTGACATTTGAGGAGGGAGAGTAGGAGACAAAGGCAGAGAAGTAGAAACAGGTTGCAAGCCTTGGCAAAGGGGAGTTTTGGAAGGGTCTGAACTGGGGGAGGGACATGATTGAGTTTGCCTTCAAATTGGCACTTTTAGACAAACCTAGAAAGTTAACATTGGCTTGGACACTGTTTCACCTTTCTGTGAATCCAATTTTTTTCCAAACTTATAAAAGGCAAATGATAATTTTGTAAAGCATAAATGTGATTTGATCTGCACACATGCATTTAAAAAGAATTCATTTGGTTTAAGATTTTTCTACAAAACCAGGACATTACCAAAGTGGTTCGAGTTGGCATGTATTTATTCTCAAAGGGGGCACACAAGAGGCTACTGGTAATGCACAAATAGCATTATGTGTTACTTTATGTAGCAACACATGTTGGCTTTCTCAATAAGTTCAATAAACAAGTGCCCTCTGGAATTCAGCTGTCTCCATGTCCCCCCACTGGGGGCTGAAGGTCACAGTTTGAACTTTATCTCTTATACTTTTACAGGAGGTACCAAGTCAGCCAAGACAAAGCTCAGGGTGTTTGAGTAAGGCAGAGATGCTGCAGCAAAGGGGTTAGATATCACCTGGAACTTGCAGAATAAAACAAGCTGAAACTGCTCCCAGAACCCAGCAGATATCTGAGGTGCTGCCGAAAGACACACACCATTCTGAATATCCCAGCACCTTTTCTACTTATACAATGTATCAGTGAAATTGCAGGGACAATGAGTGTCAGTTATAGGCAAGTGGCAGAAAGTCTCCTAAGAGCAGGATCAAAACAGAGTTACAAGGTCGAAGGTACCAAGTAACATCAATCATAAGGAACAAGTGAACAGAAATTGGAAGTATCTAACAAATGCTTGAATAAATCAGTTGATGCTTACGTATGTATACAAATAAATACATATTCATAGTTAAATATATTTTCCCACAGTGCTCTCGCTTGTCTGTGTTCTCATAATCATTAAGAACAGAGGCCACAAAGCAAATTGACCTGGCTTCAATTCCCAACTTTCTCCTTTTTGAGCTCTGTGACTTTTAGCCAATTTCTTAAATAGTCTAAGCCTCAATGTCCTTATCAGTAAAACACGGATAAGAGAATGTTACCACATAGCTTACAATGTGAATTTAGCAAAATACAATGTAATAAAAATGCTAGTGGAGTCCTTGGGGCAAGGAGGTGCCTAGAAAATAGTAACTATAAATATACATCATCATTCTTAAACTTTTCTAGATCTTGCATATTGTATTGTATTCAGTAACTCACAGCCAGGCTGGAGGTCCAGCCAGTGGGCATGTATACTGTATCCGTTGTCATGATACCGTTAAATCCAGCCTAGACTTGGAAAGTCACTTGTTCATTTAGACTTTCAAGTCTGGCTGGCCTCTTATTTATTCAACTTCCCAGCTTTTTACACTGGAAAATTTTTCTTCTCTGTATGAAGTGGCCTTAAGTGTTGTCATAAGTCAAAAGATCGGGGAGCTAAAAATCAAGTAACAGGTATTTTCACAGTCTTCAGTATTCCAGATGAATCAGAAATGAGTCTGAGAGATCCTGCACGTCTCTGTAAATTTCTCCTGGACCAACTGTCAATCTGTGGAAGTTCATGGTTGTGTGTGTGTGTGTGTGTGTGTGTGTGTGTGTGTGTGTGTGTAAAAGGCTCTCCTGCAACCACATATTGACGGAGTTGTACTTCACTCAGATGGCTCCACTAACCGTAAGTGGGAAACGGAACCTTTCAGGAGCCATATTCCTTCTCCATTAGAAAAGTAATTTTAGCTCCTGAGTGCAGTCTCTGAAATCAGGATGTTGAGGTGAAACATGTCATCTTCAAATGCAATGTACACTTTGAAATGGTGCTAAATATAGCTCTGGGCCAGGAAGAGAGAGCTCGTATATTCTGTATCGAATACGATCCTTACCACAGCCCCACCGCAGATAATAAAATTAATGACGTTCTACTGCGCATTACATTACACCAGGATGGATGGACGGGGCTTGGCTCCATATAGTTTATTCATTTTCTGGTAGATTTGAGGGAAGGAGGACTCAGAATAGAGAATAGTCAAGATATGCTGAAAGGACCCCGTCCCTCAAAAATATCGCCCGTGCTATGCTACACCACACTGATGCATTAGGTAAGAGAGAAGCCATTTAGTCTCACCTTTCAGGAGCCTCAAGCAGACCTTAATGTGAGTTATTTGTATCAAATCAATATTCCTCTGAGCTTTGGTCAGCACTGACAGAGAGGTACTCTTGCTGCCGAAGGTGAACTCAGATGTAAAAATTGGACTTGGGTTTAAGGAGGAGAGAGCAAATCCCAACGGGAAGACAGAGGAGACAAAAAGGCTCTGGTGCTTTTCAAGGACACAGACTAGGTTAGTGACTGTGCCAAGGGGCAGCTTGAGGAGGCTTGAGGAACCCCCAAATACCTGACATCCTACTCCCCAAAGCCACCCAAATAACCATTCAAATTAACTCAGTGGTTTCATGTCGGGCTGCAGGTCAGAGTCACCTGAGAGATTTTACAAGATACACAAGGCCAATTAAAACAGGATATCTGGGCACAGGCCCAGGCATAGGTTTCTGGTTTTGTTTGGTTTTTTAACTCCCAAACTGACTCCAGTGTTCAGCTGGATTGAGACCCACTCATCTAAGTGAACGAGATGTCCACACACTGAAAACACAGCATCAAGACAATCCTTCGTGACCCTTCTTTCAACCAACCTGTCCGCTACCAACAGAGACATTCTCGAGTTAGCAATGCCAGGAACTGCCTTCTTTTCTAATGTCAGAGCTAAGGTTGTGAGCACTCGTGTGATGCTGTAACCCCCAGTCTCTTTGTTGCAGGCAAATCTGGACCTTTACAGAAAAAAGTTTCCTGACCCTTGAAGGAAATGACGAACATTCAGTCACCTCGTCTTCCAATCTAAATAGCAGCAGCTATTATTGACTGAGCATCTCCTATGAGTGGACACTCTTCAGAGGTTTCACACACACACATCACGAATGCTTTTAACTCTGCATAGCCAATATTGTTGTAAAATTCCCCAAGATCACTAGACCCTCTTCTCTCCTCACGCACTGCCTCCATCTTAATCCAACCCATGTTTTTTTAAAACTTTTTTCCACCACAACTACTGCCATAGCCTCCTGCCCGGTCATCTGCTTTCAATTGTGCCCCATCCAGTCTATTCTCTACACGGGGTGATCTTTGAAAAGCATAAAGGGGCTTGCCTAGAGCCCATCGTTGGCTTCCACTCCTCCTGAAATAAAAGCCAGATTCCTTCCGAAGGCCTTCAAAGTCCTCCCTGATCCAGTTGCTGCTTCGGCTTCACCCTCATTGTGTGCCCCTCATTCCCATGCCCACCATGGTCAACCCCCTCTGGCTCCCATCCCATTCGGGAGTGTGCTGTTTCATTTCTACGTATGGCCGTCTGGCCTTCTGCATGGAATGCCACCCCTGATCCAGGGCAGGCCTTCAGGCATACCACCTGCACAGAGAAAAGCTTTCCCTCTTCACCCCCTAAGCAATCGGTCACCCAGTCCCTCTCCATTTGCGTTCTGTTCCTCTGCCCTGTGTGTTTCCTTCATCACACTAACCATACTTAGTATGTACTACAGTGTCACTATGTTTTGTCTGGTTCTCCCACTGGATTGGTGGCACCTCAGTGACAGAGGGCCTCGTCTCTCACAGTCACCAGTGTACACACCGTGCTGAGCACAATGCCCAGTACGTAGACAGTTTGTAAGACATACTCTGGGATGGACACCGAAGTCCATTTCATAGTATTAAATAAGCTAATTAACTTGCCTGCGATCAAAGAGCTCTAACAACCATTACAGAAATCAGAGGGAAAAGAACTCTCTGTTAGGGTTTGTATCACAATCTCTCAAAAAAAACCCCAAATCACACTTTTCCCAAAGACCTTAAATGACTGAATTGTTTCGAATCTCCTTTGCTCCGCATAACCTACACTATAGCTGTGACTTTCCTGGGGCTAAGTACATCCAGCTGGTAGCTTGAGGTTGGGAGGATTTTGTAACAGTGGAAATCCGTACATTGTTCAAATAGACTTGTCACCAAGGATTTCTCTGAAGTGCCTTCTACCCTGCCCAGTGGGATGCCCGGTATTTTATCAAGTTGCAATCCAGTTGGGTCACTGGTGTGATTTCCTTTCGGCCAAGGGGGGAATGGCCACTCAAGTCAGCAGTCCCTGCCATTGCTGCCCTGGGCTTTGCGGTGAAACTTTGGTGGCTGGATCTCCCAGGAGAGTCTCACCTGCACAGTTCTGCTGAGGCTCCCAGTGGACGCTGATGCCCTCTCTCTGGCAGGCCCGAGTATATGCCAGGAATGACTCGCAGTAACAATTTTTATGGACGGGACATTCACACATGTCTGTCACGCAAGACCTGTGGGAACCAAGAGAAAGAAATGAACATTTAAACATATCAAACTATCAAACATCCTAACTGTGACTTGCAGAAAGTGGGTGGGTGGGTGAATGGGGAACAATGATTGGCCATTAAAGGTTGCTATTTTGAGTGAGAAACCTAAAAATGGTATGAAAAAATTTGCATGGAACCTATGCTGGATACTGTTGAACAATGTCCAATAGCACTTTCGGCAATAATGGAAATGTTCAATAGTCTCCACTATCCAAAGCAGTAGCCAGTACCTAAATCTGATTATTGAGCATTTGAAATGTAGCTGGTGTGACTGAGGAACCAAGCTTTTTACTTGATTTAATTTTAATTAACTTAGATATAAACAGTCACATGTGCCTTGTAGTTATTATGTTAGAAATACAGCTTTTAGAATACAGCCACCATCCAAGGTTCTGTCCTTTTGTGAATAGCTGTGATACAGGAATAATAGGTTCTACTACAACATAATCAGTGACCACCAGAATGAAAGCATAAAACCCTACGGCAACATCTTGAATCTCCATCTTTTAAGGAACATTGGACCCCATTTTTTTAGAACATGGTGTAACAAATTCCAAATAAAGCAGAACTTTCAGGTCCCTAATTAGACTGAAAGATAAAGAGGATGAACCCAGGGTCTCCTTAGCTTAACTTTAAATATGAAAATGATAGGCCAGGACATAAAGAGAACAGAAATATGTTTAAATACAAACAAACAAATTTTGAGACATGTTGACCTCAAAGACATAATAATGACCTTACATTGGAATGTAATATTATAATTTACAAAGCACTTTCACATGCAACCTGTCACTGAGTAGTAAACAGGACATCATACAGTCTCTGAGAAATGAAGAAGTCACTTTACAAATAAATAGATGTTCCCAAAGTCATATTAATAAGTGGCAAAAGAGTGAATGAAATTATATCTCCTAACTCTTACACTAGCGCCCTTTTTCTCATACCATACCCCTGCTCTCATCTTCAGCTTCTAGCAAGTTTACTGCCTACCAATTTTGACTTAACATTTATGCAAGAGGCCTCCAAGATTAATACAATTAAACTATCCTTTTTTCATTTTTTTTCCAGCAAAACCTCTTCTTGACAGAAACTAATTCAAGGCTGAAGGCAGAAAAAAATAATATTCAGATTTACAAAGAGCACAGATGACCTTGAAAAGTGATCAAGACCATTTTCTCTTGGTGGGACATGTATGCACATTGGATTGGAGAGAGTGAGCAGCTGGTGCTGTGTAGAAGCGGGCACACCACCTGCTTTAAACGGGAATGAACAGCAGAAACCATATTACAGGATCAACAGACCCACCATGTACCCCCAAAGTTATTACAGCCCAACACTCAAGGGCAGAGCCTTGGGAACTAGGAACTAACAGGGACAAAAGAGGAACACACCTGAAACCCACAGAGCCACTTCCAAGTCACCAAGTGAGAGATTTGCAGACTAATACACAATGACCAGGACAGAAAAACTGATCTTTCTCCTCTCTGCAATAATCAAGGCCGTTTTTCTTAATAGCTTCTCCCACTTGCATGACCGAAATCCTGTGAAGTCATGTTCACTAGCAAACCCTTTCAGGGAGGAGACACACGGGACTGTGCCTTTAAGTTCGTGTGGAGCCCCAGGCCTCCAGGAAAGGGAAAATAAAGCCTGTCCTGAAAATGGCCTCTAAACGTCTGAGTCTGAACCCTCCTCAATTTTCATTTCAGACTAACCCCTCCCATCACATTCAGGCTCAGACTTCACAGCGACATCTTTAGCTGCCCCAGGTTCTACTCTCAACTTCCGTTTCTATTTCACTCCCCCAGGAGACTTTTATCAGCCACCCTCCTTCTGGCCCATGAGGATTGGATCTCTTTTCTTTATACACAGCTCCCACTGAGGTGACATGAATGGCATGGCACCTACTGGGCCTGGGAAAATGACAGTATTTTATGGAAAAGAACTAGTCTTGATCCGAGGAACTGCATTGTCTAATTTGAAAGAACATCTAATGTAATTCTGTAAAATTGTGTGAACTGTAAACAAATAAAATTTCATTTGGATGAAAGGATTGTTGGTGAATGTTTTCCTTTCTTTTCTCTTTATTTCTAATGGTTGTCTAATGAAGCTATTTATACAATTTAAAATAACTTATGGACAGCTAAATCCAATTCATAGAGACTGTTGAGAGAAAAATGGTTGAAGCACACATTTGATAATTGCTATGTACAGGTATTCCACCCCACCCACAGACCACCTGTGCCCTCAGACACAATCAATAATATATCTACCCTCTAAAGCTAAAGATTTCAGCTTATTCTATTACTTGACACTCATGAGGAAAAACATGTGAAACAAAAATGTTTGTCAAAGCCAGCCCTTCGCTTGAAATATTTCACATATTTTTGAAGGCTTGAAAGATGTGTTTTGTCACAGAAGTTAAAACTACAAGACATCTTTTTTCACTTGTCACCTTCCTTGATGATTTTTACATGAAGTTGTGCCCAGCGTTTGTAAGAGAAGGGAGTATACCGTCCATACTCCACTGGCAGAAGTGTATAATCGTTAGCTGTCATGTCAAGCATTTTGCTATATTTAGCTTTTACATGGGTGATCGCATTTGTCCCACGTGGCAAAGAATCTGAGGGAGGTGTTACTACTAGCCCACTTCACAGATAGGAAAACTGAAGCTTGGAGACGTTAACACCTTGCCCAAGGTCACATGGCTGATGACAGGTCCAGAACTGTTATACTAGGACTGCAACTCTGGTCTTTCTGATCTCAACACCGATTTTCATAACTACATTAGAACTACATTAGAACACCTTTCTACAGAGCAACTAGCAACACTTACGAAATAGCCCTAAGAAAGGTTCTTATCGTTTGATAGGGAAATTCCACACCTAAGGAAATAGTAATTCATGTGGACAAAGACTTTATATACAGGGGTTTTAATCACAGTGCTATTTAAAATGAAAAGAAAAAATCTAATTTGCCTCCAATAGGGGCCTAATTAAAACAATTTAGGTGACCTCTACAATGAAATCGTCTATAGATATTACAACGATGTTTTAGAAACACATTTTAAAGTATTAGGAAGGAGGTTCAGGAAGGAGTCATTGAAAAAGCAAAGCTGTGTTTCAATATGGTGTGGTCACCCACAGAAACCAAAAATCATGGAACGTAGATAGGTCCAAATGTCCACAACAGTAAACTCTGAGTGGTAGAACTGTTGTTCTTTTATATTCTTCTTATCTGTGTTTTCTACAAGGAACTTTTCTAAACACATAAGATCACAGTGTATTTTTAAAGAAATGATAAGAAGAACATGGAACATAGGAATATTTAAATCAGAATTCAGAAACTAGAGTGAGGAAATAAGAAATCAAGCATGGAAGAAAATTCGAGTCTTTATTTGGAGGTCTTAATAAATATTTGTCGAGCTAAAATCTTCCCATCTGTGTATCGGAGGCTTCCTGACGTAGGCTCTGAATCACTTCACTGTATGTTGTCCTCACACTTCACCTCCTTGTACCACTGATGCTGCGAATGAGGCATCCCGATGGATGGAATGGATAATGGAATAATTATGTCGGCTTCTGCTGGTTACTGAGAAATTTATCAGGAGAAAAATAAAAACACCCTCAAATACACTTTACATTTCAGGGAGAAGCAAAACTGTTATGATTCAAATGTTCAATTTGTGTTTATCACACTTAATAATTCAGTATGAGGAAAATCTAATTTATGGCACAGTAGAGTTGAATGTTTCATGTTAATGGAAGATTGCCCTTTCCTTAGTATGTACCAACACCGTACATTTATATTCATTTTATAGAATAAGTAGCAGAATTGTATCACTTTTGGTAGTTACTGAGATTTATGGCTTTGGTTTCTCTCTGCTTTCATGGCATTATCCTGTTACGTTATGTTCTGTTGGATGGTGAATTCTTGGTCAGGAAACACAGCTGTTCATTGCTCCAACGGGAAAATACAGGATGCATTACAATTGAGTTTTTCCAGGAAAGCTCTACAGGTAAAGAACGCCTGCCTATGCAATGTCTTTACAGCACACTTTCCATCACAGATCTAGAGTGATTTTCTGATTTATCCACCCTGTTCCTGGCATCTTTGCTGCCAGCAGAGAAGCGCAGGCGTGACCCTTGTTCCGTGGGGCTCACACAGCTGCTCAGTGCAGTGACATGGAAAGAGGAGGGTGCCAGGAGCTATTGCAGGGCCCCAGCAGCGGATGTCATGCTGGGCAGCAGTTTGTCACACACCCACGGCCTCCCTTCTCTAATTATCCTATGCATGTGTGTCATGTTTCAGTAAGACTCTTTGAAGGCCTGTCGTCATAGTACCCGGCCCAGCACTGGTATCAGAACCGACCTGTGGTCCGTTCCCTCCCTGAAATCCAACTTACCACAATCTGTCTGCAGGGGAACCCTAATCATCCATTCCCCACCCCTCATCAAGTTATAACCACTGCCTCCTGCCAAGCTCTAAGACAGTAGCCACCAGCCACCCAGAGCTATTTAAATGGAAACTAAGTTAATTCCAATTAAATAAAATTTCAAACTCAGCCCCTTGGTTATACTAGCCACATTTTACATGTTCAGTAGCCACACCATTGGATAGTGTTGATTTATGCCAGTTCCATCACTGCAGAAAATTCTGCTGGATCTTGGTACACAGCGTGCAGTTCCATCTGTGCTGGGGAACCATCTCTGTCCTCCCCAGAGGGATTTACAAGAGTAGTGAGATTAAGGTCATGCTCACTCCTGCTTTCTTACTGGGCACCTACAGAAAAAGTTCCCATTTCCTGGCGACAGAGTCAAGGTCCCTCACCATCTGGATTCCTCTTGCTTCCCCACTCATTCTACTACCCATTCATAGGAAATGCCTCATTCATTACTCCTCAGGCTTCTTTCCTTCCACCTTGCTCTTCCTGCCTTGTCTTTTCCACTGGAAAAACCTGATGCCTATCCTTTAAGACTCAGCTCGAATTCCTCCACGGGACTCCCTGACTGGTCCAAGAAAAGGTGGCCCCTTCTTTATGGGGTCATGTCCCCTCCAGACCTTCATTCTTGCACAGACCCTTTGAATCCTAATGACCACTTTCCTTGTTTGTAGGGCCAGACTGTAGCTTGCTCATCCAGCTAAGCACATTGAACACGCAGCTCAGGAAATATTCAGTGAATCAAAAGTGTGGATGAGAATGGCCTAATGACCTTTGCTCAGCTTCCACTGGGTTGGAAGGTTGGACACTGATGTATGAAGAGCATGAATCCCATCCTTGCCCCGACTCCTGATTGCTTAACACGACAATGGCCATGCGGGCTGCTGGCTATAGCAACCACTGAACTAAGCTACTTCTACAAGAACCTTTCCACTATCATTTTCATTGCAAACTCCTTGCACTCCTGTCCCGGATCCAAGGGGATATATATATATATATATATATATATATATATATATATATATATTTATATAATTTAATGAATGGTGGAAAAAAGGATTTGGTGAGAGAATTCTGCTTTAATGACACATTTCCAGAAAAGCACATGCAATATTGTAAGAATAACCTATAGATCTTCCTGTTATTAAAAAGGCAAGCCTCCAATACTGCTCAAATCAAAAAAAAAAAAAAAATCAAACATATCCTGGCTTCCTAGCAACGGCATACCGAACGGTTTTCCCTCTGCTTTTTCTGGCAGGAGGGTGACCTTGTCAGACAGAGGCAAATACTTATGCCTTTGCTGCCCAGACACAGTTTTAACCACTGGGAACTCTCCACACTCTGTTCTTCTGGGAGAACAACTGGGCACGCCACGAGTGACAGCACCCAGCCCCATCTGGGAGGCAGAGTCGGAGCTGCCACTGGGCAGAGTCTTTGGCTGGACTGCGTTGTTCAGTCTGGAGGTCAGCTTTCTTGAGAGCAATGACAGACCCGGGGCTGGGAGGTGACTAGGAAACCACATTAGGGTTAAATGGCTTTCCTTGCTGCATGTATCTGGGAAGTTCACAGAAGCCAGTGAAAGAGCCTGAGATCAGGCTTGTTGGTGCCCGGGCATCAATGGGAAAGGGGGAAGGGAGAGGATATGGAGCTAGAGTCTTGTCTGGGTGGATACAAGTGTGCTTAACTACCCACAGACTATTAAAAAATGCATTTATACTTTGATCCTTGAAATGTTGCTGACCTCCGTAATCTGCGTTTCACGGAAGAAACTAGAGGTAGTAGCCACAGTAAGAAGGCATATCCATGTCACATTACACCTAAGAAAATAATTTTATCGGTATATGCCCTTCTCCTCAATACTATCTGGGCATCCTCACACATTCCCCCAAACAGAGCTCTAACATTAAAACCAGGGCCAAAGAATTCAATCATGGGAAACAGGAGGTTGCTTCATTGAGTTGTGGATGAAGGGGGTAGGGGCAAACTCTAAGAGCCAGCCAGGAGGAAGTCACTGCTGCTCCCTCCAGGTCCTTCCTGCGCCAGCCACAGTCTGGCACCTCTGTGACTTAAATATTGGTGAGAATATCCGATATCAAATATTGGCTTAAATATTGGTTCTGCAGCTGTGGCTGCCTGGGGTTGCCAGGACAGACAGCGAGGCCAGGCGTCTTTGGACAAGGTTGTCGCTTTCACACACTCAATTTGAGGAGATGGGGCAGGAGAATGTGCGAGTCCAGCTGTTACTCGGGGTGAATACTGACCTTATCTGCAGTCCCGCCTCACCTAATGTCCCACACCGACACACACACACACACACACACACACACACACACACACACACACACACGGGAGCCCTTTAGCCCACTCCTAAGTGCGAAGAGCGCACTCACTGAGCCCTGTTTTTTTCAGGCACTAAGGGAGGCTCTGAGATGAACAGAGATGGGCCCACCTAGAAGGGGAGATTGTGCAGCTACTAAAAGCCAAAGTCCAAATGACGTAAGGGCTGTTATGGACAGGAAGTAAGCACGCTGGGATATCAAGCACTAATTCCAGGCAGGCGTGCGAGCGTGTCCAGAGGAATCACAGCGTAGGAGACACATGGGAGCTGGGTCTTGAAGGATCTGTGGAATTCTGCTTGGTTAGCGAATGAGGAAAAGGAAATTCCAGGCAAAGGGAGGAGCCTGAGAATAAAAGAATAGAGTTTCCCCATCACCACATCTTAGATTTGATGGTCTTAGGGTCCAACCCCCAATAGTACAAAACAAAACAAAAAAGTCCCTGACAGAGCCTATTCCTGAAGACCTCATTTCTCCCACAGAGCAGCGTGGTAGGTCTATGCTTAACACATTTCTTTCTTCTAGGGATCAAAATCCTCATAGTTTCCAACCTTTGCTCTTAGGTGTGACCCCTGGAGACATACAGAGCAGTCCACCTGCTCATGCCAGTGATAACACTTCAGGTATCTTCCTGAGCTCCCCACTCTGCCTCCTGTGTTTTCATCTTCCTACCTTTCATGTCCTTCCCTCTAATGGCTTTTCCTGCCTGAACAAGAATAAAAATCCAACTACCAAAGTAACAGGGAAAAACCCATCAAACCGTTCCGATAATTTTCACAATGAACCCCTTCTTTGATTGCCTGCACTCTGGTCCTGTCATGTACCCACTGCCTACTTATACATAGTTCCAACTTGAAGTCTAGGTACTCCACATTTTTACCTAATTTAGACACGCTCTAGAAACTGAAAAATATCGATTGCTTTAATCCTTATAACATTCCCCAGGAGGCAAATGCCATTACCTGCACAGCAAAAGCAAGCGTGGCACAGAAGTTCCAGAAAGGGTCATTTCTCTCAGACACCCTTGTAAAGTGAGAGATTATTATTTCTCGGTGTGGGATATGGAGGCATCTAAGGACGCACGGACCTCCTTTAAAGCGTAGTAATGCTTACGACTTTCCATAAATGCCCATTTTAGAAGAAGTTTCTCGCAATTGCTGTGAGCAGAGTCCTGTTTTGAGCTGAGACCAAACAACCTCATGCATTTTTAGAAACCTAAAGTGTTTTCTCCCTTGAAAAGGCCATCTATCAGAGTATACGTGGAGAATAGGATCTCCATGCCCATAGTTACGTGGGGGGGAGGTGTGGACATCATTCTGCTATTTCCTCCTTGCCCAGGGACTAGGACTTTTAAAGGGCCAAATCTGTAGACTCTGTAACCACTAACACACTGAGAAATACTCCTCTTGGGAAAGATGAGATCTCTTTGATGGAGTACGAAACACTGGCTCCACGGAGGGAAAAGTTGGCCATAATGAACAGACATTTGCTGAGTTGTTACTGTTTGAGGGATAACTTATTTTTTAGTTTGGGCAAAGATGTCTCACCAGCCAGCCGGGGAGAGAGGAAGCCTGGTTACTATCCCCCTCTAGTGGCCAAGAATGAGAGTGCCAAGTAACCTTCATTCTTCTTCCGGCATTTGCTTCTTACTCTTTACTTTTTTGTGGTGGAGGCTGGCTGATAAGAGAGATCATAAAAATGGCTGCTTGTCAGAAAACCAACCACCTTTTCTCTTAAACACGTTCAGTTCATCACTGCCATACTCACGGAGAAACAATGCAAGGCTGGTTGGTGCACTAAATGCTGGCGTAATTGTAAGAGCCTACCTGAGGTACCCCCTCCACAGGGCAGGCCAGGGGGAGCATCAGTGGGAACAAGCCTAAGCTTTTCTATTTTCTGTAAAATCTCATTCTACTTATGCACTGCATCTAGCTTCTCGTACTTTTGTGGTTTGTTTTTTTTAAAGAATCTCAAGGACAAAAGAGTACCGGACCCTTTACCTAAGCAGGAGAGAAATAGTCTCTTCCACATCTGAGGTAGTAACATAATCAGAGGCTGAAGGTGCCAGCATGTTGCCAGCATTCAGCCTTGTTCCTGTCTCCTAATTAGTAAAACGACAAGGTCCCTACCATACTCGTGTTCTATGACTCTGTCTAAATGCGGACTGGCCCAGCACTCAGGTAGCCTTAAAACTACATGATATTCACCCTTGGAAAGACCTTCCAGTAATAAGAGGGGGCTCCTTACCCAGAAAAATCTCAATGGCCCTGCTCTGTGATGAGTCTGACTCATATTTCTACCGCTGGCCTAGACAGATACACACCATCTTTGAAACTATTCCACTCAACTCGACAAACACTAACGGAGTGTCTGCTGTGTACAAGGCAATGGGTTGGGCTCTGTGGGGAAGGCAGAAGGAAAGAAGAGTCTGCCTTCCATGTGGGATGGTGTGTGAGGAGGGCAGGGCAAGACTGAGCCAGGCAGCAGGCAACATGCAGCATAATTAAGGGGGCCCAGTCAAGTACAGGGGTGCACTGGAGGGGCAGCGCCTCCTGAAATTGTGCTCTGGGGTGCGCTGTCCATCTCTGGACACTAGGAGAGAAGAAAGTGTGCCCACACACATGCCTCCAAGATTGTGGGAGTCAGCAAGGTGAGGCAAAGAGCATTGGGGAGATGCCACACCCAGTGACCCCCCCCAGCTGTGTCACTTTGGGTACATTCTTCCCCTTTTCTATTCTGGTCTTTCTTGTGCAATCTCTTATAGGGTTCTCATAAAAAGTAAGTGAGAAAACAGACTGGCCCCCACTCCCACCACCATGAATCCCTAAGAAGAGAGAAAAATCCATCCACCCACGGACCTGAAGGCTAGAGGTCAAAGCAAGGGCAGAAACGTGGTGTGCCATCTTTGCCCAGAAGGAATTCGGTGAGAGGCTGTCCTTGAGTGGCAGTTTGTGTTCTGTTTTCTCTCATCCCCCTCGGTGCCATTCTCGGGAACATCTGGCCCCAGCAGTGCCTCTATGAAGTCTGGCCATTGGTGGCCCAGCCGTGCCAGCCAGGATGGGTCAGCCTGTCTGGATGGCCGCTGCCTGCTGAGAGGGCAGTGGTTGGGAGCACACAGTGGCCATGAGGAAAAGCCATGAGAGCAAAGGCATTTAGCATCTGGAGGCCACACCCCAGCCACACGCAGCAGCCACCACCAGCCCAGCTGCTTCAAAGGGGCCGATCCTTCCAGAGGCCTTTTTCACATTAGGCCCTGGCTGGCTGCCAAGTCCCACAAACCCTCCACTATGTACATTAATAAAAGGGCGGCACGGGCGGCTGCGCCTGGAGGATGTGGTGTGGCAGGGAACTTTGTCAGATGCTGGTGCCTTTCATCGGGCGTCTGCCGTGCCTCCTGGCTCGGCAATAAACTGGCGTTCATATCCAATCACAGCACAAGGAAGGGGGTTTGCACTCCATGCTCCGTGCAGCGTGGCCGTGTAGGCAAAACTCAGTCCACTAGACCTAAAAGGAGATTTATCCTTCCCCAGCGACCCACCCCGCCCTGTCCCTGGGGGATGGCACACAGCCATTCTCAAATCACAGAAAAGAGGTTCAGGGAGCAGACATTCCCCAAATCCCAGTGATAATCTCCATGCCAACCGCCTCCTTGCCAGCCTCCCATCCTCTGCCAGCGTGAGTGAGCCCTCATGGAAGGCCCAGAGAGACCGGATGTGAGGCCGGTTTCCTAGAAGCAACAGAGGAGAAAGTTGCCTTCAGGTCCCCAGCACGTTCACAGCCCAAGCCTGGAAGAGGTGGGAGTGAGCCAACCCTTCCCGAGGACCCCACTGCATGTGAGGTACAGGCACAGATGAGCACCTAGAACTTTGACAACGAAATTTCTAACCAAAGACAGAACTAAGATCCAAAGAGGCCAAGAAGTTGTATTTTTTTAACATCACACTGTTAGTAAGTGGCAAAGCGGGGTCCATGCTCTCTCCTCTCCCACACGCTGCCTTCTATATTCCACGCTGTGCTTTCCACTGGAATGTTCTTCCACCCCCTTCTTCTGGTTAAAACCTACTCCCCCTTCAATACGCAGGCCAATAGTTTTCTCAGGGCGGGCTTCTGAGATCCCCAAGCTAGGTGAGGTTGCTATTACCATAACACACTCCTGGCAGCCTTGAATGGCTCAGTCGCAGGCTGCAATGGTGTCCTAGTTGAGTGACCCGTCACCACGCCTACCCCACCACATTCCAGGGTGGGCATTTTTTGTTCAGAATATTTCACCAGCTCGATGCAGTGTCTGGTCGAGTGTAGATCTCAAAACCTATTTTTCTGAATGAGTCACTTAGAGATGTTTGTGTAATCAAGTCCAGACGAAGGGATTACTAAGATGACAACGAGAATCAGATGGTTAAATGGCCTGAGAGAGTTTGAAGGAGGAGTGAGCATACCATGGATTTAAGTACTTCCAACAGCCAAGTGGAATCAAAGCTGAAAACTGGCCACTGGACTGGGCACCTAAGAAGTCAGTGGTGGCCTTAGCAGGAACAGTTTCACTGGAATGGTGGGGATAGAAATCACCTGGATGTGTATTGAAGGGGGAAATGTGTGAGTTGTTGACTGAAGACCGTCTTTCAGTAGGTTGGCAGTGAAGGGAGGGAAATGGGGTGATAGTTTGAAGGAAAGTTAGGTATGCATGTGTGCGTGTGTGTGTTAGGATTAAGAAGACTCAAAAATGTTTTGTACCAAGAATAAAGAAGCCCAAGAGAAGATGTTGAAGTTAAAGAGATGAGGGTGGTTAGGTTAATTACCTAACCTCTAGAGTGATGTCATGAAGAAAATAGATGAGGGGGGGGTGTCAAGATTTAGGAGAAAAATTACTAGTAAACAGTTGCTAGTAAATTCCTAAAAAAAAAAGAAGAAAACCATAGAAGTCCCTATGCTTATACAAGGCACAATAAGGGAAGAGGTAAAAATAAAGGCTGCCTTCTAGATCAGCAGTTGGAAGAAGGAACACCAAACAACCCAATGCAAAAATCTAGCAAAGAACGGGATAGAATTGAATGAAATATGCAAAGGGTGTTTCCAGGTGAGGAAGGACTCCAGACAAGGTACAAGATTACCACCTCTGAAGAATGAGAGTTCCACTCTCTCAGTCTATGCCCTCGGGGACCAATGATAAATGAACTGAAATAAGACTACGCCAGAGTTTTAATCTGGCAGAAATTTAGTACTAGAGAAATCTGCCCTTAGTTCCTGTGGAAAGAAAGATAACACGGCAGGTTTTTTTAGACTTTAATTTTATGATCTAAGATTAGTGATGGAACATTTCCCTACCAATGAAAACCCTGAAATTTAGAAACCACTTTTTTGGGGGTTTGGGGGGTAGATATGTGGCCTTTTCAAGATGCTTCCTTCCCAAATGTTTTAATGCTCCCAACTATACAATAAAAGTCTTAATAGCAGTCATTGTGGCAACCCATCTTGGCTTAGGACAGTGAGTGCTCAAAACTCCTACCGATAGGCTGGATGAGTCATAAATGATCACAGAATCATAAAATTAAGAGTCTTAGAAGACCTTGGTGAACATCTTCTCCCTGCAGGAATTCCTTTTATAACATCCCCGACAGATGGTCACACATCTGCGTCGTGTCTGTAATAAGAGCTCAGGAGCTTTTTAGGAATCTCATTCCTGTGATAGACAATTAAGGCTTCTATCTCTCAGGAAGTTTTCTTGTACATTAAATAAAAATGTGTTCTGAAAGTTTCCACCCATTTGTTCAGATTCTGCCTTCTGTTGTATTGTGCAATTATTCTGTTCTGTTCCAGCTTCCGTATGATATTTTCTTCAAATACGTTACAAAAAAATAACACAGTTCCACTTAGAAGTTAACCTTGGGGGGACTTCCATAAATATTCCTATCATACCATTTTTTTTTAATTCCTGTGCTTTTATTTCCTTTACACCTACCAGCTAAAGATGTCAACTGAAGTATAAACCTTCTTTTCCTAGTGTTTATTTTTTCAACAAATTTCTACTGAGCGGGGCCATTGTGTTTGCCTCCAAGTTAGGGGAAAAGATGAAAAAGATGGGGCTCCTTCTCCAAACTACACAACGTGCTAAAATAAACTGAAGTAAAACGAAGAAAATGATGAGTGCTATTTTTAAAAAAAGTACAGTATTACGAAGGGAGTTCGAGGAGAGAGCGATTATTTTGACATGGGCGATACAGAGTGAGGAGAAGTTAGGAAAGATTTTAAGGAGGAAGCTTACTCTATCTTAAAAGGAAGAGTAAGTTTTACCCAGGAAAAGAGGAAGGAAGGGCTTTTCAGAAAACTCATATTTTAGAAATACTTTTGTTTGAAATGCCATGTGTGTCCTTTGAAGATCCATGAGCATCAAGAACAAAACAACCCAAAAGTCATAGGAATCAAATGGAAAGGTAGGTTGTGCTTATGTAATGGACTGCCTTGTATGCCAAGCTGTAAAGCATGAATGTGTTTAGCGATCAAAAGAGTCACTGACAGATTTGAAGAGAAAAGTGATAAAATCCAAAATGCACCTTAGGAAAGTAAGCTGATAATAGCGTGTTTGATGGGCTGAAGGAGGTGGAGAGAAAGGATTAAATGCAGGAATTAGGCAGCCATTACAGATGACCCAACTCAGGGTCAAGAGAGAAAAAAGACATGACCAGGGACTAATCTGAGGGAGCGCCGGTAGAAATTGTGAGATATAAAATGGATGAGATAGGAGAGGCATAATGTGTAGAGTTTGAGAAAGGATCTTACGTTAGGGCAAGATAGAAAAGTAGGATCACAGACGCCTCTGGAGGTTTTAGACTGGATTTAAAGTCTGTCAACAAATCAGAGGGATGCAGGAGGAGGAGCTGATAGTGGAAGGAGAGATGATGGGTTTCTATTCAAACATGCTCAGTTTCTCGTGAAACATCCAGACAGGGATGTGGGTAAACGCTTAGCAACTGGTTCTTGAGGGGTTGGGGAGAAGAGAGAGAATACTTGATTTGTAGCCTCTGCCAATTTCTGTGGTTTAAATTGTCCTGCTATCACTGCTTTCAGGCTACCAACATGAGATCACTGATCATGGAACATGGGGCTGGGAAAAGATGCTAACAATTGGCTCTAGCCACTAACGTCCGCTCCAGCACACACTGCACCCAGCAGAATGTTTAGGAGACGTTGGAGAGGGAAGACAGGAGTTGAGCCAAGAGCATTCCTTATTGTCCAGTAATCAAACTGTGATTCTTTGTGAGACAAAGTTAACACCATGGCTACAGACAGACTTGAGCATCCCTACTGATACGTTCCAATGTCAGCTAAAAGCCACAAGCAAGTTTTCTCATTCTCTCTTACCGACATTTATGTAAACATCATAAAAATGAGTGCCGACAGCAACCAATGAGTTTACGCTAGTTTTAATTTTCATAATGTCCTGGGAAGATTCCTCCTTTAAGATTTATTATTGTTTTGCCTACCATGAAATAGTAACGAAGTATATTGCTAAATCAATTTAAAGTTTGCTTTGTTTCATTGCCATCTTTCCAAGCACCTCTGGATTGCCTAATATTTTATAGTGGTTCCCAGTCACACTGCTAGTCAATCATAGAATGCAATTTGGCTTAAAAAAAACCACAAACCTATAAGCTACTCTTTATCTCTTTTCAGGTGCATAACAATCCAGCAACATGACTGATGAACATTCAATCAGTGATGTCATGAGGTTAGTAATGGGTACGATATGAAACAAGAAACTTAAAAGGTGAGAAAAGTGAATAGTCAATATAAAGATAACAGTTGGAAGTCATGCACTGGGGCAGAGAATAGGAAGAAAAAAGGGGAAAAAAATGATTGGTCGAGAAAGATTTTACTCAGACTCAACAGTGAAATTTATCATTTCTCACTCATACCTTTCCAGTGACAGTGCAGATATCATCACATTCCTTCTTCCGGACATGGCAGCCAGTTAAGTATTTTGTGCAACCACTTTTTATAATACTACTTAGGGGAACATAGCTTTTCATTCACCACATAGCAGCCAAATGTTCTCTTCAAAGCAGAAAACAAATCATATCACTCCTCTAATCAAAAGTTTCCAAAGATGTCTCATTAAATGACAACTACAATCTACCTAAACCCTAACTGTGGCTCACATATTCCTGATGATTGAAGCCCTTCCTGCTTTACATCTTCATCTCTGTTTACCAGCCTTAGCTCACTACCTTACCAGACCTGACTTCCTGTTTTTCCTTAAATATACCAAACCCATTGCTCCCTCTGGCTGGAATAAACTTCCAGACTCACTGGAGGAGTGGCTTGCGCATTCTCAACTTTCAGGCCAGTATTACCTCCTCAGACATTCCTTCTCTGACCACTAGTCTCTAAAATAATTCCCTACCCCCATTCGACTACCCTCTGTAAAATCAAAAATTATTCTATGTGCAGGCTGACTTCAGAGATATTGAGAGTTCAGTCCCAGATCACTGCAATAAAGCAAATAATGCAATAGAACCACAAGAACTTTTTGGTTCCCCAGTGCACATAAAAGTTATGTTCAAACTACATTGTAGTCTATTAAGTGTGCAATGGCATTATGTCTAAAAAAAAATCAACATATCTTCATTTAAAATTATTGCTAAAAAATGTTGCCATCATCTGAGCTTTCAGCCAGTTGTAATCTTTTTGCTGGTGGAGGGTCTTACCTTCATGTTGATGGCTGCTGACTGATCAGGGCGGTGGTTGCTGAAGGCTGGGTGGCTGTGGCAATTTCTTAAAACAGTGAAGTTTGCTGCTTCGATCGACTGTCCTTCCATGAACAGTTTCTCTGCAGCATGCGACGCTATTTGATAGCATTTTCCCCACAGTAGAACTTCCTTCAAAATTGGAGTCAGTCCTCTCAAACCCCACCACCGCCTTATCAACTAAATTATGTACCATTCTCCATCCTTTGTTGTCATTTCCACAGTCTTCACAGCTTCCTCACCAGCAGTAGATTCCGTCTCTAGAAATCACTTTTTTTGCTCATCCATGAGCAGCAACTCCTCATCCATTAGAGTTTTATCCTGAGATTGCAGCAAGTCAGTCACGCCTTCAGGCCCCGCTTCCAATTCTAGTTCTCTGGCTATTTCCCCCACATCTGCAGTAACTTCCTCCACTGAAGTCGTGAACCCCTCAAAGTCATCATGAGGGTTGGGATCAACTCCTTACAAACTCCTGTGAATGTTGATATTTTGAGCTCTTCCCACGAATCACAAATGTTCTTAGGGGCATCTAGAATGGTGAATCCTTTCCAGAAGGTTTTCAATTCATTTTGCCCAGATTCATCAGACAAATGACGATGGCAGCTGTGGCCTTACGAAATGTATTTCTTCAATAATGAGACTTGAAAGTCAGACTTACTCCTTGATCCTTGGGTTGCAGAAGGGATGTTGTTAGCAGGCATGAAAACAACATTTATCTCATTGTACATCTCCGTCAGAGCTCTTGGGTGACTAGGTGTATTATCAATGAGCAGTAATATTTTGAAAGGAATCCCTTTTTTTCTGAGCAATAAGACAACATGGGCTTAAAATATTCAGTAAACCATATTGTAAACATATGTGCTGTTGCATTTATAGGTTTAGCATAATTCATAAAGGTCCAAGGATTTTCAGTGTGGTAAATGAGCCTTGGCTTCCAGTTAAAGTCACCAGCTGCATTAGCCCACAGTAAGAGGAGTCAGCTTGTCCTTTGAAGCTCTGAAGCCAGGCATTGACTTCTCTAGAGCTATGAAATTTCTAGATGGCATCCTCTTCCAATATCCTATTTTTCTGAAAATAAGACCTAGCCGTATAATCAGCTCTAATGCGTCGTTTGGAGCAAAATTTAATATAAGACCCAGTATTATATTATATTATATTATATTATATTATATTATATTATATTTATTATATACCTCGTCTTATATTATAGTAAAATAAGACTGGGTCTTACATTAATTTTTGCTCCAAAAGATGCATTAGAGCTGATTGTCTGGCTAGGTCTTATTTTCGGGGAAACATGGTAGAAGGCTATGTGGGCTATATTGAAAATCTGTTGTTTAGTGGAGCCACCTTAATTAATTATTTTAACTAAATCTTCTGGATAACTTGCTCCAGTTTCTCCATCAGCACTTTCTGCTTCGCCTTGCACTTTTATGTTATGGAGACAGTTTCTTTCCTTAAACCTCATGAACCGACATCTGCTAGCTTCCAAGTTTTCTTCTGCAGCTTCCTTTCCTCTCAGCCTTCATAAAATTGAAGAGAGTTAGGGACTTGCTGTGGATTAAGCTTTGGATTAAGGGAATATTGTGGCTGGTTTGAGCTTCTCCCCAGACCATTAAAACTTTCCATATCAGCAATAACGCTGTTTTTCTTTCTTATCATTCGTGTGTTCACTAGAGTAGCACTTTTAATTTCCTTCAAGAACTTTTCCTTTATAGTCACAGCTTGGCTAACTGTTTGGCATAAGAGGCCTATTTGGCCTATCTTGGCTTTGGCATGCCTTCCTCACTAAACTTAATCATTTCTAATTTTTGATTCAAAGTGAGAGAGACACATGTGACTCTCCCTTTCCCTTGAATACTGAGAGAACATCGTAGGGTTCTTAATTGGCCTAATTTTAATATTGTGTGTCTCAGGGAATAGGGAGAGAAAAGGGGGACCAGCCAGTTAGTGGAGCAGTCAGAACACACACACACATTTATTGATTATAGATAAGCTGTAAAAACCATTTTACTAAATACCAGCAATAACTTCTTAGAAAACACACTGTACAAAAAGATACAAGTAACACTATCAACCAGTTAATGTAACAGAAATAAGACTTAAAAAGTGCAGAATCTATATGAAGCAAACAACAGGTACTTGTGTAAACCAACAGAGATTTCCAGGGGTAATATAATAGACTTTGTTTTTATATTTAAAAATATTTAAAAATTCTACATTATTTAAGAATTAATAATGTGATAAAAATCTAAATAATAAATTTGAAGAAAATCACTTTTAAAAATCTCTTTGGCTGTACAGTAGAAGTTGGGGTACAGAGGCAGGGTTAGTGTCCAATGTGGGAGAAGGACCCAGAGGAGGAGGGAAGGCCCGCACCAAGGCAGCAGTGGTGGCGAATGCAACCAAGTCAATGGATTTTAGATGTGTCTAAGAGCTTACATCGACGTCATTCAGAAACTGACTGAATATTGAGCATGAGCGTTCAAGGAGAGAGAGGAATCAATGACATTTACATTCAACAAATATTTGCTGAGTGCTTTCTATGTGCCAAGCATGAAATTAGGCGTCAGGAACCGTGGATGATTAAATGAAATCATACATGAATTCAGCATCTTCCTAGGAAAGAGAATGGGTGAAAAGACATAGTTTCAACCCACAAGACACCCACACCTATTTCTTTAACTACAAACAAAAATCTAATGTGCATCATGATTAGCTGGAAATTAGGAAGAAATTATGCCTTCAAATTACAGAATACCCAGAGGAGAACTGAAGTGTTTCACTCCTGGGGAAGAACACAGAACTGCAAGGAAGGGTGGAGGTAAAACTTATCTGTGCATTTAGCTCAGTCTGAGCCAACGCAGAGGAAGCAGAACCATTCCAAAGTGAAATTTAGAAATGAAAGAGGACCCAGTCCTCTGGACCATTGGTTCTCAGCCCCAATTACACTTTAGGATCAGTAGGGAGCTTTGAACAACAGTGATGCCAGGGGCCACGGCCTGCACAGATTCTGACTTAATTGGGGGTGGCCAGGGTACCAGAAAACCCTCCAGTGACCCCCTCGTGCAGCTAGATGGAGAACCCCAGAAGTTGATTGTCATCACTAGCAGATATTGGTTCATAGTCCAGATATTTCCTGCAATGAAACACAGCTAAGAAGGCTCTATTCTTAGGGCTCAAAGACTACAAGAGCCCCCAATTCTCTACAGAAATCCTCATAGTCCATAAACTCACTTTTTTAAAATAGAGGAACTAAGATACACGTCTTTTGAATTTCTACCAGCTGAATAGCTTTTCCAACCTTAAAAGTGCTGAAAACACATTATAGTCTGATGACTTTTCTCTACCTCTGCTGTAGAAATAAAACTGGGAGGTTAAAATATAAGCCTGCTCCCCCTGCATGTGCATTAAAATAATCTTACATAATTTTAGAAATGCTGGTCAGCATTGAGCTCTTATAATTTTATCCTTCTGTGCAATATTCTATAAAAAAAGAATTGTTTATTAAAGAATGCAATCTAACAACTGATTGGAAGAGTTTCTATGAACTCTAAAAAGATCATAGGTGCCCATTTGCACAAGAATCAGGTAATTGCTGAGGCAAATGTTATTTCAGATCTTTGATGAAAATCATCCCTGTGTATACATCATAAACACAGAGAAAAATGAACAATCTTGGTCATTGTTAGAAACATTCCAAAGAACGAACTCATCTTCTCCCTCAAAGCTCTTTACTCACAATTGTCCATCCACTAAAAACTGTCATTGCAAAACCGAAACTCTCAAAGGGAAGAAAGGAGCGAAGGGCAACTGACATGACCAAAAGTGGTATCTTGCAATAAGGTGTCCTCTCCAATGAAAGCAGCGTGTCTCTCATGACATTTGCAGGCAAGTTTACTGAGAGGCTGGAAGTCTAGCTGAGCTCTCAGCCCCTGGTCCTTCTACTCAAACCAGCAGCCTTGACCTCACCTAGGGCCTCACCTGGGGTGTGTTAGAAATGCCGAACCTCAGCCCTACCCCAAATCTGTCAAATCACATTCTGTGTTTTAACAAGATCTGGAGAGATTTGAATGTGCTTTGAAGTCTGAGAAATGCTGGTCTAGAATAGAGCTACTGGAAGTGTGGTCAGTGAAAGAGTAGCTTCAGTATCACCTGGGAGCCAGGGAGAAATGCAAATTATTGGGCTTTGTTCCAGACCGACTCTCAGACTCTGGAGGTGGGCCCTGGGACCCAGGAATCAGCTGGGTAGCTTTCTAGGTAATTCCGTTGCACAGCCAGGTTTGAGAAGCAGTCGTCTGAAGCAGGCTTTCCTCCCACCCTACCTCCAGAGCATTCTGATCATTGATATTTTTGGCTGAGACTAAAGGATGAGTAGGAGTTAGAGAGGAGAGAAGGGAGCAGTTACAGCTTCAGAACTAGATGGTACCTCCCCATCATCTATGCCAGAGCCAGAGGTTAGCTTTAGCATCTGAGGATGACTCTTGGGTTCTCACTCTTTAGAAATTTCCAAATAAGATGATAAATCCAGTCGTTTGCAATCTCAGTCTTAATTTTTGGCAGAGCGTATTTTCAATCTTATTTTTTGTTAAATCAAAAGTTTGGGTCCTGGCCCACTTTCCCACCCCCATCTCCACTAAAGACGTCTGAGAGTATTCAAACCAAATCTTTCACAATGATGGAAATAGATCTTCAAAGTCCTCGTGTTATCAGTGCTGTTGGTAACTCTAATTTTTGGCCTGTTTTCATGGTGATTTCATTGTATGGGAAATGCAGTCAAATGTCTCAGTTTACTATGTGCTTCATTTCCTCCCTCAGCAAACATGAATTGAGCACCTGCTATGTTTAAGGCCAGGGGACAGGACACTGACTGAGCAAAGCTGATTGAATCCCAACCCTCATGGAGCTAAGAGCTGGGCAGGGAGCACCGAGGAATCGGGCGTTTAGCATGTTAAGGGATATGGGAAGAGCTACCAGGAATGTAGGAAGAAGCTCCTGTGAGTCCCAGTCCTGAGCAAGGAAGAACTAAGGAGGTCTAAACTCGGTCTGGGAACTCAGGCACGCAGGTTCTGAGGCTGGCTCTTGGTGGAGAAAGGTTTCCTTTTCTTTCAAAATGCTAATAATCAGGGCTTTGTTCACTGCTTCCAGTACTATTATTTCCTGGCTATGGGAAGGCGTTTCACATTTTTACAGACAAGCCAAAGTAGATTTTCCCCTCTTCTGAGTGCAGAAAAAAAATCCTTGCTCTCGATTTCTTTGGTCCTCCACAGTGCTCTAGATTTGACATACTGCATTGGGAGTGTCATAAATGCTCAATAAACTTGACTGTTACTTGATTAAAAAGGAAAAGAAAATTTTTTCTCTTCTGACATCCTGGATGATGCGCATTGAATTGCAATCCAGCTTAACTCAGCATTGATAAAGGCAGATTTGTATTTCATCCTTACACTAAATGTTCTCCTAATAAAAACTGACTCAATAATTCTTTCTTGTTTAATATTTATAATCCAAACTCTTGGGGGTCAAGGAGAAAAGTGAGTGAAAATGCAAACAAATAATAAACTTCAAGAGTGAAACACTAAAAATCAAGTCACTTTTTAAGTATAAATAAACTCAGGGGAAAAAAATGGAAGGAATTCAGTTTGAAATTATAAACATTAAGAACTTTTGTACAATGAAAAATAAAGAAATTACAATATTGAAACTAAAATACCAAGTACTAGCTGTATGTCCTTGGGCAAGTAACTCAAACCTTTGTTCCCAATGAGATATTTCAAACAGAAAGGAACACAGTAATATATAGCAAGGTGCTATGTATCCAGTACTCAAGATTAACAAATGTTAACGTTTGGCTGTATTTGTTTTAGGTTTTTAAAAGAAAGAAAACATTAGAAGTATAGTAGAAATTCTCTTTGATCCCTTCTATCCCTAATTCCATTCCCCAAAGGCTATCATTTCATATTTTATAATAATTTCATATTTTCCCTATATATAATTGTATCCATGAACAATATGTGGTATGCTTTCATATTTTCAATTTTACACAAGTGGCATCACACTGTGTATATCTTTCTTGAACTTGATTTTTCCACGTAATACTATGTGTGTAACATTTATGTGTGTTGATATTAGAACATCTAGTTCATTCACTTTAACCAATGTATATAATATTCTTTTTTTCTTTTTTTGGAAGCCATTCACCTAAGCATGGACAACAAAGTGTTTGCTATTTGGGGTTACTATTAAAAATACTCCCAAATAAGCATTTTTGCATATGTATTGTTTCTATCTTTTTGAGAATTTTTAAAATGTAATTGTATTGTATGTTATGTCAATCTTTGGAACATGTTGAGACTTTCTGGAGCCTAATGGTCAATTTTCAACAACATTCCATGTATAAATGACTACTCTCTTTCTTGAATGAAGTTCTATATCTATTAAATCATACTTAATTCTAATGGTTCAAATTTCCTATATTCTTACCAGTTTTTCAGATTGACCTATCAATTTCTGAGGGTAGTATCTTAAAATCTTTCTTTATGATGAAGGAGTCTCCAAATTCTAAGTTGGACAATTTTTGTTGTGTATGTGAAGGCAATGTGATTAGAAATCACATGTACATGATTGTGACATTTTAGTATATTGTTTCTAATATCTCATTTTCACCTTTAATGTTATTTTACCTGATATTATTGCTACAACAGCTTTTTTTGGTTAGTATTAGGATATATTTGTTCCATTCCTTTACTTTAAATCTTTCTGTATCATTCTGTTAGATATTGCTGTTGCAAACCACATAGAACCCTATACAACTGCTAGTTTAGAAATGCAATTTCTAATAGTTGCAAGTTCTTAATAGGCCACTTTAATCAATTTATTTCTTTCCAATTATTACTCTATTTGGATTTTTGTCTTCTATCTTTTTATATTTTCTATTTATAATGTGTTTTTTCTTATTTCTCGACTTTTTTTATATTCTATTTCCTTTAGGTCAACAAAATGTTGTTAACTATCCTATCCAGAAATCCCATTACTGGCTATTTACCCTATAGAATTAAGACATCAGAAAGTACATGTATATGAAGATATTCCATGAAGCATGATCTACAATGTTGACCTAGAAATGGATAGCTAACGATAGAGAACGTGATGAACTATTTTAGAACCATTACAACTATTTTGGAAGCCTATGTAGTGCTAATGAGAAAATATTGAATAATGTTTTAGTATCAGGAGGAGAAGCAGAATCCCAAATTCCATGTACACTATGTAGACCACTATTTCCACCAGTAGAGATATGTTGGTGTTTGGTTGAAATATGCTGAACCCATATGGTCCCTTCAAGCAGCATTCCTCTTTTCTGCTGTGGTGCTATGTGGGTACCCGGGCACATGCAATTTGAACCTTTGACTCAGCCTGTCACACATCTCTTGCTGTTTTTCACTCTTAGCAGTCCTAGTCCATGATAAAGATAGATAGATAGATAGATAGATAGATAGATAGATAGATAGATAGATGATAGATAGATAGACAGACAGACATTGAGAGAGATTTATGATACTTATTTTAAAGAACTGGCTCACAAGATTGTGGAAGCTGGTAAATTCAAAATCTTGCAAGGTATGCTAGAGATGTAGGGAAGAAATGATACTGCCGTTCCCAAAGGCCATCTGCTGGTAGAATTCCCTCTTCCTTGAGAGAGCGCAATCTTTTTCCATTAAGACCTCCCGGTAATTAGAGGAGGCCCAACCGCATTACAGAGGGTAATCTGCTTTAAAAGTCTACTGATTTAAATGTTAATCTCATCTAAAATATACCCTTAGAAGCACCTAGAATGTTTGACCAAATGTCTGGGCACCATGGTCTAGCCAAACTGACACATAAAATTAACCTTCACACTTTCCTTGTTCATGTTATTCATTCATCTATCCATCCATCGAGCAAATTTTCATTGAATACCAATTATATGCCAGACATTGTTGTTCCATCACTTACCCAAGGTAATATTCCCCCTTCCTGGCAACAAATCCCAGATTAACTGGCCACCCTCCCACCCAGGGACTCTGGAAATACTTCTTCCCTTTGAGCAGGGAAGGCCCAATATAAAAAAAAGAAAAAAAGAGTTGATACAAATATAAATAGGATTGTGCAGAGATAGTACAATAATTTCTTTTAAATTATCTTTTGTGACTCTGATTTTTATTTTGTTTTAATAAAATGGGGTAAATGAATTCAAGGCTTTCTTAAGAAAAGAGAAAGGAGAAAAACCATAACAAAGAAATGCACTGAAGGTAGAAATTTAGTTCTCAGGAATTTTCAGAGGTTTATGTTTCAATCTCTAACACAAGGAATAAAAGTTCTGGAAAATGCTTTTTCATCCCCTTAGGATGGCCTGCATTTATTACATTAGCAGAGTGTCCTTTTAACTGGTCTTACAGCAACCTTTCTGATGCCAAATTGGCAGAACATCTTCTATCGCAACCTTCTGTTTTGGGGTGAAAAATGATTTTTGAAGCAAGTTTGGCTTGTGCTATGCAGATTTTTCAGAGACCTACAGCTTCCAAGGTATTAAATAACAGCAGACAAAAATGAAAAACAAAAGGTAATAGTAAACAGGGCAATAATAACAACACTTTCGAACACCTTTCTTCTTGTTATCATAAAGGTCCTGAGGTTAATAGGATAATAATTTTATTGTTTCTCTTTAGAGAAACAGAATATCAAGAGTGATTGTCAGATTTACAGCTTACTTGCCTGTTTTCAATTACTTAGGATTTTTTTGACCCCAAAGAAGCCTGAGAGAAGATATGGTCTCTTGATATTTCCATTTGAGGAGCTAAGTTCAGTGCTTCTGACTTGAAGGACCCTTGAGAATGTGAACTTAGTATCTTTGACTCTGGTGGTGTTATAAAAATGGCTGTGACAAGTGAAGAGTACAGTTTTCCATTCAAAAATACCTAAATTTCTGAGGTGGCCTCCTATTGATGAATGAGGCAATTTGACCTGAAGCTCTGACATTTTACTGTATCATAAATCATTTCTAAAAAATGTAAGGGTAGATAAGATTCTGCTTGGGAAGGCATGGATTTACATTTATTTCAAGAATCTGCCCCTACCACTTTTAATCAGTGTTATTGTCTATGCCATTAATAATAATACCCATTAAGGAAAAATAATGACTTAAGAATTCAAATTTGCTTTTGGAAGTTTATTACTGCATGAGTGCTGGACCGAGATGATCTTTTGCTGTTGTTGTTTGATTTTGGTAAGAGTCATGCAAACAGATAAACATTTCAAAGGAGATGACAACAGTTTTGGGGAAAGTAGGGGAAACAGTTTTGGGGAAAGAATAAAACATTTAATTAAAAAGCTGGACTTCTAAAGATTTCACAAGTCTTTCCTAATTTCCACAATTCTGGAATTCTGAAAAGTGAATAATTCAGAGAGACAAAGAAAATGAGCTATATTCATCTAAAACCTGACACATTTTCTTTCTTTGTACATATAGGAATGAGTCGACAAACTGAATAAGGGAAAAGGCAGATGGAAAAAAACTATTCTGTCTTAGAAATCTTTACTCTAACTTTATCAGAAAGAAGAAGGCATCCATCCATCCATCCATCCATCCATCCATCCATCCATCCACCCATTATTTTGCTATATATTACTGCTTTGCTATATAGTACTATCGCCTACTACTATGTAATGGGATTACACATATGAATAAGACAGAAAGGTCCCTATCCTCATGGAGTTTATATTCTAAAACGTCTCATTTTATCTTCATTCTTTCATCAATGCAAAAATGTATGTTATTCATTATTTTTTTTAACATAAGAACTAATGCCATCACATTAAAAGGTGCTGGACACCAATAGTCCTCAAGGAAATGCAAACCAAAACCATAAGGAGATCGACTTCACGCCCACTAGACTGGCTATCATCAAAAAGTGAGGTAATGACAAGTGCTGGCAAGGGTGTGGAGAAATCAGAACCTAAATGCACTGCTGATGGGAATGAAAAATGGCAGCCACTTTAGAAAACAGTCTGGCAGTTCCTCTGATGATTAAACACAGAGTAACCATACAATTCTGCAATTTCACTCTAAATAACTGAAAACAGGTATTCAAATTAATACAAGTACGTGACTGTTCACAGCAGCACTAGTCACAATAGCTAAAAGGTGGAGACAACCCAAATGTCCATCGACTAATGGATGGATACACAAAATGTGGCATACTCATACAATAGAATATTATTTGACCATTAAAAGGATTGAAATACTCATGCATGCTACAACATGCATGAACCTTGAAACTATTATGCTAAGTGAAAGAAACTATTCCCAAAAGACCACATAATACATGATTCCATTCATTTAAATGTCCAGAACCATCAAATCTATAGAGACAGAAAGTATATTAGTGGTTGCCTAGGGGCAGGGGTCCTGTAGGGTAACAGGAAGGGTGATAGCTAACGCATACAGTGTTTCTTTTTCAAGTGACGAAAATGTTCTAAAAATGACACGGCGGTGGTTGTGCATTCCTGTGATTATAATAAAAACCATTGAATTGTATATTTTAAATGGGTGACTTGTATGTGTGTGAATTATATCTCAGTGAAACTGTGGGGGAAAAAAGAGTAGACAAATGAATGTTATGGCTATCTTCTCAAGAGACTAGTCACCTTTCTCCTAAGACAATCATCCTATTTCTAAATTTTGTACTTGTTTATTTGTACTGTTCTTACTTGTATTAAAGTTATTTGTATACATGTTTATTGTCCCCTGCTAGAATGCAAGCACCTGGAAGATAGGGCTAAGATTTGTGCCATCTTTGTAACCCCTGAAGCATCTAGTATAAAGCCATTTACGTAGTAACCACTTTTGAGTGACTGGTTCAAAAATAAACATTATTTGATTAATAGTAACTTATAATTGGATAATTTTTTAAAAACACATAGTGAATGATAATCTTTCCGACTTATCACACTCTCTTGACTCCCTATTACATTACTGTTTTTAGTATGATAGTATGACAACATGAATCATTGCTGTGACCTACACAATCTGGCCTGCACATACTTCTCCAGCCTCATCTCATCTATCCATCCATCCACTGCCTCTTGTCTCCTTTCAGTTCCTGAAATATATTAGGCTGGTGCAAAAGGAATTGCAGTTTAAAAGGTTGAAAATATTGCAAAAACCACAATTACTTTTGCACCAACCTAATACTTTGCTCTTTTCTACCTCAGGGCCTTTGCACTGGAGTTCTGCTCCGCCCTCAGCTTGATTCATGCCCGTACCTCTGCAGATGGCAACTTAAGGCTCCCTTCCTCAGGGCACCTTCCCTCGGGTCTGCGACCACGTCAGGTTTACGTTATAGCTTCTTACTCCTCCTCTCACTCGATCACACATAGCACTTATCACAGGTTGCAATAACATTCACTTGTGTGATGACTTACTGTTTTACTCCTTGCTACATTGTCAGCTCAGTGAGGACAGAGAACCTGCCTTTTTCATTTGCATGTGCACCCCCGAACCTTTCACAGTTCTTAGGACCTACTAGGCACTCCAAAAATATTTTGGAATGAATTCATGAATTGGGGTTTTAATGGTCAATAAAGAAAAAGCACAGAAAAATCTCACTGCTAATACAGCAAGATTTCATAAATTAACAATTCACGCGTGAAATCTGGTTTAAAAAGAATCTATAAATAGCAAATGCTGGAGACAGGAACAAACAGACAAACAGTGCAGAGCCTGGCCTGGCTGAACGAGCAGCAGCACAGTCTGAGAGGTAAATCCCGCGGGCTCGGGGCCTGTGGGGATGGAGGTGAACTCCCAGAGATCCTGGAAAAACATGTGCAGATGTGGCAGCCTGTGGTGGAGTTTATAGGAGGAAGGGGATGAAACACATGGCCACATGAAGACAGCTGCCTAAAAATGGAAACCCAGGCTTATTATGCAGGAATCATCTCCCCTAGATTAAAAACAGAAAGGCAATAAAAATGCCAATTGTGTCAATAAATGCTGTCAGGAAGAGAGAAGGCACCAATACAAACAGCTGCACTTACAAACCATTAGAAGAATCTAGCAGGAAAAGGAGAGACAGGGACACTGCCCAGACTGCATCCCAGGGGCAGGGGAAACGTGGACCAAAAGAGGGACCCAAGGAGAAACCAGGATTGTGGTTGGGGAACTACGCCCCTCACCCAGCAGTGCCCTGGGCCATTCTGGGAAGATGACCCGTTACCATGATACCACCTTGATAACTACAGAATACTTCACACTGAGCTTCTTGGTGGAAGTCCACGAAATAATACATGAAAAGCCTTTAGCATACTACCTGACACACAGCAAGAAATTAATAAATGTTAATTTTTAAAAAATATAGGTTTGATATTTCATTACACAACTTGCTCCAAAACCGTATGGACAACATTTGCTCCTGTGTACTGAAAGCATTCTAGATGGTTTAAAAAAATAAATAAATAAAAAGAAGTATGCTCACCAAAATAAATTCCAGATGGATTAGAGATTTGAAATAAAATAAATGAAACCATAAAAGTACTTGAATAAAATTTATGTATATTTTTATATATTCTAGGGGCAAGTAAAACCCATATAAGCATAAATGCAAAGGGATAACACGTCAACCACAAAAAAGATATACTGACTAGCAAAAAAAGTAACACTTGCGTATAATAAGAAGAATCACAATAACAAAAATAATGACTCACATATTACAAAAGGTTAATATCTTTAATATCAAAAGAACTTGCAAAAATTAATAAGAAAAAGATGAATGCCATTAAAAATGACAACTTAATTTTTGCCTATCATTTCAGGAACTCTTTTTCTTTGCTTTTGAGTTTTCTAGATTTTTATTGTTCATTTTAGTGAAAATACTATTAGCAAGGGTGCTTGTTTATATATTGCTAGTTAAAATGTAAAATTGGCTTGGCCTTTCTGGTTGCTGTTTATATCTCCAAAGCCTTAAAATTTGCATGCCACTTGACCTAGACATCCACTTCTGAAAATTTATCCTAAGGAAATAAGGATAAGCACAGCTATTGAGGTATATTTATTGCAATGATACTTAGAATCATCATAAAAACATTGGTGGAATGGTAAAAATGAACTATGTTACCTCTATATTTATATGAAATGAGTTAATATTTGTAAAGTAACTAGAACTTTGGCACATTGTACACTCTATATAAGTATTTAATAAATGAAAAGAAAAATAAAACACTATACAGGCATTTACAATAATAGTATAGAAGAATATTTACTGATATATAAGGATGTGAATAATATACTGTTAAATAAAAAAAACAGCTTACGATGCTACGTACAATGTGATCTGGCTGTTGTAAAATAATTGTACGCGTGTATACATACACATGTATACCTGAAAATAATAAAAACCAGTTATCTTGGTGGAGTTAGTTTTACTTTCTTCATTGTCTGTGTTTCCTAGTTCATGATATGTGTGTAATACATGTTTGAAACACACTAAGTTTGAAATTTAACTTGCTGAAAGGAAGAATTTAATAAATCTTATAAACTTCTCCAAGAGTTTAAATGTAAAAATTTATACTAACATTTCTAAATTCTATTTTAAAAAATGGTCATATCCATCCTTTAGCAACCATTTAGATAATACAAGATATTTTTCTTCTGGGTTCATTTCAGAATTGACAGCAATCCCCACAGACCATAATTTTTCCTTAAATTGTTTTCTCTTCATAGGGCTGAAAAGAGTTTTAGCCTGTGAGATTCACACGGATTACCAAGGAAATATTTATCATCATCCAAGATCATCTGAGATCCAAACCAAAGTCTTGAATTCCGATACACCCTACCTTGTTATCCTCGGATGAGATTTATTTTCAGCAGACCACCCAACTGCCTCCAAATGAGTGTAACATTCAGGCTTCAGCCAATCAACAAAATCTTTACCACCCAATTGGATCACCAGAGAAATCCATCTGATTGATTGTGCAGATTAACCATATTCATGAAAAGGTAACTGGGGAACAAATTCAATTTGAACACAGAGGATTGATGCCGGGCCATGACTACCTAAAGCCTTTGGTGTAGCTCACCAGGACAAAAACCTCTGCTAATAATCTAGAACCGAAAGACTATGCTGGAGTCTCTGGTTTCCCATTTGAAATTCTATGAAACAGCAGGAGATTCCATAAAAGCTTAATAAAAATAATAAAAAGCTGTCTCTCCTCAATAATTTTTCCAAGGAGTTGTTAACAGGACCCTGTCACTGAAAACTAATTTAAGTATCAATCTTTCTTATGGAAATCCCAGCATTTACACTCCCTGCCTCATTCTCAAAGCAGGTTCAGCCATTAGCCTCAAAAGAAAACCACTGAACCAGAAGGATTTTTTTTTTCCTTGGAAATATTTTAAGGGCAAAAGCAATTCGTCTTTCCACAGAGGTTCTTGAGTCCATGTTAAGTGTCTCCTGTATTTTAACCCGGAGTTTTGTTTCACGATCATCTCACTATCCTGAGATTAACATCAGTTGTTCTACTCCTAGGTCTTCACCCTCCTTTCTGATCATTCAATCTGGGGATCTGGATGCATTTGTCACTTCAAATTACACATTTTTCAATTAAAAAAAAAATCTGATCTGGATTAGAAAGAATAGCTTTAGAGTTTGAAGCCAGCGCCTTTGGCTCCCTTAGGAAACTCCCTGCAGCTCTTCCAGGGTCTCCATATGACAAAACTAAGCCTTTCCATCCTAGATCCAGTTGTGAGGATTCTTCCAAATTTCACAGGAACACACAATATATAAAGGCAGAAAGCACATACAACAGTGATGAGGAAAGTGACAAACATACTACTTCTGTGATTCCCAGACCAGCCGGCCAGCTGTTGTTCTCATCATTACATCCTTTTCTGAATCCTCCAGAGGCTTCGCGATCTGGCACTTACTTACCCTCAATGCTACACTGATTACACTAAACAGGGAGCTAATGCTGACCTGTGTATCCACTTTCCTTCTCTCCCCACTGCCCTACACCCTCACCCCCAGCAAATAGACAGTGAGGGGCCTGGGGGAGACAGGACAGGGAGGCTGTTGAAACACGCTGGCCTGGGATTGGCAATTGGAGGTAAGAAGACCTTGGTGCTTATAAAGCCAGGTGTTCTTTGCCTGTGAAAAGATCAAAGATGATAAAAATGCAAACTACAGAGCAGAGCCAATGGATAGACAGCCAGCAAAGTCCACAGCACACAAGAGCCAGCGGAAACCTTGATACACGGTTCAAAATCAGGTCGCTGCTTCAAAATCTCATCAGGAGTATGATTTCATTTGAAAGGCTTCTGGAGTAGTGGAGGGTTTTCCTTGGATGGCATTTTCCCTCTCACTGTATAGTAACTGTCATCAAGATTCTACATAACATTAAAACCAGAAGGATAAAAAGCAACTCCTTCATTCTGCAAAGATGAAAAAAAAAAAGCTAGAGCAAGTGGAGAGGTTAAACTCAAGAAAGTCAAATTTTGAAAGAAACCTTCTAAGTGCGTACACGCTCCAGATCAGTTAGATTAAAGAAAATGAATTTCTAAAACTAGGCTGGCAGCAGACATCTGGTATGGAGAAAGTTTTAATCTTGAGGCGGAAATCACAACTAGTCCATCTTTGTCTCCCGCAGAGCCCAACCAGTCCCCACATACTCACTGAGCTGAAGCCTCTTGACCATATTATGTATTATGCCAGTCAAGAAATTTGGATAACAAATTAATGGGACGGCTGTTGGATGATTTGGAGAACTGAATCAAAGTGAAAGTCCATATTGTGATGCTTAATTTTATGTGTTGACTTGTCTGGGCCACAGGGCACCCGTATATTTGGTCAAACATTTTTCTAGGTAGTTCTGTAAGGATGATTTTGGATGAGATTAATAGTTAAATCAATAGACTGAGTAAAGCGATTGCCCTCCCCAATGTGGTCCCATCCAATCAGTTGAAGGGCCGAATAGAAAAAAAAAACTGACTCTCCCTAGAGTAAGAGACAATCCTTCCTGACTGCCTTCCAACTGGGACATTGTTTTATTTTTGTTTTTTTCCTGCCGTTGGACTTCCTGGGTCCTGCAAGTCTGTTGGCCTTCAGCCTAGAACTATACCATAGGCTTCCTAAGTCTCCACCTTGTCAACTCACCCTGCAGATCTTAGGACTTGTCAGCCTTCTTCGTCACATGAGCCAATTCCTTATAATAAATCTCTTTATATATCCTATTGATTCTGTTTCCCTGGAGAGTCCTGACTAATACACCAATCCATTTGAAAATCATAGTCTCGCCTCTCCCAGGACTGCCCACTCTCTTGCAAGAAGTATTTTAGGCTTAATCTAAGACGAAAGCCATCTGGTTGTCCATATTGGGGTAAAAATTAGAACAATAGAATGCTCAAGGAGTATCTAATGTTAAGGAACATTCAAAAATCCATGAGGATTGTCAGGGTCTTTTTCTTGCTCTAGCCCAAGAATTCGGCATCAGGTGGAAACAGCTCTAAACTTCATGTTTCCTGGGTACATACTTCAAAAAATACAGAGAGAGACAATGTAGTCAGAAAAGTCCTCTCTTTCTCCACTCTCATCACTGCTAAAGTTTACAGAGACACACTCAAGGGAAACTTGAGAATATAGAGTAAGGCAGTCAGTAGCAAACACCCACTCTATATATCACTCAACTTATCATGAAGCTCTCTAGCACACTGAAGATCTGTGACTAAGAGAAGACAGTGGCAGAGAATGACGTGGAAACTGGGAGCTCTGGTGTCACTTCCTTGGGCAGGTCAGTGACTCGGGAACAAGTTGAGTACACGTCCATGCAATTGTTCATGACAGTCTCCTCCACCAGTGCCACACCCTTAGCTTATTCAGGGTAATGATACAAGGCCATTTCCAATAAACCGGGCTCATTTCACAACCCTGGAAAAGCCAAAAATGTATACCCTCCATGTAGGTCTGATATGCCAGGGATCGATATATGGAAATATGACCATTTCTCATTTCCCTGTCAAAATCACCGTTAATCATTAGATTTATAGAATCAGCACAGACTTTTGATTGATATGTTTTAAATCTCTACAAAATCTCTACAGATCCGCCATTGAAAGGCTTTTGTTTGTTTCGTGTTATTTCTTATCACCACTACATTAGCACAGGAGTATATAGCATTTTTTTAAATTACAAACATTTGTTGAGCAGTTACTATATCGCAGACTTTGTATTAAGTACTTTAAATATATTATTCATATGCCAGTCAAGAAAATCTTATGAGGTAAATATTACTGTTAAATGAACATTAGAGAGGAGGAGTTTGAGGCCTAGAAAGTTTGGCGTTTTCCTTATGGCACACAGTAACAGTAAATCGGGATTTGAGCCCAAATGGTTAGACAATAAGTCCTCACTTTTAGCCATTATGCCAAAACTCAACATATAGACGAATCAAAAGTATAAAACCTCATGTACTGAGCATCAAACCTCATATATCACACAGCTTCTACCAGAAAGGGGGCCTGATATGACATAAAATGAAAAGGAATCCCATTGTAAAAACAATCCTAAAGCATAGAGAACTGCCTGAGATTCACTTTTGAAGACGAGAACACAGAAAAGGAGAAAAACACCTGGGCCTGCGATGGTGTCATATTTCTATTTTACTTCCGAAAGGAAAAAAACAACCCTCAGTCTAAGTCCAAATTATATAATACTCCAAACAGCTTATTTAGTTAGTTGCCGCTGTTCCAGTTTAGTCTCTGGAGGCTGTCAGCCAGAGCCACGCTCAAAGGTTTGGCAAAAGTTACAAAGTCTGAGAGAATTAGCATTCTAATGTCCGGAGTACACAGTGACAAATTAGTTTGAGAATGCGCGCAGTTAATAAGGTGATTCAAATTGGCATGTCCCAATCTACATTGAGATGCTGTGCATTGAATTGCTACATCGACTGCTAAAAACAACGAATCATGTACAGAAAAGATTTATTCTAATCATGATGAACCTCTCTCTCCTCCATCACATCAACTACTAGGGGGCTCCAATGCAAGGAACGTTATGTTAGGAGACGTGAAATAGTAATAGGACATAGTCCTCAACTTGGTGACATTTACACCCTCTAGCTGAGGAGATGGGATGTGAGTGGCAGAAGGAATAAACAGTGAGAGAGGATTTGAATTCCTATTAATGATCACTCCAAGAAGCGAGGCAGTTTGATTAAGGGCCAAATCAATGAAGTGCTCAATTCATGTAAGAGTTCATGAAAAAAGAAAAGCATGTGTCTTTGGTGAACAGGAAAGATTTAAAAAAGTCATGAAACTTGAGCTGGATGTGGAAAGATGGGTAGGATTTGGAGAGATGGGAAAGCAGGTTCTAGGCAAAGGGCCAAACACATAACAGGGCATGGCACACTCAGAGCCTGTCAGTCGGGCTGGGCCAGAGGGTTTGGAAAATGAAATGTTTATTTGAAAAGGTATGCAGGTTAGAGATTGGAACAAACCTGGGATTCCAAGCTAAAGAGTTTAGACTTTGTCCTTCAAGTAGGGGGCTACTTAAGGTTTTTGAGGAGAGGGCCAGAAAGCTCAAAGCAGCACCTGAGTGTGGAAGTCTCCAGGCAGGGAGGCGTAGAGGAGAAAAAAGATTCTAGCAGAGGGAACAGGTTCGGAATTTATGGCTATAGTACAGGTTTGTGGGGATGAGGGCGTCAGACTCTCTCTGAGTGAAAAAGGCAGGGAGAGAAAGAGGGAGATGATGGCAAAGCCCTATCTACACACAAGCGCTGGCCCAGATGCTTTCCACCCATTGTCTCATTGGGTTCTAACAACCACCCTGAGCATAGCACGTTCATCTCATTTCACAGAAAAGGAAAGTGCAGAGCAGTTACCCAATCATATGGCCAATAATGGGAGACCGACATGTGCATAATTTCTTAGAAAGGATAAATCAGGAGAGTTGGTAACTGGTTGCAGAGGATGGGAAAGGCAGGATAGAGTCAATGATGCCTAATTATGACTACAACATTTCAAGCAGAAAAGGCTGAAGATCTTTCCTAATAAAACTAAACCAGGAAGAGCACATAGGAACGTAGGGTTCTCTTTCTAGGGTAGCAGTTTTTCCTGTAAGTGTGTGGAGGATGCCCCCAGTAGAGCTACCCTTTCTGTTCATTTTCACCCAGGCCTGGAATGAGCCCCCTACTTGGCAGGAGCTCTGGGTACGTGGTCTTGTGGCACTTGTGGTCAGGTCTACATGGGTTATCATACTGCTAAGAATCAACAACACCATCTGGAAAGTCGACTTTGGGAGCTGGGACACTGAAGGCCTGAGTAACAATCCAATGCTGATTTACCTCGTAGACTGGGCTGCCTTGGGAAAATGGGTCTGCAGTCATCATTCCACTCCCTTAGTCCATTCAAAGGAAGCTGTGAAAATTATCCCAGCGCTCCCTCAGCTCAGGAGCAATGTTAGCTTGAAAGAAATAGTGCCCCCAATTCACATAGAAAATAGTTCATCTACTCACTTCAAGGTAAATGGACACTTTGGAAAGGACATGACCACCTTTCTTAAATAAGAGTATCAAGTAAATATGCACTTTGTGTATTAAATTATCTCATAGTCCATAAGTCAAAAAACGACTAATTTCATCCTCACTAAAGAATCTACATATCAAAAATTATTTCATCCTCCGCTGGAAATAATTTGACTCATGTGTTAAAAATCAAACTGTTCTCCTCACTAGTGAGTCCAGACATCGCTGACTGGCCCTCTATGGCAAACTTGGTTTACTAGCACAGATATGATTGACTTGGACAAGTCCTCAGATGCTTTTAGTTTTCTTCCAATGTCGTCTGGAGGGAACAAGAACAAAACCCAAATTGAACCTGTCTTCTTAGACCTCTCTTAAGAAAGTCCGCATGAGGACAAGACAGCATGTATTCTTCCAGGGGTGCTCTCACAGTCTGTCGTCAGCCTCTGCAGACATAGAGGAATGTTGTGTTCAGAATGCACATAACACAATGGCCCTGACAGCTCAACTGTGCACAACATTCCTCAAATTGCAACTCGTCTGTGAGAGGAGAGTCACAAAGGACAAGCAGGTAGGAGCAATAGGACTTTCCTTAACACACTCAATGAAGAGCCAAGAACATACAGACACGAAGGCACATTCCATCACGCACCTCCCTTGTCCCCTAGAAGACCACGTACCTCCACCCGTCACACAAAGGATGTGGTTCCAGCCAGTCACATCTACACAGGAGGCAATTCGCAATTAAGATAAATCCAGAAGACAGATCGTTGAACAAAAGAAAGCAAATAAAGCTACGTGTGTGTAGTAAGGGAGATCTCTGCGAATCCCATGGCCTTGAAAATGTGTGTGTCAGCTTTCTGTACTCCCCTCTCTGAGCGGAAATGTGTTTCTAAACACTCTTAACACTGATTTGTCAGGTCACGAGATCCATGATGGTGACATCTCCTGTCCTTTCTTCTGCCCAGGCAACAGGCCAACAGAGAGAGGACGAGTTTTCCACGGGAGACCAGGGAGCTAAGCACCTCCATGAGCAGAGTGTGCTGACCTCATTGCTGGCCCTCCCCAACCACATGGCACAGTCATATTTCAACCCTAGAGGCAGACTGTTTGGTTAGGTCAAATCACAGTTCCCTTTCTCAGAAGTGGTTCTAGAAATTTCTAGAGAAAAAGGGAAAGTGGTGCCGACCTCAGCAACGTGTAATCCAGGTGTCCCAAAAGGAGAGGTTGTATAAAAATACCATCCCTCCCCCCAAAGAAAAGGAAATTGCTTGACAAATCCCAGGTGTGGGGTGGGGGACATGAACAAGAACGACAAATGGCCTCGCCCATGAAGTGCTGACACATGTTGAGGGAAGCTGACATATAGAGGAATAATGGTAATATATCCAAAGCCAAATGGAATTAGTGCATAAAACAATATAACCAAACTGTGAGAGAGAAAGAGAGAGGGGGTGGGAGCATCAATTTTAGTGGGAGCAAAGCCTTTTAGAAAGAAATGATCCGGAACAGAGAGAAGCAGAGAAGGACAGTCTCAGCAAATGACATCAACCAAAAGCAAAGGCGCATTCACGGGAAAGTGCCGAGGACACTCAGGAGTTGCCGGAATGGTTGGAGTCGAATGTAGGTAAAAATGAGCAAATCTCAACACATAAGGTATCGCTTCATGGCATGGAGCCTGACAGCCACACTCGGGAGTTGTGAATGGGATCGAATAAATGACAGGGTCACTAAAGCGCTTCTGAGCTCGGGAGGGATGTGCTAGGTGTTACCACTGGCCCCAGCACCAAGGCTCAGGATGGGGGCAGACCCCACCTCCCCACCCCCCATGAGCTTGCCCTGCGGGAGACTGTCCGGGGCTCCTGGTTCTTATTTATTGCTGGAGTCAGCCTCATGATTCTCTCTCTGGAAGATCCCAAGGGGCCTCCCCATTCCAGCAGCCCTGCAAACCTGGAAATATGTTCCCCTGCGGCTACACCTGTATTTTAATCAGACCTACTTTTTCATTTCTTCCTTTTCATTGAAAAGAAGTTATTTTTGAACAATCAATGTGCTTTCCCAAGCAAGAGTCAATAGCAATCCCTTTTCTTCTCTGCCTGAAGGAGGAATGGGAGAAATGGCTGAGCTTCAAGTTTATGTGGTGTTGGGGGATTTTCTCAAAGTTTAAATGCAGAAGAAAACAATCTTATATTAGAGTTAACTAGAAAGGAACCCAGACGTGGCATCAAGAGGCACAGACCAAAAGACAGAGAAGTATATTCCTATTCCTTCCTCTAAAGAATACTGAGTTTCAAAACATATGGTTTGGGAAACATTTAGGTCAGGAGCAAAAGTGCCAGGTCCACTTAAGGCGCAATGCTGGGTTTTCAGTGGTTGGACATTAACCAAATATCAGGGCACAGTACATTCTCCCTACATCCATGTTTATTCTATCATAGCTCAAGTCCGTATTCCCAGATGTGCTGCTCACGTCTCATGGAAGGGCCTCTTCTTCCTGACAGTAAAACCCAAGGCCCTTCCCACGGCCTGTAAAGCCCTGTTTCTGTGCTTACTTCCCTCCCTCTCCCCTTTGCTCCTTCTTCCCCTGATGCACTAACCTTTTCTTATTTCTCAAACTCTCCAAGTTCTTTGTACTCTGCATTGTAAGCATTTTTCCTACATTTGGGCTTGGCTCACTCCCTCATTCCCTCCAGGTTTCACCTTATCCAAGAGGCCTTTCCAGGTCCCAGCATTGTTCTCCACCTCCTTCTCTGCTCTGTGTTTTTTTGTAGCACCTGAAACCACCGCAAATACTCGTATTATGTAGGTATTTGCTTATTGTTGTCAGCCCTTCAGGTTATGAGAGTAAAACCTTGGTCTTGACCAAAGCTGCAGTCCCTGAGCTAAGAAAGTACCTGGTGTAGACGGCCCTCGCTACACCCTGGCAGGAGTTGTGATTAAACAGAGGCATAATGAAGATGCTAGAGAGGGGGAGGTGGAAATATCCATCCACCCCTCTTCAGGTAAAAGAGCACCTCGAGTTACACTGGGGAGAACACCTGTCCCCCGCTTCCTATGTGATGAGACCTTGATTGGTCCAAAGCAGTGGTTCTCAGACCAGCAGCATCGTCACCTCCTGGGACATTGTCAGAAATCTGCAGATGCCACCTGAGACCTGCTAAATTAGGAACTCTGGGAATGGGGCCAGCAATCTGTGTTTTGGCAGGTCCTCCAGATGAGTCAGATATCTGTCGAAGTGTAAGAACCACTCGTCTAAAGGAATCATTTTATTTTCCCAACTAAGGGGATTGGTGTAGAGATGGGCACAAAACCCGACTAGAACCAGTGGGTACATGGACTTGCTGGGGTTTTGGAAAGAAAGACTCACCTCTGTCTGTATAATCTGTCTGAGGCTACCCCAGGATGAATTTGGGGAGGGTGGAACTGTGTTCCAATACAGAGGAATTGTGGCAGGAACTGCAAAAAGCACCAATCCCGGGAGCTCATTTAAACCTTGAATCATGCCATGAGTGAAGTGAAAGTTGCTACGACTTTTTGGTTACATGAGTCAATCAGCACTCATTTCTACCAATTAAACCTATGACTATTCAAACTAGCTTAACTGGGATTTTCTTTATACGCAACTGAAAAAATGATCTAATTAACACAAGGTGAACAAAAGCATATGTTACTGCTAAACTTAATCCAACTTAGGAAATAGTGCCACCAAAGCACAAAGAAAAGATTGCCACATGAACACATGGGCTCTGTACTCCCCCCTACTTGTCACTCTCTACCATCCGAGGGGGGCCCTGAGACTGAGACTCATGGGGAAAGGGCCTCTTACCCAATGCTGTGTGTGGATGGTGCTATAACCAAGGGAAATGACAGAATATGGAACAAAATGAGTGATTCGATGCCCCAGCAAGGCAGGGACTCAGTCATTGTAATCAAGAACTGAAGGGCAGAGTCTGGAAATCAGAGAACAGGGAGGAATGGGTCCAGGGAGAGTGAAGACACAGCTGGATAGGCCAGGGCCTGAGACCCGGACTGCCCATTCCTGGTGTCTTGGGGCCCAGTGTCTGTGAAATTCCTTTTAAGGACCAAGGATGGCGCAAACACAAACGACCTTAAGTATAACTCATCCATGTGAGCTATTTCACTAGTTAGTGGACAACTGCCTGGCCCTATTTCTTCAGAAACAAAACAAGCAAACAAACAAACTCATCTCAAAAAAATTCTGTTACAAGACTTTCCATCTGATATAAATAATGAAGAACAATGCCAGCAACAATCAGGTGACCAACCCACGAACAGGTGAAAATGCCTTTTGCAGAAGAGTGACAGCATGCCTTCAGCTCCCGCAAGTACATACATCTGTTATACACTGGAGTAAATTACAACTGTCCCACAAAACGGTGACCCACACTCCTTTCCTTTGCATAGAAAATATATGGCAATGGTGCTACTAACATATATCAAAGCTTCAATGTGCTATCAAACTTTAAGTGGGAGCATTTGGGCAAAATTATCCAACACACAGCACAGAGTGGGCCAGAGCGGAAACAGAGAAGACCAAACCAGCACTGCTGAAACCGTACTGTGAACCCAAATCCAGGAGAATCTTACCCAGTCGCACGTACTGGTTTAGGAAGGCAGGGTGGTGGCTCAGGTTCTGCATTTTTAACAAGCTCCCAATGCTGCCGGCCCAAGGATGGTGCCTCGGACAGCAAGAGTCTAAATTTCATGCTGGTGCAGGGATGCAGGTATATTCTAGAATGTGTGCTGGGGAGCACGGATATGGCTGAGCACACGGGTCACGTGTGTAGTAAGCACGTGTGTGGCAAGTGTGTCTGCATCATCCCGGATGTATTCTGAAAAGGCACATGGCCCTGATTCTGAGCATATCATAGCAAGTAAAATACACCACGGCTCCCGATACCATACCCCATAACCTGGTGAAGAGAAAACTCACTTTCAAGCTTCACGAGAGGCATGTATCTTCAGGAGAAATAGGATTGGAGCCGTAATAGGAATGAATCACTGACAGGTGAGATTCTGTACAAGGGACATTGTTATGTTGAAAGGATAACACAGGAAGGACACACTGCTCTGTGACACAGGCACACAGGCAGTTCAGAATTGGCAGCACCCTCGTTTCGGAGGCCCAAGAATACACAACACGGCCAGGCTGGGCCTTTCTCCACCAGCACCTTAGCCTGGTTCACTGTTATCCATTCTTTTGATCTCAGCTCAAATATCCTTGCGTGGGGAGATGGGGTGTCCTTCTCTGCTCCATCTACCCAGCCCTTTTCCCTACACCTACTTGTCTGATTCCTATGACATGATCTTTTTATAAACTGTGAAGTTGTTCTTCACGGCACACATATCTCATAGCATGTATATTTGTGAGGCTATCGGTTTACAGTCTTTCTCATTGACTAAACTATAAACTCCATGAAGACAGGACCCATATGGAATGCACTCACCACTGGAATCCTAACACAGAGCACAGTGCCCGATATTTAACAAGATTCTAAAGATCAAAGATCTTTTGATCAAAGAGTTGAAGGGAGAGAGGGAAAAAGAAAGAGGCAGGGTTTCTTAACCCAGTGCCCACTGATTCCTATGCAGAGAATGTCCTGTTGTCTGCACAAGTATGTGTGCATTTTTCCGGAAAAAAAGGAGATTTAACTTGCATCAGATCTCAAAAAGAGTTGCAGTCTCCCCAAAGTTCAGAAGAACTGAGTTACCAATATTACATCAGCCGAAACATCTTAAGCAAGATGTGAAATAAAAATCGGTCTCTTTAGTTAGAAATTGCTCCTAAACAGTCTTTTGAAGCAAAAAGAAGAAAAAGAAGATGAAAAAGGAGGAAATACTTTACAGGCACGCAGCATTAAAATCCAGGATGAGTTTAGCCTTTCACAGCAGGGTCAGGCATTAGTGTGTCTTATCTGTAGAATTAATACTGTGAACTAGAAAATATTTTTGAGTAGAAAATGGGCATCATTTTGAAATTCATATATATTTCTCTTTAAAAGATCAGTAGGATGAAACTGGTTTATTTAAAATTCAGCCAACATAAACTACAGCATAATACTTCCAAAGCTTGAACAATTTTGCTTAAAATCTTTTAAAAAGAAAAATATATTCTTCAAAATGAAAATAAATTGTAGTACAGTTGAGCCTTGAACAACGTGAAAGTTAGTGGGGCCCGACCCCCACACAGTCGAAAATTCACATATAACTTCAGTTGGTTCTTGGCTTCTGGGGATCCCCAACCTTGGATTGAAAATATCATTTCAACTGGCGGTTAGTTGAACCACGGAGGTGAAACCCGCGGATACTGAGGGCTGACTGTACTTATTGAAAAAAAAAATCTGCATATTAGTGGGCCTGCGCAGTTCAATCCCATGTTGTTCAAGGGTCAACTGTATGTGAAACATTTGCAAAATCTGAGTGCTTTAGCTCAGTTTAGAAAACAGAAAATCTGGCATCAGGGATGGGTTACTAAGAGGAACTATTACCAGATTATAGTGGTAATGGTCAAAAGCACAAGCTCTAGGTCAAATAAATTTGTTTTCAAACCCTGGCTCTGCCTCTTTGTTGCCTGGTGACCTTGGGTGATATTCTTAAGTCCTTTAAGACTCGGTTCCTCACCCACACAAATGGAATAATATATGCAGGTAAAGCCCTTAGCTGCCGCCTGACACAGAGTGAGCACCCAAACATGTAAGCTCTTACTCCTCCTCCTATCATAGCATTGTCCCTTATCATCAATGCTGTAATATATCACCAGGCTTCCCAGAGTTTCAGGCACATAATACATGTCAATCACTGCTAGCCAACATGGTTGTCATTACATTCTATTACCAAAGCCAATGACTCATTATCTGTAGTCAGACAGCTCTCTGTTTTCAGTCAACTTCTGAATCTGGATCTTTTTTACCCACGCCCTAAATACCAACCTCAGCTTTCCTGCAAACCTATTTGCTATTCAGGTCAATAAATCCTAACGGTGGCCACAAAACTACGGGTCAGTATCTGCTTAATATCTTTCCTCCCTGGCTTTGATCGCAAAGACAAAATGAAGATTCCAATTTCCTGGTTTCCTTTTCATATGGAAAAGCTTTCAGGGGTTCTGAAAGGTCTTCTGGCCCATATTCTTTGAGCAGCTCAAATGCATCCTTACCTTCATGCTCACACATGGGCCATTGGCTGGGAATCCAATGAAGAAACCAGCTTGCCCTTTCTCTCTTTTTAAACTCCAAACACTAGGTAAGACAGTAAATAAAGATCATAGAGAACAGCTCTTTCATGTGAAAAGAATTATTAATTCCAGTATCATCACCAGATTTCCCCATTTCCTTGCAAATTTTTCTACTCTCTATGCCCATTGACCAGGCTCTTTATAAAAGCCTGAAGTCAGTAGAAAGGAAGCAGGTTTTTACAGATACATCCTGTCAGCTGTTCTGGGCGCATGGTCCTGGCCGCTGGCTTGGGTCCTATTCATCTTGTGCGTATGGAGGGGAGGTGGTTTAGGCACTCTGCCTCTACACAGGAACCGCTGACTCCGTTTGGGTCCAGCAACAAAGCTGCACCGTACCTTGCTGGGACCCTGGTCATTCATCTCAAAGTGACAAGGGTGGTTCTCTATACCGGACTCTCTGTGAAAAGTATTTCAGTGACCAGGAGAACTCTGACAATACTGTTTCCCTGAAAATAAGACCTAGGCAGACCATCAACTCTAATGCATCTTTTGAAGCAAAAATTAACATGAGACCTGGTCTTATTTTACTATAATGTGATATGATATGATATGATATGATATATGATATGATATAATAATGTAATACCAGGTCTTATATTAATTTTTGCTCCAAAAGATGCATTAGAGCTGATGGTCCAACTAGGACTTATTTGCGGGGAAACATGGTAGATCCTAATTCTGACTCACAAATGACCCAGCCAAACGAGTCCAGCACTTTGGCTGGGACTGGCCTCATGAGGAAGCAGTAAGACCAGTACCGTCTTGCTTATAAAAGGACTTACTTTGCTGCTTGTACTTTAAACTACAAGCCAAGAAAATGCCACTGAGCTCCAATTGCCACTTTGGTCAAGGTGGGCATACACTTAGCTCCTAACCCCGTTATCCAGAGACCCGCTCTGTGTTCTCCTCTCTAACATTTGGAAGTTGACTGTACAGGATACAAGAAATATCCCTTTTGCAAAGAAAAGGTCTTGGAGTGGACAAAGTCTCAGAGGACTGATTCTCTCGGGGATCACAAACACCTGGAAGCAGTTCTTCTTGTAATTCCTTTACCTGGGGTTCTCCAGGAGTGGTCCCCGACCCCCAGCACCAGCTGGGAAATTGTTAGACATGCACATTCTCAGGCCCCACCCTAGTTCCACTGAATCAGCTCTCTAAATGATTCTGATTCCTGCTAAAGTTTGAGAATCATGATGTACAGAATATATAATACATATACAAAAATGGAGAAATAATGAATAAATCAAAAGACTTCAGCTTTACTGAAGCACTGCCCAGTATGACCAGCTCCCAGTTAGTGGTTGGAACAGTGTCCTTTTCATGGCTGATGGAAGCTGGGTCACAAACTCTAATGATCTGGGTGCAGCCTTTGCCTCCTGACTCGCTGTCCACACCCCTCGCAGGGAACACCTTTCTGTTAGCTGCCTGCACCAGGCTCTGGCTGCGCTCTGCAGCTTTGAGCATACAGTCTCCTATGGCTGGCATCGTTCCCTTTGCTCTCTCCCCCAGCCACCTCCTCCTCTTTATGTACAGCTACACCCTACCTCTGCTTTTGGTTTCAGCTTAGCCAGTCCCCTCCTCCAGGAACCCTGGCAGTTCCCACAGCATCTCGTATATCCTCTATCAAAAGTGCATCCCTCCCTATCTGCAGTCCAAGTAAACAACTTGTCCCTCTCCCCCGCTTGCACGGACTGTAAGCTCTACGAGTCAGAGGACGCCTTTATCTCATTCACAGCCATGTCTCTAGCACCTGGAACAGTACCTGGTTAATTATTTACTCGATCAATTTATCAATTGTGACTATGAAATAATCTATTTTTGACAATAGGTAACATAGACCTATTTTAATTTCGTATTGATTGATTTCATTGACTCCTCGACATGAATAATTGACCATTAGCCTAGAAACGAGGCCTGTGAATATAAAAACATAAGTCAGCATTTTTTTTTCCTTCACGAAACTGCTTCCCTCCCCACTCCCCAAGTCCTTTTTAAACATATAGACAATCCTAAATATTTGGTCTCTAGTTGAACTACTGCCCCCTCTGAAAGGCAGTGTGTGAAAGCCTCCTGCTCCTTTCACTTGCCAGGTAAGAAGAAAAATGAGATTGCATACCAGATTTCAATATGATGTAAATGGAGAACGATGTGTAGGAAGACTTGAGAACACAAAAGCCTCATTTGCATAATCTCCATCGATTTTAATTTTTGCCACCTTGATTGGAAACGGTCAGAGTCCTGAATGGCTGTCAGACCTGGTTAGCCCTCAGCTCCAGACTGCAGTCCTGCTGCTACTCCAAGCAGAACAGCGGCCAGAGTGCCACCTTTGAGAAGTGCATGATGCCGCCAGGATACCAGCTCATCTCAAAAGATGCTGTGCCCATCCCTGGGGTTCCACTGAGTCACAGTGCTGTTCGACACATCAATGTTGCGACCAGTGTGTCAGTGGCCTGGTTGGAGCCAGCCCACACAGGATCATCTCTCAGCCCACACTTCATATCCTGAAGTGCTCTTCTCATGAGAACCTTGGGTGGTCTTTAGAACCTCTAACACTTAGTCTGCATACATTTTTAACTAACGTTATTTTCTGTATTTAAAGCAACAACAAATGAGGAGAAAATAGGGCAAGGGAAAGCTTACAGCAAGTAGACACAATCTCCTGAAATGATCAAAATCACAAACAGAGCTCAGAAACCCCTCCCCTTTCCAAGGGTCTCCTAGAAATTGATGCTTCTAACTGCAACTGATACTCCAGTAATAACCTTGGATAATCACGTAAAGGTAAATTATGCTCAGACACTATTGAAAAATTCCAAGAATATCGACATTAAAAAGTTAAAGTTTAGCATATATTTCTTCTTTTCCTACACTCAGTATTCTTCTAAGAAAGACAAAATAAGACACATGAACTCCTTCTCTTAATCTCTACCCTCACTGGGAATAAGTCTTTTTTTTTTTTTTTTAAGTTCAGACTGAAATACTCAAAGAATTAATTATCCCTTCCTCATCCCCCGGTCTTGTTCAGTATTATCAATTGAAATTATTTGTGAAGAGCACATTGTGGAAATTTTAATTAATTCCAAAGTAGTGTTTGCTTTTGTTTGCTTTGTTTGACTTTAAGAAAAAGCATCAATTTCTGTGCAAGATAGGAAGAAGTTCTTCCAGGTGGGTCTAGAAATGACCATGGAAAATAAAAGAGAAACACTCAAGTACTGGCACCAGATGGAACAGGCCATATTGAAGGCAAACTACATACAAAATCGGTGTCTATTTCGGAGCAACAAAATCATGTTAATGAATAAAACTTCCATTGACCGAGCATTTGCCTGTGCTAGCACCTGGAGTCGATACCCTCATGGAGTGTCTCCTGCAAGCCTCACAACATCCTCATAGCAATGTGACAGTTCTCTCATTACTCCCTTTGACACGTCCGGGGCTTCTGGGGCTTCTGGGGCTGCAATAGGTAAACTTACCTGCCGAAAGGCACACAACTTGGAAGTGGAAGAGCTCAGAGTTAACGCAGGTTTCCAGGTCTGCTTGACAACTGTGCTACACTCATTTTGTGCCCGCTACCCATCACTTACTTTTTTTTTTTACTTCGTTTATTCATTTTTTTCCCTATTTCATCATTTGACATGTATATTTTCAGTATAGAAATTTATATTTACATTTATCTTGCATGTATCATCTTAGGTGCTGAGTATACAATAATAAACAAAGCTTCTGAGCTTCAAGGAGGCTATGTTTTGTGGTGATAAAGATTAAAAAAACAGACATTTACAATCATTTTTAATGCCTGTAGTAGTGGGAAGTACAGAGTGCTAAGGGACCTCATAGCAGAGACAGGTAACCCAGACTTGGTGGAATTATAGCAAACTATTCAGAATGAGCAAATCAAAAATGGTTTTAAAAAAAGGAAAGTGATCATATTTTACTTTTTGTCACTATTTAAAGGAAAATAAATTTAAAGATAAGCCAAAATTGATTTCTGTGTATAGAAGTTGTCTGTTCATGGTCTCACAAGGCTGCCACCAACATGTTCCCTGGGGCTGTGGTCTCATCTGAACTTCAAATGGGGAAGGATCTGCTTCAAAGCTCATATGGTTGTTGGCAGAATACCTGTCACTTTCTGAAAGCGTCCGTCATGGCGGCCGCCTTTCTGGTCTTCAAACAGTCTATGCCCTTTCCAGCCTTGGGCGGGGTCTGTCCTTCTGCTGGGCCATGACACGTCTGCTCACCAGTCGTTCCCACGCACAGCGGGCTCCACTCCAAGGAGAGCTCCTCATGAAGGCTTTTCCTGTCCATCTAATTCAAAGTTGGCTGCCCCAGCCCACCCTGCCCCATTACGTTATTTCCTCCATTACTCTTCTCACAATTGGCAATGACCTTGTTTCTTATTTATAGTTGTCTGCTCACACTGGACTACGAGTTCTCTGAAAGAAGAGCTTTTGTGTCTTGTTCACTCCCAAATCCCCACACCTACAATGGTACCTGGCACACAGCAATGCTCACTTGAAAGTTGTCAAAGGAATGAATCAAATAATGTTCAAACTCCTCCTCTGAAAGCTCATGACAGAAGCAGGATATTTAAAAACCTGAGTGGACAGTGATGGACTCTGAGATCAACCCTGGCACTCTTGCCAAGTTCTCTGACAGAGACTCAAGACCAGGTGGGTGGTCAGGCTGGCTGCTCAGGTACAACGCGTGGCCTGGAATAAGTCCTCACTTCTCAGTGCCCCAATTAGCTCAACAGTAAAACGTGGGGAACACTACTCATGTCAGCCTCACTCTCATGGGTGGAAAGGGCTTTACGCTCATAAATAATGAAAATATAATGAAGCCACACCAGACTGTGTCCTGCTTAATAAGGAGTAATCAAGAAATCCCTTAAGCAGCCAAGAAACATGCTACAAAATAATTAGTGTTTTACCTGCTACAATGACACTCATTCAAATCTATGTTCAAAAGCCTCATCTAATTGTATCCCAAGATGTAATTTTCTGAGGAGAAACACTGCAGGATTCTAGAAAATTCATGCTGAAAATAAATTCAAAGTTAAAATTAAAATCCATCTTAAATGACATCTAATTCTGAACCAGGCAGGTTGTGTAATGAATTAATCTTGTCTAAAGAGAGGCTGGCCGTGGCCTTTGGCTCCTGGAGGGTGACCTGCAGTTCCCCGGAACACTTCTGCCTGGTAGGAGTGTTATTTACTTTTTTGCCTGTGGCCTTTGGCCACCAGACACTCTAATAATGTGATTTATGATGGGGGCTTTGATAACAGTCCCAACATCCAGAGGAACTGGAGACTTAAGGCATTAACACGACCTTCAGGAGGGGCTAGAAACTAAAGGTCAGCCACGTCAACAATAGGCAATCAAGTTCCAATAAAACTCTGGGAACCAAAAGCTCAGGTGAACTTCCCTGATTTGAAATGCCCCATGAAAAGTATCACGTTGTGACTGAGAGAAATGAACACCACTCCATGACTCCACAGGAGAATACAGCAGAAGCTCCATGGTTGTATATCTCCTGAATGCTGTCCTATGCTTTCCCCATAGTAAAGCATAACAATGAGTGTAACAGATTTCAGTGAGTTCTGTGAGTCCTTCTAGAAAAATCATTGCCCCTGAGGGTAATTTTGGGAATGCCTCCAACTGGTGGCATCAGAAGTGAGGGCAGCTTGTGTGGACTGTCACCCCCTAACTTTATAGTTGGCTAACTACAGTAGACCTAAACTCTCCTCGAAGGTTAACCTACCTGCTAAGATAGGCACAGTTTTCTGTTTCTTCTTCTTTAAAAGATAACGTTTGTCTCTTTTTGATATGAAAAAATTAAATATGAAAGGATTTTGGACTTGGATGAAGTGATATCCCAAGCATCCTCAGACTTTTCTAAATGTAATCAGGTCTTTTTTTCTGCTTTGGCCGCAAGAAAATTAGAGTAACTAAGAAGGGCCCTTCTGAGCTGAGATCCAGGAAGCTGGAAGGCAATTTAAAGCTTTTCTCTTGTGTTGCTTTGATGAATCGAACAGAGAAGAATCTACCTTCTGAGGTAGCTGAGGTGGCTGAGGTGATGAATGAAAGGTTGAGAGGAAACCACCATAAAGCTGTATTTCCAACCTGTCAGAAGGCTCAGGGACAGTGACAAAGCAAGTGGGAGGTGACTCCAAGGTGCCAGGGCAGAGGACCAGTTAGCTTTGGCAAGATCACCTCGTCAGAGGTCAGTTGTGTTTTATGGAAGGAGGCTAATTTGAGGTCCTGAGATCAACTGCAAAAAGCCAGTGCAGAAACATCTATGGATCAGAATACTGCGTAAGAAGATGGCAAGGTCAAACAGAAAAGGAGCGAGGACGGCCATGTGGCTTACAAGTGAATTGTGAGTAGGCAGAGGAAGATGCTGAGATTCAGAGCCTGCCACTGGCAATCCCAGCGGCAGACTCATGCAGTAAGAATTGCTGACAGTTCTGGAGCGTCAAAGGTGGACCAGAGGTTCTGCTTGCTCTAACTAATCTATTCTCTGAAAGGACAGAGATGGGTGCACATTCTGACTATAAGTGTATAACTGAGCATGGGAATAAAGGCCTAAGATGGACTTGGAATTGGGGATAGCAAGAGTCACAAGTAGATCACAGACCATGAAGATGAGACAGAGGCTAGGAAGGGAGCTAAGAAACATTTTCTGAGAGCCAACTTTTTAGGGGCATGCTGGGTGAAACACAAAAAGGTAGAAAAGACATTCGCCATTCCCCAGTGAACCTAAAATCCAACACTGGAGAGAGACAATGGTAGTGCAAAATAGTATGCGTGTTAAATAATGATAAGCACAATTAGCATTTCTAAGAAACTAAAGGAAGAACTTTTACAGAGGCCTGGAATGAAACTTGAGCTGTACCTTCAGCTTAAATCAATGTATATATAAAATCAGGGTACCACAGGCAGGGGAATGACATGGACCCAGAGACAAAACTGGCATCGTATACTTAGATATAGTCAAAGGAGTAGTCTAAGGCAGAAGTTTTTAAAAAAGGAGAGAGCTAATGAGTAAGAAGGGAAAACATTTTGAACTTTAAGGTTGGAATTGTGAGGTCTAGTCTGGTAAGTAGTACAACTGAGGTGTCTACTGCCACCTGGTGTCAGCATACCTTAATTACAAATTCAGAGTAACTACTCATCCTAAAAGCCCAATTTGCCAAAGGAAAAATAAAAAGGAAGGCCTACAAGGTCACACTTGAAAATAAATCTCACTTGATTTAGACCCCAGCTCTAATGGCAATTTGAGGCAAGCATGAAAAGATGTAAACAGAAATGCTCCAAACGTGTTATAGCAAGGAAAGATTGACTTGATTTTAATTATAGAATTAAATCAAGCAGTTATTGTTCTCTATCTCATAAACAAACGCACACATAGGAAGTGTGGGCTTGTCGCCGGCTCTCTCCTCTTGCTTTATAATCAATGGCTAGTTTCCTTTATAGGAAAACACAAAGTGGGTCATGCACAAAGTCTGTGATCTTCCCCTGGAACGAAGCCACTGGGAGTCCCAGGACGCTCGTCTATCCAACACCATTGAGCTGTCGGAGTTCCAATGTGCTCCTGCCTCCCACCTCCTACCTCCCAGTACCTCCGCGGAAAGGACAAATCTGAATCCTCTGGCATCCCTTCAATTCCTTACAGCTGTAAAAACCACTGCATGGAAAGAAAGAACATTTCCTAGACTGGGAATCCCCAGACACTTTCCAGAACTGAACAAGTGACTAGCATTTTCGCTCTGGTGAATTATGCTCCATTACAGAGAGTGGGAAGAGGAAAACAGCCCTGAGATGACTGTGGTCTGTAAACGTCGGGGCTACACTATAGTTCACTTCATTTTCCGGACTGCTCTGAAATGTGGGCTTGCCCTGACTTAAGTGTCCTGCTTTGCTGGCAGGTTCCACCGATGCACAACCATTTCATCTACAATTTGGATCTGAGTTAAGGCAAAAGCCCATTGCTGGTGTTTCACAGACCAGCCCAAAACACATGAGGTCTTTTCTTTCTTCCAACGTGTTTCACATAGCTCAGACCATCTCCTGCCTCTCTCTGTCCCCAAGCTGCCCAAAGCTGGTCTGGTCAGTATGGCCCGAGTCAGCAGTGGGGAGTGGATTAGACATGGGCTGCTGAAATCTGGAGGGAGCCTGTGCGGTGGGGGTCTGCCTCTTCCTCCTGGATTTCTCAGTTGACATGAGATACACAAATGGAGAAGGCTATATGAGGCTAGGACAGGGGCGTGAAAATGAGAAATGAGAAAAGAGATATGAACACACAACACTTTCCCCTCAGGAGAACCTACATTTGAATCCAAATACAATTCAAATGATTTCACATTAATTTTTCCACAATATACTAGTATTCTATCTACTGGAAATTTCTCCATAACATATCAGTGAAGGAAAATGCAAAAATTATTAAAGAGGTCTGTCTAACTTAAGGACAAGTCAATTAGCAACTCCAGGACTTAACACAAGTTATCAATGTAGCCAGTTAAAATTTTAATTTATAATGAGATTATTTTGTACTCAAACATATTCAATTAGTTAATTAAACCAAATTATGCTGGTCACAAAGACTTTAAATATTACATTTTAATGCCAAAAGAGGCCATGATAGGTGAAACTGATTTATGAAGAAAAATTAGCAAAGCTTAAAAAGTTTCACCAAAAAGAAAAAAAAATAGTATTGGCTAACATGTAGTCATTTCTTATTCATTTACAGTTTTTCCAGCTGTTAGACAACGGACAGTTTACTATTAAAAATGTTGAACTGGGTAAAAGGCCAAAATAAAATAAGCATTTTAAGACCTAGACATCTCAAAAGGAAACTTTAATTCAGAGAAATCAGAAATACTATTTTGACCTTATAAGACGAGCTATCTCATATTTATAATAGAATTTGCCCTGTGGATTTGTCAGATGATTAAGGAAACCCAAAAGAGGTGGTTTCCTCAGGGAATACCTTCTTTTCTCTCTCCCTTCTCTATGTTATAGACACAGCGGTGCTTAGAAAGTTGAATTTGCATGTTATGAGACTTTATTCTTTGTCCTTAAAGCAAAATGTAGATATGTCTTTGGAGGATGAGGGGAAACTGAAAGAATCAAGTTCATATACAATGTATGTCTACGACCATCCATGATATCAAGACAAATCTGTTTAGGCCTGTAAGGATTCATACAAAGGTCACAGCCACGATCACAACTATGCTTTCAGGTTCATTTAGAATGAACCAGTGATATAAAATATACAGGCAAAAATTTACATGTGTGGAATGTCATGTGATTCCTATTTTCTTCTTTATTCTTTTCCATGTGACTTAAACGTTATACAATGAACATACATTATTCTTATAGAACAAAAACAACAAAAATTGTTAAAAGGATGGCAGAGCGGTCTTCCCTTACACTCTCTCAGTGTCACAAAAGGGAAACAGTTCAGTTTTTAAATTGTTCCATGTATTTATCGGTGAGAATCTATCTAATCAGTTCTCCAAGATGGCATCAGGAGAAAACATCAACAACCGGAAAGATAAGCAGCTGAGCCAGGGGCCAGATTCTCCACAGGAAGGAAGGGACGTAGGACAACAACACATGGTGCCAGTACTGCCCATCTACGATGTGCCAACATGGCACTGCCCATTGGCCTCAATCCTTGGAGGAGCAATCTCACCCACCAGGTAGTTTCTGTCATACCTGTTCTGTATGTAAAGAATCTGAAACTCAGCTAGCTACCAGGGCCCCACAGCTACAATGTGGCAGAGTTGAGATTAGGTCTAGCTGAGCATCACCCCACATGTTCTCTGTCCATTGCTTCCTAAAGCCCCCCTAAGGTTTGGTCCTCACTGGAGAGCCACTGAGAACAGAATTGCCTTTCCATGTTGGCCTGGTTTATTGTCTTTCTTTTGCCACATGTGTGCTTGAAAGGAAAGAAGAAATTCAGGGTTTACCCAACATTGGTCACCCTCACTTGGAAACGCATGAAGATGCACCTCTTGATTGGGAAGTGAGATCATCAGTAAGGCACCTGACAGGCAAGACTGTCCAGCTCAACCCTCCTGAGAATTGTTTTCAGCACATTCCTGCCTCTTCCAGGAAGGCATGGCTGACCGTGGAAGGGTACTCTGCCACTATCCCATGCCCAGCAGAACGTGAGCTCACTCCCCACCACGTCCCATCCTCCAACCTCAGTGCATGAATAACCCACGAGCATTTTCAGAAGCTCCCAAACTTGATGCACCAAGCCCCTTTCACAAACAAGCGACCCCACTGTGCAGCTGTAGCTGCTGTTGCAACTTTCAAAGGCAGAAGGCCAGCATCTGTCTGGTCACCTAGCAATTCCAATTCTCTCTGTGTCAAAATTGTTTCTCACGACGTCTGCCAAGGTGCTCATCATATTCCTGCTTACAGTCCAGGGATCATGATACAAAATAAATCACCAAAGGGAAAAGAGAAAGAAATATGTAGAAAAAAAAAAACAACAAGACTGATCTCTGCAGGCCTGTTCTCCAATTTTTGTTTTCAACACATTCCTTTGAAATGGGATAAAAACCAAAAGTGCAGAGTGCTGGGGTCCTGGGAGAAGCATAGCCTTTCCATGTTATTTTAGACAGAGAAGGGCCTAGTCAAAATCTGCAACTGGGGTAAGGGGGCTTCCAAGAGAGGCCTTAACGCTTGTTAATCATTTAACAGCAGAAGAAATGATAGCAGCCAACTACCATCGATCACTGAGTGTGGGCACTGGGTTGAGTATATGCATATACATTCAGAATCTCACTAAATGACAACTTTTCAAGGTAGCACATTTTATGATCCCCATTTTACAGATAAGAAAACCAAGGTTGAAGAGCTTCAATGATTGTTCGAGATTATAGAGTTAGATCTCCGGACTTTTTGTCCCGGAGATCACAAAGTTCTTCAATGCTCTATTCTATTGCTTCCCGTCAGACCTTCAAGTGATGGGCATTTAGATTCCAAATGAAACCTGGCTGGCCTGCCCAAGCACTTACCCTAGTCTAAAGTCTTACATTAAGATCTTTCAATTTCAATAGACAAGGGGTGTGGTCGATCTAGGGGGTGGCACATGGAGGAGAGAGAAGGGAACCCAGAGGTTTCAAATTATAATAGGAAAATGGATTGAAAGAGCTAACTGTATGTGTTCGAGCCAAATGGTTTGGCAGATACAGCCACGTTCAGGGGTCTGTGATGACAGGGACAGTCCTTTTTCCACCCCACTTTGAGCTGCCTTTATATAACTTTATCTTTTATGTCCAAAGATCAAATAAAGAAAGATCACATTTAATGAGAACTAGGGGAAATATATTGGTGGCAGTTAAAGAGTAAAAATAACTTCTCTGTGGCTTCAGACCACAGGCGTTTACTCATTTTAAGAGGCACAGGCAAATCACTTAAGGCCTTTTGGGCTGTGTTCGTCTCACGTTTCCTCCCACACCCATGGTGGTTAAAGTTATAGACAGTCATAGCTCTTTAACCCGTGGAATTGTGTAGTAAGTGGAAGTACAACCAGGCCAAACGCATCAACTCCCAAATGCAACCTCCTCTGTATGTCAAATCCAAGTCTCCTTTGTAACGAGTCGCTTTGTGTGCAAGAGGGTTAATCAGAATTAGAAGAGGTTACAGAATCTCTACTCTTAAAAAGAGACCTTTTTCCTCCATCCTCAATCTGTAACTCTACTCCCCTCTGACTCTGGATACAAAATCTCATCGGTGGCCAAGATTCAAGGAATCATCACATCACTGCCTTGTTTCCCACGTGCAGACCTGTTTTGATTTAGAAGTTGAGGGAGATCTGAACTCTTCCTCAGACTTGGATAACCAATCTCACTCAAACACCAATGGGCAGCCAGAGTGATTTGAGATTCCCATTTCTACCCTATACTACTGTGGTTTCAACCAGAATTTGGAAGTACTCATTGATCTCAGAGTCAAGCTCATACCTGGTAAAAACCTGGGGTATCACCGGCTTCCCAATGAATCTGCAGACACTCAAAAACAGAATCATTTATAGGCTATCACTCTGAAATACCCCCTGAAATTTCCTAATTTGAGATTTAATGTGGGACTGAGGTCAGCTGCTGAACAGAAAGACCTAGGAGTGTTTACCCTAAGGTACTTCGGAAAAACTTGAAGTTGTTTTGTATATCAAGCAATTGGATATGCTTGGTTTCAAGGTTAAGTGTATCCTTGGTCTGTCACCCAATCCCGTCCCCCAGAACACTGCACTTACCGGTAGAAAGTAGCATAGTCCACAGTGGAGTGGCAGGTCTGAAACTCCCAGGATTTGAGTTTCTGGCATTCTCGATGGGCTCGGAGCTTTACCTTCACTGTCCCTTGACACAGCTCAGGCACCGGTTTTCTCTGGGGTCTGTTGCAGAACTCATTGGACTCCACCCTCCAGGACTCAGCAAACTCATCCACATCAAACTTGAAGTTTCCATCTCCACCAATTAAGTCATCACGCTTATGTCCGTTATAGTTGCCACAGAGACCACACAGTTTGCCCTTCAGATGGGGGGCAGCCATGACTTCAACAAAACTGTCTCCATCCCAGGATATTTCTAAACCTAGAGGGAAAAGAGAGAAAAAGGGGATCAACCACTCTTGAATCCACCCATAATTCCCCAGTGTACACATCCTTACATAGCACATAGGACGATCCTCTGACAAGGAACACTAAGAGCCTGTCCAAATTCTTGGTTACCTTTTATTCTTGTCATATTGAATGTTGTGTGAAACTACATGAACCACTTTCTTTTGGGGACTTAGGATTTTTAAACTACACGGAATATGACCTTATAATGATATCTTATGAATCCTGGTTTGACTTATAAATAACTACTCATTGACCATGTTACTCTAGTGTACATATGTGTGCCCTTTTCTAGAGTAATTGTGTTGGTCCAAGTCATGTTTTCATTTACTCAATGATTACTCTAATGTGGAAATGGAATGATGACAAAGATGATAGTTCTTAATGTAACTTTTTTCCTTTATCCAAAAATTTCACCATATGACTATACCAAACACCAAATGAAAATTTGCAAATTATTTGCTATAGTGAGTATATTAAAGCAAATAAATATATACCTGCTGAATATATCACCTTCAAAGAACAACACTCATATAAATAAAAATGTCTGCCCCTCATTATTTTACAGTCATCCCTGAGACATGGATGGCTGTATAATCAATGTTTCTTAAGGTTGAGTTATTGTGAAACCCTTTCAACCTCCATAGCGTCCATCCCTGGGCTAATCATAAGCTTCAGGGTTGGAGGCTACCAGGCCATGGGAAAAATTCCCCCTGTGCTAAATAGAATCAGCAGGACAGAACAGTCTTATTCACCAAGGAAATGATCTTCACTCAAGAAGTTAGAGAATATAGGCTTCTCTTGGTTTGCTGAACTGACCATCTAAAACACTGGTATACTTTTCTGAGAACATTCATATTTCTCCAGAAATGCTGGCCCAAGACTTGCAAGAGCCACTTTAGCCAATTCCATGGAATGGTAGAGTATCTGCGTCACATAGAACATCCAGATTACGCTGCCACAGCCAGGTTATCCTGTCACATACATAGATGAGTCTGACTAGATGGTCAAGAAAAAATGCTCTCATAACCCATCTTGATATTGTGTGAGAAAGCAATGTCCACAAGAGAAAGGAAAAGCTTTAATGAAAAACCTTTTGAGATTCAATCAAAAGCAAATGACAAGTTCTTCGAGTTAGAGTTCTTTGTCTCAATTACATGTTCGCAGTTTTTTCTTACTCTTCTACTAGTAATACCTTGGAATTGTCTGAGCCCCCAGTGAATGAGTGAACTAGGAACCAGTGATTGCAAAACAGCCACGTGGGACATGAATACCAAGGGACCATCTGCAAAGTCATGTGCATGTCTGCCCTAGGATTTCTCCTTATTCTCTGTCACTGTATCCTAAGAGTGACGACCCACAGGAAAAGGCTCTTTTTTAACAGAAAAGAAAAAAGTCTCCCTACATATGTTTTTTAATCTTACCCTCGGGTTTTTGACAAAAACTAGTCTTGTTTAGCCAGCTCTGAGTCACTGGAAAGAGCAACATGACTCTCCTCCTGGAAGACTTTGCATTTGTATCAAGATTAGCCTGATGAGCAAATGTTCAGCAAATGTTCAGAAGATGCTCAGAAGTTTGGGGGATAAGGTGGTGATAGGAAAGGATGGTGGGAGAAGAGGGAATGGATCTTGCTTGGATATAAAATTGGCATAAGGCAAGGTCAGAGTGATGTAAGAAACACCCAGAAGTAAGATTCTAAAGCTATGATTCCCTAAGTTTGGACAGGGACGAAGAGTAGAGAAGGTTGCCCACAAAACTGCCACAAGAAAGAGTTACAGATCTGCTTTAAGGACAGTTATTGGTAGAATAAACCAGTGGTCTGAAACTGGATTTCTCAAGAAGTAAACAAAAAAGCCCATCTGAAAACCATGGTAAATGAAAGGAATGGAATCATTCTTAGTCCAAGGCAAATGGTAGAGAAGCTTTCTTGGTTGAGATAAGAAGCTGGGTTCAGAAAACAATTAAATGGAGTTAGATAAAGCAAGAAGGAGGTCATACGAAAGTCTCTCTTGGGAGAAATTTGATAAAGAAAGATAGTGATGGGACAAGATTATTAGAAAAAGGTCACAGAATATCCACATGCTGGGCTGACCTCCCATGTGGATCTCTGTGAGAAGACAGTGTCACCTCAGATAACTACAACTACCATATACAATGATTTCTATTTCTTCATACTCCATCATTCACCACATTATCTGGCACATAGTATATACTTACTAAATGAATGAATTACCCTGAAAATTGATACATCAAAACTGTGAAGCCAAGGAAATTGAGAATTTCATGCAAGTTAAGACACTGAAATAATAATTTTGAAAAAAGGCAAGCAAACTATAATAAGATTTGTAATACACTCTCTATGGTATAGAAAAAACTTGACCTCACAAGCCTGTAGCCAGGCAACTGCCCCGCAAGAGAAGTGAAGGGAGAAAAATCAATTTCATCCAACACATTCACTTTTAGAGTATAATTCCAAAGGTTTTTTCCATGTGGCAAAATTTTCCAAACTACAAATTTCTTTCCTAGACAGCAGGCAAATACTATTCTTCCAAGCGCCACAAAGGTTGAGAATTTATATCCAAGAAAGCTCCAACATCATTACAGACAATGATAATGATAAATTTGAGACTTTGGGCAACTGAGTTTGTGGGAATTCAGCTCACAGTGAAGGAGCCAATCGTTGTGTTCTTCCTTTGCAATGGACTGGTGGTCCACGCATGCTTGGGAAGATACAGGCCCATGGTGTTCTTAGTAAAGTCTTCTTAAAACTCTGGACATCTCAAAAAAATGTTCCCCAAAAGTCAGAGAATCATTTGTAATTCCCTCCCTTTTCCTTCCCTTTTGTTATTATATTAAGAGGATTTTCATGGACAAATGCGAGGCTTCATATTCTGGAGGGAAAAAGTATTCGACTACAGATGACTTTGTCTATTGCTGTATCATACACCTATATGTTTTCATGATTATTTTTACCCTTTACAAGAGTAAAATCCATGAAAAGCAGATTGTGCCAGTGACAGGCAAAAAAACTAATCAGTTATAACTGAAGAAATTGCTATTCCAAAAGATATTTTAAATAGACATCTTATGAGATGAAAACATCATGGAAGTGTGGGCTGAGGTTAGTCCTTTCTGCAGCTGGGATGAGTTTCCCAATTCTCCACATGGGAAATTGGGTAGAAATAACTGGCAGAGTCAGAAAGCTAAAGCTGGAGCACATGTCACATCTGGGGGTGTGAGCAGCAGCCACATTCCTTCTACTGTAGGAAGGACCTTCCAATTTTCCCTTCTTACCAGTGAATGTTTTACTGACTTGTTCTTCGCCCTTCAAATGTGTGACCTAGCTCTAGACCACTAGTTTTGGGATTTTTCTTAGGGTGTGGAGAGGGAAGTTGTTATTCTTTTATTTTGTGTTTCTTGTTTGTTCGTTTTGTTTTTCGGTTGTTACTGTTGCTTTGGCTGTTGTCCACGTCTAGGGGAGAGGAGGTGCAAAATCAGTAGACATACCATAGTGATACGTAAAAACTGGATGGTTTTTCTGTTCAGATTTTACACCAAAGGAAAAAAAGAAGAAAATATATACTCTCCCGGTTCCTCAAGCATAGAACTCTACTGAAAGTAAAATAAGAGGCCATACTCCCAAGTATTAACGCCTTTCAGGTGGATCTGATGGGACTCTTTCAGGAGGAGCTAATGAAGTGAACAGATGGCAGAAAGGAAGTATTTTTAAATTATTCGCTAAGTGCCGGGAGTTGGGTGGGGAGTGTGATGGGGGTGGGGGTGCTTTCTCAAATTACCAAGCTTTGCTCTGTGCCCTCTGTACTACCCCAGTTGTTATTCGGTATGCAGCTACCACCTAATTCCCCCCACCAGGCAACATGGCCACCTGTGCTCTTCTGCCAGATGACTCCATTGTGAAGTGCCGAGTCAATAAACCACAGGGCCAAGTCATGCTTCCCCACTTCCCATCCTCCAGCCACAGGCTTGATTTAAGCTGTTATTTTGAAGAAAGTACTGTTTGATCATATGAGCTTATGAAATTAAAAAAAAAAAAAGAAACGATGGGAAAAGAACACTCAAAGGATGTACTGTGGTATTTTAAATAGACAATCAATAGGTGACAACAAGGAAATACCCTTGAGGGGTAGTACGGACTGAGATTGGTAGACCAGAGCGGAAAAGACTAGTGTCTGGAAATGGGATTCTTCCATTCAAAGGATAATCTCAAAGCACGTTTGGCGCCCAGGGAACTACAATTCTTCCCTAGGGAGCAGGATACTTGCGTACTTCAGGCGCTCCAGGAACTTGTTCAGCTGACTATTAAGGGCACCATATAAATTACATGCATCACAGTAAGAGAGATAGAAAAATAAACAGAATTGCAAAACCAAGGTCAAGGCCTAGAAGGATTAAATTCACTAATCTGATTATGATACAGATGATGTGTTATTATTTTCTTCGCAGCCTCATTGTTTTGTTCATTTTTACCATGTGGAATCCTAACAAGTACGGTATTGCCAGCTGTTCGAGGAACAGTATCGAACCTTTAGACTGTTGTTACAATCTTCTAGTATCCTGGATCCTTTGGAGAATTGGGCTATGTGTAACAACTTCCGTATCAGTAGAATCCACTGTGTTCAGCTGGCTTACAAACAGACAGGCAAGGTGCTTCTAATTAGTGCTGTTTAATAACCTGTCATTCTTGCGCACATTATACAGGGAGCCACTGATTGTGGCCTAGAGCTGCAGAGTGGCCTGTCATTCAAATACAACAGGTGTCTGAATTTTCTGAGCAGGACTAATCCCTCCAAAGTTGAGTGAACAGAGCTCTTCTCATTTGCCACATTCAAGTCAGGAATGGGACTCTTTCCACCTATACAGAATGTTGCAATGTATTAATATTTAACATTCTCTCACGAAAACCATGTTATACTCTGTAAATGAAAGCTCCCTGGGCTTCTCCTTGGCTTCCTGCCTTGTTTAGCTAAGCTGGCATTCCATAGGCTCAAATCAATTTATCAAATATATACGTGGCTTGAACTGAAACAATAAACAGGGCTCAGAAGGGAGAGCAGTAGAGCGATCTCTGTAGTCCCTCAGAAGTACCTGCTCTATCAAACATTTCCCTTTTGGATCCATATTATCTAACGGAACTGGAACCAAATGGATGCTTTTACACTGTTAAATTCTCATCAATGCAGAAAGCAAGAAATACGCTGATTTCCTCAGGCATCGTGCTTAAAGAAACTGCCTAGGCCAGGAAATCAGGCAGAGCAATATCCAATTGACAAACAACATGTACTAAGCACGGAAGGAACCTTATATGAGATAATAAAATATGTAAACAAGCTGAATTCATTCTCTGGGAACAATACGGAACTCTGGGAAGTAAGATGCCCTTCTTCAGCTTTGAAGATGCCCTTCGTAGGTAGCACCTCAGAGACAAAAATTTGCACCTCATTGAATCTGTAACAACAACCTAGCAACTATGAAGAGTTTGTGGAACTGTGCAGTGAAAATACAGAGTCCAGTGGACCTGGGGCAACATGGGATGCTGAGAAAGGGCGTTGGGGGTCAGATCCATGCGCCCAAGGCCAGGGGAAGTGCTTTCAGTGCAAGCATCCTAAGTGTCCTCCAGCGGGAGCCAATGGTCTAGCCATCGGCTCAGAGAGCATCCTTCCCCTGGGTCAAGAGTTGACAGGACTGCTGGTCACATAGGCCGGCATCGGCACTCCCATCTGCACACCCACACACGTCTGTGGTTTACTTTTGAGGATTCCCCCCTTCTGGACAGATGCAAAGAAGGAAACACGCTCACAGATGTGAAATTGCACATTACTGGCTGAGCTGGGAGAGACACTGATAATTCCAAGCTGGACATAAGGGGCCTAAATTTAGCAACAAAACATGACAAAGAGGTTATTTGGAGAGTACAACTGCTATTTTTGGAATAAGTATGGAAAGGCACTGGTTGTCCACAGAGTGCAAGGCTGATGGGACTGGAGTTGGATTGCAAGGCCCCAGGATGTGCACATTTCTCCAGCAATTCTGGGGCGTCTTCAAGGTCTCCCTTCAAAGCCCGGGTGAACAGGGATGAGGCAACGCCTGCCTGCAGCTAGAACACTTCTCTGCCTCTGGGTTTCCTATGCGGAGGAGGAAGAGGAGCCGGGCTCCAGAGCGCCCAGGTGGTGCTGCTGTGGGGCTTGGTGAGGTAGAGGGAAGAGCCAGGCGCACAGACACCCCATGCTTCTGGAAGCCCACCTGCTTTGGTCGTCACTTTCAAGAGATAGCCATCCAGGTCGATGTGAAAGTGAGGTGCCTGGCAGGGCAGCGCGATGCGCGAGCCGTTCCAGCGCACGGTCAGGTGCTGCTGGAGGCTGACGGTGCTGGCGCCCAGCACCAGCTCCACCGACTTGGTCCAGGAGAAGGAGCGAGTCCTGCGCGCGTCGTTCTTCACCAGCACCTGGAAGGGCGAGGCAGGGGAGGAGCAGTCTTTTGTCAAAACGTACTGACACGTCCCCTGAAAGTTAAATGTCCGTCCGTCAAAAGTGTTGTAGTGGGGATCTCCGAACACTGTGCAAACGCCGGGCTCTGCGGATGAGTGAGAGACAAAAGCAGGGTCATACACTGAGCGAATGATGCAAACAGAAAGCAGGGGTCCCTGCAGTGAACATGGAAGGGACACCTTTCAGGTAAGGGAGGGTCTTAGCAGAGATGCAATAAACAAAATCAACTTTTTAAAAAACACAAAAATCCTTGGTGGTTTGGTTGTTTTAAAAGTCTGTGCCGGGCTTCATCAGGCATGTAATATTTCTGGTGCTTTTATACTTAGAAGTGATTTACAATACTTCTGAATTTTTAAAGCATCTCTATTTTGGAGCCTTGATATGCTTCTGTGGTCTTAATGGAAGGGATAAGAAAAGGGAACTAAGATAATTTTGTACACAGAACTGGCCTAGCTTCATGTCCCATGTTAACAAAAACAAAACATACATAAATAAGAGTCAGCAACAATAATTGACAATATGTAATGTTATTTCCATTTTAACTAATTCAAAAAATAGGAAATATGGTATCTTACACATTACTCACGGTTTTAAACAAAAGTATTACATTCGACACATGTATGTATTAAGGACAGATAAATAAAATTGCCAAACAGATACATGTTTAATACCTTTAGGAACCAACAATCTCTATGTTTTTTGAAGAAAAAACAAGGTTCCTATATTTTGATCTGAGTCTCAAAATCTAAAGTTGGATAAAAATAAATTGTAATACCCATCATTTAGGAAATTTAAGAAGTTCCAGCGAGTTCATTTCACAATACCATTAATTCAAACACTTATGAGACTCAAGGAGAGTTTCACACTTTGGGGTATCTCAAAGATTTTTACAGAAAATTAAGTATTATTTCTTTTTAAAACAAAATGTGGCATTGATTTGTTCTCCATGTATTTTATCTGTTTTCAAGGAAGCATGAACAACCAGGAAGGGAGGAACTCATTTAGAGAAACTAGCCCACGCAATGAAAGAACTATAATAAAAAGAGCAATTTCCAGTCAGCATCAGAACAGGTCCAGAACAGGAGGATATCATATAAGTCATTGCTCTGAATATCTAAGGAAAGGATTGAGTCAAGACAGAGGGAGCATGTGCCAACAGATCTGATAGAACCAATGGGGCTCCAAGGCAAACATTTGCTTTTAAAGTCTCAAGTGCTTGGAGAGTAACATTATTTTATGTTGTGATCTATTATGTCATGGTCACATGTCAATTTCATGTTACTCCATATAAATCATATATATTTGAAATTTAGCAAATTGATTACTCGTCCCAAGTTAGCTTTCCTTATCAATATTTGATAGAGACTCAAAAAAGAGAGTTTTGGCACACAGGATAATTTCAATGCACAAATACTTTAAAGAACATATACATGGTACTGTTTAAGGGATGAGGACAAAAGAAGTGGGTGGGAAGATAAACTCCGAAAGATCAGTAGCAATATTTGAATTCACCTTCCATTTCTGTTTCTTGCTTACGTTTTCCTTGGTTGTTTTCTCCATGTGACTCCAATGTCACTCAGTTTGTTGCTACTCCATTACCCTACCCCTACTTCTCTGATCCTATGTCTCCCAACTAGTGTCCTCAGCTCACTGATCACCGCACACAGTATTTTTCAGCCATTTCTCTGTGTGGTTACTTTCGAAATTGTCCTATCCCATATTTTCCTCACATTCTGACAAACAGAATCTCTTGCTGGCAAAAAAGGGGTGCTTTTTGGTTGACAGGACTCAAGGCAGTTCTTTGGGACCCAACTGGCATCAGGAGAATTAGAGGTCAGAGTTGTGCCACAAAAGGACTAAATGTTAACCTGACCATCAGATGTACAAATTCAAGAGAAGTTTTTTTTCAGAGTTCTTAACTCCATATACTCAGCAACAAACCCGGAACCCATCAAGGCTTTTGAGCTTTTGAACTTGTAACAGATGAACCTCGGCTTGCAGAGGCCGACACACTACTGAAGAATTTGAAATTATCCTCCAGAAGAAATTCTCTCTCAGCTGCGAGCAGGCACAGGGAAAGCCTACGTCTCTGCCCAGAGGCTACAATGACAAGCTCCCTGAAGCAGGGACAACCCATGGCTTCTCCTGGTGTTCTGATCAAAATTATCATTAACAAAAACAGTGATAGCTAACATTTACCGAGAATTCAGTGTATACCCTAGTACTGTTCTCTATGCTTACTGATCGTGGCTACATTATAAGAAAATAGATATTTAGAGGGTCTCCTAACATGAAACAAACAGCTAAGCACTTGGTAGTAAATGCATAAGATGAATTATTATCTAGTCATTGGAAAAGTTTGTGAGTAATGTTCATGATTGAGAAAATGCTTAGGACATGTTAAGTGAAAAATAGGAAACAAAATTCTATCTACGAGATAATCTTCACTGTGTTAAAACAAATACAGAAACACACAAACACACACACACACACACACACACAAATTGTAAACTGTGGTTATTTCTTGGTGGCAGAATCATGAGTGATCACGTCTTCTTTCTTCCTTACACTTTTCTGATTTTGTTTTTGGTGTTATTTATTTATTTATTTTAATAAAGAGTCAAAATGTGGTACTTGTAGATAAGGCCTATTATGTGACAGAGCAAATCCTCAAAGAAGCAACAGAAAATATACAGCCTATAGCTGCCCTGGGGAAGCCTGAGCTTACGCATAGTTGGGCGGAAAGCACTGAGGGACATCGAGGGAGACTGGGCAAGGGAAATCATGTGTGAACAGCGCTGTCAGGAGAGATATTTTTCAAGCGGCCCTAGCTTGTGAAAGAGAAGGGTTTGGATATCAGGATGATTTTTCTGTGTAACAGGCATAGAGAAGAGGCCAACAACATTTCATGACTAGGAAGATGCCTGAGAATTACGTGTTGCATTTGGGGACATTTGTATCACGAGCTAAAATAATTTTGAAACCTTGGCCCTTTTTCCTGGCACCTCAAGGTCCCCTTTGCCAGATCGTTCAGGAGCAGCAAACACATGCACAAAAGAGTGACTGAAAGTGAGAGCCTCAGAGTTACAAGAATCTGCCTTGCTGGAAAGGAACAGGGAGAAAGAAACACTTAGGGGATACAAGTGAACATTGTATCCTCATATAATTTTTGTCCAGTGGACGCAGCGAAGTGAGCTGCAGTCCAAGAGGTCCAGATGTCTGGTCACACTCTTCTGGAAAGCTTGGCATGATAGTTGAAGCTAAAGAAACAGACCATTCTATAACTAACCTTGAATATGTGTAAGTCAGAGGATGGAGAGAAAACAGGGGCGTTTACCCTTGGTGGTACTTTTCTCATAGTCTCTCACTCAACTTGTCAGATGTCATTCTTATTTTGCTTTGTTTTCAATACATGTATACAAATGTCTAGGCCTAGAAAAAAAATTAGAAGCATATAAACCCAAATATAAAAGTATTGTGTGTGTGTGTGTGTGTGTGTGTGTGTGTGTGTGTGTGTGGTCTTTTCTTTTCCTCTTAGGTTATGGAATTGGGGATGACATTTATTTTCCTTTCTTGTTTGTGTGCATTTACATTAATTTTTTACATTTACATTCATTATTTACAATAACTATGTATACTTTTGGAATAGACGATTTGCTTTAAAAAATTAAAAACATTGGATTAAAACATATTGCTTTGATGTTATATACTTTTAATAAGATTGCTGTAAGAATTAAGAGAGTCAGGCAGCTTCTGGAAACATAATTCCAATGCTTTTCTCTTAATCGCATCAAGTGCATTTATTTCTGCCATGGGTATATTTATTCTAATGAAATGCCTTCCTTAGGAGAGCTGCAATTATTCTCAAAACAACCATCAGAGAAAATTAAGGGAACATTATACAACTCCATGTTGTAAAGAAAAAAATAAGATAAATTGAATACACTCTAACCCCCTTTACCACCCTTCCCCTAACACACACACACACACACACACACACGAAAGAAAAGCATAAGGGAAAAAAAGTATCATTCATAGTTCTGCCACCAAGAAATAACCACTGATTACAATTTGTGTGTGTCTTCTGTAGCATAGTTAAGATTATCCTGTACATGAAATTATATTTCCTCTTCACTTAACATGTCACATGATTTCCCCAGTCATTAAAATCACTTTGAAAACATAGAAAGTGACTTTCATCCTCCATCCATTACTTCTGAAAAGAAAGAGTTCTCTCCAACTCATCATACCATACAGCACACAGATGAGGACCTTTTCAGAGAAAAGGTACTGTAAAAGGTACTCTAACCAGGAGAAAGTAACATGGCTTTTAACTTTTCTCAACCCAAATTTCAGGGAAACGGGTTCTGTGGGACTCCAGGGTCGCTGGATCATGCAGGGGTTCCAGGGGGAGGGGGCAAAAAGGTATGATGGTGCCAAGTTTGGTCCAGTACCAGGAAAGGCTGGGATTGGAAACACTGTCCTTAAGACAAGCCCCTGTGTTATTGGTTTAGGCTCCTCCTGAAAGCGATGTCAGCCTCTGCCATAAAAAGACTGTGTGGGACCCAGCTGGAGCTGGGGACACAAGGGCCAACGTATGCTCCACCCAGGAGCACCTGAATTCCTATGAGATTTTATTCCCTCGGTTTCTTAAATGAAGAACTTAACCTAAGTCTACTGTGTGAATGTGGGGAGAAGGGGATAGTGGGTTTCTTTTCACCAATCTGCAATCCACCAGATAGACTTACAAATCTACATATAAAAATGGATTTTTTAAAAAGCTGAGCAGGCACCTGACACTAATATTGGTGGTGGTGTTTTTTTAAAGTTAAGTAGGGATATTGTTAAGAATGTGCATTTCTTTTCATGTATTTTCCATAACCCCATATACGCACCAACTTCCAACAGAAGAGCAAAGGAAGCAGTCCCTACCTTCAAAATCTAATCTAAAATAAATCTAAGCCCTAAAACCATGGCTACCATCCTCGGCCTCCCCGGCTGAGCTCTGTGCTTCCCCACTGCTCACCTTCACTCCTGTAGTGGCATGTGCTGCCCCACACCTCCCAGTTCACTGCACAGAGATCCTTCAGTTCCCAGGTTCAACACTAATTCCCACAGTAATTTCCAGGAGGCCTCAGCCGAAGTCACTTTCCTTTCCGCTGAATCCCTAAAGCAAAACTGACCACACAACTCAGGGTTTTCTGGGACAGCCTTAGTTTCAAATGCCTTGCCCTATAGATATACTGTGTTTTTCAGTTTGAGGATTAAAAATGTAGGCACCAAACCCATAGCGTGCATATGATAAATCAATTTCTATTCTAGCGTATAGTTATAACATATCCTTAACTCCTAAACCAGGCCTTAAATTCCTTACATGCAAATTTTGTTTATACTTCTCAGTGCCTGGCACACGGCCTTATAGGTTGAAGTATATCTACATATATCATCTACATCTGCCAATATATACCTATAGATATAGATATAGATAGACATATAGATATAGATATATATACGCAAACATGAAGGGTCGGACAATTAAGTTCACAGACTTTCTGTGTTCGTGTGTGTGTGTGTGTGTGTGTGTGTGCATTTATTTTTGCATTACTCACAATAATGCCTGGTATAACACATATTAGTTATCAATAAATATTTGTTGAGTGAATGGGCTAATTAATTAAAGAAGACATTTTAGTGGAAAACAAAGTATCCACACTGAACTCACTAAAGTAGATAAGTGTAATGACTGGCATATGGCAAGTAATCAACAGAATTTTGTTTAATCGATTAATTAATTGCATAATTAGCGCTCTCAAAAAAGGAACTAAGGCCGCAATTGTAATTAAGGGTACTAATCAGCTGATCTGGAGACGGAGAGAGGATCCTGTACAATCCGAGCAGGACTAATGTTATCACAGGGGTCTTTACAAGTGAAAGAGGAAGGCAGGAGAGTGCATGTCTCCGTGATGTGGCACGAGAAGGACTCAACTCGCCGTTGAAGTGGAAGGAGGCCTCAAATCAAAAAATGTGAGCAGCCTCTAGAAGCATGACAAGGCAAGGAAGCAGACTCTAGACTACAGTCCTGCCCGCACCTTGATTTGGCCCATTGAGATCCATTTCTGACTTCTCACCTCCAGAACTTGTAAGATAATAAATGGGTATCCTTTCAAGCCATGAAGTTTGTAGTACTTTGGTACAGCAGCAAGAGGAAACTAATAAACTTAGCAAATGCCAAGGGGACTCGTCTAAAGTCACGAGTCTGTGTCAGGCACCATGCCAGATGCTTTCTATATTTTCACTATCTCCTTCAGTCCTCACTACTTCTCCACACACTGTATGTTATTAACTTCTTAGCAACAAATTTGGAGAGGGTGCCATGTTGCCCAGGGTCTCTCAGCCAATACCGGTAGAGATACAGTCCAACTCCGTCTCTGCAGCTCTCAGGCCAGTGCCTCCCCCCGATGACCTGATGCTTCCACTTACCCTTGGACCACAGCATCCTGTGCGGTTTGGTTGTTAGCTAGGAGGGAGCACAGAGCTCTTTGGGGACCTGAAGAAATAAATGTGTAGACACTCTTCCCTCCAAATGCATGAGTATATCCACTGAAATGTAGAGGTTCATCCTGTCCCGAGACTGATCGCTAACCTCCTAGGAGTCCATGAACTGCAGGTAAAGAACACCTATCTGGAAGTTAATGATGAAGTATATGTATGTGGTTTTCTTATTTAACATGTGCATATTGCATCCCCTGAACTACATTACAAGTTCCTAAACTCAGGGTCTGTATGAGCTTTATATCCATGTTCTCCAGAGTATCTTCCAGGATGCTGGAAACTCACCAAATGTTCATACAAAGTTGTTATAGAAGGTGCTTTTTTTTTTTTGCACTCTCATCATCCAAGCTCAGACTTTAAAATGCCAGCTTTCTTTAAACTAGAAATAGTTATTTATCAATTAAAAGATCTGTGCACCTGAGCTGAAGAGATGAGTTTCACAGCTCCAAGGTCACTGAGCTCTGGCTGGGAAACCACCTTAGAGCTCGCAGACATCCTGTGTTTTGGAAAGAGTCCTGGGTTTGAATCTCAGTGTTGCCACTTACTGACTACAAAACCACACACCAACCCCTACAGAACCTCCGTTTTTTCACCTATGAGATGGGTCTACGAACAACAACCTTGAAGGGTGGTTATAAAGATAAAGGTGACATTGCAAACGTGCTGAGAACATAACAGAAGCTCAGAGACTAGTCATTATGGGTTTTATTATTAAAATGCTACGCAAATCCAGCAAACAGATACCCACTGCTGGCAAAAATAGGGCTTGATAAGACTGTAACATACATGTAAAACGCAGATTTGTTGAAATTTAAGTTTATCCATAAAACATGGATTCGGGGCTAGCATGGAATAAGCCTTTGAGGCCAAAAGAAGAATGTCAATAAAGTCATAGATACAGAAAAGAACACAGCTTGCACAAGATCGAGAGACCAATCTGACAGGAGGGTAGGATTGCTTCAGGAGATGTGAGAACCCAAGTTGTCTAAATGGCCTGAGATTTATTGCCAACCTGAGAAGTTTAAATGTATTGCAAAGACCCTACATTTCTTAACGTGTTTCCTATGAAACATCAATCCTGCTTGCAACTCTGCCAAAGTAAGTAGAAATAAAAAAAAAAAAAAAACAGCTCTGCAGCTCAAATTAGTTTGAGAGGGTCTCCATAGCCCATCACCCTCCTGAGAGTTTATCCTGCATGTGGGCATGTAAAGAGCTCTGAGAATCCTGTGGTAAGGAAACCTACTTAAGTTTACTTGACCCGGCATTTCCTGAATGTATTCAATCATAGAACCTTGTTTTGAAGATAATACTCGGTACTACCATTTTATAAAACAAATGTTGGGCATCTCTGCAAGAGACCAGTGAAGGAAGCTGTTATAGGTTCTTGTGAAAGCCAAGTTTAGGTTCTGACAGCAGTATGCAGAAAAGGCTGAAGGGGAAAAGACAGAGGTTAGTTGCAAGCAATAGGATGAGGGTCTGGCTGCCGTGCAAAGGGGAAGAATATCATTTATTAGAAAAACAAAACCAACACAAAGAGACAATAATCAGACTTGATGACTGATCAACAACATGAGAGAGAAATGCCAAAAGTACGAGAAATAACATTAAGGCTCAAAACCTGTGCAGCTGGGAAAATGGGGGTGCCAGAATTCAGTCAACAGACAGGGGTTGTAAACAGCCATTAAACCCTCCCTCCAATTCCCAACACAGATAATTTGGGGAACCAAAGGTAGCAACTGCTAATAAAATTCAAGCATAGTACTCTGAAAGACTTGAAATACATTCTCCAAAAAAATTAGAAGCTGACATCTGCCATATTAGCATCTTATCAAGAAGTCATATGTTAGGGACCTCGAAGTTCCAACAAATCTAAAACCAGAATGAGAGAAGACTACAGAAGGGGCACGGTGAAGGCAGAGCTGTGCACTCATAGGATGAAAAGGCGAGATATCAAAGCAGAAGAGATACGTGTACTAAGAAGGGATATGAAAAGACAGCAGAGGAATGGAGCAGTGGTTGGGGACAGAGAGCATTAACCAAGCAGAGGACCATGAGAAGGCGAAAGAATGATAATACTGATGAATATGAACTTCACACCCAAGGGAGCTATGGAGCACAGCTAACGAACCCTCTCTCCTAACACCCAGGGAAGGTTAGGAACTCAAGTATTACAACCCAAGAGTCTGAAGAGGTTAAGTGACCTCATAAACATAGGTAAAGTTTTAAAAGGTGAGCAAATACAGCTGCTTTCAAATAGAAGTCCCCAGTCATGTATAGAGAAATTGGCAAACTTCACATATATATGAAGGCAAACCTCCAAAATGAATAAAAAAATGGAGTCAATAGAGAACATAAAACAGTGTTTAAAAGTTTGGGCTTTGGAGTCTCACAGGCCTGGGTATTAGCTGACCGGGGTATTACCCTACGTAATTTCTCAGACCTTCAGGTCTCTCACGGATAACATGGGGATAACAATAGCTTCTGCTTCATGGATCACTGAGAGAATTAAAGGAGAATGTATGGAGAGCATTTGTCACAATGCCTGATGTAGACTTACATTCAATAAATCATTGCTGGTAATAGGAGCAATTGTAGTGGCAGCAGAAGTAGTAATTGTTGTTCTTATTTTGCTCACAGGAGATGTGACCTCCAGAGAAGAATAAATCTGCCTCAGCTTGCCATACAGTAACATGTACTGTATTATGCAGTATTTCCCACAAAGTGCACGTTTCAGTTTCAGAGTTTGGGGTTTGTAACCCCTGTTTGTTTTCTCACTTAGCTGTATTTTAGTTGTACTCTTTTTAAAGGGTTGTGGTCACTAGCTCCTTCAGTCAAAACTGGGTTCCTGCATCTTTTTTAACATTCAAGATGACAGCCTTAGATGAAGTGCACTAGATGTCTAATAATAAATTAATATATTTCTTTATATACAGAGCATATTTTCCAAAATTAGGCAAGAAAGTCATTTTTAATTGAATGCTTCAAAAACGGAACATCTATATTAAAAATAATTTTCCCAAGCAAAGACCCAGGGTAGCCATATGATATTACAGAATAAATACGAGACTAGCAGGTTGAAAAATAATAATAATAAATTTTTTAAAAGCAGGGTCTCATCTCAGTATTTCCAGTTACTGCTACTGAGAGCTTCACTTCCCCACCTACGAATTGGAAGATTTGACCTCACAGTTGAGGTCCATTCATTTAGGCAATTCGATGATGCTAAAATAGTGAAGAGCTTGACTGACAGACTAACTTTACTTTTTCTTATTCCTTGTGGAAATTATACACAAGTAATTTAAGTTTAAAAGGATACATATTTTAATATTGTAAGTAAGAAAATTTGGGGAGATCATCACTTACCATTGGAAATACCTCAACCCTGAGTTGCCAGGAGGAAAAAAAAATACCTGGAAAAATGAGTAGACATGGAAAACCAAGAGAGTTTGAATTGTAGGTGAGTGCTGAGCATACCAGCTACGACTGCTCTGTGTCTGAACAGCAAGGTGGAGGTGTCACCAGGTAGAGGGAAGCCTGGGCATTTCAGTCTACATTTCTTCCCAGGTGGGGTCGGGTGGAGGGAAATGCTATTAAATTGGAAGCTCCTCCTAACATCCTTCTCCAATCTCCAATCCCTACCAGTTGTAAAAGCCCCCCAGACCTTCTCTTCCTTTCCTAACTGCAATTGGTTATCAAAGGGTACAAAGTGACAAAGAAGCCAATGGGAGAAATTCCAGCCGGGGCAATGGGGCCAGACTTCCTTGAAGGAATCCAGGCTCCACTACTTACCTGAGGCAACCTCTTAACTGCTAAGAATGCTGTGAGGATCAAGTAAGAACGAATGAGATACTTTCCCACCCCTCAATGTCAGTGTTTAGACACATAGTAGATGCCAAGTAAATATTAGCTGCTGCTGCTTCTGCTGTTGTTATCATTGCCATTATTGTTATTTGATGCTGGTGATAATGATTGTTAACTAAAATAAACAGTCAGAACTTACGGAGTAGTATCACCCTGTAAGAACCGACAATCAGGGGTGGATAAAAGACAACCCTTAATAACGTCAGTCTCCTCCTTCAACTTCATACCAATCCACAGCCAGAAAAAAATTAAAGGAACAATATCCCTTCGGACAGACCAGCAAATAAAACAGAAAACAAACTGCTTTCCTCATATGCCTTCCGAAGCCCCTCCTGCCTGTGTGGGATTTCTAACCATCACGTGGGGAACAGTTGGGTTTGATTTGCCACCCCTGTCTGGTTGGGCCTCAGGAGAAGTGATGACCCCAATGCCAGATGCTCATGCAGAAAGTTCAGTGGCCACTCAGCTTAACACCTCCTTGGCAGGGCTAAAGTCAACACCACCAATTCTTATTCTGCAAGCATCTTCAGCCGGTTTCAAATTTCCTTGCTTTCCTGCGTTAAGGACAGACTCTTGGTGTTAAGGGGCCTGGAGCTGCTCACAGTCTCAGAGGCCAAGAAACCTTGCTCAAACACAGAATTACTCATTTGCAGAACCTCTGTCAGTGGAGAGTTCTCATACAATGGGCCCCAAGGTCACTGTTTGATGAAATCGTTCTATTTCCCCCTCCCACAGCTACTCCTTTATTGGAGCCCAGAGACTAAACCACCCAGGGCAATTCCATAGTGCCTGGGGTGGGTACACGGGTGGGCAGGAGCCTTCTTGGAGAGCAGGCACAGCAGCCCCACGTACAGCTGGAAACTCACCCTTGGGGGGTTAGAGAGGTCACCTGGCAACTGTGAGCCTCCTTGCACCCAGACCTGCCGGAATCTGATATTTCCTGTTACTTGTGGGACGTGTAGTTGAGGTTATTCCAATTAAATGCACATCTGTGCTCAGTATAGCCTGCCCACCTCTGTGTTACGTAATCGTGAACTTTCGTTTGGGGTTTGGATTCTGATGGTTAGGACTAATACAGTTACAGGCACAGCTTAATGAATCTGAGACCTGGGGTTGGGCATGCACAGCAGGGCTGCCTCTGGCTGCCTCTGGTCGTGGAGACGGTTAAGAGATTAGATTCTCTCTCTCTCTCTCTCTCTCTCTCTCTCTTCCTCCCTCCCTCTCTCTGTCCCTCCCTGTCTATTTCTCTCTCTGTCTCTCTCTCTCTATATATACACACACACACACACCTCTTATCAGTGAAAAGTTTGCCTCTAAGTATTATTTCCATGTCTGAAAACAGACATTCTTCCAGCAAAGAATTTATCTGATTCTAGTCTCTGTTGGGTGGTCAGGTCAAGATTCCACCTCCTGTTTGCCAGCACTCAGTAAAATAATATTTCACATAAACCAAGTGCTACATACACGACAGACGGTGGCTTTCTTGGCACCTAACTTGCGGTCCCCTGACGCTCAGCCCAGGCACAGCAGGACTTACTCTAGGCTAGAGCTCACACTTTGGCAAGAAATAGCACCTGCACAAAAGCTTTATAAAGTTTGTTTAACTCACTTGCAATTTTTATTTTAAACAATTCACCCAAACCACATTTAATTCCTTTCAGTTGAAAAAGGAGAGAGAACATCCCATGTTATTAGAACATAGATAGCAATGCTTTTCATACTTCCTTCAGATCGAATATTAAAAGGATTCATTTTTTTTCTATTTTGATAGAATCATCATTGCCCGTTCAGACCCACCCTATAAAGACTACCTTACTCTGGGGAAGACAATCTGTTAGTGCCTCAATGACTGCTTCTTACCTACAGAATGATACATTAGCCACTGTCCCTGACTATTGCAAAGATAGGCCTATAAAATGTTCTACACATTGAATTTGTCTCCTCTTTACTCTTCCTTTCGGAGTCTGAGACAGCCCCAAACACTACCAGGACAGACTAACCCAGTCAATAAGGCAGGGATGTCGTGGGATTTTAGAAACAGACAATGCAGTGTCACCACTGCTGACATACATAAGGTGACACTCATTTAACTACTACAGATACTCAAAGTAAGGTTTAGGGTATTACAGCTATGTATTCAATCCATTTTATTTACATTTTATTTATATATGCATGTATATGTGGAATTCAGTATTTATTCCTGCCCTTTTCCATAAAAGGATCGGAAGTAGGGCAAGGCAATGAAAATATAGACCCACATTCAGTTGAATCCAGAGGCTTCTGGTCTGTCATTTTTATACCAGCAGAAGGGCAACCTTGCCTTACTCCCCTGTTTCATCTCACCACTGTGTTAAGAGTAAGTTACTGCTACTAGTACCACAGGTGTTTATTTCTGTATTCACCTATGTCGTTAGCCCTGATTGGAGTACCAGAGGTTCTCAACCAGGAGTGAGTTGGCTCTCTAGAGGACATTTGGCAATGTCTGGAGACATCGGTGATTGTCAAAACCTTGGGGAGAGGAGTGCTCCTGGCATCGAGTTGGTAGAGAGCAGAGATGCTGCTAAATGTCACACAGTGCACAGGACAGCCCCCATGACAGAGAATGACCTGGCCAAAGGATTATAATACTGAGCTTGAAAACTCTGAAGTAATTAATAGGTTATGTATGAGGGTTTGTAATTTTTTTAAAAAAGATGGAAATCAGTCATTTTTCTGGTTTTAGAAACACTAGCTTTAGTTCGTACTTCAGCCTCCATTTGTCTGATCTAGAAACCCATATATCAGAAGAGCTTTCATAATTGATGGAGGGAGAAATAATGAGCCTAAAGGTTTGTTCTGGATCCTGGTTACAATGACAAAGGAATCTCAAATGAGGAGGTCGTCTGGCCATAGCTAAAGGACACCAGAATAAGTCTACATGAATGTGTTATGAAAATCTGGTAATTGCTTAAAAAAATTGGAAGTCATCTCATCTCTGAACTCAATCGGAACAAATAAATTTTGCCGAATAGAATGTGTTTTACAGCACTGATGGAAGAACTGCTGAAAAGAAAGAGTAAACAGATGGAAAAAACACCAAAGGAAATGGAGAAATAGCCATCTGATGATGTCATTTAGAATTGGACCGAGAACCACATGCCTGGGCTCTTCCCACACTGACCTGCTGGTTGCAGGTGCACAGAGTTCCTGTCTCCCGGGTGCCCCTCCAGCTGGGTGGCTTTCTCCCTTGCCGATTGCTCTCTCAGTGAAAGAAGTCATGGGCTCATTCATGCGTTTCACACAATAGAGTATTTCATATGACTGGTTAAAAACTTGGTTTGATTTTGTCATGCCTCTCCTTCTAGTCTTTTCTTTCGTTTTGTTTCCTGATAAGCCATGAGTATTCTAGATATGGAAAGGCTAGCCCCTAATGGATGAAGAAATAATGAGAGGCAGCTTTTCTCTCAACTATCTCAATAATCACTATTTTGGTTCTGATAACATAAAGTCAGGTAATTCCAGATTTAGGCTGTTTCCGTACAAGAGGAGCCACACGTTTCTGTTCAGCTGATAAGCAGTGATCCTTCCTGACAGTGGTGTGATGTGCACACGTACGTAACCTATCTGTGCTCATGCGAATTGGAAGAATTAACTAGAAAATCCACGGGGTTCCTTTGAAGTCTGCCTCTGTTTCAACTAGAAGACACTTTCTAAGGAAATGCAAACAAATCTACTGCCATGGATACAAAAGGAAACCATCAATTTAGACTGGAGTCTGCTAATCCAGAAAGGGCTTAAGCTGGAGGCGGCCTCCACACCATCTGTAAACAAAGTGTCCTCAGAGGGTCCCCGGGAGGATGATTAAATGTAATAGCTTACACACATGTTTTGAAATAAACTGGTGTGTTAATCATAGCTAATTCTTCTTCCTGCATTAATTCCTGGGCTCTACGAAGTCATACTTTGTTGGCCCCCTGGAGTTATTTTATGTACTGTATTATCTTTAAAGTTATTTTATTAAGTATATAACTTAATTTTCATTAATTCAATCAGTACTTTCATCCAGTGTATAATGTATAATTGTTTCACAGCTTTCTATTTCAAAAATTAGTGAGACATACATATACATGTTATATAAAATAAGAGCATGTGTACATATACATATATGTCTATATCTATATATCTATCTACATATATGGGCGTGTACATATATAAAACCTTTGTATTTTTTGTCCAAAATATTTTAGACAAGTGGATTAAACAAACCTGTTCCCACATGAAAGCCGCTTTCAACCATCAGCAAAACCCACTTTTCTAAGCATGACTGGCTCATCAAATACTTTCTAATAGATTTTGTGTCTTTGTTAATCCTACTTATCACAGATCAAAACTAATTTGGCAATGACATTACTAATACTCTCTTTCACTAAAACACTTCAGAAAGCTGTCTCAACACCGTACGAGTTGGGGAAGACACTCAGTTTGCTAATAGACCCAGGCATTTGTCTACATGTTGGGAGGCCATTAAACCTTTTGCTATGTTTTGTGTGTATGATTAGTGGTGCGATCTCAGGCAGCTTTCAGAATAAGCCCTGTGAGAACCTTCAAGAGCTCAGTTAAAAATAATGGGATGGCCAAACCATGGCGAGTCCAATGACCTCTTGTTTTATCTTTGCCAACAGCAAAAATTGGATGTGCCCAGGTGAAATGGTGAAGAGGCGGAAGTGGGGGTGGGGTGAGGGAGGAGGAAGTCAGTGCAGCTGTCTGGCTTTATAATGATAGAAGGAAAAATATCCCTCCTCGATTATGCATAATGTTTGGTTTTACTGGATATCGTTATCTTAGCCACTATGACTGCAAATGTTATTAGAATTAAAATGCACACTAGGTTATCTGGTCCCTCTTAAAAACTCATCAGACCATTTATCTTCCAAATTTCTCAGAGCAACAAGTTCCGATGGAAGCATCTACAACTGAGCTTCTGTTAGAGGATTATAATTCACTCAAAGTGTCTGTAGGGAAGTGGGATAATCCCATGTTACACCTACAGAAACATGTACAGAAAACTCACACTGCTATTTTTCTTGTCACACTCCACAATCAAAACAAGTATTAATAGCACATGTTCAAAGGAATAAACTTACTTTCAGTGCAAATAGGACAGCATCCCTTTCTGTTGAGAATTTTACCCTAATCAAGAGAAAGAAAAAAATAGGAGTTAATGTTAAGAAACAGGGTCTGCTGAGGACAAAACTCTTTTTATTAAATCCAATACCAGATAAACCAATGAAATCAGTCCAAGCTGTACTGGAACTCAATGTCCAGATGGTGATGATGATGGTGAAAGTGAAGTTTCAAGTATCAGGTTCAAAGGCCAGGCAAAGTCATTCAAAGAGCTTTCCTGTTTTCATCCTTTGAGAAATATAATATCTAAAGGACACATTGGTGTGATTTTTCTCACATGGAGGGACGATGGAAACATCTTCCCTGGATTGAACCTTTTCACTGATATCCAAATCTAGCCCTCTAAAGACCAAGTGCATACACACAAACATGGGAATTGTTTATTAGCTTATCAATTCATGTAAGGTCTTCGTTCTGTCTCTGCTTGTTGGAGGGACCCAAACAATAAATTGTAACCCAAGTTTGGGCCTATGGATATGGACAATATCTGTATTACAGATCAAATTCAGTCAGATTTCTCCTTTCAGAAACTGTTATGCAATCAAAGCCAATGAAGCTGAGAGTTTCAAAATGCTGAGTGATTTTCCATTACCTTTCTGGAAATACAGTTTAATTTCCTATAATGCATTTCTTCCCATTTTTTTTTAGTGCATGACATTTAAAGGAGGAAGCATATTCTCAGGGCCCATATCAGAGAATGGCATTGTCTTATCTCTGACTCAATGGTACTCACAGAGAAAAAGAAATGTGGAAAAAGATGAACATTTATGAAGAATTTGCTATGTAAAAAACATCCTACTAGATATTTTCCTTACGTTACTGAACACAGGGTTAGTTGTAAGGATTTAATAAGTTAATACTTAGAATATATCAGAATTTAATTAATATTATGTGTTATTATAATAATTTTTATTAGGATTCACACGAGCCTTATGAGCTGAGTATTTCTCTTTTTATAGGTGAAGAAATTGATGTCATTCTATACAAGGGTGGTAGAACCCAAGTTTGTGTAACCTAAAGGCCATGTTCTTTCCACTCCAGATTTTTGTTCTCCTTGATCTTCCTCTCTAAGAGAATTTAACATTTATTGGGTATCTGCTATACACTAGAAAGAATGTTGTGCATTCTTCATACTTTATCTCATTTATACTTCATAACAACCCTCCAAATGCATGTGTTCCTACACCTATTTATAGGAGACACAGAGGGGTGGTCCAAGACAGATGTCCAGGCCACACAGTTAATATAATGTCCACTGACTCATTCACTACTGGTGAGAGGCATCAAGAATAGATTTAGGTGCTCACAAAAATCATACTGACTCAAAAAATGCTGGTTAATAATTGAAGAACTAGAACTATGTCTGATTCATTTTTACATCAGCTAGACCTAAATGGCTATGACATGAAAGGCTATGACAACTTTGAATAAGATAGAAAAGTCAGTCCCATTCAGCATTCCCATGGCTTGGGGTATCATGACATATTTTCATCGTTTAGAGCTCTCTTCTCAATTTCTATTTAGCCATAAGTCTCCTTTGGCTTCTTGGACTGAAAGCAGTTGAGGCCAAAACCAAATGAGCTTGGCTTAGACAAATGGAATGATAGCCCCAGGGGTTTGGGGTGAGGTGCTCTATCTGAAAGAAGAGCTGTCTACAGCCAAGGCCCCAACAAAACATGACCACGTGACCCCCTGCCTCAGCACATTGGCAGGAACTACCATCAACTTCTTCAGAAAATGAAAGTGGGGCTGGTAATATTGCTAAATTAGGTGGGGAATAAGTCAAGCATTCTCTCTGAAGTCAGGGCTCCTGGGTTACACATAACTAGCTGTGGAACTCTGGACATGTGACCTTATGGTTAAGAAGGGTCTAGTAACAACACCCACGTCAGAGATGTGGTCTCAGCATTAAATGGGGTTAATCTTGTGACTATAGAGAAAGGCTTGGTACATGTCAGCATCCATAAGCTGACAGTGTCATGACAACCCTGTCCCCAATGGAGCCCTCATAGCCCTTCCCACAAAAGGCACTCCTTTGTCTCTGGGGGAGTTGCCAGGGCGGGTAGATAAGGAATCCAACCATAAGATCCTTCTTCAACAAAGCACACAGACTTCTGGAAAAAGAGATGTGCAGTACCTGGGAAGAGAATATGCAGGGATGTGCATCCTTGCTGGTGGGAAAAGAACAGAACAGGGGATACAGGGTGCTTCTTAATTTTTTTTTTAATTTCCCCAGGCAATGCAGGGGAGGGGAAGGAAGTGTTTAACAGGATTTCCATGGTAGAAACAAGCTATCTTCCAAAGCCTTGTGCTGGCCAAGGAGGAGGGAAATTGTGAACTGGAGGAATGGTTGGAAAGATGCCTAGAAACAGAAAGGTGGCCCCCAAGGCAGGAGCTTTGACACGACGAGGAGGGGGTTGGACCAGGGGAAAGACCTGTGACTGAAAGCATGGATGCTCCTGTCCCAAATGTGGTCCGCAAAGAAGAGATACTAATGAGACATTGGTGACATAAAGAGCATTGACCTCCTCACATCAAGACAACGATGAAAACCACCAGCCCCGCCACAAGTGGCAGGACTCATGTAAAGCTGGACTCTCGACCGTGGCCTGCCAAGCTAGTTACTTAAGCCACCAGGTTGGCACAGTGTCCTGTTTTGTCTTGTAGAATAAGGAAGCCCATTATTACTAACATGTGCAGCGAGAGGTCATTAGCAGTGAGGTTTCCCCCAGGACTGGCAGAAATGATGTGATCCTATTTATCCCATTTTCCCAATGAATATTTATAAGCAGACCATGTTCAAGTCTCCGTACTGCATCGCCTTTTTTTTTTCTTTTCCTTTTTTATGGGAGGTTTTCAGTTTTATGTCTGAGGCTTTTTAAAGCAAGACTAATTAGAGCCTTTTTTTTTTCATTTGTTTCTCCCCCCTTTATTTAGTTGTGCAATAGCAACAGCTGTTGTTTTTTTGTGCCTCATTTGGCAGTCAAGCAAATACAGCGATGTTTTGTTTATAATAATAACAGATGTGAATAAAATTAAAGGCTGTGTATAACAGAGAAGGGAGGACATGTCCTGAATATATGGATATATTTTTTCATTCACTGGAAGGTATTGAATAGGTTTGACATTTTCCCAAAACGCATAAAACTTTGAGAGGTTTCAAGTTGCTAAGGTGAATTCATTGAAGCTCATGCTCTAGAAGATAAAGGCTGCTTTATTTGGTGCACTGGAACTGTGGGTTTCTGAAAAGAGATATTTCCATAAGGACACAATTTCTATTTGGGGCTACAATGGAGGCCAGGGTTAAGGAGGGAAAACTTCAGGGAAGGGGTCAGGGGAGCTGCTAGGCAGGAGGAACCCTTTGGGAAATTTATTAATAAACCACTACATATTACTTCGAATGGCTACAGGAAGAAAACTCTGATATGAGAATGAAAGAAGGAAAATGCAAAGGAGGATTATCATGTTCACCAGAAAACCCAGCAAAAGGTACAAGGGAGCAGACTGAACAGGAGTTAGCTACATTAAAACAAAGAACTGGGCAAAGGCACTAAGAAATAGGAGAGTGGGGACAAGAACAAAGCAGGAGCCATTTTCACACACGACTAGCGTCTAGGTGGAGACTGCAGAGAAGAAGGAGCGAGCTTTGCAAAGGGCCTGTGGGTATTTGCAACTTGGATGTTTCAGGGGATCCAGATTCTGTGACCACGTGACCCAAGATGCTGAGGTAAGTTAACCTCCATCCCACACGTACCTGAGGACAGCTGCTGATGGGAACGCACTGCTTCTTGCGACACTCTGTTTTGCCTTTCACACAAGCACAGATGGTGCAGTTGAATGAGGACCACATCTCTCCATCCTAGTGAAGAGAGCACAGAGTTCTGCTGTCAGCTGGAGCTCATCCAACAGGCTGGCATGTCTCTGTCCTGGAAGGTAGTTCTTATCCTGAGTAAGGGATGCCATCATGTGACGAAATTACTCAGGTATCCATCTACACCTATCCAGCAAGCCATGTGAAATATGGGGCCCAGACAGAAAACTCCAAGAACTATTCACACCATGTCCCTGCCTGTCAGATTCTCGCCCCCCCCCCCAAAAGCTGGGCAGCACTATGGGACACATTTTCTACCCCAGAAAGGGCTGTCTGAAGAATTTCTTTGGCTCACTGGATTTATAATCTGCAGCCACCATATGCTCAGCCACAAGAAGCCCCGTAGCTCTGGAGAACATGCAGGGATGCGCATCCTTGCTGGTGGGAAAAGAGACTACACGCAACAGAGTTGGGCCTGGGAACAAAACAACAATTCCTCCCTTATGCATCTAAGCAGCAAATTGCGTTAAAAACCGGGAAACTAGCTCAGATCTTTGATGACACCTCCCCCTCCTCCTCTTCCTTCTCACTTGTTGAAGCTGTTTTAAGGCCTACCTACTCTCCCGTGCCTTTTATTTTTCAGGAGAGGAAGACTTAACTGAATCTGTCCACAAGGGTACCTGACCATTTCAGATTCTCTAAGGGCACATGTCTAGGACTCAGTGTTTGAAGGATGACCCTCTGTAAATTGTCTCAGGCCTCATTCGTGTAAGGAGCCTTTTCATAAGGAACCAGGGAGACACGTAGCACACACCACCATCATGAGGGTGAGTCTATTGCATATGAGTGTTCAAGAGGGGATGACATTATAGAAAAGGGCACAAGTGGCTCTGAGAGCCTGGTATAAGTACAACACACACGTAATCCCCTTCCCTTGGGCATGACACATCATGGCTTCCTACCGATTCCTTAAGAACCAAGAAAGACTCTCCCTCCATTTCGACAGTGTAATAGGAAGCCCGGCTACATGCAGCCTGTCTGAGGAGCTTCCATATCTGACTTGCTTCTGAGGGTCTCCGTTCTCAGGGGTATCATGAGATGACACCTTCGGGTACAGAGAGACTCCTTCCACATCCTGGGAAAACAGACTAGATGGGAAGCACTTTGGACAAAGCCAACAATCTTCATCCTGACATTTAAATGGTCACTGCACAGTCTCCCACTCGGCTCATCAGAAAACAATGTAAAACACACCTGAGAAGGGTAGCAGGTAGCCAGCAGACAACTCTGCTGGCTGAGCCGGGGCAGGGCCCTCTCGCCTTTGCTCTGTCCGGGACCCGTACACCATAAACATCCTCACCTGAACATGTCCCAAATGAGAAAATCTCTGGTTGAAAAAAGCAGCTTTGGGAAAAGTTCTCACACTATCAAGCTGTAGAACCATCAGGATCTTGACAAGGAGCCCCGAGCATCTCTGACTGAATGAGATGCTGCCTGGCAATTGGGCACCCATATCTGTACCATCCGGGGGGCTGCTTCAGCCCAATCCCAATCACTGGCCAGCCACATTCGGAATAGGCAATGATGTTTTACAAGTTTAAAATATTTTAAAAAGAAAAAAATAAAGCATTTTGCAAAAGAAAAACTTCTCAAAGAAACACATTTTCAAACCATTACCTCTTGGTCCCTGAGAGTACTTGATTCTAAATGTACATGCATATAGAATATTGTAATATAAATAAGTACATTTATACACACATGTATTTGCATATACAAAACATGGAAGATTCCACTCTGCATTTTGTCTGGAGCTTTCTACAATTCCGTATATAACAATAGTTCCCATGAGCTTGGCTCATGACATACCCGGAAGACCTTACTGCCAAACTTGCACACTTTGATGTCTTCTGGGGGCACTCGTAGGAGGCATTCCTCACAACAGGTCCCCTCGCCTTTCCCACAGCCGCCAGGGCGGGAGCATTTCTTCTTACATACTACAGTAGAGTCCTGGGGGCCCAAAGGCAAACAAGAAATGAAAAATGATGTCCACCTCTACCAAATATCCTCCCTAGCCTTCCTTTAACAACCCACAACTAACTGCATTAAACCAGATTCCGAAGATACCACATTTTCATTTGTTGCAATAAATCTTTCATTCACTTTAAATTGTTATTTGTTGATTAAATATCTGGACTATGAAAAGTGTGACATATGCTCCCCGCCTTCCAAGGGTTTATAATTTAATGCTCTAGAGATTAATGATTCTGCTTCAGCCAGCACGTGGCAAGAAGGGCTAGCTCACGATGGGTAAACCAGTTTTTCTTCTGTGCTTTCCTTCTTTCACATCGTTCATTAACAGTGCTCTCTTGGGTCTCTTCCATGGCTTTATGCCATCTCCTAGGAGTGTAGTACAAAGTCAGGCTATCTTTCATCAAAGAGTAGAGATTAAGAGCTAATATTCCACCTAAAGATTAAATTTCTTAGTGTATTCTATGTTCACAAAGGAATGGAATGAGCAATTTCAAAACGACCTGGGTTCTAGGGCTCTTCCGGAAACTGTGTAACCCTAAGCAGGCCACTTAACCTCTGAGTGTGACAAGTTGATATCTCATTTAAAGGGTATGACTTCATTTCTAAAGAAGCATATTCCATGAACAGAATAGCCAAGTTAATTGGCCTACTGATTCATTCAACAACACATTGAAGAAAAGTTCAGAGCAGCTTAAAAAAAGGTAAATTTCTCTAGTTCCCCAGCCAACAAGATGCAATTTCACCTGGAGTAGATTATCACTGGAAAGACTGTAAGAGCAAAACATGTATGAAACTTAGTGGGAGACAGGGATGGAGAAAAGAAGTATCCCAGGGTAGAAGAGCAGTCCCGTCAAAGTGTCAAGTTAGTGTGACAACAATGGCACAGAAATGAGACCAAACCCCTCTTCAAGAAATAGACGCTGTTAGTAAGCTTTGTGAGTGGACTAATTTCTGAGCATTACATACAAATAAGTTGTGTAAGTCACCTACTGTGTTCCTACTACTATACTCTTGATACCACCTACTATATTCCCACTGACTTATCCATGTAAGATTAATATGACAATGAGACAGTCCTTCCAAAATATATCATTCATTATCCTTTATATTTACAGTTCTACCCACATCGTACAGTGGATAGGATTAGAGTTGAACAAGATCAGGGTAGAATGCCAGTTCATTTATTAGGTGTGCTACCTTGGGCAAATCCACCTCCCTGAATCTCCAAGTCCTCATCTTCAAAATGGAGATGATAATACCTACTTCTCAGGTTTCTTGTACAGTTTAATGAAGTATTGTACCCAGCACAGAGCCTGGGTCATAGAAATTATTATAAGTCAACTCATAAATTAAAAAAAAATCATTTTTCGAATTGCATGTCTTGATTTGTACTCACTAGCTTTCAAATAATGCATACTTCACAGCGGATTTCCCCACTTTCATTAACACACACACACACACACACACACACACACACACACACACACACACACGAGTACCCATTAGATCATATGCCTGGCACTGGGTTAAGTAATGAGAATACAGAGATGGATGGATGAACTTCTGTCTTCAAGGAGCTCAGAGAGTCAGAGGAGAGAAGCATGTGAACAAATAAATGGCAATATAATGGGGTAAACAGAACTAGTCAAACTGTAGAGGTAGCAGAGAACAGTGAATCATTACCTATATCTAGATAGGTCAGGAAAGGCTCACTAGAGGGGTGACATCTGAGACGAGCTGCTATAGATGAAGAGGATTTTGCTAATCCAATTTAAAGAAGATAAGGATACTACAGGTAGGGAAATCATCAAATCTGAAGGCACAGAGACCTGAAAACATGTTATGTTCAGAGAACTACTAACAGTTTGCTCAGCTACCATGGCATTGAATGAGGATGCTAGAGAGGAAAGCTCTAAGCAAAGAGAAAATAATGCTGATTATCCAGAATGATTGCAGCCTAATTTCCCAAAAATGACTAACTGCGAACACATACTCTGAAAAAATAACCTCTTGAAGGAACAGTATTAATTATACATCTTTTGAGGACTGGGACATTTCCTAATCACCTCTCAAGGAATCCATGAGACCCAAGGCACTGCAAGCATAACTAATTACGATTCATGGGTTGCCAGGTTTTCCTGCAATCAAGAGAATTGGGAATGTGATGGGTTCCATCAAAGGCTCAGTATCCCCAAGAGGAAGCTGTAATCTGTGAAATTCCTAGAAAGGAAGAGAAGTCCTGAGGATGGAGGCCAAGAGCAACAGAAGGAGTGACTGGCTATATGTTTAACATAGGGTAACACAAACCACAAAAAGAGGAAGGAGCCTCAGGAAAGTATTCTAGGGCTTAGGAATGACTCAGTGTTCAGTGCCAGGGAACAACCAGGTCAACTCTTACTCAGCCACCTCCCTGAAGTAGTGCATGCTACTTAACGAAGCATGCCTCAAGTAATCAGGAACTTCTGGTCTCGAATCCCAGCTACTGACTCATAGCTGACATTGAGCAAACCTCCTCTCTTTCCCTCTCTAGCCCTTTAGCTATTAAAAACAAAATAACAGCCATCACCACCAATGTGTATTATTCTACACTTGTGTCACACAGATGTTCATTCACTAATGAATGGACGATCCTAAAGTCCTCCATATCAATGACCCTCTTCTTGGTTTCAAAAACAAATCATGGTATAAGCACAGTGTAGAAATGTGTGATGTGTGTCCCTTTAAAATTCGGGAGGGGTGGAACTCTTTACCAGTCATTAGACTTCTGGTGGCCTTTTGAGTAAAGTGAGCAATGCCCCAAGTGAACAAAACATAAGTGGTCTCTTCCCAAACTACTAGGTTTATCTTGTGATGAACTGCAAAGCCATGTCTTTCTTTTCTCTTGAATGTGATTAAAACCATTTTTATTGCCAGGTGTGTTAGAGAATTCATCGTGGATAATTAGATCCAGAGAACACTGCCATGTGCATTTTTCTGATTTTAGAAAGTGCCTCAGACAGCCACTCAGAGTTGTCACCACCAGAAGTTAACGTGTTATTCCTGGGAAGATAACAGTGATTTGTAATTTGGGTCCTATGTTTGAATTTCTGTGCAGTCTTGAGTGTGATTTCTCTCCTAAAATGGCATCAATAATAAATAACGCATCATGTTTGGCTTTAATGTTAACAGTAACCCCCTAAATGCTATCATTGTTGTCCCACCGCCTCTCAGAACCACCTTACCCTGCAGGTGCATACGGTGCAGTTATCGTACAGAAATGAGGATCCATTATCATAAACGTCACTGCGAAAGAGGCAGCTTCCAAACGGGAGGTCAAACACCTTCCTCTGACCTAAGGAGAAACAACAGCACAGAGTAAGCAAGATAGCAGCCAAGCACGTCCCACTTTGTCATCAGCAATTACATCACACTGCAGTTAAACATTCTCAGAAGACAAGGTCTCGGTGATGCACAAAAATAGAGTTTTGGGTCAGATGCTCCCAGTGGATCCTTGGAAGTCATTCATTTGGAGAGGTTTTGTTAAAAACAGTTTGATTCCACACTGTAAGTTCAATAAATCTTTATATGTCCATGGGAGGGAACCAAGAAGACTAAGACATAGACCTGTCTTCATGTCCTCACAGTCTGGTGGGGAAACAAACCCATAAAACCTGATTTCAACACAACAATGCGGTAAGTTCTGGAAAGAAGCCAATCTGGGAACCATGCGGACAGGGACGACAGAGAAGCCTTCCTGGAGGATGTGATGCCTGACCTACATCTTGAAGAATGAGTGAAATTATCCAGGAAGAGGGTATGGAAGGCAGGAGGAGTCAAGAAATCCCATGAAGGAAAAGAATGAGCAAAAAGAAGAACTGATTACATAGCATCTTAGTTGAAGAAATCACAAGTCCGTTGCCATAAGGGGTAAAGCTAACTCAAAGAGCACATAAAATCCAACTCCACATGCCAAGTGTCTAGCTTTTCATAGGCATCGCATCTCTGTCAAATTAGGTTGTTTGGCCTTTTTCCTGTCATTTATCTACACGTCTTTCATGTATTTTGGAAGTGGACTTAAATCCTTTTGGGCAAAAGGCAGAATATAAATAAATATATAGATGTAGTCAAGCTGTCTTCTCCAATCAAAATACATCTTCTAAGGAGCCCTGTCCCCTCTTAGAATGAATAGCCCCTTCCTGTTGCTTTCACACAATCATAGTACTCAATATTGTTGCATAGATGGATGGATGGATCTACTGATTGACAGCTGTAGATATCAGTAGACATCAGTAAATGTTCAGTGGAACAAAATGACTCTTCAATGAGCTTACCACCCACCCCCACCCCCGAAAAAACATGACCAGTGGCTTAAGTTATCCCCAATAAAATGTAAATTTTACCGAAAAATATCTCAGCACAGAGCCTTGTACTCATTAAATACTCCCAATAAGTGTGTGATAATAAGTACTATTAGTAGTAGTGGTATAATTCAAATATGACCCTGGGCTGTATCTCTCTGAAAGGTGAATTGGGTGCTCTATGTACACAAACCTCTGACCAGGCTCTTCATTGAAAATGAGAAAAGAGAGGAAGTGAATGTTGTAATGTAAAAGCAGAGGTAAGTCATGTGAATGAATACTGGTGACGGGAAAATTGAACAGCAATTGATGTCCAACCAGGCAAAAGTCTAACTAGTCTAAAATATCAAACATCCAGAAAGTGCCCTAGTGTTTCCTTTTTTATTTTCTGTCTTTTGTTGTGTGGGTATGTTTCTTTTTACCCCCAAAGAACATAAAATCTTACCTTAATCCCCAAGTTATCAAGGCCCAAAACAAGATAAAACAGTCAAAAAAGTGGTTCAGAGACTCTCTGTACAGCCTGAGTCGAGCCATTTCCACATTGTTCTGCTGGGGTTTAGCCCACCCAAAATAGGTCTCATTTTGGGAGAATTACGATTTTCAAGTTTTCCTAAGACTTTCTGTTCCTTTCGTAGTCTGTCTTATGACCACAAATGGACAGAAAAATCTGCATTCAATACAACTATTACTCATATGATAAACTTCTGAGCTGACTCAGCGTATCCAGGGTACCAGCTTCAAAGCATGAATCATGCGTACTTATCTTAAGGCGAGGCCCCAGACACCACCTCCTCTGTGATGACCTTCCTGTGCAGATGGAGCACGGCTTCCACCAGGACCCACAGCATGATTTTTGACCACAGTAACTGGCTAATTCTATTCCAGGGGCACAAGCATACATTGGCAACCCAAGAGGCACACACATCAGTGGAAATATCTTTAGTCAGGCATGTCTAAACAATTATCCTTTGTTCCTATAATTACTTCATATTTACTTTAAATGTGTGTGTGTGTGTGTGTGTGTGTGTGTGTGTGTGTGTGTGTGTGTACAAGAAGGCAAACATTGTTAGATGAAGAATTGGTAGTAGAATCCCTAAAAGGGGAGAAAACTGCCTGAGTTTAACAAGATACCTTTACTTGACAATTTGGTTGTAGAAAGATAGACTTCAGGGTAGGGATATGATAAGCTGAGATGAAGCAACAGGACGTTTGGAATTGAGAAAAGCAAACTCTGAAAGAAAGGAGAGAGGATTCAAGAAAAGGGTGTCGACAGTAACTGATAGGAGGCTGGAGCCCAAATAATACAGACAAACAGCAAAATTTTCCTAAAGGCAAAATGGCTAAGACCTTTAAGAACAAAGGAAGCCTAATACTCCATTTCATGTTGTTCACTGTGCTTCTCTGTAAAGTAATCACCCTCGTGGACTGCAAACCTTCAATAAAATCTGCTACACAGGCCTTCACTCACTAGCACCATAAGATGTGAAAAGACTGGGTGGGAGTATCTCTGAAAGGACAAAATGAAGGAGGAGGTGGAGGAGGAGAAGAAAAAGAAGGAGGGGAAGGAGAAGTAGTAGGAGGATGAGGAGGAGGGGGAAGGAAGGGAATAAAGAAAGAAACAGCAAAAGCAGAAACATGATGAAGTGAGCGATGACGGGGGAAAACATTAGCCCCCTCAAGGATTCCTGGAGATTCTGGTGAGGTGTCTGGACGTTCTATTGTGTTCATACGATGAGTCAAGCTACCTTTATCTGAATTTTAAATAGTCTGACCTCAACTACTTCAAGAGCCTAAGGATTATATGGAAGAAGCTGACATATGGTCTGTAAACCAAAGCCCAAGAACCTCATGCTATAGACTCACCATCATGGATTATTTACTTCCCATTGGCAACATGCATGCTGCCCTCCATGTCACCAGGAGAGTTAGGCTGCTATAGGTTAAAGCATGGGCTTAGGAATCACAGAGAATTGTGTTTGGGTATCAACCCATCACACTAGCTGTGCCACCTTCTAGATATCTACTTTCCTCTCAGTACAATACAACTATTATAATAATTGCACCTATATCATACATTGGATTATACAATATGTTTAGTACCTATATGCATATATCACAGCTTCTTAAGATTAATTGAGACGCATATAAAAACATTTCACCTGGTGCTTAGTACATACCGTGTTTCTTCGAAAATAAGACCTAGTCGGACAATCAGCTCTAATGCATCTTTTGGAGCAAAACTTAAGACCCGGTCTTATTTTACTGTAATATAAGACCGGGTCTTACATTAAGTTTTGCTCCAAAAGACGCATTAGAGCTGATTGTCCGGCTAGGTCTTATTTTCGGGGAAACAGGGTAGTAAATGTGCAGTAAGAAATAGCTATTCAGCTATTATTTATTTCAGCTATTATTTATTGTTCCCTTCCAAACCTCTTACTTTTGGCATGTTATCCTCCTGCATGCTTTTGCCTGTAAAAGTAACACTAGTCTATATTCCTCTGTGTGTGTACTTCACATGCCTTTGAAATCCATTCCAACTTATCGTCATGGGGCCAATTTAAGATAATGTCTTCAATACTGTTCTCCCCACAAGAGGGTATCATCACGGGCTGTCTGGGGTCCCAGCTTTACAGACACAAAGGAAGACAAGCAAGAAGAAATCTCTATGGAGGCTTTAGAAGAGACAAACCCCGTGCCCACCTTATGCTCATTTAATTAGAAACGGTTGCCCTGAAACAGGACAAGTTGAGAAACCTGAAGAAAACAATGTGGATAAACAGTCTCTGCAAAAAATGCCAAGAATAAGTTACACTTTCCTTTGACCTGAAAACAGTCACTCACCCAAACATTTGGGGCAGCACTGTCCTGGGGGAATATGGCGAAGGTGCTGAGGACAGGAGAGGATGGGACAGACTTCTCGCACACACTGTGTCCTGCCTCCCTGAAGAAGAGAGAGAGAGAGAGAAAGAAAAGCACATTTAGAAAAGTACGTGCACGAATATTGGATAATCAAGATATCTGGACCAAACCAGGGCCTTCCCTGGTATTCTGTCCCTGGGGTGACTGCTTAGATCCGTGTAACTTCTCCCAAGTATCCTTTTATCTTCCCTGTAAGCTATACAAATTGTACCAGCAAAAAGACTACCCCTCAAGAGAGGATTTCAGCATCACCTCTCTCACCAGCCACTACCTTTGTTTACCATTTTCCTTCTCAAGACTAATCAACTGCCTCAGTGGGCCTGAGATTTGAGGCTTTCAAGACTAAAACCAGGAAGGTCTTGGGCATACCATGACAAGTTGGTCTGTGTGTCTAACTCCCAAGCAAGCAAAGGAACCCGTTGGGTTTTACGGAGACTTTCCCTCCTCTTTCAAACCCCCATCTCTCTGTAGGTTCCACATCAGGCTTGTCTTTCTGCCACAGCTTTTAGGTGTGGCTGGGATGGCTCGATGAGGTAGGGATTAGAGTAAGCAGCCGATCTGCGGAAAACGGATACTCTGAAAGTCAATGTTCAGAAGAACAACTTCTCCAAGTTTGCTAGCTAACTTAGTCTGCTTCCACTAACTAAAGAGAAGGTATATGATGCTTGATAGCGGAAGACCTGGCAGAGCCCCAGTGTGCCATGGAAAAAAATTCTAGAACCGTCAAATACTTTCCCTTGGGAAAGGCTCATTCTCAACCCTTTCTGTCCTCCCGCGCCCATGACATCTGACACCCATTCTTTCCTTCCTTATCCCAGTGTTGTGTCCCCTTTCTCTGCCCATTACTCTCTCCCCTCTCTAGAATGCAAAGATACAGTATGCAGTATGCCATCTACCCCTCCTCTATTCCTCAGCAGAGGCGGCTGTTTTTCTAGCCTCAGCAACTTGTGATTCAATCTTTAGAAAGCTGGAGAAGAGAAAACACAAAAACAAAAACAAAAACGGCTTTCCAGTCAATTTACATCCAACAATTTTGCAAGGCTCACGTGAAAATTATCCTGTGCAAAATGAATTGCTATCACATTTGTGAATAATTAAGTTTTTTATGTCTTTTTTTTTTCAGAAAATAAGTTAATTTGGTAAGTAAACGACTAGGCAAATGGAATTTCAATGGATTGACTTCTCTAGGATTTGAACTAGAAACCAAATTAAGAAACCCCCAGGTATCCATTGTCTCGGGCCGATAATTCATATCTCAAGAAGCCTCAAGAAATTAGGAACTCGCCTCACCTGGGCCTCGCATGGGAAAGACGCCCTCCTGGCATTTCCTCACACCTTCCCCAACACTTTCTGCACGAAAACCAGACATTAGCCGTCTGGATCACATTCATCCCCATCCTACGTACTGCTGTCTCCTATTATTCCTGCTTCCCCCGCTTGTTCTTGCCATTCTTATTATTATGGTTTATTTTTTTGGTAGGGGTGGATGAAAGGGGTAGGGCACATTATGTCTTTTTAAATATTTATGATTTTTAAACCACTTTAATGTTGGATTCTTCCCCAGACCAATAGAGGACATGTGAAAATACCACAAAAAGCTCTTCTGTTATTTTTACATTATTTTCAGATCAGCAAGAATCACTAAGGAGCTCCTAAGAATCCCGAGTTGCTCTCAGTGAGTTTCCTCATTCAACTCAACATAATCCTAAATCCAGCCTTTCCCCAGAATGAAGAGACGCGTCACCTGAGTTTAGGTCGGACTCAGGTCTACCCCAGCTTGTGTATCAATCACAAAAGTCAAACCTACAGGGAGGACATATGCTATCCTGTGCTTTTAATTTCAAAGAAGTTTATCTGCAAACAACTTCCTAAAATCTAAAATTAGACCAGACGGGGTTGCCTGTGTGTTGACTTGTCTTAGGTGAACAGAGCACATACATACTCTTTTTGTTGATATTCTCTGTTCTTGTTGGATCAGCATCTATTTTTCAGGCATATTTTAAAATTAAATTTAAAAAAAAAATTGCATAATTGCATAGGAGTTAACTTGTCCAACACTTTGGAAAGCTGGCAAAAGATTATGTGTACTCCAGTAATTTTTCTTACAATAAGGTCAAAGAGCAAATTTTGCATACATAATACAACTGCAGTTTGTGTTTCCCCAGAGTCCATTAAAGTAACTTGAACTCCAATGGGGCTTTGCTGGTTTGGTCAAGTTTTATTTTGTTTGGGTTGCAGTATTGTGTCACAGCTCTAGTCCCCAGGCTGCATTCCAACGAATGCCTCCAAAGAAAGCCCCCAGCCTTTCAGCTCACAACCTGCTTCTATGATTTCAACTCAGCAGGGACTCTGGTTAAACCATAAGCTGAGGCTATGCTGTAAACTAACAAAGTTAAAATAGCAGAAGTAAACATTTCTCTTTCTAAAAATGTACTCTTCCCACTGCCACTGCACTAACTCAGGCTCTATCAAATTATCACAATCACTTCCTCTTTGGCTTCCCTGACTCAACTCTCTCACTAATTCATCCTGGAAGGGTCTATATATCCAGGACTCCTTTCCTGCATCCATCCATCATTTCATTATTTGATCAAATATTTGTTGAAGGCCTATCGTATGCTGGGGACACAGCAGTGAATATAACATACAAAAATCACTCTCTTTACAGAGCTTATGTCACCACTGAACGCACTCCCAGGCTAAGGTGAAGGGTGACTTACCACTGCATTCAGGATAAAGTTCAAACCACTCCGGCTAAAAGTCCATGAGGAGGCAATTGTGTTCACTCACGTCTGTTTCTTTTCTCTCCTAACCCAGAGCACTTCATTTCTCAGACTCTCTTGCAGTTAGGTGTCACCATGTGACTTAGTTCTGACCAATGGAAGGTGGATGGAAATAATATAACACAGTTCTAGGCCTGACCCATAAAAACATCTCTTGCACAATGCTCTACTCTCTCACTTTCTCTCTCAGCTGGATGTATACACAGCTGAATGGAGGGGACACCAAGAACTTTGCAAAAGATGGAAAGAGCCTGCTTCCCTGAGTTACCATATAGAAATCTACCCACCAAGCACCTATAATGAACCACCAAATGAGCAAAAAAAAATTATATTGCATTAAAACACACAGACACATTAGTTCTTTATTACCACAGTTTGCCTACTTTGTCAAGATACCCATAATCTTCTTCCCAACCTTCTTTCCTCCCAACTCCCACATAGACGGGTCCAGTGTATCTTATTTCTTTATTGCCCTGAAGCACATCTTGTGCCTTGAATATTTTTTATACATACCTCTTTCCCTCTCACCCCCCATCATTGACCCCTATGGAAATCCTGCTTCATTTAAGGTCCGTCTCAAGCCTCTTCCTATCTGTGAAGGTTTCTAGACCTGTTCACTTCCCAGCAACTTCTTTCATCTTCCCATATTTCTTCTTTTCTCATCTGTTCGCCTGTATTTTTGACACATACATAAATTTTAACCCCACAAGACGGCCCTGGTTTTGTCTTCAAGGTACACAATTGCCAGGGCAGGAAACAGTCCTTTGAGCCTAATGTCCTTCAGGAGAGTGATGGGTTCAAGGAAACATCTCAGTAAAAATTTGTTGAGTGAAAGGAAGAGTCAGCACGCAGGATGAGCTCTGGAAACCAGGTGAATTCTGCAGACGTCTTTAACTATGGGATGCCGATGAAATGGCATAGTTCAGGACTGTCTACGCCTGCTTACCTTTGTATCTCCTTGGATTTTGCACGTTTTAGGTAATAATTAAGTGTTTGTTGGTGCTGATACTTCAAAAAGCAACATTCAACCTCAACTTACAAAGCTAGTAGGATTCCTAGGATCCCGTGTGTTTTGTTAAATGTTTGAAAATTTCTAAATGGTTAAAATATATAGGGACTAATGACTACAGTTGACCCTTGAACCACATAGAGGTTAGGGGTAGCAACTTTCCACAAAGTCGAAAATCCTCATGTAACTATTACGTTCTCATTTGGTCAACAAAGAAAGGAATGCTACTGGTACTGGTGAGTTCGAATTTTCACCATTTGTGTTTTATTGGAAAGGCAAGTTTGTTCTTTAAAGGTGGTCATTTGTTCTAATTGCATATCTGAGTGCTTCTCCAAAAGTAGCTGTTTTTAAAAGAAAGACTTGAAACTTGTCCTAGGCCTCTTTTTTGCCCCCGTATTTTTTGCTTTAGCTGATTCTGTCAAGAACACAATGCTTTGTGTCAAAGTTTACCCTAGAATAGCAGTTTTGTTGCACAATAAAAATCTCTCTTCCTGAAAACAGTGATGAGTGCAAGATGATTAAACCACAGCCATGTGCCTGCAGGGTGCTTCTCCTACCCCTGAGGACTGCTAAGAAATGAGGGCTGGAAACCATCCTGTAGCATGTGTCATGGCACTCATCCCTTGACCAGAATGCAGAGCCTGGCTATCTAACTGGAGGCAGGAAGCAGAGCGGTGCATTTCTAACCAGTTACAATCAATCAGCTATACTCAAGCACATTCTGGAGTGATAGTATTTCCCCAGTGTTCTATTCTTTTAAGAGAATAGAGTTCTCCATTGGTTTTAGATGATCATGGAAATAAGGGGGGGGACCTGGAGGGGCTAGTGTAGGGGAGAAATACATCTTGAATGCAAGACTTTATGTGTGACCCAGAATTCTTACTTCAAAACAGATGGTGGTGGAAAGCTGATTTGTCAGCAGAGCACCCACACTGAATTATAAATGGGGTCACAAAAAGAAATAGATGTCCTTATCCATGCCTCTCTCTGACGTGTACATTTATTTTGGTAAAGTTTCGGAGCATTACAGTTATTTCCAGAGGTCAAGGTCTTGATACTTGGCTTCCTCTGTTCTTGACCAGAGCAGATAAGGAAATCAAAGCAGAGAAGGGGAACACGTGAGCTGTGGGGTTGAGGGTGCAGAAGCAGAGGGAACAAAGAGAGAGAGTACACCCCAAATTATAGTGGTTCATGAGCCCACTTAGAATGAGAGAGAGAGACAGAGAGAGAGGGAGAGACTGAGACTACATTGTATATATACTCATATGTATACACCACCATGGTAGGAAAATTTGTGTGTGTGTTTATGAGACTTACCCACTAGAGCAGGGTTTTATTAACTTTGGCACTATTGACCTTTTTAACTTTGGCACTATTTTAATTTGGGGGCAGGTAAGTCTTTGTATTAGTGGGCTTCTTGCCCTTTGCAGGACGTTTAGCAGCAGCCCTGGCCTCCGTCCACTAGATGCCAGTATCAGCCTTCATCCCCAGGTTGTAACAAACAGAAAAGTCTCCAGACATTGCCAAATGTTTCTGGGGGACAAAAATCATGCCCAGTTGAGAACCACTGCACTAGACCAAAGTTTTCTCAAGCCACAGTCCAGGAATCTGCATTTTTAATAACTTTCTCAGATGATTTGGAGGCTGCTATCCCAAGCACTGGATTTTGCAAAATGTCTCACTAACATAAGCTTTCAGCAAGCAGGGATTAGTGCTTATTTATCTTGTTAGTTCCTCTAGCAGTTAGCACACACATCATAGCTTTTAACATGTACTCAGGATATGTGTTCTGAATGATGGAGGATGTTTTCAGGTGGAGGAGTTCTCTCTGAAAGAACCAGGCCCCATTTGCCCTCTCTGGTGGCTAAAAGCTACTTTTATTCCAGCCTGTGAAGGAAGAGGTAGGAGGAGCAGAGGTGGGGATGGAGTTGTGATTGAGTTCGATGGGGTTGAACTGTACTTCACCAAGGCATCTGTGCTGAGACCAGTGTAGGCTTTTTCATCCCAATCTGTGAGGGTTCGGGGAAATTTCTAACCCAAGAATCTGAACAGTATGCTATACAAGGGTTTTTGTTTCCAAGTGATAAAAATAAAACTCAACTCTGGTTTTACACAGAGTCAAGGACATGTCATTAAAGCTTGACCAAGATACTTATTTTGTCCCATAAAAATGTTAAGTAAACAATACCTGTGAGAAGTACCTACTGGGCTGACAAAAACAAAAACCCTTTTGTCCTTCTCTACCTACTCAGAGGATCACGACCTGATGCTCTGTCTTGGGAATCAAGCCTTATTTTTCCCATCAATTAATGTTTCCAAGCCCAATTGTATTGTTGTTCATAATATTGTTTTGGTTTCCTATTCCTGCTGCAACAAATTACCACATAGATTTAGTGGCTCTAAACCACACACATTTATTATCTTACAGTTGGGGAGGTCAGAAGTCTGAAATCAATCACTGGGCTAAAATCAAAATGTCAGCAGGGCTGCATTCCTTCGGGAGGCCCTAGGGGAGAATCCATTTCCTTGTCTTTTCCAGCTTCTAGAGGCTGCCTGCATTCTTTGGCTCATGGTCTCCTTTCTCTATCATCAAACCCATCAGTGTAGCATCTTTAAGTCTCTCTCCGCTCTGGCTCTGGAACTCAGCTTCTGTCATCAGATTTGCAGTGACTGTGACCCTCCTGCCTCCCTTTTATAAGGACTCTTATAAAAGTCCAAATAATCCAGGATAATCTCCCCATCTCAAAATCCTTAACTTAATCACATCTGCAAAGTCTCTTTTACCATATAAAGTAACAGTCACAAGTTTGGGGGATTGGGACAAGGACATATCAGGGGTCAAGGGGTACATTATTCTGCCTACCACAATTATTATTCTAGTAATGCCATTTCATCACTGTGCAGTCTCCGATGTAATATTTCAGACTTAAAGTCACTATAATGCACTATGATGACCTGTTCCATCAGCCTTTCCCTCACTGATAAAGCTCGTTTTCCCTGTTTTTCAAAAAGAGAAAGATAGTCAAGAATCTCAATTTCAATCCTGGTTATACAGTGTCTGAACTGAACAAGTTATTTATTTGTTCTTCTCCCTATGCTCATCTCCAGTTATGCCATTCTACCTTTTAGGAGGTGACATTTAAACCAGACCATCTGAGTTCCTATCTTATTCACTCTCTCCTTATTGTAATAGAAAAAACAGTAGGTGCTGATGGACAGCTTCAGGAGTAACGTTTTGGGTGTAAATGAGACACTGTTTGCCAATAGGCCTCTTCAGGGCACTGGGCCAGCCCTGCTGACAAGCAGTAACCCCCAAGCTAAAGCTCCCACCAAGCAGTACGATTGGCCAGTCACCCTCTGGCCCATGCCGAGTCCTGTAGGGACTTCAGTGTTCTCTGATGGCCAGACAGATGAGTCCCAAAGAGTTTGGCTGTGTTCATCATCATCAAAGATACTTGCAGAAGATTGTAGAAAAATGCCTGCCCTGGACTCAGTAAAGGGTTTGCAAGGCATCACACTGGGATTTTGCCCTCTGACAGCTCAGGTTGCCACTAGTTTTCAGCAGCTACATAAGTAAGCAGGCCCAGCCTGGCTATGTAGAGACTTCAAGAGCACCAGAGGCAGAGGCAAAACAAAGGTCACAATTTTTGTAAAATAAATATTAGATTCATAGATAAATCAGTGATATATAAATGTTTACAACTGTTTCATTAGTACCATTTCAAAAGAGGGGTTCAGCACTGTATTTGCTTAAGCCTCATATTTAAAGGTGAAATCCATCTGTCTTCTTGGAGTCCTTGCTCTTTGTTCTTTCTTGCAACTTAGCTGAATGGAAGGTTTTTGTGTTAGTTAGTTTGTTTGTTAATTTTTTTGCTTTGAAAAAGAAAGTGTAGAAATTCTTCTTCCCCAAACACAGCTTTCCATACAGGCAGATACAAAAATCACTGATAAGATTGGGATACTGTTTAAGGCAAATTCCAACTGGTTCTGGGTTTCCATAAATACTTTACTCCTTTCTTCCCCAACTTTAGAAGCAGGAACATAAGACCATCCTATGGGACCAAGCTCAGATGAGATCTCTGAAAAAATGCCCTAGGAATGAAGAGATGAGGAAAGCCCTGGGAATGAGAACAGATTTGCCAGCCCTGGTTTGTTTGGTGTCTGAGGGACAGCTGAAACACCAGTGATCTGCCCTGACGAATGGGACATCTCTTTCCAGGGCTCAGTGAGCCGAGAGGTAGGGCTTGCTGAGAATCAGGCTCCACCATGCCAGTGAGCATGGGTGTTCCCGCTCTGAAACAATCGATAAACAAACAAATACATTCACAAGAGAACACCCTCCTAATATTTCAGATTCCCAGAGACCACCCGGTAGGATGTTTCTCAACTGCCATCCGAAAGAAAGAGCTAAAGAACGAAAACGAGCCCTTTTCCTTCTCTTGCCATTTTTATCAAAGTTCAACCTTTCATCATCATGTAAGAAGTCAAAGCTGTTACAAACCTACTGCTGACACATCAAACGCTTTATCTACAGTCTGGCCCACATCCAGGGGGATGAAAGGCACAATCATTCAGAACTCACACCTTCTATGAGTTATGAGCCATTCCTGAAAGGAAGGAAATAACACCATTGTGCAGGAGAAAGGGCATTTTTCACGTTCCCCAAGCTGTCTACACCAGAGCAAAGCTGGATATGCCCTAAGGAGGAAGCCACATGAAGGCCTCTGATGGGGGCAAGAGGCTCTGGAAATACTGAGCCGCAAACACAGAAACACACGCATCTCTGATGAACTATTTCTCTAAAACCTTTCTGTTGACCATGATGTTTTGGTTACCAAAACCAGTCTAGGTATACCACACACTTTATATATCGCTTTATTTTGTTTCCATAATGTTCCATTTGGATTTATCATTTGCCCTCAAGTAGGCTGAGAGTTCACTAAGGGCAGAAGCCATGTTTACGTAGCTTCTGTCTTCCACACGTGTCTCTGCCTTCCTAGCTCCACAGCCAAACTGTGGTAACATCAGAAGTGTTTAGTTTTCAGTTAAACACCTACTTGTTGGGTTGTCAATTAAATCTGAAAATAACTCAAAAATGTGTGTCCTCCAGTGAGGTTTCCTGAAGTACAAAAATATCTGTTGTCTTCAAATGGATTAGTCTTAATTAAGATATGTCTGGATCCCCTCCCTGTATTGACAAAATTAGACTTTGAAATTTTTGAGATATTTCCTAAAATAGTATACCTGAACACACTCTTGAAAAATAAGATTACGTTTAAAGTTTATTTTAATATCTGAATAGCAGTTGACCGGTGACAGCATTTTGGCTTTTGTTTGCCTATTCAGCAACTATGTGAGCTTCTATATGATAGACACTGTGGTCTTTAAATAAAAATTTTCCAAATCTCCATTCAGTACAAGTTACTCTGTGCAGTTCTCTATTTTGTGTCAGATGCCAATTTCCTAAACTTCTAAAAAAAAAAAATCTAAAATATTGTAAGTAAAGCATCACAGAGTCCTATAAACACTCTGGCCTCCATCAAGGGACAGTGTCCAGGTTGACTAGAAGTTTCTGGCACTATTCATTCAAACTGGTGATACCCCTGGGTATTGGTCTTGTCAACCAATTCTTAGTTTATGTTCTGAGATAATCAGGCTGCAATGCAACCTTGGCAAGCTCTTGGGATGATTGTAATCTAGGCCAAATATGATCAAAGAAAAGAAGTGTACAGGCTGTTGGAAACAGCTGTGGTGGGGGGTCCCAGTTTGAGCCAAAGCTAGCATTCTGACATGTCTGGGCAAGTCCAGTTCACCCATTTGGCTTCTCATGAGAAAAAAAGAAGAAAAAAAGAAAAACTCCTTCCTGGGGTAAGAAGAGATGGAGCACAACAGAATCACCAGTTACTACTTACAGAAGGAAGGCATTATCTGAATGTAACTTAGCGTCTGTTACTCAAGTCATCTCAAGTCCAGTGCATTGGTTGCCCGTGTTGGTCCAAGTGAAGGCAGATGCTGACAGCAAAGCCTAAAAGGACTGTGTGACGAAAATCTCTGTGAAATAGTCAAGTCCGGGCCCCACTAATTTGGGATTCCTAGCATGGAGTAAAACATACAGAAAGGAAAGTAATATGGGTGCTCTCCACTTCCCCTCCACACTGCTTTGTCATGGGAAGCCTCCAGGATGTGAGTGCAATGCACAATCAAAGAGGGTGGAAGTAGTAGTCATGCCAGGCTGAGAACCAAAGTGCCTGGAAAAAATGGTGGCAGTGCCAAACAGAGGAAACAAAGCAGACTGACACGGCCGAAGAGGGAATCTTATCCAGCCCAGGAAAGTGATATTTCCTCTGTCACAAACTCTGACTTGTAAAAAGTCCCGCATTGGGCAGCATAAAACAGCAACTACAGACAAGGCATAGGTGTATTCTCTGACAAATGCATTCATATATTGGCCAGACAGAAAGAGAAAGTGGTTGGTCTCTTGTAGAAACAATGAGTTACATTAAATTGAGCTTCTCCTAGAATAGTATTAGGTGAGCCTCAGAAGCTTTGTGTTGTAATCATGGCCAGAACATGCTGCGAAAAGGCCAAAAGGGAGTAGGTACCTCAGTGACGTAGCAGCTGAGTAGAAAGTTTGCCTGGACGTGTATGAGGCCTGAAAGAACAACAGCTCCACAATGGTGACAACATGTTTAGCAACCCCACAGATTTTTTTCAAAAAATATGGAGAACCATAGGACTGAACAGGTTAACTTTATTAAAAGGAATGGACAAAAGTTCTACCTGAGCAGCACAATTAGTACCTATTTCAGAAAATTATACAGAAAGGGCAGCAGTTCAGGACTCGTTTCCTTGTGTAGGCCATAGCTAGGACAGAAGTTCAAGTGCTTATCAGAATGACTCTAAATGCTTCAATAAAAGCCAAGGACAGTCCCCAAGGACAGTCCCCCAAAAAGAATGAAAGACCACCTTTGGTTGGGAAATCAGGGGAAAGCCAATGCACTTAGAACAGCTATCAGGATTTCAGTGGACCAGAGACAAGCCACTCAGAAGATGCCCAGAGGCTCTCTTTACAGACCATTGCTGAAGGGGAGTAGTTTGGGGGCAAATGTCCAGGAGTCAGGAAGGCCGTGGTCCAAAACCATCCACCATGTTATCATACCAGGCCAGCTGGAGGATGATGGCAATATCTTGAAAACAGACAGATAAGTGAAAGTTTACTTACTGAAGATGGAACATCCAGCCCCCTTTTTTGAGCAAGAAATCCAGAAAACATTAAAAAATCACTTTTTAAATTGATCTGTGTTCTTTATAAACAGCCTCATCAACCAGGAGTGCAGTTTGGTTGCCAAGCTCATAGAACTGATATAAACAAGTGACTCAAAGTCTATAACCAGCTCACAGTCAGAACATTGCAAGTTCTGATTGGTTGAATATATTTGTGATATATTCAACTGTAGACTGTCTGGCATATTCACAAGTGTGTAGATTATGGACATTGCCTTTGCAGTGAAGTATTTCTCTTCATTTTAAGATATGACATAAAATATTCCTTTGTTCTTAGTAGCTATCTGACAAGGTCTATTCAGAGACTCCGTGGATGAGATTCCAAAACAAAATGCCTCCATCTGTTCTCAAAAAAAAACTGCTAAGGTGGAAAACACACTTACATTTATGTTACAGATTTCACTGAAAATGCACTGAGTGGACATTCACGTGTAATCACTGTTTTGTGTTTTTGTTCTAAGAAGATATTTCCAGTGGTCTCTGACAAAGAGTATGATCTACTGAGGCCTTTAACAGTTCTCGCCTGAGAGAGCCTTTAGGCTCAATTCTTTCTCTCTCTTTTGCAAATTCTCCCAGGCAGACTAACTTTGTATTCCCCAGTGGCCCATTCTCTTGGATCAATCTGCCTGGAAAATGGTTGCTCTCCTTACAACAGTAATAAAACATGCCATGGTAGGGAAACCTAAGTAACCTCAAGAGGATAAGGATTCAAAACCCACAGTTCTCAGAGGGTCTAACGGGTTTGACTTTAAAAAGCAGTCGAGTTCTTAAAACTTGGAAACGAAAGGAGCCGTACTAGGACCAAAATTGTTCACAGCAAAAATTTTAATGACCCTGTTCTCAAACATTCCCAGTTCCAAAGGGGACACAGGAAGGAACGGGGAGAAGCCCAGTGACACATGGATCCAAATGACATGGGCAAAAAGCTGCACAACTTTATAAAGAGGCCATTTCCGTCAGCTCATACTTAGCTGTGAGGTATTTGCATTGACATCTTCTCAAAAGTCCAAATGTCATCTATTACAGTTGTAGAAAACACAATACCCATGAATGTGGAAATAATACCAAAGTCCAGATTATTGATGATGAAGCAAAAATGTGAGTGAAAATAACGACTTCTTAAAAAGTTTATGACCTTCTAGCCCATGACGTGAGCAGATCTGTGCCTGAAAACTCAGTACAACCAGGAAAGGTTCCAGATTCTAAATCAAGAAGGTAAACCGGAAACCCCTATGATGCAAAGGAACAAACTCCTGAGGTTAAGGGCTCCTTCCAACCCTAGTTCTATCCCTTACTAATCTGCACCACAGTTACTGAACTTCTCTAAGCTTCCATTCCTTCAGCAATCAATTAAGGCAAACAACAGGACCTAGTCTCACGGAGTTCATAAAAAGAGTAAGATAATGGAGGCAACGCTTTTTGCTCATGCCTCGTGCCTAGGAAGTGCTCATTAAATGCTAGCTCTTACAAATATTTAGGGTCAAATTAATTTTGAACCCCAGCTAGTTCCATAAACTAATAAATGAGTGACTTTGGGCAAATTATTTCATCTAAGGCTTGGTTATTTTATTACTAAACAATGCCATTTTCCTCACAAAGCTGTTGTGAAAATTTTATGAGCGAATGTGCTGAAAGTACTCAGCACAGTACTTGACCTATAAAGATTACCGATAAAATTGAAACTTCAGCACCCTCACCCCACCCTGCTCTCTTTAGGATCAGCCTTTCAAAGTATGTTTTGCTAGCCAAGAGAAAGGGCTATGAAAGGTACAGGGCTATGGTGACTTTCCCTCTGAATTAGCAGGAGAACGTTTGTGTTTTTCTTGGCACCAGGAACACATGAAGTACTCTTTGGGGTGTACAGTAGTGTATACATTGCCCATGTATTTGCATAAAGTTTCAAAGCACTTTCTTGATATATGTAGTATGACAGCCGCTGTCACAATATATTTATATAAGTTCTACGCAGATTTTATAAAACAAACTTGCAAATGTTTGTTTTCCTAAGGAAGGGTGTATTTGGGGGGTAGTGGGGATAATCATTTCATCTCACTATAGAAAGTAACACATGCTGGCATGCTCCCTAGCTTCATGGCCACAAATAGGCTGGTGTTCCCCATGAATACGTGAGGCAATCCCTCAGATATAGTAGGTCACTGTATAACCATTTTTAAAAAAATCATTTCCTATAAGAAACAGCATTGATGGGAGCCGTAACCACAATCCATCTGAGGTCTAGAGGGAAGGATGAAATAGAGGGCTGTGACCTGCAGCACACAGAATCCCTCAGGCAAATTGTCACTGCCCTGGCTGACTGTCCCTCTTGCCACGTGAAGGAGTTTGCCAGACATGAAAGATAATGACAATTCCTTACCAGCATATGCCAACATTTGCCTGTCTTTTTTCAGAGGCACTTGAAAAATTATCTTCATTGGCCAAATTTTTCCAGCAAAACTATCAAGATAAGTTACATTCAATTATCTCCTATAGCATTTCCTACACTAGTACTTTGTGGAATCCTAAGAGGTTAATAGGGGTGCCATGACACAAGAATCCTACAAAGAAATGAGTTAGATTGTGTTAAACAAAATTACACAGGTTTCTTTACCGTAGGATTTTTCCTATCTATTAATGCATATGGATAGTCAATGGGGAGAATATAGGATATGATGCATCTTAAACTTATTTGACCATAAAACCCTTTTGTCGTGGCATATGAACATATTCTGGTACAATATAAGGAATAAAATTTGGAAAATGCTAGTATACTTCAATATACTACTACTGCATGTCTGTCCTAAGTATCTACAACTATAGCATCTTTTGTCATTGACACAAATTTCTTGGTGATAATTTCTAGTTAAACAAGTCCTTATATTGAGTAATCAATATTCTTGAAATGAACAATCAATTCTATCCCCCAAAGTCCTTCCTCCCCCTGTAAATGCTAAATTAAATAAAATACTCTTCAAATGCAATTGAAGACTATATCTTGATACACTTCAAAAACCACTCTCACAGTGGTTTATTTGTTTATTTGTTTGAAGAATATTGTCAATACAAGCTACCTCAGGATTCCCATTCACTTTACTTTCTTTCAGGATTATCTTGATTTTTTTCAGAACTTTTACTGTAGAAAAAAAGAATTTTAAGCCTTTTTCCAATTCCATAAACCAGGTCACCCTAGCAATGTCTGGCATTTCTGGAATATTTCTAAATACCATAGTATGAAAACTCTACCTCCCACGCCTTCTGAAAATATAGCTGGCTACAAATTCCCCAGGCTGACTATGTGGGATATGTGGTTTCCATGTCTTTAAAAGGGGTATTTGTAGGATATGCTGAGGAGCATTTCAGCCATGTCTTTCTCTTGTCCCTTTTTTGCCTAGCAAACTTGCCCCTTGATCTTTGCCTCTGGGTGGCCTTAAAAACGTGGCACATTTTAAACAAATAGAACCCATATAGAATCCTCAGAAGGTGGTACCCTGTTTCCCCAAAAATAAGACTGAGCTGGACTATCAGCTCTAATTCGTCTTTTGGAGCAAAAATTAATATAAGACCCAGTATTATTTTATATTGTTATATTATATTATATTATACTATATTATATTACATTATACCCAGTCTAATATAATATAAATGGGCAATGAAGTGATGCTATGACAGCCCTGGTCTAGGTTATGTCAAGGAGCTACATAAACAGAGTAAAACAGGCAAGAGCTTTGGGGATCAGCCAGGACACCAGGCTGGGAGCAGCCAGAAAGAGCAGTGCCCTTCCCAGTGCCTAGTGTTTTAAAGAGGCAGGGGTCAAAATAGCATAAATTTCATATCCATCTCTAGGCTTTCATTTCTCTGACATTGAAATACTATATTAATATAAAAAAAATGTTCCTTTTAAAAAGTGTGAGAGGTTTGAAGCAGCTTCTGCATTAATCTGTGTTCATTTTTACTCATGACCTTCAAATTTGTCTCAGTGTGCATACATAATTTTATATCTACAGTCAAGGCGTGTGTCTTTTGTTTACCAGTGTATCGTGAGTGCCTACCACATGTCGCTCTCCAGTGAATAATTACAGCTTTTGTTGACAGACTGCAATACCATTGGGTAATCTACCTGCTTGAAATCCTAGCAAGCAGTTCTCACGGTTTTCCATAATTAACATTTCATTGCCTATTTAATATTCCATTATGCTGATGACATTCTTTCTGATGAATTCATAAACACTCCTCCACATTCCAATCCTGCCCTTAGGTAAGAAAGGTTTTACGCAGAATTACTCAGGCTAGTCATCATATCCCCAGCTAGCTGTCCACCTTTCCATATGAAGGAGTTAGCAGACATGAAAAACAAAGACAGTTTGTCCATAACTGCACATGGGCTCCTCTCTTCTCCTTCGGGTGGGTGGAGCCCACAGGTGGGGCTTCCTCCCAGGTGGACGATGTGCATAGCCTTCAGCCTTTATCCAGCAAAGATGTCTTATGTGCCTTTCTAGATAAACACAGAGGAACCAAAGGATAATGGCAAAGCTAAGGAAACTAGGGAAAAAGTGAAAAATGATTTGCCTTATATTTAAATGAGATATGGCCTACTAATCTGGGCCATATGTGGAAAAACGGAGTTTCGACTAAGTGGTTTTCAAATATTTTGATCTCAGAATCCCTTTACACTCTTAAAAAGTATCAAACCTACCAAAGAAGTTTTGTTTAAGTGGGCTATATCTATCCATCAATATTTATTGTATTAGAAATTAAAACTCAGAAATTTTTTAAATGTGTTCACGTTAAAATAAAAATCAATCGCATTAAGATAAGTAGCACATTTTTATGATAACTATGCTTTCCAAAACAAACAAAAGATTAATGAGAAAGTGGCACTATTCTACCTTTTTGCAGATCTCTTTGATGTCTGGCTTAACAGAAGATATGGGGTTTTCCTATTTGCTTCTTTCAATTTATTACAATGTATTGTTTTGCGTGTGGTACAGAAAGAAAATCCAGTTTTACACAGATTTGTACTTGGAAAACAGAGGCAGATTTAAGAGCCATTTCATATAATTATGGATACTCTTCTATGATACTACACCAAAATTCAACAAAAATAAAGGTTGATTGGAACATGCAATTCAAAACCGTATCTTGCAGTTTGGGTGGACATTTTTCCCATGCACGATCCTTGTAACATTATTCATTGGTCATTTAGACAATATTGATTTATGCAGATCTTTCGAACATTGGTATATTTCATTATCAAATGTCCAAAAAATGCATTTATTAATATCATCTCTTACCTCGTCATAAAAACCTTTAATTATCAGCAATCTGTGAAGCTCACAGTGGCATATTAAAGTTTTTCAAAATTCTAGTTTTCACATGAAAGCTCAAATTTTATCACTGGTGACTGAGACTGCCATTGATTTTCTTTGAAGTGACATGTTCACTTTTTATTTTTTTGAAAAGATGTCTACCAAATGCCCAAGTCTAAATGATTTGTCTGTCAGTCATTTCCTTCAAGTAAAACTGGAATTCCATGGAAAAGTGGTTGGTTCACAACTCAACAGACTCATAAGTGATTTTCCTTTAGATATTCACTGTCTTTCAATATTCAGCAGGCTATTTTTTGCACACTTCCTATGCTAAAACAATGCGTGTTCGAGGGGAAGGTTTAATGAGAACAAATGCTTTTTAGTTTCATCAGGACACTTTCAAGTAACAGTGACTTTTCTTTTAACTGAGTACATGGTGATGACCAGGACAGTGACCCTTTGCAGCTATTATCTTGGCCAATGCTCAGGCTCCAGCAGTTTTACTCACTATCAGTGCAAATGTGAACAGAGCAGAAAAGGCTAATAAGGCATTTGCATTCCGATAAAAGTAGTTTTGAACCCGTGAATTCTCTAAAACAGTCTTGGGGACTCCCAGGGGTTTGTGGACTACCCTTTGAGGACTGCTGACTCAGATACGTTGACCTTTTTCATTCTTGAGGTCTACCGCCGTGACGTAATTCTTATAACCACGAAAAACAAACCACAGTATAGCAGCACATTTGGGTCACAGAAATGAACTCTATGGTCCCAGGGAAATGCTGTACATTATCACTTAAATTGGCAAGTTCACTGAGTGGACCGCCAGTGCCATATGGACTATGGGGAAAAAAAGCATAATCAACACTGCCCACAGAGGCAGCCAGATATGGACAATCAAAGCTTGACAACACCACTTTTGTTCCAGTCAAACTGTCAAGAATCCATATTAGTCATTTACACCCATATTTTCAGGTATTCGGTAGAAAAAAAGACAGCCCTTTGTGTGGGTAAAAAATGAAGTATAAACCTAGAAGGCAAGACTGAGAAAGAGCAGATCCTTATGTCTCCAGGGTTTGTACTTCTTTCTCTGAAAACATATCTGTCATCAACTTCAACTTAGAGGGCCAACAAAGTACTTTTATAAATAAACACAGTGGCCATTTTTTATTTTAGGGACTTTGTGTTCTTGGTAATCAATCTGATGGCCATGAAATGCCAACTAACCCTTCTCCAATACGCTTCAGGCAGGGTGTCCTCACAAGATAGTCATTGTCTTGCATAAAACAGGACCTACAAGAATCAGGCCTGGTGTACTGAGGTCAAAAACACGACATTTGTAGCTCTTGCTTAGAATTTTCATCTAAAGGAAGCTGAAGGAGAAGTTTGCATATTCTCTGCATTTCAAAATCCAAGAAATCCTTGCATGAAGTTGACCCACAAAGAAGAAAAATCCAGTGGAGAGCATGGGATTCATAACAATGATGGTAACAGAAATGTCTCATTATCTAATAGAGTCATCCTTTAACTCTGCCTGGTCTTGTTCCCTCATCAATGCTTCACATCTATCTGTCTACAGCTACAGCCCCATCCCTGTTCCCAGACCAATAAGGGCAAAAGAAAGTAAGGGATCAACTAGTCTCAAGCCCTCTACCTTCCCAATCCCACAAAGGTACTTGACACTGGGTCACTTTCTTACTCGGCTGGGCCAGGAGGTTATATTCTTATGCTGAACCCAAAGTAGGGGATCTGGAATGGTTTCTGAAGCTCCAGGAGTTCTTAAACCTTTATCTTGACACCTCCTGCTTAGGGGCATCCCTGCCCTCCCAAACTCTCCAGAGCTAGACAAGCTAACTGATAAACACTGTTTCAGCTTCCAAACAAATGTAAAAGCCTAATAGGTAGGTCAGAAGTATCTCCAGAGCTTTTCCTTTTAGGCATTAGCAGCACATGGACACACTCTAGGCTCCCCTGCTCTACCCCAAATCTGATTCACAAACATGCCTGGGACCAGAAATAGGTATGAGTCTCCCCATCTTCTCTCACTCAAACTGACTCATGCTTTCATGTTGGGCCTCTGCCTCAGCCCCCTTTCAAACCACTGAACACTGACTCTGCCTAGCATCCGGGACCTAGAATCACTTCTCTCTTTGCCGCTGAACCTCAGGCTAAGGGTGGAAACTTCCTTCTTGTAGTAGAACTTCCTAAAGAGGATGTAACACTTGCCTTCCTGGATTTGTGAGCACTGTGTATTCCTGACTCCCGGAAGTTGACGCTGTCCTCCTGGGATTCCTCTCGCTCATCTCAGGCCCCAGGCACCAACCACATGCCTGAAGCTGGGCTGTGAAGGTTTCACTACTCTGTACCAGCCCCTCTGCCTGGTTGCACCTTGACTTTGAGTCTACCCACTGCCTCCTCCCCACAGCTGTCACGTTTGGGAGCCGCTGTGCTTCCTAGATAAATACAAACACATATTTAGAAATCAAATACAGCAAATCAGCACATCATTTTAAAGTTTTAAGTTAAAGTTTACGTTTTCATTGCCAAACCATTTTGAGAGGTACATGTGCGTTATGTTTCGAGGCAACAAACCATTTTCAACCTTATTTATGAGCAGCAATTAGATAATTATAGACAATTTGCATGAAACATACAGATTCATTTTATCTAGTCATTAAAGCAGAACCCCTGAGCTATTGCTTACAAATTACTATGCCTTTATATCCTCCACAGTTCTGGAAATTCTGTATCACCTGACACCTAGAGATGATTCGAGAGTCAACCCCTAGGCCAGAATTTCTCCAAATATCTTCTTTAAATCCCAGCATCAGAATTTACCTGAGTCACTTAGTTAAAAAAATTGCATAATACGTAAAAACGAGGCCACCTTGCACCTACTGTATCAGAATCTGAATGCAGAGCCTGGGGTTTTAATAAATGCTTTCACATTCAGGATTCATATTATTAGTAGTGTTACTATTAGTATGTCATATCTCGGGATAATAGGTCAGTAAAGACAGGAACATGCAAAAAGAACTAAAATAATCCTTACAGCCACTACAGGAATTCTATAGGTAATATCTTACATGGATGAATCAAGAATAAGCAGTACATGTGTATTATTGAGTAATATGGGGAAAGACATCAGAGGAAATACTGAAAGTAGTAGAATTGGTCAGTTATGGAAAACAGAATACAGGGTGGGAGTGGAGGGGGTGGGGTACTACTGGATTTGTTATTAATCTTTAGTACTATTTGATTTTTTTCCATGCCCATCTATTAACTTAAATAAAAATAAAAATACATTAAAAGCAAAAATATAAAACACTCTATTATTCAGATTTTTAATTTATTCAGATTAGTGTCTCCATTCCATTTCCATTCATCTATGGTAGTAAAATGGTACTTCTTGAAAAAAAAATACGAATCAAGGATGCCTGGTTTTTCAATTTTGGTTTATTTTGACAGAAAAAAAATTATATCAACATATTATTTTAACCCTTAGCGTGGCTGTCTACTTTATTAAATGAAGAAATTCACAGAACCGTTCCTCTCAACAAAATGTGCAAAAACACTACTAAAGTCCAACAAGTGATCAAAAAACGGATTCTAACTGTAATAATTTAGACCACTTCAAATTTCCTGTGTGCTAGCTACATACTTCCTACTGCAATGTAACAACATATGGCATAATTCAATGTTCTCTAGAAGAACCTGTAATTTTTCTTTACCCAATCTTTATGTCAAATTTGTATAATAGGAGTTAGAGTTCTTATGTTTAGGACCTCAGGAGATTTGAGATTATTTAGAAGTTTGGCAAATGATGTTGGAAGTTGGGAAGGACATGCTCAGGACAAAGACAGAACTGTGAAAAGAGTCCGAGAATAGGAGAAACACTGCAGGAGGACGCCTAGCTAAAAGGAAGGCGGGTTGGAAGACGAGCAACCTTCCCAGACACTGTAGCAGTGGTCGCCTCTACAAGAAAAAAAAACCCAGAAAGGTACACAACCCAATCAATGATATCACATTTGTTTCCTACGCTGAATAAGCTAAGCTTTTTTCACTCTAGGTGCAGCACACTTCATTATTGCCCAGTCAGGGGTTACAGTGAGAAGATGTTTTTACCAAAGAGTCTGGGTTCCCAAAGATGCATGAGGACTAACCATAGGTGACAAACTGTGACAGCTGTGGGTATTGGTACAAACAGGATAATTGATTTATCTATCACTAAGCTATAATTTCTTCTGTGTCACTTGTGAAAAATCTAAAGACCTACAACATGGACGGGATTAACTGGAACCTTCCAAAGCAAAGCCACTGTCTTGAGAAGACCTTTCTTATATAAAGTGCCACCCAAGTTTCTTCAAGCTATACCTTTCCGTGGTGGTCCTCCCAAACAGTCTGAATGCACTTTACTGTTAGTTTCAAAGAGCATTCCAAGTTGGCTCAAAGCCCCTCAGATCACATACCAATCTCTATGACGAGAAATATATTGCCGTTCCCATTTGACTTCCAAAGGAAAGCCCAGAAGGGTTATCAATCATGTTATCACCATAGACAGCATGAGACAACTACTGTATCTGAGACAAACTCTTGACCATTGCAGAGAAAAAGCAAGGGATGTTTGAGCATTTTGCCAAAATGATATAGCAACTTTCCACCTCTTTGCTTGCCTTTTTTTTTTTTCTTTTGGCAAACGTTAAAGGGATTGGTCCACCCAGTCATAATCTTGTTAAGTGAAGCCAAATCTAAATTACCCTTGCAGGCTGAGCAGAACTCAGAAAGTTGGCTATAACAAGGGTCCATTATATGTCTTGCAGAGCTTTAAAAACGATTTGAATTAAATATGGAGCTGGAGTTTCCTGATTGAGAAAACTTTCATAAAGGAGTTCAGATTCTTCCTTCAGTGTTTTGAAGTCTCCATTGCCTTCTGGAATTCAATAGTTTGTCTCCCCCAAGAGTCCGTGGAAATGGAGAAAAAGGTTGCCTGAGCAGTGCCCTTCACTGTGAACTCACCAAAATCCCCAAAATAAGACAAAGGAAGGCAAAGTATGGAAAATCGTCCCCAGAACTCGCGCCTCTCTGAGCATGCTTAGAAAAACAAGACAAGAAGAGTGAGTCCTACTGAATGGGAAAATTTTCAGTTGCAACTCTCTAATATTTCCGAAATTAAAGCAGCTTCCTGAGTCCTGTCATTTGGACATAATCCCTAAAAGGCCCATCATTTGATGACAGGGAGCTTCCATATAAGTTAGATAGCTGTCATTAATGCCAAGATGACTCTAGAAACCATGACTGATAAGCATCATAGAGCAGAACCATCATTACTTTTTTGAATTCATTGTACTACGTGTTGCGCACTAGTGTCCCTTCACTGTCATCACATTTCAAGAGCAGCAACATTCCACAAGAAAGTAAGTTCCCTGGTGTCCAGGACTCATCACTGTGTTCACATGCTTTAAACTTCTGCACAGTGTCTGGAACTCAATAAATATTCAATGAATGAAGGAAGGAAGGAGTGCCCCAAACACAAAGGATGAGTGCAGCTTAGATAACTTGGCATTTTCTTAGGATAATCATGTCTGCAAGAACCAAGTATTGATAAGAGACCTGATAAATATCTTTTACTTTTTTACTCCATCGATACAAGCCCATGGGAAAAGAACGCTAATCTGGTGCCTTTGGTAAAACACTAGAAAACGAATGCTGGAATCACAATCCTCCAACAAATTCTTTGAAGATTTGCGTTGCAGCCAGACATTGGTTCCAGTTCTAGCTGAGCTATCTAACTGTTAGTAAGCGTAGGTATGAATGCGTCATCTGGACATGGCCATTCTGACCTCCAATGATTGTTCTGAAAACTAAGCAAAATATCTCACATAAACCTTTATTCACATTCCCTGGCATATATAAAACACCTTAGCGTCATGCCTGTATTATATATATATATTCATTTTGATATATATATATGTATATATATTCATTTTGATTAGATTTCAGTTCATTGAATCAGATTAAAATCTTTTAACTGAGGAAATATCTAGATTTTTTTTTTTTTAAGCATGCTATTCCAGAAAACCTGAACAACTTGCCTACATGCCACTCCCAAATCCATTGTGTACACTCCAGGGGGAAGTCTGACCAGGTTTTCTCACTGCTTAAATCTCTTAGAGGGCCCTCTGTGTTCTCCAGGTGTGAGTGGGCAAAGAAATCTCTAACTACGTCTCTCCACCTCATTCTCACTGCCCACTCCACTCACCTGAAGCCATTTTTAGGATGCTTCATGTTTTCTCTGGTCCCTGAGCCTGGCATGCTATTCTTTCTGCCTCCCTTCCAAATTCTTCTTTCTTCTGGCACAGCCACATTCATTTTCTAGATTTCAGGCTGGCTATTTGTTAGGTCTTCTGGGAAAAACTTAAAAAACAGCTTCTCCCCCTTTCCCTGAACTAAGGTCAGTCGCCCTCCTGTGTAATCTCCCTGGCAACTTCTACAGTCTCTGAGCACCAATTACACACGTGCAGAGCTTCTAAGTACTTCACACCATCTTACAGTCCTTATTATACTGGTCTGCAGTTATTAGTTTATTGACTTTCATTCTTCATCATAGCTCCATCCGAGGCACAACGGTGGCCCCAGTGTGAAGCACAAGGTCCAGCACATAGTGGAGCTACACGTGTACTTTGAAATGCATCAATGAACAGATGAGTGGTCCTTGCTGTCTAAACTCTCAAATATGAGAAAGGTGCTTTTGTACCTGTGACATCACTCCAAGGAGGAGACTCAACGCAAACATCAGGCAGCTTTCCAGGAAAGCTGCGTGAGTTCATTCTGCAAGGACTTTATTGAGGTTGAGAGTAGACGTGATGCAAATCAGAGAGGGGAGAAACGTTTTCAATGCTTCTTGGCTCCCAAAAGTAAAATCTGAGTGGGAGATGCTGAGACAAGCATCACCCTTGGGTAACAGAGTCCTTGATCTTGGTTCTCTGATCAGAGAATGGCTCCTGGTCTGCTAACACATGCAATTTCTTCCTAACCCCAGCTGTCCACACCACGTGACTTAGGAAAGAATCCAAACCCAAGTCTCCACTGTAGACAAGCTCTTTGGAAGTTGAATGGGGGGGAAGAGTGATGGTCTTTTTCAGTGATGCTCTTTTTCTCCAAAGTTATATTCTAGACACAATGATGCAATCCGGCAAGCAGCTCATTTCCAAAACAAGACTCATTCCCAGAAGATTGACATCATGTGGGGAGTAATTAAATCAGTTGTTGAACAGATCGCCCATCTGTGGGGTCATTGCTTCTACGCCCTGTGGAAACTTGCCGTTTTCTCTTCTCATCCTGAACACTGACGAGGATTTTACAAGTGGCTCAGGCACTGAGGCCTTTCCCACTGCAAACTCCTATCTTCACCCTGAGACCCGTTTCTGACTCAGGACCAGCAGCACATTTCAATTCCAAGGTGAGGCAAGGCACGTGAAGCATGAAACCACACAATTTTTTTTTTCTTTTTTGTTTCAGTTTTGTTTTGTGATTTTTTACCTCCGGGGAATTGGTCTTTCATCTTCCAGATTTACCGGGGGGATTGGGGGGGCAAGACAAGTTCCAAGGGAAAATTCCATGGCTACGTGGTTTCTCTCCAGCACAGAACATCTCAGGAAGTATTTGTGATAAAAATAAGGCAGACCTGCACCAGAAGGGTCAGAAACTTGAAGCATCCAACAAGTGTAAGCCACGTTTAGTTTGCAAATGAAACAAGCAACTCATTCGGTGTCTGGTTTCATCTCAAAGCTTTTGCAAGGCATGCAGCATTTTGCCAGGGCCTTCCCAAGGTGACGGTTAAGATTTGTACACAGGCTTCTTAAATGAGGATCTGAAGCTTATAAAACTGAGCCCACCTCCAATACGAAATCTCTGCTTGCTCATGCTAACATTAAATGATTAGAACCATCTAAAACTTCTCCATCTGTGCTGAAGGTGAGACTTCCCTTTATGTTTTAGGGCAGCTGGGGTGGGGAGGGGCGGAAGGAGCAGATTTCCATTTGGTTGCTAAGAGAGGAAATGTTCCCTTATATTCCCAGGTCTCTTCTTTGAAGTCGACCTATTTTTCTACAGCCCATAACGAGAGCCTTCAAACCAATATGTTCTTTGTTTTCTCCTAGCAAGGAAGGTTAAATGGCAAACTGCATGTGTCTGCTGATGACTTCAATCCCAGTAAATGCAGCTCAGATTATAGACTGTGGCTCTGGATACCAGAATTGACAAGGTCAGTAGTGGATTTTAAGCCAAACTGAAATAAATGCACCCTTCGCCCAACACTCATTCATAAAACTCAACTACTAGCTTTTGTTGGCACGCGTTAAGTGTCTTTGGTAGAGGCACCCAGCAGAAGAGCCTGGATCTCCCAGGAGAGAGCAACACAGGTGGCAGTGAGGTCAAAATGTCAAAAATAACAAGAAAACAGTGAGACACGCAGGCTTCCATGCCAATCCGCAGTGGGCTAGCCCTTTTGCTCAATGGTTCCCAGGGCCTACTCAGCAGCTTCAGCAACACCTGGGAATGCAATGAAATGCACGTTCTCAGGCCCGCCCCAGACCTGCTGAATCTAAGCCTCTGAGGGTGAGGCACAGCCATCTGTGCCTTAACAAGCACTTCAGGGGGTTCAAGTTTGAAAATCCCTGCTTCACTTGATGATTTCCAAATCTGGCTAATCATCAGCATCACAAGGCAGCATTTAAAAACTGTCTGATTCTAACAGCTGAGCCAGAATTTCCCCAAGTTCAAATGATCAGCCTTCAAGAAGAGATGACTAACTCACAGGACTCAACCAGCACAGTGAACAAAAAGCCTCCCTGGAGTGACTGCCTGGTTCCACAGAGATGCTGACAATTTTCCAATTCCTGTGTCACCTAGTCTCAGTCAAGTCTCTCGAATCCCTTCTGGATTTACTATCAAGTTGATTTCTGCTTTAAAATTAAGTTGATTTCTGTCGCTGCTAAAAAAAATAATAATAATAAAAAAATAACAGTGACATTGACTAACACCAACATTTTACGTGAAAAATCTGAATTTGCAAGAAATAAATATTAAGTAATAAACTGCCTATTGCTCCCTCCCACCCCACCCTCTGAAATAAGGTCTTTTCCTTAGCAGGAGACTTGAACAAAGGTTTCGTATGAGGAGAAAGTTACATTAATAATACCAGAAAATTGGTATCTGCCGAGGACAACATAGTGTGAAGAATACAACAGCCACTATAGGTGAGGTGATAAAGACAATCCCAACTCTTTAAAGAAATTCAAGTCTCAGTTCAGATCTCCATTAATTATGCCCTAGCCACTGAAAGAAAATGCAAAGATGATCTTAAAATGCAATCAGTAATCAGATTAATTATGGAGAGCTGAAAAAATGCCAGAGATGGGGCAAGGGCAAATACGGCCCTATTTGAAAGAAAAGGGAAAGGGGACTTTTGCAAATTTCAGACCAAGGAGTTTTAACAATTCGCTTTAGAGATTTTTCAGGCATGGCATTAAACAGGTAGGGTTGAACATTTAAGAAAGAAAGTAAAGTGATTATGGTCACGTGCCGTGATTATTCCAGAACCAAGCACAGCGAAAAACCCTTTCAGGTCTGTTTTATATACGTAGTCACTGGGGATCAAAGGATATTTGAGCCATGCTGTCTCTTTTTTTCGGTAAGGTAATTGGCAAACGTCCCATTATTTTCCTGGGGCGAGGATAAAAAAAAATGTGTGAGATGAATGATAAATGTCACCCCAAACAAAAGTTTTCATCAGGGCAATAAATATGATTAGGGAATAGATTATGGTCCTGATTGAGTTTTCTTTAAAAGCCTTAAAATTTTAGTGTTCTCATTTTTCCTTTTTTTCTTTCTTTCTTTTCTTTTTTTTTTTGGGGGGGGGTTGGGGGGTAGCCTACTTTTCTTATGTCATATCTGAAACTCCCAAGCCATTATTCCCAAGATGCTACTGTGCTCATAAAAACATGCATTATTTTCAAGGAGCACTGTTCCCGAGATGGGGTACACCCTCAGATCAACCTGCTTCTGTGTCATTGCTCGGAGCAGGGTCTAAGGGCTCTAGAGTCAGAAAAAAAAAAGTCTGTTGTTCAGACTTTTAGAACACCCCATCTTCAGCAGAAGCCCTTTCTGGTCAGAATTAGCAGACAATACAAAAAAAAAACAAACCAAAAATGATATTATTCCAATTGATCAAATTTTTCATGTGGTCAACTGTGAAGGGAATGTGCATTTCCCCTTTGACGATGAGCTGAATTTTTTTGTGATTCTGCTCTTTGCATCTCACTAAAGGCAAGTTGGAAGAGCTGTCACAGCAACTGTCGCGAGTTTGTATCTACAAGTACCTACAGGCTATTAGGTACTTCGAGCATTCCTCCTGCCCCTCAAATTCCCCACAGGTAAATTTCTCATAGGTATGGATCGTGAAGAACAACATTACTCGTAATAGGATTCACTTTCATACCTCTTAATATGTACTAGGCACTCTTCTAAGCACTTTTAACAAGTCATTTCCTCTTTGCCCAACGCTGCAAAGTATTATTGTTGTCCTGTTTTACAGATGAGAACATGAAGGCACATAGCTGTTCAGGAACTTGTCTAAGGTCACACAGCGACTTGCTGGTGAAATCTGAATTCAAACCCAGGTGTTCTGACTCCAGAGTCCAGTTCCTCTGTGCTGTATGTCCTTTATCTTTACTTCGGGATGTGGGGCCCTGAGCCCGCGAGAATTGCAGTGCATATTTAGATGAACCTTCAGAGTCTACCCACTCAGGACATACAGTGTGAAGTGAGAGGCTCTTCCGTGTGAAATCACAGGGCACTCGGCATCACAGGGGATAGAAACCCAACTTCTTAATATGCTTATTACTGGTAAAAAGCAAAACAGATTTGGAAGCATCCTTTAAAAATGAGGGAAATACTGAACATACGGCAAGAAGCTAAAAGTACTGGTGAGTGAAAACCATTTGACACTTAATCTTGCTAATGTGAGACGTATAAAAACACAGCTATGCTCTCTATTGTGCTGACTTGACGGTGTTCTGTAGTAGCCACAGAAACGATTTACAAAGGCGATGGAAGTTTACTTACAACCTTAATTCCCCACTACCATTTTCCTGTAAGAATTCAAGTTGCCCAACCACAAATTCTTAGACTAGGTGCTTTCAGGGCCTGAGTCTCCCCAGATGGGAGGAAATTCCGTACTCCACGCTACTGGCCTGGCACAGTACTGTACAGTACGGTGGGGAGACGCCCCAGACGACACAAGATGAATGGGCTGCTTTGACTGGCCAGAATGTGTCGCATCACAATGACGCCTTCAAGGGCCATTGAAATGGGACACAGGGCTGCCTCCCACACATTCACAGAGCACTGCATGTCTTGGTTCAGGGGTACCCCTCCTCACTCTGCCCCCTGAACATGAATGGCGTCCTGGGCATTCTAGGGAGCTTCCCATCTGCGGCCTCGTCTCTGTGAACAGTGAGTGCAGCTTCACATCTGACCACACTGTCACCACCGTCAGAATCACTGGGACTCTTCCAAAACTGTCTCCTCTTGGCTTTGCTCTCTCTTGTTTCTTTAATCTCTACTTGCCGTTCCCATTTCCCCACATTAGGGAGAGAGAGAAAAAAAAAACCCACACAACGTGCCTTTCTTATAGATACTGTAATCCTCCTTTGGTTTAACTCATTAGTTTATTCATTCGTTTCATCCATTCAATAAGTGTTCAATGAGCACTAGTATTTGTCAGACACTAGGAGTCCTTCAATGACAAGGGACAACAGACACGGTCTGTACCCTCATGGGGCTTGTAAAGTAACCAGACAACAGACAATGACATAATCCCAGCAGACTATAATTAGATTCAGTGGTATGCGCAATGAGGGAATGGAGAGGGAGCTATGGGAAACCTTTAAGGGATTTAGGCAGAAGAAAGAAATGATCAGATTTTCATTTTTCGAAGTTCATTGTGTAAAACAAAGTTCATGGCGGCTGCAGTTTGGCTGTAGGCAATGATTATCAATGGCTGCTATAAATCTCAGAGGAAAGGTTGATGACAAACTTTAACATGGATGGATCAGACTAACAACCCGCAGATTAAACCACAAATCAAACTTCCCTCACAAAAATAGGTACGACCAGACCGTAGGTGCCCCCTGATGGAAGTTCATGACATCGACTGTGATGTATTTTTTCTAGAAAATCAAACCTCTGTCTGATCAACCCTCTAAATATAATTACCAGTTTCCAGAGGACAGAGGAACGTGTTAAATGATACTGTCAGAAAACCTAGAACTTGGGAAATTGTAGTATACAAACCATGTGATTTCTTCAATAGTAAATTATAATGACAAAAACAAGATGGAAATTTAGGATTAAGAGAAACTTAAGAAACTGAATCACCTGTAATGATTGAACCTGGTCTGAATTCAAAAAACCAATCATACTAAAAAAATAAATAAAATGAGAAATTTAAATGCTGACTGAACATTTAGTAATGTTATGAAATTATTTGGTAGCTTTTTAAAGATGTGATCATGTATCCATGGTTGTTTCTTTAAAGTGTCTTTATGTTTCAAAAATAACATACTGAAATATTTACAGATGAAATGCTCTTAAATCTGGAATGTATTCAGAATAACCCAGGGTACATGAGGAAAGTAGGAGAAGGTATGGATTAAACAAGGTGAGCTGTGTTGATGGTTATTTATGGCACATAGCAGCTTATTATACTATTCGCCCTACTTTTGTATATCTTAATTTTGCATAATAAAAGTTTTGAAAAAAAGAATATAGGATTTCAGTAAAGGTTGCGCAACTCTAAATTTACTAAAAAAATTATTGAATTGTAGACTGAAACAAGTGAATTCTTCTTCGGTATGTAAATTATATTTCAATGGAGTTGTTTTTTAAAAAATGCAGAATAAGATCTATTAAACTTTAAACCTACTTAAAACCTATTAAAAGTTTAAACGTATTAAAACTTTAAAGGCAATAGAATAAAAATAATAAAAGATAAGGAGACTATTAGGACGCCTTCACTAGAGATCAACAAAGAGATCATAATAGCGTAAAACAGAATGGAAGCCATGAAGATGGAGAGAAATAGATTCAAGGAATATTGATGCCACAAGCTCTGCAAGACTTTGGTGGATGGTGGGCCACAGGCAGAAGAAGGAGGTGTAGAGTTCCTGGGTGTCTGGTTTTCAAGTGGACTAAGAGCTGTGTACTTGCTGAGATGGGGATGGTAGAGAAGCAGGACTGGGGGAGGTGGTCATTAGTTCTGTTATGGTACCTGCAGCCCAACCAGCAGAGACGAGCCCGCACAGCTGGGGCCCAGGACAGAGAGTCCAACGCAGTGTTCTGCATGCACTTCTTAGGTCTTGGGTTATTTTTAGGAATGTCTGCCTGCTGTTGAGCCAGGGCTCCTGGGCTGACACATCTGGGGATTCCAGACATCTGACAACCTCCAAAATGGCAACAGAAGATGCTGCCCTTTCAAAAAGTTGGAGCGAGACATTTTTATTTTTTTAATGAAGTTTCAAAACAATAGACTGCTCACTGTTTAATTGAGATCATCTTTATCCTAATTGAGATCATCTTTAAAAGAGAGTGTAACCCAATTAGGTCTATTATGTGGTCAATATGTGTGATTTTCCTCCTATCAGTCTTTTGTAAGCTTGGTGTTCATACTTCTTTGATCATTTTATTTAGTGGTGATTGTTGTTATATGAATAGTTTATTAGTATAATTTGGTACTGGTATATTTTGTTAGTATATTATCAGCATTTTTTTTTTAATTTTGTTTTTCTCCAGGGTTCGAAACGGTGATTCCTTCTCATCACACATGAGAGTACCCTAGAGAAGGGATGTAGAAAGAAATGGTGTCTGCTTTCACTATGTGTGCTGGTAGGCTAGTGGAATGGGGAATAAGAATTAGAGAACATCTGCTCTTTGTCTGGCAGACAGTTTAAACAAAGGAAAATTAAATATGTAGCAAACTGAAAATAAGTCAATTTCCTTAACTAAGACCTATTTGCTTTATGATTAATGCCAGTTCCCTCCAAATGCCAGCATTAGGTTTCTGCCTATCTCAATTTTCAGAGTTCTTGAGAGCATGCTCTTTGATATTTTGGGGGGTTCTTTTTGTGAGAAATTGTAAGAAGCTGCATTGAGGACTACCATTTAAATGAGATTTTGAAGCTAAAATCTCTCAGAGGAAATCAAACTAAAATGAGAGGCATCCAGTCGCCTCTGAACTTTCAGCTTTTACAATCTTTTTTAGCTTACAGAAGTTTCTTGTTCCCAGTCTTCCTTTGTATAATATCTCAGTACAGAGTTTGTATTGGAAAACTGATTTCCCTTACTTCCCACTTATTTAGTTTCTATGCCCCTTACCAATTTCATCTTAATAATTTGCAGATTTCATTTGGCTTCATTTATTCCCATTGTTGCTATTTCGAGGCCCTCCCAATTGCTGCATGACATTCAACTCTGGATGCATTCTTGGGGGTTTTCCTTTCAATTAAATGCTTCCAGAAACAAAATTTCGGAAAATGGGTTCACCCTGGCTGATTCAGACCTGAAAGCTTTTCCAAAGAAATTTTACAAGGAAAATATTGCTGGCTTTAAACCTCAAACACTGGGTTCTGGGCTGCAATTTGGATTTGGCTTTCAATTTTTGTATCCCCAAGCAGTGTAAAAAGCCCAGTGAAGTAATAGTCTTTTCTAAGAAGGTCCCGGACCTCTGGAATGTGCTTGTTTTCCTTATCCAAAAGAATTTCAAGGTACAGTGTAGACTTGCTTTTTTTGCCCTGACCAACTGAAAGCAGCAAAGCCCTTACTTATAGTCTAGTTCAAAAGGTTTTCCTTTAATGGAAATTTTTACTCCTCTTCCACAGAGAGTGGTATGAGGATGAGTGAGCTCAGTTGTGTTGTGAAACTTTGCATATGCAAAGCATGCTTTTTATTTCCTTTCAGTGCTTCCCTCAGTGGCAGCCAAACAAGTTTAATAAATTCTTAAAGGTACAGCATCATCGCTGTCCCTTCTCCTCGAAGTACAGGCTATGGACCAAGAGCGTCAACAGGCCTGGGAGCTTGTTACAAGTGCAGAGTCATGGGCTTCACCACTGACTTACTGAATCAGAATCTGCGTTCTAACAAGATCCTCAGAGGACTCACATGTATTTGAAAGTCTGAGAAGCACTACAACAAGATCCAGGTGTTGCTGTTCTGCTGATTCATGGACTAGACTCTAAGATGCCGGGATCTAGAGAATAGAAGTCCCGCAGTATTGTGGGAAAGAGAAGGCCAGAGTGGGTCTCCAAAGGCAGGATGTGAACAAGCAGTCTTGGACCCCATCAGGTAGAGAATTGAGGGAAAGGTGCTTTGGATATCAGTAGAAGAAAAAAAAGTTCTGGAGGAAAAGAATAGTAGTGAGGGCCTTTCATACACATCCACACGTGCAAGCATGCATGTATGTATGTACGTGTGTGTATGTGTATATTGTAATTTCTGAATTGTATAACAGTCCTGTAAGGTATATACTTACAGCATTTTTATAGTGGAGAAAACGGAGACTCATTGAGTTTAAGTAGCTTACCTAAAAACCATACAAGAAGTCACTGGTGTGCATGAATTCAAGCTAGATTTAGCCAATTCCAAAGCAATTCTCAGAAAAAAATTGCTCGCATTAATCATCTTCCCATCATCTAAGACTGACATGTTAACATTGGTTAAATTAATGTCTTTAATTTCTAACAGATAACGTTATTCGAATCAGTACCTGAATAAAAAGAAACATAAAATCATATTCTCAAAGAAAACGCTACAGATTCCCACTATAAGTTTTGCTTTTTTTGTTCTGTTTTGTTTTTACGAAAAATAATACTTCAGAAAAAGAAATTCCTCTTAAATTCAAATATTCACAAATCTCTCATATTAAGAAGGCATTTTCTAAATTGCTTTATTCTGAACACCAAGTGACTGTTTAAGACCCATCAGCCCAAACGTATGAGGTATGATCAAACAATATAGTGAATGTTTAAGTAAAAAAAATTATTACAGTGAGATATATTACAGTAATTGCCATTAATCCCCCTCAAAATACTACCCCTCAATTTAAACATTCTTATCGCATCATTCTTGCTACTTTCTGAAGCAGTTCTGGAAGTCCTCTTTCGTGAGTGTCTTTAGTTATACTCTTATGGCTGCCTCGATGTCCTGAATCATTTTGACTTTGGGGAAGAGCCAGAAGTCGCATGGTGCCAGATCTGGTGAATAAGGTGGATGAGGACACACTGAAATGTTTTTATTTGACAGAAATTGCCATACCAGAAGCGATGTATGACACGGAGTGTTGTCATAATGGAGGATGATTTACTTTAAACACACCTTCTCTCAACCATAGCTCACACCTGACTGACAGCACTGAACGAGTTGAAATTTGCCACACACTGTTAGTAAGGTTGAACATGTCGCGTCCCGTATTGAAGATCCCTGCCTTTCCATTGGATGGCACTTGGCAGTAGCATTCACTGTATTTGTTGATCACAACAGAAAGTCTCTGTGTCACACATTGCTTCTGGTACGGCAATTTCTGTCAAATAAAAACATTACAGTGTATCCTCATCCACTTTATTCACCAGATCTGGCAACATGTGACTTCTGGCTCTTCCCCAAAGTCAAAATAACCATAAAAGGTAAACATTTTGAATTGATTCGGGACATTAAGACAAGCCACAACAGTGCAACTAAAGACACTCACGAAAGAGGACTTCCAGAACTGCTTCAGAAAGTGGCAAGAACAATGGGATAAGTGTGTTCAAAGTGAGGGGGGTAGTATTTTGAAGGGATTAATGGCAAATGTGTCTTTTACTGTAATAAATATTTTTTTGTTTAAACATTCACTGTTGATTTTGATCACACTTCATATGCCAAGTAATACTAGCTGACAGGGGTCACTTAGTAGAATTGGTAGGGAAGGGAAGGGAAGGGAAGGAAAGGAAAGGAATTAATTTAACAAGGATATGAAAATTATTCCTGTAGCAAAAATTCACATTTAATAAGCATACAATATCATCCTAAACAAAACATTAAAATATCACATTAAAAAGTAGTATAGCATGTGGTTACATGATGAAAATCAACTCACGAATACAATCCTAGATATGAATAAAACAAAACAATATCCCTAATGTTTTATCAGTGGGTATTTGTGATAACATCATGCATCCATTTAACAAGTACTGGATCTCCAACCATTTAAATGGAGATGAATACAGTTTACTCTGGAAAGCCATGATTGATGACTCAAAGAGTAGTCCTAGTGATATCAATGGTCCATGATAAAGATGCATATAATTAATTTGAATAAAATCGTTGTATGAAAAGTGATAACAGAACAGCTATGTTCCTTAAATAGCATTTCATACAACAAGTGATTTGGATATATGTATAACTAAATTAATTAATTAAACATTAAAAGTGGACTTTTGACCCCCATCTAAAGCACCAAAAATATATTTATACAACTTGACCAAAATAATTTTCTGTTGAATTTTCTCAATGCAAAAATGGACGATAGCCTTTCTAATACCATGAAATATATGAGTATTCCTAATACTCAAGAAAAACAGACACAAAATTACACACCCATGTAACAGATGTTTACAGTGAACTCTGCACAAAATGCACAAAGAAGACGAACCAAGTAACTGGGGTGATTGGGTAAGACTTCCCAGGAGATGACATCTGAGCTAAATTTCAAAGGTGAGTAAAAGAAGAATCGAAGGAAAAGACAACAAACATAAAACACCACATGTCTTGAGTCACAGAGGTGAGAAACACGGCATGCTTTAAGAAACATGTGGTTTACATATCAGATGTGTGAGGGAAGATGGATGTGCAAAAATATTTGCAGCTGGAAATAATTGTTTAACCTGCTGACCTGGGGGGAGGCAGAAACATGGTATCTTATCAGAATTACCTGAAAAGTCACCTTCCTTCTAAGATTGCCTTATTTCAACGAAAAACACTTGTCAGTCATTTTCCGGCTCTCTTATAAAAGCAACCAGTCAACACAGAACAGCAGTAGAAGCCTAGAGATACAGGCACAGTCATGTTCTTGAAGAAAAATGTTTTGGAAATTTCGAATTTTCTGGAAACACAACCTGAAACTAGCTGAACAGGACAAAAGAGGAGACTTGGAAATCTAAGACTTAGTTTAGAGTAATTTTTTCTATCACATCTCTCTCCTGAATCCTAGGATACCTCCTCTCTCCCTAAAGGACACTCAAAGAAAACTACCTATCTTTCATATTTATAAACTTTGTGTAGCAATGTACACCTTTCAGCCACAGAACACACTCTTACGTTGTTATATTTATTTGTTAAATTTCATTATGTTAAGCACTAAGTGTTATTATATAGATAGTAATGATATTACTAAACAACCAAGTCTGCTACTCACATTTGGGGGTGGACAATAAGGTCAAAACACTTGTATGCAGTGACTAAGGTGGCACTTACTAAAACAAATGGAGAGTCTTTCCCCAAAGCAAGCCTCCCCTTTCACTCATGGAACACCCTCATGAAGCACAGTTTGGGTAGTTTTAGAAGAGCTATTTCATCTCCTGTTCCAGTCAGTAAGAGCTCAGAAAGAACAAAGGCTATTCTTAGAACATTTGATAATATGCATATTCAAGAATTCTGCTGTAATATGTTAAATTTCCTCCTAATAAAATAGGGTTGGATGGATATTTCCTTAATATGATACTGTATCAACCCAAAAAATAGCCCCATGGGCGACAGAGAAATACTGGGATATTGTCATTCAAGTTAGGAACAAGACAAAGACAACCACTATCACCGGTATCATTTAACATTGTTCCCAAGGTTCCAGTCAACAATTGTACAAGAGACGAATTAAAACACACACTTTACAGAGGAAGTAAAATTATTATTGTCAGATGATATGTCGATTTATATGGAAAGTCCAAGCAGGACTCCAATAAATGTATCAACCGGAAGTTATTTAGAACTAAACAGATGATTTAAAAAATTGGTATAATAAAAGCAAAATGATAGAAAATTATGAAATGATAAGTGACATACTATTAAGATAAAACAATCAGAGTAATAAGAAAAAAACCTGGAGAAAATCAATTATTTTAATCTCAGAGTGGAAAAGGCCTTCCTCATAGTTACACAAAATCTGGAAGCTGACAAAGAAAGCTGGATGAATTTAGCTACATAAAAATAAAATTCTTTTTCATGAAAAAATACTACAGAATGAACAGTGAAAAATTGGAAACTATATCACATGTCACAGACAGAACCAGTTTCTTTAATTTATAAAAGCTCTTGGAAATCAATACAAAAGACCAATAAGCCAATAGAGAAATAAACAAAAGACAGTTCACCAAAAGGGAAATATATGACTCAAGTATCATATTTCATCAATTCTAAGTTTGTTACATTTTAACATTTCTGAAATCTGGATGGGTCTTATAATTAATGGTTTCTTAAATTTGATGAATTGCAATACGTAAAAAGATATTCAATTGCATTAATAGAAAGAGAAATCAAATTAAAACTATAATAATATTTTTCACCAATCATATTGAAAAAATAAAACAATAAAAATACTGTATTAACAAGGTACGGACCAACAGGCATTCCCACATAGTGTTAGTGGAGGTGAAAATCACTATTTTCATGGAGAGCAGTTTGGCAGTACCCAAAAACAATTAAAGCACATGGACCCTTTAATCCAATAACTCTAGTTCTAGGAATTTATCCTAAAGAAATATTTTCACATGTGTGAAATAAAATAGGTATAAATATATATTAATTACATCATTGTTTATTAAAGCTAAATATTGGAGGGAACATATACATACCTTCATAAATAAATTACCTATACCCATGAGTAAATTATCCTATATCTATAAATGGAATAACGTGCAGCCATTAAAATAATGAGGCGGCTCTTAAATACATTGATTTGGAAAAAACATGAGATATATTTTTTTAAGTGAAAAAAAGCAACATAGAATGGAGTATATAAAATACTACCATTCATAAGGATAATAGGCATATGTAAACGAAAATAAATGTGTCTATGTAAATACTTAGACATTTGTGAAGAATATATAAAAACCCAGTAACTGTGGTTACCGCCGGAGAAAACTATGCTACTGACTAATACGGGTGGGTGGGAAACTTCATTTTCACCATTTATCATCTTGTAGCTTAGAAATTCTCAGAAAATCATATCAGGAAGGTTCATTGGCAGAGAAGGACTGGTCTACTCTGAAATAGGTAGATGAGCTTGTGTGCTCCTCAAACCTCCCTCATTCTGGTCTGTTTTCCATTTTTAGAACAAAAATCCATTGAAATGTGGATCAGTTGCTTTGTTATCTATGCCAATTTGCACTAGAGGGCAAACTATGGCCACCAAAGTCATGCACGTCTCTCCAAGTGCATCCCAGAGAGAAATTATAACATACATTTGTCTAAGAACTGAAACATCACTATTTCCAAGTAATTCACCAACATCAGCAACACATCTCCTGGGGACTCCTGGGGATTTAAGTGACATCTACCTGTCAAATCTACCCTACTGCTAGTTAAGCATACATGTCAGTGACCTTCCCTAAAAAGTGCCTCATGTTCCCAGCAGCAGTAGCTTCATCCACAGAGAATATCACAGATGAGTGATTTTGATTTCTGGAGTACTCATCAAATTTAGCTCTGGCTGTTTGCATATGCTCTGCTTTCTGGTTTTATTATTATTTCTCCTCTTATGCTTGGCAAATAACAGAGTTTAGTTAGGTGTCTCCTTTCCACTGAAACCTAGCCGAAAGCACATGATGATTTTAGGGAATCACTCACACACTGTAAAACCTAATCCTTAATTAAGCAGACATAAACCAAAGTCTCTCTCAGAATTTAAAAACTCATCATGTTTACCTGTATTTTTCTGAGGCTTTTAAAGTGAAATTAGCATTGTGTATATATTTTTAAATAGAGTAGAATACACTGATTACTTTAGAAAAATCCTAATTATTTTTATTTAGAACATATTTTTGGCCATTATCTTAGTTTGTTAAAGTAGCTTATCTAAATGAGAACAAAGTTGGAATTAGAACTCTGTATTTTTTAACTTAATAATAGAAAAATAATATAACAATATGCATAGTTGCTAAGCATGCAGGTAAACACACCTTTATATGTGCTAGTGGCTAACGTGTGAATTGAGAGCGTCTTTCTGAAATACGAATTGGCAAAGTATAACAAAAAATAGTAAGAACAGTAATTTCTTTTGACTCAGCAATCATAATTCTAAAAATTTATTATCTTAGGGAAACACTTAAGGACACAAGGAAAGATTTGACCTCAAAGATGTTCCAAGTGCTTAAATAAAGTGAGTTGAAAAAATGAAATGCAAAAGTGATATACAATGATATGGAGAGATTACAAATTCCAGAATACCGACTTAGAGTAAGAACGTCTAAAAATCCACTCCTCCATAAAGCATATGGAAATTAAACAGCACACTCCTAAAACCAATAAGTCAAAGAAAAAACAATAAGAAACATTTAGAAAATGCTTTGAGGTCAATGAAAATAAAAACAGAACACACCAGAACTTAGGGGATATAAGTAAAGCAGTGTTCGAAGAAAATTTTATAGCTATAAATACTTATATCAAAAAAGATAAAAAAATCTCAAATTAATAATCTAACCCTCAACCTTAAGAAATTAGGGAAAGAACAGCAATTAAATCCAAAGGAATTAGGGGAAAAAAAGAAAATAACAAATACTAGAATGGAAATAAATGAAATAAAGAATAGAAAAATTGAAAAATTCAATAAAGCCAAAAGTAGGATCTTTAAGAAGCTCAACAAAATTGACAAACCATTAGCTAGACTGAACAGGAGAAAAAGAGAGAAGACTCAAAACACTAAAATCAAGAATGAAAGTGCAGACATTGATCTTACATAAAGAAGAAAGTTTATAAGAGAATACTCTGAACAATTAACTGCATGCCAACAAACTAGATGACCTGCATGAAATGGAAATTCCTAGACACACAAAAACTACTGAATCTGACTCCAGAAGAAATAAAAAAATCTGAATAGACCTATAACAAATAAAGAAATTGAATTAGTAATAAAAACCTCCCACAAAGAAAAGCCCAGGCCCAGATGGCTTGACTGTTGACTTCTACCAAATGTTTAAAGAAGAATTAACACAAATCCTTCACAAAGTTTTCCAAAAAATAAAAGAGGGAACACTTCCAAACTCATTCTATGAAGCTACTTTCCCGATTGAAAACCAAAGCCATCACGAAAAAACTAGAGACCGGTATCTCTTATGAATACAGACACAAAAATCTTTGACAAAATGCTAGCAATTTGAATCCAGCCACATATGTAAAAGAAAACATTATACACCAATGACCAAGTAAGATTTATCCCAGGAATGCAAGATGGATTAATGTGAAAACCAATCAACATACTACTCCAAATTAATACAACAAAAGACAAAAACTGCATGCTCATCTCAACGGATGCAGAAAATGCATTTGACAAAATCCAATACTTATTCATGTTAAAAGTACTCAATGAACTAGAAACATGGTACATGCACTAAACTACATTATGTAGTCTAGACAAATCTCTGGGGATTTCTTACTTTTGAGTTCTTTCATTTAGCAGATATGTGATCATCTATTAGTCACAAACACAATGGAGTTTGGGAGCCAATGCTCCCAAATACACTAGGAGGCAACAGATCCCCTTATTTAAAATCACTGCCCATCCCATCCCAAACACTCTCTGCCCCTACTCTGCTTTGTTTTTCTCCTTAGCACTTTTCACTCTCTGACATACATATATTTTACCTGGTTATTTCTTACCTCCCCGCTAGAGCGTAAGCTTCATGAGGGTGAGCATTTTCACTATTGTACTCCCTGCACTTAGAACAAAGCCATGCCCTCGGTTCTAGTGGGTCTGCAGTAAAAATCTGTCAATACATGAATGAATGAATGAATGAATGAATGAATGAATGCTTTTATCTCCCACATTAATATGTGCCAGAGTGACAAGAGTACTTGAGATTTGGGATATTTGAGCCACACAGCTCCTTTTCCAATTTAACTTGATTGAGCTGTCCCTAAACCTCCTTTCCACTTTCTCTCCTCGAAGCTGGGTGCTTAATATGTGGCTATTAGGGGTTCCGTGGGTTTGTTACATAAAAGGATTACAGATGGGCCATTTGGATCAGAAAAATGAACACAGTTGTTAACCAGTTTTTGACAAATACATAACTCTTGCAGATCTTGATTATGACACTCTGGTGACACCCTCCACTAGCGGGATTATGAAGGTCTCCAACTTACTTCCAACCATGGTTACTTTTGAAGTTCTGAGAAGGTGGGAAAAAAACAAAGAGGTATTCAGAAGAAAGAAATAGAGGGAAAGTTAAAAAAAAAAAAAAAAGACTGGAGGATAAAATGGTTTTCCTTTCACCATTGTGTCTTTTCATCAACCCCAGGCCCCAGGTTTATGCATAGCTGGACATCAGCCTTTGAAAAGCATCTAGCCTCTTTCAGTGAGGATGGTTGGAAAGTCAGAAACTGAGCAGCCAACAGACAGAGCATTTATCTTCTCGTCTAGATGATAAGGTCTGAAATGAGGGTCCCGGAAGGAAAGGCTCTTGAAGAGAAAGGGGAAACTGATTTCAAGCAAAAATATCCTTTCTCTGAATGAATTCAGAAGTTCTTGTCAAACTATATCTTTTGTAAGTGTTCTACTGGTATAAACTGGTAAGTACAGTAAAGCCTTTTTCACATTATTAAAATTTGAAAGTATAAAAATTATTACCTAATAAAAATGAGGTTCAAAAACCAAACTTCCTATATTGGATTCTTTTTTATGGGAAGAAGACATACTTTTTTAAAGTTTAGGTTGTTGGTTTTAATCCAAAACTATCTTACCAAACTTTTAAAAAGCCATAGGACCTTTTTGACTTAGAATTCTAAGATCTCATTCACCAGATTGCATGTTCTCAGCACACAAAAACCACCACGTTCCCAGCTCTCAGGCAGGTGAAGCAGAGTCAAAATGGAACTCATCGCCTAGAAACTTCCATTTTGAGTTTTGATTCTTAAGCCACTGACAAAGGCTTGATTTCCTCTCTGGGAACATGTAAGAGAATGGTAAGAGGCTGCTCCACTGCCAGAAAGAAGGACTTCGTGTGAAACATATTTACGTCCATCGCCAATTTTATGTTCAGGGACTGAGAGCAGGCGGGGAGAGAGGAAAGAGATGGCGAAAACTCTTTGCTAACCTCATACTACAAGTCACAAAGTCCGGAGAGAGCCCCTCGGACACAGGAGACTTCCCTCCTGCTGAGGCCATCGAAACTTTGCCTTTTTGGAGCAAAACAACAAGTAAGACAAAAGAAAGTTGTTTAGCTTCTAAATTAGATTGGCCTTTCCTCTGAAGAGCCAGGCAGCCGCTGCGCCAGACTCTGTAGTCTGCCAGGCCCTCGGCAGCCGGGAGATCACATCACACTATTTGGCTGCACAAGCCCACGGTTAGCGCTGCTCCCCACACGGGTCCGGCCAACAACAACAACAACCCCTCTTACCATTCAGCCTTGACCCTGCACATATGTTCACAGCATTCTTAAGGACTCTGCTAAAATGGAACGGGAGAGGCCTGTGTGAAGGTTTGTGGATTTGTAAAGGCAGAGGAGGCAATCCAACCTGCCTCCGTTAAATATTCAAGTGGAGAGTTCCTCAATTTGGAGAATTCCTGACAATCTACTTCCAAAGATAGAAAAGCATTCAGGAACTCATGAATATGAATCAGCTCTGACATTCCAATAAGTCACCATTGAAAAGCAAGCCATGCTATGCGTAAGGGCACTGACCAGACTCCCAGTGGGGTCTGGTTGACCTGGACAACATAAGAGACCATTAGTGGGCCTTCCAAACCAGAACAAAGTGAATGCAGACGATTCGAGTGTGTTTTCCAAATGAAGCAAGGTAACTCCATTTATCTTGGGTACGGTGGTATCCAGGACTTCCACCAATGTTTATCAATTGCTGGTAAATACAATGATTGGAATTCTGCATTCTTGGAAATATCAAATGTTTATTCTTGCTCATTTATTCATTCAGTCAGCATATATTTGTTGAGTGCCTACTATGTGCTAAGCTCCATTTTAGGCAGTGGGAGCACAGCAATGAACAAAACCAGGGCCCTACCCTAATGGAGCTCATATTCTACCAGGATGGGGGTGGATAGAACAATAGAGGGGGGAAAATATCAGATGGAGATGAAAAACTACGGAAAAAAATTAACAAAGTCAATTTGATATGGAGGGTCAAATGGCAGAGGGAATTAGTAGCAAAGTAGGGTCACCATGTTAGATAGTTTTGGTAAGGAACAACCTCATTGAGAAGGTGACATTCAAGCCAAGCCTTAAAGGAGATGAAAGAGCCAGACTTGGGCACCTGGGGAAGAATGTTCCAGACAAAGAGTTGGTTCTACAAATACAAAAGACCTGAAGTGAGAGTGTACCTGGCAAGTTGGAGGAATCACAATGAGCCCAGTGTGTCTGGAAAGGTTTATGTGAGAGGGGCAGTGTTGGAAGATAAGGTTAGAGAGTCGAGTTTTGGCTTTAACTCTGAAAAAGAAGGATTCAGAGAAGAGGGAGGCAAACCCTTAGGGATCATTCTGGCTGGTTATTCACTTCCATCCTGATTTCTTGGCACAGTATCAACTTGGCAGACCATAAACATAATAGCAATATGGTGGCATGTGATGGTTCCAGACCAGAGGGAAGATCCTATTGAATGCGAATGTGGGACCTGCTCCTTTTTCACCTGTCAACGTTGGTTACACCTGTGCTGTCCTGTGTGGTACCTATTAGCCACATATGGTATTGAGTCCTTGAAATGTGGCTCGGCTGTAAGAAGGGTTGTATGTGTGAAATACACACCAGAAGTTAATACACACCAAGTATAAACAAGGAAATAAGAACGTAAAGTGTGCTATTTATATTTTTATAATGCTATATATTGAAATGATAATATTTTGAATACAATTTGGCTTAAATATAGTATATTGTTAAAACCCATTTCGCCTGTTTCTTTCTTAGTTCTCTGAATAAGGCTACTGGAAAATTAAAAATTGCATATGTAGCTCACATTATATTTGCCCTGGACAGAGTAGAGTTAGTGTTACAAGAATGGTGCTGTGACCTCCCCATCACAAAGAAGCCCAAGATAAAGTGCAACAGCTCCTTAAGGGAGGGAAAGAATGACTCAGACCACAAAATACTATCTCCCTATGTGCAGATAGGAAGGCACCGGCATTTGAAGGGAAAGAGGCAGCTTCTTCCAGTAGTCTCCTGTAAGAAGGGTCGTCGTCAGACACGAAGAAGCTATCTGGTAGGTTTCTCCTCAGAAAACCAATCCAGGAAACTCTGGTTTTAAATATTTAGGTTTGATATAGAAATAAATGTCCTAAATTGAAACAGGTTACCATTGAAAGCACTATAACGAAAAAGTATTCTGCCCTCTATGAAGTGCTGGTTACCTGGGAGGACACTTTGTGTATATCATCCCATGAAGTCATCATAACCATCTGGGACTTCTTTTATTTAAAGAAAAGAAAAGAAAAAAGAGACGAAATGGGGGTGGGAGTGTTTTTAGCTCCAAAGCCTAAAGTTTCTCTGAAATCTATTTTGTTTCTCTGACGAGAAGCAAGGGATCCTTATCCTTTTTTGTTTTGCATAAGACTCTTCATGTGTGGAATAAATAGCTTTGTAGGTCCTGTTTGCTATAATATAATACTGTGTATGTCATAGATAGAGGAAGAAAAAACTAAGGTCCCTGGGTTTTTTTGCCAAGAAATCGTTCCCATTTTATGACCGAAGAAAGTGAGGCTCAAAAGTATACTCCTTTGCCCCCACTGACTTCAGGACCAGGCCCTCCCACCAGGGCCCACCAACCAGAACTCACCTGTTGGCCCCTGACCAACAGTTTATTAACAGAGTTTAAATAAAAAGAGTCTGTTTATTAACAGAGTGTTAATAAACACTTTGGTCATGGCTCCCCCACCCTGTGGAAAACTTAGGCCTCTCACTACCAACATCTGAACACCACCTGGAATAGGGAAGTAACAAGGGTTAACAGGAAGAAGGAAGCAACAAGGGTTAACAGGAAGAAGGAAGCAACACCTTAACGTCCGCACAGGCCTCGAGAAAAAAATGTTACCAAAAAGGTCAGGGGACTCTCTCTCCTTAGAGAACCTCAAAACTCTTCTAGGAAACCATCGGTCTCACACTGCCTGGCTGTGTATTAATGTGGAGGCATGTCAAGCTACTGGAATGTCTTCCCATCTCTAAGCTATGACTCTGCAATTGTATAATAAACATAAACACACTAAACCCTATCCATTGAGCAACATCCTTGATAGAACCCTACAGCTGGAGTTCTCTTCCTCTCTATCATACTAGTTTACTGTCTTCCCCTTGGCTCGGGGGTAGGGGTGGAGAAAAACATCCTCTACCTCTAATGTTCTGCAAACAAACCCCACAAATTCATGTCCTGAGTGAAGGACGTCATGTGATCCAAAGTGAATAGAGTGCCATGCTCCTCATTACAGACCTATTAGAAGTACCAGACATGCCTTACTATTTCAAAGAAGCTTTATAATTGAAAACTCAACAATAGCTTCACTTCTTCGTTTTTTAATATGATAAGTTGTGGTATAGCTACATATATATATAAAGATTTTTTTTGTATATCTTTAAGTATAATTTGTCATAATATTAGCTATTTGAAAAGTACATGACTGTGCATTTGTCAAAACTCATAGATGTGTATGCCAAAAAGAGTGTATTTTACTGTGTATAAATTAAAAATTAATTTTTTAAAAAAGTAAATTTAAAATGTAGTGATGACTTATTAGAAAAATAATTTCTATTAACTGGTTTTTAGAGTGTGTTGAGTAGTTTGCTTCCTGGAAAAGTAAAGGACTTTTCTGAGTTGGGTGGTTATACAATTATAGAATTATAGAACTGGAAAGCTCTAAGAGGCCTTTGTTTTACTTATAAGGAAACTGAATCTCAGAGAGGTTAATGGGAAGGTTCCAGGTTATGTAACTGGCCAGTGACAGAAGCAGGACAGGATCCCAGGTCTCCTGACTCTCAGGCCAGTGACCTTTTGCCCACAAAATGCCTTCTAGGGGATACAAAACACATCTTTATGCCTAAAACCATTCGGAATAATACAGCAGCAAAGGCAAAACTTTTAGAAATACTAAAAATGTCATTGTAGTTTTCCGAGAGCTTGGCCAAATGATTTTACTTAATGATAGAAGTTTCAGGTAAACATCCAGTTTGGTTCTAAATGAAATCATGCTTCAATACATGAACACTTTTGTGTTGGAAAAAAAAAAACCCTGATATTCCTCTGGCGTGCGTTCTGTTCTTTCAGTTAGTAGGCTTCGTTATTAAAGACAGCTGTGTCTATTGTTTATGAATATTATGGATGCTGAAAACCTAATAACAAAACCAAAAATTCTCAAGAGTCCCCTCCTTCTCCTTTTCTTGAACTTGAAAATGAAAAGAAACGCATTTGCCACCAACGTCAGGAACAGTCACTCCTGTCATCTACCAATCACACTCGTCAACTCAGATTGGTGAGAGACAAGATCCCTAAGGACAACCGACACCTACAACGAAAACGTGAAAGGATATGAGGAGCTTATTTTATCAAATAAAAGAATGAAACAATTCGAGACATGTATCAGTGTTAATGGTGTGGTGAGAGTCATTTCCCATGCTTGTTTAGAAATTAAAAAGGAACTGTTCTATTATTGGATTTTAATTCTTCAAATATGACCAAAGGATATTCCTCTGTAATACGTTACTGCTTTTATGGATGTTTGAAAATTACATTACAAGTTTATATCTAATCAGACCAGAAATGACACAGGTACCTCCCCCCACTCCCCCCCCAAAGCAATGTCTTCTTATTCGTTATTCAGTTATTCGTTATTCTTATTCGTTAACAGTTCTTTTCTTTTGTTAACTCCAGCAATCTTCAGAGGTTTAAAAAGTCCTTGCATAGGACATTTGGAGCATAACCAGCTTCCTCGGGATCACGTTGTCTGATTCTATTATGTGTATCATAGGGAACAGAAGGCAGGCACGGGAGCAAAAACGCAGTGCATCGAATGATGTGATAGATGTGCCTGACACGGGATATAACTCCAGGGTATTTACACCATCATGGTGCTCCTTACACAGAAGGTTCACCCTGATCCTGGAGGCCTGTCCCCTTTTTAAACAGTAAAGGCTGCTCAGTATTTCAAGCTGGCTCTTCTAAACCACAGCTAGAGGACCTACGTGGATCCCGAGGGAAGGATTCACTGTGATTCACTCTGTGTAGGCTCTGAGGGGGGCTTTAAAAGACCATGTTGGATGTGTACAGGGGAAATAATCTCCTGTGTTTGTGGTTCGGTATATCCCAATCCTTGGGAGGACCTTGGCTCCCTGGGATCCCAACACACTGCTGCTTAACACTACACAAGTGGTACAATTTAAAATTCCACTCAAAGGATATGGTAGTAATTGAAGCCATTCACAGGACCACAAAAGCACTGCCACCCTCCAATTCAAACATTTGAATGACATTTAAAAGGTGCCAAAATATGTAATCAATTCTTTCAAAAGCTATTTCGTGGCTATCTAGTTTGTACAGAATTGTGGGATGGTTATTCGAGGAGAGACCAAGATAGCAATGAAAATGAATTGTGCTGCTTTCCTAACACAGGCTACCGTGCTGAGACACTGATCAAAATGGAAGAGGGGCAGCTTAAAATGGACTGGATATGATAGGGAAAAGAAAATGGAAGCGGGAGGGAAAGGAGAAGGGATGGGGGTAGGGGACAACACCATGAAGCAGAAACAAGGAAACAAAGAGAGGAGCAGACTCATTAAGTACCAATTAAAAAAAAATAAAGTTCTCAGGATAATAATAGAGGGGAAAAAAGTCTGGGAATACTCTAAAGTTCTGTAACACTAATATTTTATTCTATTTTAATGACAAAATGGGATATTTCTTTTTACTTTCATTAATGAACATTTTCTTTCTCTTCGTCCCACATCACAGAAAGATGCATTCCTATCTTTGTCATCCATGAGGCCGTTAGGAGTCAGAGCTCACCCCAGCCCCTTGCCCAATCCTCTTCACGCAGCTATTCTGAAATTCTCCTCGACAGTACTTTTTTTTAATGCTTTAGATTACATTCTCTTCCTTTAAAGATTTATCATAAATCCTTCATGTCACCATGCTCACCGAAAGAAAAAAACTGAATAATTAGCTTATTGCTTTCAAGAGCAAACAAAGACCGAAATAGGAAAGATAGAAAGTTCCAGATATCTATTACTCATTTTTCAAGAACATATATACTCAAATCAGAAAGTGTAAGACCAGGCGTTGAGTCAAATAGTTTCTGTTTCCTACGTGTAGGACACTGTACTCAAAGGTGTGAGGTACATTATATCTGTTCACTAGAAACTTAAAATCTAAAACACAGGAGGAGCAGAGGTAAGAAGGGATGGGGGCAAGAGCTCAGATGGAAGATCAGGCCTGGAAAGCAGCACAGACACTCCTCACTTGAGCCAGGAGAGAAAGAGAAGGCTGGGGGAAAGACAGACAGAGGTGGGAGGCTGCAGAGCCACGGGTAAGGGAAGAGGCATTTTAGAAACTCCAAAAATAATGCCACTTTAGTATGGGAGCAGGTACAAGATCATACCTCAAGGTGAAGGAGTCAGAGATGGAAAGAGACGAGCGTAAAGAAAGAAAAATCTTGGACTAATTAAACTTGGGAGCCGACAACATTGACTCACTTTTCTCTTTGTTAATATATTTGGATCACGATTTGAGGAGAAAAGCTTGGAAGAAGACCCGGGATTTCAGCAAACTCGGACATGATCCAACATGCAATATATGCACTAAGGTCAAAGTGCACACACAGAATATTTTCAGTGTTTTCAAAAACATACCTTAACATAACTAGCAGAAGATTAATATCCCTCATGCATACATAAACTTCAGTAGAACTTTAGCCACTCAATAGAAAGACAGGAAATAAAAACACACAATTTATAGAAGAAACACAATTAATAAATATATGAAAAATGTTCAGTTTGAGAAGCCGAATGCCAGTGAAAAGAAGATTCTCATATAGAAAAATAGTTTTGATGCAGAAATGTATACACGTCTGTACCACTGATTGCCGTGGAAATGAGGACATCACCTATATGAGGTATTTTAGCAACACACACACACACACGCACACACACACAAACACACACACACACATTACATGCCTCCCTTAAAATGTGTGTAGCCTTGACCCTCTAATTATACTTCTATGAGTTTAGCCTAAGGAAATAGAGAAACAGGAAAGATTAATTTTCAAACATGGTTGTTGTATCATCCAAAATAGTGAAAACAGTATTAATTTTTAATACCAGAAAAATGATTAAATAAATTATAGTATACTGATGGAATAGTAGGTGGCTATGAAAAATTATTTTTCAATGACTTTTTAATGAAATGGATTTGTGTTCACAATGTCATGTTAAATGAGAATCACCAAGATGCAAAACTACTTATAGAATGTGATCTTATCTAGTTGGATAACTACATAAAAACATGAAGAAAATAGATTGGAAGGAAATATATCAAATCATATTCACAGTGGTTATCTTTGAGTTGTATAATTATTTCTATTTCTCAACATATCTGGACCTCTTAGAGTTATCAGACGTCTTATAGTTGGTGCATATTTTCATATAATATCATCTTATACCTGGCACTCAAAAAATATTGCAGGATGATTTGATTTGGGGTTTATATTTAATAAATACACCCAAGTCAATACATTGTAATTGTCTGGAGAGAAAAAGAGAAATTCCCTTCATCTTTGAGCACTCAGTGCCTAAAATCGTGTCTAACACAGAGCAGACATTGTTAAATTAATAAGTGACTGGCTGGCTACAGAGATAAGTGATGGATGGAAAGATAGAAGGAGAAACAGATAAATAGTTGGAAAATTCTTCGGCATTTAGTAAAATCAGTTTTCCGTAGGATTTTCAGGAGAGGAAAGGGGCTCATCGTGTGACAGAATAAAGGAAGAGGGTAAAAATAAAAGGGATGGTCTTCACAAGGATACAATGGGATGAGATTTACTCAACTGAGCTCATTTTTCTACCAGCTCTGGGTATTTATCTCAAACGTCACTCAAATTTGTAAACTGCTTCTTGGGCGAATAGGAGAAAGCAACAGCTCAAAAGCAGTTACACAATTGCCCCTTCGTTCTACCATGAGGATGAACTTAATTCGCAGAACCATTGAAACTCGTGTCTAGGTGACCCCAGCTCCTGTACAAAATCTCCAAGGAGGGCTGTCAAAAATTGGTGCTTAAACTTGGTCAGTGACTATTACAAGGGATAGATGGGCCCCACCAGATATACATGTATTTCTATCCATCTTTGGAAGCAGAGGCAATGAGAATGGCTCTCTCCCAGCAACTATCACATTCTCTTTGTGTATTCATAATTTCTTGGCGAGGAGATGCATTATAAAACATAGCATCTCCATTCTCCAGCTGACGTGAGAGTAACAGATACGTGTTCTTCATCCACTCTGGCATCACGGTGACAGATACTTAGGCTGAACGGCCAAGGCTGAAATCTGGTATGAGTTTAAACTTGCTTAGACTTGTGAACTTTACACAGAGGAAGTGCAATTCACATTTTTATTGTGTTAAGATTTCTTGCACCAAAATTGGGGTTCTTTGTGGAGGCTCACGTCACCCTTATATCTCCCTCAAACTGTCTGGTAACCCCTCACTCCACACATTCAAAGGGCATTTCCCACTTCCAAAAGTCTACAACCAATCATATAGACTATCCCCAAATTACACTGGTTGGTGGGGGATAGGAGGGTGGGTGGGTGAGAAATGACATGTGGTTTTTTAATCAGGCAGTTCAGGATTTTAACTCATATGATTTCTTTGACCTGAGGCAATCTATTACACTTCTCAGAATCTCAGTTTCTTCGTTAAAAAAATGGAGCTGGTGCCCCCTAGATTGCGTGACAATTTTGAAAATTAACATTAAAGCCCTATATGTATCTGGCACAGAGCATACACTCAGTATAAGTAGCTATTGTTGTTTAATAATGCCTCTGTAAATAAATCGCTCTCTGATTTCTTTTCAAACTGCATGTTTTCCTGTAAATGATCATGTCATATAAGAATTTTCCTTTCAAACTATTTTCCCTATTGGGCTTATTTTTAACATGGGGGTTCCCTGTGTAGAAAAATACTTTACAGGATGCTTCAGATATAAATTATATAAAGAAATAATAAGCATAAAGAACCTTAGAAACCACAAAAAATAAAGACATATTCGGGGATTAAAATTCTGGATTTGGCCTGAAAACACACGAGGCAGGACTGAAATAAAATTTAAAATATACAACCGTTATTCCCAATCTTTCTAACAACCCCCCTCCCTGCAAAAAAAAAAATATTCCTCCTGTTGATTTCAGAAACTAATGATAGGACTCAACCAGTAACGCAGAAAACTAGGCTCATGATCTCTTTAAAACATGCCTGGAAGCCCTCACCTCATGGTTTCCACCAATTCTAAACTAGTATATCACAAAAGTCACCCAGTCCACATTAAGTCCTTACACTGAAAAACCCACCTTAATCCAGTCACCCCCAAAACCTCATTAATATCCCACCTTTGGCCTTTTCCTTCTAAGACATCATTGTAAGACTCTGTCAAGGTAATGATCCATGACTACAGTGGGCAATAAACTCAGCATTGCCTCATACACAGGTCATTTAGGTGGTATTTTCAAGAAGCAAGAATCTGACACCCCCGTAACAATAGTTGAACATTTATGGGTTCAATCTAAAGAAAATGGCATTACAATAGACCTTCAAAGAGAAGCCTCAGCTGACAGAACACAACCTTACAGATTCACTGAGCATGAAATGCCAAGAGCACAGCCACTTTTGTAAGCAAGTTGGAGTCCCCTCCTAGTGGCCAAGTGCTATCCAGCCCTTAAAGAAAAGCTTTTTTTTTTTTTTTTCCTATTGGCTATTCCGAACCAAGACCTTTTTGTCTTCAGGCTGACAGTACATCCATCCACGATACAAAATGGAAGAACTGCCACAGTAATAATACCAACATTTCAGCCTAGTTTCGAAAACTACTTTTGTCCCACACTGCTTAGATAAACTGCCCACGTTGATCTAATCCACTCGGTAATTGCTCAATTCTCCAATTTATTGCCCAGATGTAGCCAAATTTCTCCCTGTGGACAGGGAAGATGTAGTGACAGGCTTTAACTGAAAATATGCCAAATGGCACTTATTACAAGTAAGGCAGAGGCCATGTGAGAGAGTTCAGGCATCAAGGGTTCAGGGTCCCAGTCTTCTTATCAGAGGAGCAGCGAGGTGTTTGGGAATATGTAACTTGGATTGCCCTGGCATGATGTGACCACAAAAAGATGAAAGGTCCCACTCCTTCCGAGTACTGGGAAGTGTAATCTGCAGCCAGACACACTGGGACAGGGAGAGGTTGGGCATGTCTCCCCCTTACTTCAGGGCAAGTTCAACTCTGAGGGTGGAGAACCATGCTCTCTTTTCAAAGCTCTGGCACAGCGAGGGGCCCTGGTCGTTGGTGAGAGCTTCCTGTCACTGCATCTTCCTGCTGCCATGAGTAGTGGCCATCTTTTAGGCTTAGAGAACACTTTTCAAACACGACACCCCCAGGGAAGTCATCCACATTCCACACAAAGCAGTTTATAATAAGTGCTACAGCAGCTGAACATAAATCCATCTTCCTTTCTGAGTTCATCGACTGTGATGTACATCTCTCTATTCCCTGCTGAATTGACAAACACTAAATGTGCGGTGGGAGGGCGTGTGTGGAATAAAGTAGCAGAGGGGAGAGAGAAACAGTGGGGAAAGAAAGGAAAATAAAAGTCAGCATTCATTTGCTCATACATACATTCAGCAATTATTACGAAAGTCCTTTATGTACCAAGCACTGAAGATACAAAGTCACCATTTTACCCACATGAAGTTAAATAAAATGATCACAAACAAAAATATTACAAATCACTTTAAATATTTGGAAAATCTAGTATGGGTTGCTCTAAAGGGTTTAGAAACAGGACCTGATCAGGTCTGGGAGTCAGAACAAGCTTTCCTAAAGAAGGAAAGTTTGGGCTTCCACAGGCGGGAGAGTGGGTGTTAACTAGGTTTAGGGAATGATAGCAAAGAAAGGAAGGAAGAAAAGAATAAAAAAGGAGCCCAGGTGTCGTGTGGGGTCTCATCTCCTGCTCCCCACACAAGAACGCAGGATTTGGTGAGGCCAAAAGGAACACCCACAGAGCCATAGATAGGAGAGTCATACCTCTCGCTGGTGGCTGGACTGGAGACACAAGAAGCAGGAGCCACATGATCCGCAATCTGCTGTCCGCTTCTCTGCCAACCAACCAACCCCCTTGCTAGCTGTAATCCACCGTCTGCTTTTCTGCCACCCAACCAACCAGCTCAGCCACGGCAGTTCTATCAGTGGCTAATGGCTAACCGATAACAGCTGATGACCAAGTAGTCACAGTAGCTGTGACTACTATGTAGCTGACCACCAAGTAGCTGACGGCCATCTACTACCCCGAGCCAGCAGCTTTTCACGTGAGGCCGAGAGCCTGGAAACTGCTCTCTGGGACTCTGTCCCCACACTAGGTAAAGGCCATGAGATATTAGACCAGGGCTCCTCAAACTTTACTGGCAAATGAATCCTCTGGGGATCTTGTTCAACTTCAGATTTCAGTTCAGCAGGTCTGGGGTAGCACCCAACATTCTGCATTTCTAACAAGCTCTCAGGAGAGGCTGAGGCTGCTGGTCTGGCCCACCTGTGTGTAGTAAGGACCTGCCCAGAGGCAGGAGCACAGAGAGCAAGGGAGGGCTGATGATGAAGCCAAAGAGCTCGGCCGAGGTCGCACCATGCCACTCTGTGCAGGACGTCTTAAGGTACTGGGTCTAAGAGGAATGGGAACCACGAAGATCTCCATTTTCTTTGTTCTCTCTACATATCCTTCTTAGGGGTTCATTCTCCCTGGGAGACAGGACTTTGCAATATCTTAAGTGTAAGTGAGAGCAAAGGTGTTTATGGACTTCAGGCCTTCTAAGAGCCAATAAAGTACAACTCCTTCATCACAGACAGCCCATTAACAACCCATGTTTATTAGTAAAAATCCTCTGAACTTAATACGCCTTTGTCAGCAAAAGTAATTGATCTTGGCCGGCTAATTTGGCTGCTTTTACAGACTGAGGACTTGCCACTCTTTTAAAAGTGTCCGACAGCTCTCTGGGCTTGCCTCCTTTCAGTAAGCAATTTCCAAGAACGCTGAGCCCATCGGCTTCTTAAAATAGTTTGGCAGAAGAGAAGGCAGCCATCTCTCCCTGGCACCTTGGTCTTTAGTCTTACAACCCTGAAGATGTCGGGTTTTACAGAAACGTCTGTGCCAACTGCCACCATCCTGTTCCCTGAGAATCTGACTGAACAAAGGCCTGCAGAACTGATTACTGTTCTGTTAGGCAGGTAATAAAAACTCAAGCTTAAACGAAAGAGAAGCAGATGTGTGCTTTAAGCAATGTGCAGTATACTTTATAAACTACTCTTTCCTTCTGTCTTAGGAAAGAGTCATCTTTCCATTTAAAATGAACATAGGACTTATTCACACTGAACATACGCCATGAGCAACACACTGTAATGTGACTCAGACAACTCGATGGAACAGCTAAAGGAACTCATGTCTTCACCCCCGTGAATAGTACTGGGTCTCTTGGCTCTCTTACGTACATAGTAATGAGTAAATGGGGATGATACCGTTTAACAAGTAATAGTAAAGCATTGTTTTACATGAGTCATGATGCTATTCACACCTAAAATTGTTAGACGCTCTGCTTCTGGAATGGGTAAGAGTGAAATTGTGAAATCCTCTCCAGATATCTTCAAACATGAGCATGTTCTCAACTGTCTGGAATGTCACATATACTATCCTGACCTAAATCAAGGATGTAAAATCATGTGTAAGGCATTTGTTTCATTATCTAAGGAATTCATCTCAATGAGATGAAATGTCTTTCTGGTTGTCTGCCTCTGTCACCACATTACAAAAACATGGGTAGACAGAGCTTCTCAAACTTAGAGAGTGTAAATATAAAGGGGTTAGACATAAAATACAAGCCACCTGGCAAATACAATATTTGCTGCAGAGTGGGGGACCCCCCGGCGAGTTGGTGATTCATTCATCAGAGATGGAAATATCACTAGGGCTGCTGCCCAGGAGCCCAACTCCATAGGGTGCACTCCCAGGCGGAGTAATCTAATGAGAGTGGGACATCTATCTAACAATAGTTATTCTCCTTGGCAAGAAGAAGGGGCTGGCCAGCTTCAAAGGGCACAACTGTCACAGTTTGGAAGACAAGACATTACTGGTTTTTAGTGTACTGTATCACAAGATGGCAATATGAATGAAGGAGAAGAAAAGCCTTCCAGACAAGGAAGCAGCATGAATAAAGGACTGGCGGCATAAGAAAGAGTAACGGCTTTAGGAAAGAGCTAGTGGTCCAGGGTTCCAAAGACGTGTGGATGAGCATGAGTGTGTGTGTGTATGTGTGTGTGTACATACCGAGGTCTGACAATTAAGTTCACAAACTTGCTGCCACAAGGTAGCTAGCCTTTTTAGATATCAGAGGGATAATTCATTATGAATTTGTACCAAACAGTTAACCAAGTTTACTATTTGGAACTGCTAAAAAGGCTGTGTGACGACCTGAACTTTCACCAACAATTCATGGCTCTTGCATCACGACAATGCACCAGCTCACACAGCACTGTCCGGGAGGGAGTTTTTAGCCAGTAAACAAATAACTGTATTGGAACACCCTCCCTACTCACCTGATCTGGTCCCCAATGACTTCTTTCTTTACCTGAAGATAAAGGAAATATGGAAAGGAAGACATTTTGATGACATTCAGGACATCAAGGGTAATACGACACAGCTCTGATGGCCATTCCAGAAAAAGAGTTCCAGAATTGCTTTGAAGGGTCTAGGTGCTGGCTCGGTGCACAGCTTCCCAAGGGGAGTACTTAGAAGGTGACCATAGTGATATTCAGCAATGAGGTATGTAGCACTTTCTCTAGGATGACTTCGCAAACTTAATTGTCCAACCTTCGTATATGCTTACATATTCTGAGATACACCAATGTGAATGTGTCCATGTGCATATATATGTACACATACACATACACTTGTCACCCTTACACTTGAGGGCACACGCCAGACTTCCAACTGCCCACATCTGGGTGTGTTTCTTCCTCTGGCTGCTAGTGGCCACCTGACCACCGGAGTGGGAGTCTCCAAATGCTACCCAACTGACACCCAGCAGACAGGAGTTGGTGTAAACACATCTCATCTCACCCCTCAGCTGGGAAATTGTGAGGCACGAATCGTATACTGCCTTCCAGACTTTGCCCGGTAGGAGTGAGCTCTGGTCACACACAGTGATACTGTCTTGGTGACATACCCTCAACTGGCTGCCCCCCCATCCTTGCCTCATTTCCATATTCCTCTGCCAGAGTCTTATCCTTGTCCCACATAAACTCCTTCTGTGCAAATACTTGTCTCAGGAGGAATCCCAACTTAGACATGTACATGTGTGTGTCTGTATTTATATTTACAGGCCTGTTTATATAGATTCACATATATGTGTGTGGATATACACACTTGTTGACATAGACATATACAAAGGTCTGACAATTCACGAATTCATCCTAGAAAAAATGCTACACAACTCATTGCTGAATATCACTATGGTCACCTTCTAAGTACTCCCCTTGGGAAGCTATGCACCAATGCCAACACCTAGTCCACCCTTCAAAGCAATTGCTGAACTCTTTCTGGAATGGCCATCAGAGCTGTGTCGTATTACCCTTGATGTCCTGAATGTCATCAACATGTCTTCCTTTCCATATTTCCTTTATCTTCGAGTAAAGAAAGAAGTCTTTGGGCCCAGATCAGGTGAGTAGGGAGGGTGTTCCAATACAGTTTTTTGTTTACTGGCTAAAATCTCCCTCACAGACAGTGCTGTGTGAGCTGGTGCATTGTCGTGATGCAAGAGCCATGAATTGTTGGCAAAAAGTTCAGCTCGTTTTCATCTAACTTTTTCACGCAGCCTTTTCAGCACTTCCAAATAGTAAACCTGGTTAACTGTCTGTCCAGTTCATACAAATTCATAATGAATAATCCCTCTGACATCAAAAAAGGTTAGCAACATCATTGCAACAAGTTTACGAACTTAATTGTCAGACCTCGTATACAAACTGAAAGGTATAAATGTGTTTATAGCGCTCTTTATATGGCAATGCTCTTTTCCTTTTTACCAAAGCACAACAGATTACACAAGTCTTCTTTTTATGGGGAACCTGTGGCTGAGGCCGCTCCCGGAAACTTCCTCAATGGGTTCTGCCTTACACTGGTCCCGTCCTAGGCCCTGGTCCACCTTTGGCCTCTCACTCAGCAAGACAGCACCTCACTCCTCCCGCACCTTCCACACCGAAGCTTCCAAAGCTGCTGCCAGGCAGCTCTGTCAAATTGTGGGCCTTGTGGTGCCAAAGCCAGGCCACACGTGTGCAGTATTACCTCTGAAGCAAACACCTGCACAGTTACCACTCTCAGGACAAGGCCATTGGCTGCCAAGGCATTATCATTTTTGTCGTGTACTACATTGAAAGGTAGCAAAATGAAAAAAATATTAAAATCCAGGTTATTTTAGTAACAAGGTGCAAAAAAGAAAGCCTGCGCCTGAAATTTACAAAAAGAAAAACTGCTCTGACGGCCCTTGCCAGACCAAAGCTTACTCACAATGTCCTACCCACAAGCACAGGCTCTATTCTCTCTTCTGGTTATCCTATCAGTGTCAAGATTGACATCAGGAACATAAAGCCATAAGCTGCCCCTTCGGTGCTGAGGGTGGCAACATGGAGAGCTAGAAAGAATATAGGATTAGGAATAGAAGAATGAAAGAAATTAGATGTGGGGCATAGCAAACGGTATAGAACATAGATCTGGAGAGATCTCACTAAGCAGGAAAGCTTAGGCAAGTAACAGCATCTTTGGATTTTGATTTCTTCAACCAAAACTGAAAGCAGGATTTCCATAGGCCTGACCTCAAGTGTGTCTTGTTCAGCACGCACAGTGTTTAGAAACACATGAAATCTGCATGCCTGGAGTGCATTAGAGTGTGGGACCCCTGCCCATGGAAATCCCTCTCCAGTCCCCGACATTGGAGCACCTGCTATGACTGTCACTGGTAAAACTGCAGGACCTTCCATCCTCCTTGCCACTTCTAAATTTCCTCCCCAAGGAGGCTCACCTGCCCAGCTTTGGTACACCTTTATGGAAAAGGCAATTCATTCAGTGCAGGTTTGAAATTTCCTACTTAGGTGTGCCTTGGTGTTCCTCAATCTACCCAAAAGAATGAGATTCATAAAAAAAAAAAAAAAAAAGTTATCGGAGAACTTTACAGTTACCAATATAGAAGAAATAAAATTGAGAAATGGGCAGTATTTAATGGCAAACAGAAATTATTTACATAAAAAAACACAGCTATTTAACCATAATTAGCAAGAGAGGAAAAGCATGGAAGTTGAATCTGAATATGCAAACTCGTATTCCTCTTCATCAGTAAATTACTTTTGTGTTTTTGTATATTATTATGATATAAAGTGTATTACATACCTCATATTACACACCATATATATAAACATATATATATATATATATATATATATATATATATATATATATATATGTACACACACACGTATACATATTTACTTTAATGTGGACTCTCTAGGTTATGTGTGCATTTGTGCTATAGGAAGGGGAAAGATTTGAGAAAACACATGTAGAGAAATGACAAATGCTATGATTTATGATGATCCACATATGATTCTACTTTGGTGAAATTGGGATGCTAGAGATCCCCATATTTTTTAATATTCTGAGATGCATACTGGATGTTCTTTATTACAAAAGATTAAAGCTTTGAAAGTATATGGTTGTACGAACTCCCTCCTGTAAATACCTTGGAGCAGCTGGTTAAGACTAGATTCCCCATCATCACTATTACCACTATCACCACAAATGATCTTACTCCAAATTTAAAATACATAAATAAAAAAGATCCCCTTAAAATGATAACACAAGCCAAGTTCCTTTTTACATTTTTAAGCACTCTGAAATATCCTTGGTACATGCATGACAACAGTGCTTGCAAAGGCAAGTGTGTGGCCTTGTCTCATTAATCCCTACTCTGCCCTGAATCCTCAGTTTGGGGGCCACTTCCTCCTGTCCATTCCGCACAACATAATGGATGACCCTCAGATCAGGTTCTCTAACCCGACAGAATACCGAGGCAAGCTGCACTTGTCCCCATCTGCTTCCCATTTGACTTCACAGAAGATCTCAACAATGGCTTCAGTGAGAAGCTTCTCTGCTCCAAAGAGAAGAGAATCCATGTCTTCCCAAAGAAGAAGCCAAGTGGAGGAAAACCAGCACCTTTCCTCACTCTTTAGACCAGTGGTTCTCAATCAGGAGTGACCTTGTTCTCCAGGGGACATGTAGCAATGTCTGCAGATATGTTTAGTTGTCACAACTAAGGGGGTGAGTGCCATTAAACATCCTACGATGCCTGGGACAGCCCCCATCACAAAGAACCGCTCATCCCAAAATATCAGTAGTGCCAAGGCCAAGAAACCTGCCGTGGAGAGATGAGCTTTTCCCTTGGTTACACAACAGGAGGAAGAGGAAGACAGGCTATAAAGAGTCAGGGCTGCTCTTGGTTAGTCCCAGCCACAATTAACGAGAAGGAAAGCCCTTGGAACACTCAGGGCAGTACTTACAACACAGGAACACTTGGTACATTTGTTTCCTTCTGGCTGAAAGTCCTCGCCTTCTTGGTACTGCACACCCTCAAACACACAGCCTGGAAAGCAACGAAGAGTTTAGAATCAGGGCAGCACCTTCGTTCAGTTGTACACGATTCTTCTATTCACTGCTCATTCATCACCCACCTCCACCTCCACCTCCACCTCCACCTCCACCTAGCAGTGTCTTCTGTAACCAGAGGACAAGATTACTTTGTAGAAAAAAAAAAGTACAAAAGAGTGACATGGGCCCAGAAACCCAAAGACGCTAGAAAACACATGAGAAGTTGGAAGCCGGTTCAGACGGAAGAGGAGCAGGCAGTACACAGTAGTGAGCCCTGCACAGTCTGAGGAACGTACCTGACCACCCTGCCCACAGCCCGGGGAACCAAATCCCAGAGGAGCTGGAGGAGGCAAACACAAGAAGACCCAGTGAGCGAAGTTCATGATGAGCTAAAGAGCAAATGACAGGAAGGGCTGTCACCTGGGGGATACGCGGGAATTGCCCTGTCTCTGCCAGGCTCTCTGCACCACTGATCTCACTCCTTTTTCACAGTGAACCTATAAAGTAGGGACTCTTGTCACTGTCCCCGTAAATGAGGAAGATGTGTCTCAGAGAAAGAAAGTAGCCCATCCAGCTGTCAGGTGGCACAGCTGGAATTCAAACTCAGCTCTGTCCCATTGGCCACACCATGCAGAGGGTCAAGCACCAAGGCAAGAAGAGGAAAAGGCAGGTCACAAGGTGCCACACAGGTTTTCAGCCCCACTACGTGCTGTTAAAGGGGCTGTGGCCCCCACCACCTTTGGCTAAAAATAGGACCAAAAGCCCGGGGGTCTCCTACTCAGAAAGGTGCTCAGGACACTGCTATAATCCTAACAGATGTCCCAAATGACCCAAAGCACAGGCTGGCCAGGAATCGCATGTCACACGGGCTATGGGAAGGTTGTCAGCTAATGGCAAAGCCTCTTATCTCAGGTCCGTCCTCATGAGGTGCTTTGCCAGAATCGCTAAGGTCACTTTCCGCATAGTAGACAGTACTGGAAGCAGCACTACCAGTGGCCAACACTCAGCAAAGGGGGCCCTTGCGAAAGACTGACTCATGCCCCAGGGAGCAAGAGTTCAAGGCCTGCCAACTGAAGTCATCCACAGAACCCACCAAACTCTTGAAGCAGCTGGTTCCTGACAAAGAGAAACAAGTATTAACCATAACCACCTGATCTGACTGCTGGGCCTGTTTATTTTAAAGCTAGTTACAGGGCTTTGTTCAACTGGAGACAAATGCTACTGAGTCTGAAGCTGAGGGAAAATGTGTTTATAAGATACCCACACCAGTAATCCAAACCTCCTCACTGTTCCCACTGATAAGGGAAGACATCCTGAAACATGGGTCCCTCCCAGTGGCTGTATGTCAGCATAGTTAATGATGGCAGCTGCCCATCATCTCTTTTCAAAGGACACTGCCAACAAAGGGTCTCCAAAGAGATGTTTGCACCAGGGGTTCTGTCATATAGATTGCCAGATGATAAGCCACAACAATCTACACTGGATAACTTAAATAGGTAATTTTAAATGAAAATTCAATGCAAACTGTTCCCATCACAAGTCACCAGCCTTGAGCAAAGAGTGAGAAGAAAGGAAGGAGCAGACAACCAAGAATGCCCTGAAATCTGTCTCAGGGAGAAGCTGACCACAGACTGTATGTGTTTGTCATTCTGGGGGATAGCACCCCATGATCAATGACGGAAACCACTTCTCAATTACCAAGGAGTATACCCCAAGGCTTCCCTTGACTGTCCCTATACAGACTTGGTTGAGTCCTCCCTCCCAAGACAAAAGATAAAGTATTCTGATTTGCATCCCACAGGTTGGCCTTTAAAATTAAGGAGAGGGAGCAAAGTTGATTCTTGACCCCATAACTGAGGGCACATAGCTTGCCTAGGTGTCAGGAGCCTCGTGTGGCACTGGCATACTAACTTTTAAAGATTTGCCTCCCGGGGCATCTGGAACCAAGCAGAACGATTATCATGGTGTATGGGGTGGTGGGAGGTAGTACAATATGGTGGCCAAGAAAGAGAAGAAGCCACATCGCAACCCCACCTTTGGCCAACACTCCAGGGACTCGGGCAGGTACTTATTCTCACTGGGTCGAGGCCCTTCCTCTGTGAATTGCAGACAGTGCCTCATCCCTCACTGAATGGTCGTGAGCATGTAACACTGCAGTATGTGCAATCATGGAGTTCAGCCTTTCCTTCCTGGGAACTCAACCAGATAACAAAGTGGAAAAAGCAATTGCTCAAATATGATCATTTTAACTGCTGAAATAAATTCACTCTGCTGTTTGTATATCCACAGTTTCAAAGAGAGCCTAAAAAAATGACTATCTCCTGAGTGAGAAGGAATGTTATGCATGCTGAGTTGATTCTGTATCACTAAAGCAACAGTCTACTCAGCACAACTGGATTCATATTTAAGAGCTATAAAAATTTTTAAATCTATGCAGCATAAAAAATTAGCTGTGCTATCAATCTCAAGTGTGGCTGTATACAGGAATTATCTGAGAGGCCTGGGTCCCACCCTCAAAGATTCTGATGGAATTGGTCTGTGATATATGCAATCTAGGCATCAAGATTTATTTTTGAAAGCTTCCGGTGATTTTAATGTGCAGCCTAGAGAACTACTGTTCTAACTTAATAAAGATCTTTTAGGCATTTAAAAGTACGGTTACGTGATACAAAGCATACTTAATGCATTCAGAAGAAAAAAGTACTCAAGCAACCTCTGTTCGATAGATACAAAATAATTGGATTATGAAAAGAATTATTTTACTTTCCACCAGTTTGGGGCTCATCCAATCGTACTTCACAGAAATCCCACAGTGAAAAGGAAATTTGGCTCAATAACGACTGTCCAGGGAACTCAGGCAGATCGGAAGTGGAAAGGGACTGTCCTTCAAAAATGAGAAATGAGTAGACCCAGGGGGACTCAGGTCGAGGCGCATTTCAGACTGGAGGGGAATGGCAGGCGCCTGCAAAGGGAGCAGGGGCTCAGATTTTCAGAGTGTCCCACCATGTTGTCTTAGCCATGTCCCAGGAAGGTTTGCAGAACAGAAGGCCCTTTGGAGATTAACCTCAAAAGCAGAGTAGTTGTGAGTTTCCCCTCCAGTGAGGAAAAAAGCACTCAGAGTAAAACCCAAAACGCAGAACATCTGTCTAAGAGTACAGGCCAGGGGCTTAAGGGATCAGAAAAAATCTCTCACCTCAAAATCCCTGGGATCATACTGAAGGGCAAGAAAAGATGCAGGAGGCCTTCGTAATCCTGTTCAGAAAAGGAAGAGGCAACACTCCAGCCACTGGAAAGCCAAGAGCCCTTTGCCGTCAGCGAGGCAGTAGTGGGGCCCTCTAAAAAGACAGTGGATCCAACTCGTTGCACCACACTGAAGATTGAGACCAACAAAACCCTAAGCTAAATTCACTTAGGGACACAGCTCTCTGCTTTCAGAAAACATCTGGTCACCTCATCACCGAGGCAAGCTCTGGCCAAGATATTGCAATTTGAAGCAGTAAAAAGACATTTCTGGTAGCAAAGGAAAGCCACAGCCTTCCCTTCCAAAATAAGCATTACCTGTAGCCCTGTGGAGTGGAAAGCAGGCCTCCTGAGCCTGGGGCATCCAAATGCCAAGACCTACAGCACATTGCATTCATCCTGGGCTCACCAGAGAGTCCAACCGGACATTTCTATGCAAAGAAATTTGCTCTCTAAACCCATTAGGTACACAGACGTAAAGTGAGAAAAATTCCAGTCAGGAAAGGGGGAAATCACGCATTCTTGAGAGAACTCAGAGGTTTCCACAGTATACAGGAGCCTTGAATCCTTCCCCTTCCTGAGAATGTTACCTGGACATGTGGGGCAGCAAGTTCCCAGGTGCTTGGAAGGATTTTTACAATGAACAACACATCGCACCTCAGACTCTGTGACAACACCTTCCTGAAAAACAGAACACCACAAACAAAGTCAGTCCAGAATTCCCACTGAGGAGTTATTTACTTTTGGAAAGTAACCAAGGTAATAGGAGAAGAGTCCGGACACAAAATGTGCAAAGTGAGGGTAAGTGTCAGGTCCAGAGGTATGTGGCACAGATGAGGTCAGATCTCCTCAGCTTACCCCATTGATGCTTTCGAACTCAGGGTGCAAATCCTATTACCTGTGTTGTTCTTTCCCCTGTCCTTGGTCTTTCTCTTTGACCCTAATTTATTTATTCATTTGTTTGTTTTACTGTGAAAAATACTATTTTATTTATACTCATGTATGAAAACCATGGCTGTACTATGTTTACATATATACCAATATTGGAAGCAGAATTCGGTGATGAATCACATCAAAATTTTATAAAGAACATACAAACATGAAAACACTGATTGGTTACAGAAAGCAGAGTGGGGGAAAAAAGCATTAACGATTATTTTCATCTTCATTAAAGAGCAGCACCCTCTGAGAAGAATCAAATCAATTAGTGATATCCATCTATACTGCAAAATCATATACATAGAAGAGTGAGTGGTTGTGTTGATTTTATTAGTTTTACTAAGCCATTTTATCTTCCTCACACTCGATGCAAAAAATAAAACAATATGAAAAAGAATATGTCCTCATTATTATTCACAATAAAAAGGGTCTGCTTTGTTCTGGACGTATGGTGCAATAGGGACACGCCATGGCTCCAGTGGTTCAAAATACCATTTTGATTCTGACCCACCGAAGAGAATCTCAGGCAGATTTGGTGACTGCACTAACTCCATGGGAGCTGTGAACCATTTCTGTGGTATCCCCATATCTCAGTAAATAGGAAAAGACCCTGTATAAGAAAAGATAACAATAAATCAATCCATAAATTATATCTATAGGATATTTAGTGTAAGGGGGAGGGGCCCTTCATTGAAAACAAGCGTGCAAGAATTTTTGTGGTCTAAAGCTTGCTGAATTGATATTGTGTCTGTTATAAAGAAGAGTAGGTAGACATCAAACCACTGTCAGATTAAGAAACTTCCACAACTTGTCTCAATTCTTCAAGTAATGAAGCAAGTTCCTTTTCTAGGCTGACAACGAGTCCTATATTGGCACTGCTGCTGGCTATGAAACTCACCACCAAAGGTAAATAATTGAATTGAACCACCTGATGATCCTTTTATTTTTTGGAAGTCGAAGTTTGCTTCATTGGTCTGTTGCAGGAGCAAAAGTAAGTAAGAAACCAGGTCTCAAAGCATGCTCTGGAGCATTGTCATTGGTCACTTTAATAATAGGCCTTCCATCTCTATCTGACACGACAATAGCATAGAGCCCTTCAACACTTGGTAAATTTTTATACAGGAATCGCTTTAGGTCATCCGCCACGATGAGCCCCTTTCTCCCGCGGATCCAATACCTATGCCCAGATTCTGGGCTGCCTGGTTCTCTGGACAGCAGGGCTCTGGGTACCTCCTGTTACTGCAGGGACAGCTTCAAAGACAGGTTCCTCTGAAAGCTGCCATCGCATGGTTTGTGACCTCCTCTGTGCTCCAAGATCTTTCTTTTAAATTTAGTATTTAAAACCTTCTTGCTGTCGGTCAGCAGCTGACAGAGTCTCACAGTTCATTCACAATTGTTTTAAGTTATCAACATTTACTGCATTTTCTATAATTGCTATTAAACTTGAATCCATTTCTTATGAGGCTAATAGTATAAGCGTAATATCCCAGACTGGCACCTGGAGACCTAAATCCTTAGCACCCTTCTAAAAATATCTACACCAGCTCTGAAATCTTAGCAATTTCACTCCACCTCACATAGAACCTGGCTTTTCAGCATCAACTGAAGAGATTAGATGGAACTATCATAAAGTGCATATTATATACTCGTGTATCAAAACAGAGACTTTAGGTCTTAATGACATCAAGTGACTCATTTGCAAAGTGATCTTGGAATTCTAATGTTGTAATATTAATTGAACCATTTTGAAATTAATTTTCAGAGCTTGCTTTTGAAGAATTTTCACCATATTTTCTA